>NC_064645.1:601681154-602347939 GCF_023864345.2 Schistocerca serialis cubense | reverse complement strand
TTATCAAATAATGGTTGACTAAAATTTTCGCACATGGGGGCTGCATTGCTTTTTCACCTCCAACCCCACCTCCACCCCTTTCATAGGTGGGTACTTGTTACCCCCAAAGTGTTTCTTTCCTGGCAGTAAGTGATAAGTGTACGAAGTTTCGTTGTAATCGGTCCATTGGTTTAGGAGCAATTTGAAACATACACACACACACACACACACACACACACACACATCCTTTTTTATAATCTGTAAGGATATACCATCTTTTTCCTTACTGTAATTTTCTTCGCTAGAGTGACTGTTACTTTCGCTGTTGTATTACATTTGTTAATTACTGCCGCCTGCTGTGGCCGAGAGGTTATAGGTGCTTTAGTCCGCCGGCCGGAGTGGCCGAGCGGTTAAAGGCGCTACAGTCTGGAATCGCACGACCGCTACGATCGCAGGTTCGAATCCTGCCTCGGGCATGGCTGTGTGTGATCTCCTTAGGTTAGTTAGGTTTAAGTAGTTCTAAGTTCTAGGGGACTTATGACCACAGCAGTTGAGTCCCATAGTGCTCAGAGCCATTTGAACCATTTTTTGCTTTAGTCCGGAACCGCGCGACTGCTACGGTCGCAGTTTCGAATCCTGCCTCGGACATGGATGCGTGTGATGTCCTTAGGTTTAAATAGTTCTAAGTTGTAAGGGACTGATGACCTCATAGTGCCCATAGCGCTCAGAGCCATTTGAACCCTTTGTTAACTACTGCTCTCAAACAAAAATGCGTTGTTGATAACTAATGTGTTTATTTTTTTCTTTGCATAACTCGACTGAGCAGGGTTAACTGTTGCAGAACGTACTTTTTTCAGTCAAATACCCGAGCAAGCTGGGGGCGAGGAGAGAGACTCGCAACTGAGAATGTTTGGTAGATGATTTACACTTCTGGCAGTTGCCTGTCGACTGAGGGAAACCTCATGAATTTTTTGGTCGGATTGGAGAATTAGAACTAATACAATTTATTTCTGAGACGTTATTATCCATTTATTCTAGATAAAAATTAAAGTTTTGTGTATGTGTATGTTTTAATGTACGTACTTGTAGCCTTTGGGTGTTGGTGGACGTAACTGTAGCAGAGTAGCAAAGAAGAACCGATCATCACTGTCTCCTAGCACATCACTCACCTGCAGACTTCCTGCACCAGGCCGCGGACCTCGTTTCCTACAGCAGGTGGTCCATCGCGTAGTATGGAACTGATTAATAAAGGGGGCAGAAGGGAAGCTAGAGACGATGAAAGTCAGGATAAGCTGGAGAAATATACAACCAAAAATGAACACATAAATGAGAGGTAGCCCTATCACAAGGTTCCACAAATTACGAGTATTACTGACAGATTGTAGCCGCTTGGCGAACAATAGACTTTATGTAGGACAAGTTGAGAGTACACAAGTTTACACAACGAAAGCGTCTTCAGAATGAAGACCACTCGCCAGAGAGGGAACAGAAATGAAAAAAACAGGTATCACTACAATCGAAGAAATTAAACATGAGTCGCGCTTACGATAACAATAACAGGGGTCGGCCAAAACAGCTTACCACGCTACACGTCGATCTGCAAAGCCAGTACCTTGCGGCGCAACGCAGCGATATTACAGTCGTAACCAACGTAATAGCGATGAGCTTAGTAACCCTACCGTGGGCTGTTGCCAAGGTAATGGGAAGCACTAGCCAATAAATGGCGGTAGACCCTAACCGCAGTACACTGATCCCCGCGGTGTTGACACCTCTAGAAACTGCAACGGAATGGGGCGGATACCTGCTCCCAAACTATTTAAAGACTCACTCGCTGAGCTACGGTACGCCTCTGCGGAAGACGGAAAGGTCCTTGTAGTCAACCTAACAGGGATAGAGGTGAGGCCGTTCCTGCTGTCCTGGGCGCCTAGAGTCACCAAGACCCAGCCCTCAAGTCGGGTGACCTGAACTGGAGTGAATTCTCAGGACACAGAGCTGTGTGTGCCTCTACCACCACGTGGCTTCAAACACGATTCGAAATAACCGCCAGAGAACTAGTCCAGATTTCGCCATCTTCGGGGTTTTCTATATTAAATAAACGGGGAATGTTAAATTTGCCCTGCCCCCTCCAACCGATAGTCCTCTACGTAGACAACAACTCGCTTGTGTCTATGGACTGGGAAAATTAATTTAGTAGTATCAGAACAGAAATTAAATTTGATGAATTGTTAATTAATTACTCGGAATTTTAATTGGAGTTCGAAGCTGTGGTGAAAATTAAAGGATAAATCTTATTGCTCTCTCTGAGCTTGCCAAAGTCACTGCGTTACATACGAATGAATTGATGTGAATCTGCAGATTCAGTGAGCCTAGCGGCGAAGATCAAAGTGTGGCTGCTTAAAAAGATTCGCCGGCCAATTAGATTTGCAGGCAGTGAGGTCATGTCACTTTAACGTTTTTTTTCACCAATTAAGGTTCACTTTAACTGACATATGTAATGAAACTGAACATTTTAACTGCAATTATATGAGATTTCCTGGATAGGTAGTTCATACAACAGAATTAAACATTGCATTTATGGTTAATGTGATTTATGTAGCTGTAACTTCCCACTTACAATCGTTTGCAGTTGTGGATAAAGTTTACAAGTGGAAACTATCAGCAGCGCCCTCAAATATTCATTAGTTTAGATCTCAAAGTTTACAAGTGGAAACTATCAGCAGCGCCCTCAAATATTCATTAGTTTAGATCTCTAAACATTTTTCTGAATATTTTATTTTGGAGGATGTTTTCTCCCAGAAATAAATAGAGCTGAAAGAGAAAAAAAGCCACAAGCCAACTTACGAAATCGATCGGACAGTGTGAGCGAAAGACTCATAAAATTCCAGCAATGAGGATTTTTTTTTTTTAATAGTGAATCTAATGAGAAATATTTTAATACTTATTTGTATAAAAATCGTTGCATTGCAAATCAACCACTGCCATTTGAAATTCCGAGGGAAGAGTTTCCATGTCGCCCTTAAAAATATTTTGAAAAATCTTGATATCGTTTGCAATTGTATCGTTTGCAATGCAATTGTATCAAAATATGATCAAGGAGGTTCAAAATTTATTTTTAAAGCACTCAAAATTTCAGTTGCGAAGTCCACAGGAAATGGAGTCTCTGATTACTAACTGCATGTTTAGCGTGTATTAAAATGCTCGAGACATATTTTGTTCAGTTCAGGCTGAATCAAAGAAATTTGTAGTCGAAGGGATTTAATGTGAGTGTAAAAATCAGGCAGTAGCTGGTTTCCTTGTTGTAATTTTATATTAAGGTAGTTCATATGTTTCGTGGAATCTATATAAAATGATAATTGCCACAATTACTTTACAACTTAGCCAGACGGAGACTCCGTTCATTTAAAAAAAATTAGATTTTTGTTCGGATATCAAAAAATCGTGTCAGAGCTTTTCCAGAGCTAAGCCAGCGTACTGCGGTATAATATGGTAAGTCATTTTCTTCAATTTCTTCAGTAATGTCGCGTGGTCGTGCGGTAGCGTTCTCGCTTCCCGCGCCCGGGTTCCCGGGTTCGATTCCCGGCGGGGTTAGGAATTTTCTCTGCCTCGTGATGACTGGGTGTTGTGTGATGTCCCTAGGTTAGTTAGGTTTAAGTAGTTCTAGGGGACTGATGACCATAGATGTTAAGTCCCATAGTGCTCAGAGCCATATGAACCATTTTTGAAAATAACGTCGCGGGATTGACGATAATTGATGGCATGTTATCTTATATAATTAACATGAGTGGCTTCTAAACTTTTGACATATCCCAGCACTCTCGACACAAAGATTGTTGATGAATGCGGGATGTACGATTAGTAGTTTTGATCCACCCTCATTTTCCAGCACTTTGACACGAAAGCCATGACACCTTTCCCTTTTTCCACTCACGTTTCCGCACCATCAGCTGTCATACGCTTTAAGTTTCTCCATTGAAGATCGTTTTCCTGAACAGCATTTTTTGCTTTTTAAAATTTTTCTTCTCCCGTGCCCGTGCAGTGAACGTTAAGAAGCTCTTCGTACAAGTTTTTGTTTACCCCTCGAATAGAAAATAACGCTTGTTGATTCATTCAGAGCCAAGAATCATTCTAAGTGTCGAGTTTTCTCAGATAATTGAGTTAATATATTTTCAGAAATATCATTTAATCTTCGAGATACAGTGTTTGCTGATCAGCTGATGTTTCTAAACAAATTAGCTTTATCTGGACAAATTTCTTCAGCTGCTGCAATCTTGCAATCCATTATTAATTCGCTGTTAGCAAATGGTGCTCATGTTTTGCTATTGAGTGAGCCACGCGGAAATTAGCTGGTTCAGAATTTATTTTCTTGAACAACATTTGCTGAGATTTCAAATAGCGTTTGAAAGACGCGTATATTGGTAACCTTTATCTTCTGGTATGTTTAGAATTACTCTGAGACTATTTAATCTCATAATGACATTTCATGTTGTATTCATTGAGAACTGATGCTGTTTCATACCAAACCATACACTTTGCCTTCTCACTTAACTCAATCAAAACTTATTGATGTCCCCACTGCTCTTTAATATTTCTGCACTCACTATCTCTCTTCCATTTCTTTTGTATATTCACACAAATACACACAAAGGGATGTACCTGCAAATCAAAATTATGCCAATTATTAGCATTAAGAGCAAGGATAATGAGTAAAGAATTGTACTGGATTTATTGTTAAGGCACTTTTAATTAAACTAAATACTCACAGTTAAACACATTGTATTTACATTAAGAAGCTGTAGTCACAAAACACACTAGCCCCACTACATTTTCCTTTTCATATCGTACAAGTTGCCTCTACGCACAAGATAGTGCCGCCGCTAGGCGAGAAATGTTGCAGTGGGAAGATATCCCACAGTACTGGTACCATATCAAGCTCGCACTGCTTTCTTACTACTTACTGTGATGTAGAGTACTCATCGAAGTAACAACTTGTAATATTGCTACATTATTTTTCTTAGCTGCTGTGTAATGTTGTAACTTTAATTTGGTATGCTGATATCGGTGCTAATTGACAATGAAAGTGGGTTAAAAGCCGTGATCTGTCTGGGGACGTTAACCGTGGATTACTGGGCAACTGTTTCATCAGATATTTAGTCTAGGTTTACCAAGCAGACTAACATTAATGATAATCTTTTAACAGTCATACAAAACCGGTAATATATATATATATATATAAAAGAGAATTTAAATAAAAAGAAAGAAATCAGTTTATATTTGGAAATTTATTTTATGATTGTTCATTGAAATTTCAGCATATTATACGTGAGTTATAACTGAGCTGGTGCCTTATTTACGATTGAAAAATGTGAGATTGTAATCTTACGGAACACATAAAATATGGAGCCAAGATTGGGAGACTGCATACGACACTGCATTCATAAAATAACTCACGAAGAACATTGAAACATAAGCAAGAAGAAATTAACCACAACCAACAGATTCAGTTTTTACCCAAAGAAATGACGTTCGTAGCACAATCCTGTCCGTCATGTAATTACCACACACTGGTATACTAAATTCATATTAACTCTTTGTGAAGTCTTCGCAAAAAGAATAGCTGAGGGCTACTTTGATGATTACACCACATGCTCCACGTGGTCAACTTGGTTTACACAAAGCGTAGAACTCCACAATAATTTTGATAATTAAAATACATTAGATCGAAAAGCAATTGACAAAAGCAAAACCTTGAACTGGTTACTAACGTCTTACTATTAACCTGATGGGTCAAACAGTTATATAAGCACGTGGTACTGGTCTCGCAAAGTACACTCCACGTGGGTTGAACATAAAGAAAAGCATAAAGAAAAGTTGTTATATTGTAAAATATTGTCAAGACGAGACGTTATAATCACACAAGCATTCACATTTAAGATTGATGAACTTAGTTAGAGTTACTGATCAACACGTGGTTCCACTTTACTCGCAAAGTAATGACAAAGCAACTACCCCAAAATAATCTGAACTTCACACGAGAATTACACTACGCTGCAATTTAAGATAACCTTAGATATTTTAGAGCTAAACCCGAGATAAAGATGATTAAATTTTCAGTTAGGCTGAACTTAACAAATCCATTGTCCTATGGACTTAGCAGACACGCGCTTAGCCGGAGATCTTACCACTTCAGACGCTCGCCACCGCCAGACTGCAACTGCCTACTGCCCAGCGCGCTTCCTGAGGGTAGCTCACAAAGACCAACGGAAGTGGCCAGAGGGGCAGCTTCCTATACCAACATGACAACGGACGGACAGGACCATACTAAGGATAGAAACCTCTTTGCTTTTAGGAAGCGTAGCTACCTGTTCCGACGTTGGTCCTACTGTTCTCTAGCAGACAGGCTTGTCTGCTACCCTCAAGCATGCAACTACAAATACATTTGCTCATCCATCCTCTCACACAGAAGGGAAGGGGGATGACAGTATCTTATCATACACAGTATATAACAGAAAGCGGATGTAGGTTCCGTATGAGACTGTGTGACATGAATTACATATAAACTGTGTTTTAAAGTGTAGTAGTGTGACAGATCGTTCTTGTTTATGTGTAAAAGTAACACGTTCCACTACTCAGTCTCCTCCCAGATAGTCAGAAACGCCACAGTAAATTTAGGAGAGGAATTTACTCCATAAATGACAACAGATTTACGAAATCAAACATGAAAGGAATCCAACAGAGACCTTTCATAACCCCAACGCTCCGGGAAAAGACTGTGCAGGGAATTTTCTGGCCATGCTAGGACATTCCCAAGCAGGCTTCTCACACCCTACTTAAACCAAAAATGTAAAAAAAAGGCAAAAGGTCACCAGCTACTTGCTAAAACACAATAATTTCAACAAATCTTTAGAATCTACCAATTTCAAACAGAAAAAAAAAAACACAATCTGTGACACCTATTTAAAAGGTAGTGTAGACCTAATTCGGTCAGCAAGTAAAAACAATGGTTCCTGTGTCATTAATATGAAAATAATTTCTGGTTGTTACCCTTATGGAGTTCACCAGTATTTGCTCATTGCAAGAGCCAACTGATCACAGGAAAATTTATGACTGTTTATTAACAAGCAAAATTTATGAAAATAGCAAAGGTGCCACAGCAATTAAAAAAAAAGAACATCAAATAACATCGGTATTAAAAAGCAGAACATAACAATGCACAATCTGCAAAAGCAACAAAATGATAAGAGAAAAAACATGTTTTACAAAGTGGTTATCGCAAAAAAATTCTATATCATATAAAACCAATAATTTGTAGAATTAAAATAACTATGTGGCACTCATTTAATCACTCTACTATATTTCAATTAGCTAGCAAACAATGAGCACTGTGTCATTATATTGAAACTACAATAATTATGTGATTATTACCCTTAAGGGGTTCCTCACAGTAAATATGCCCCATGCAAAGGCTAATCGATCACAGTTCAATGAGAATAAAAAGCTATCTGACTGATAAACGAAGCAATGCCACAGCAATGAATTTACGAAACAAAATATCACAAATCTAATACATCACACAAAAACAAACATTGATAAATAAAACAGTACAATAGTCAACATCTAAAACAAAAAAAAACACCTATAAATAAAACACCTGCAACATACAAGAGTCAAAGTCTAAAAAAAAAATTAATAAATAGAACACCTGCAAAATACAAGAGTCAGTCTAGTAAACACCAATAAATCGAATCCCTGCAAAACACACGAGTCAAAGTTTCTGTGACAGAAACACACGTATATGCATTGAACTAAGAACCGTATAATCACTGTTCACTGATACACTCACTAGTTCCACTGTTCCGTGGCACAATATAAGGGGAGGGGAAGGGGGTGCGTCGCCGCAGCTGTCAGTAGGGATTTTTGTCCATCTGTTGCGTGCAATCCCGCCGTCTCTGCCCTCTCATGAAGTTTCTCTTGGTGGTCTGTGTCACGTACATCTCGATTTGGTTCCATGTTTGTGTTGTCAAATTCGTGCGGTATCCTCGATTGACACGCCAGTTTGATATTCCTGGGCAAGGATGACACTTAATGGCTCTTCTTTTGTGCCACCCTTAGCGACCAGAGAACATCGAACCATGATTTACTGTCGCTTGACAGTAGGCATCCTTCAGGAAATGTTGACAGGCGTCGTTGCAGTCTGCCAGTTTCTCTGGACAGTACCTGTCAAAAGGCTCCACGCCCCTTGTGTTGTTTCTCCGCGGCCGTCTCGTCACGGTCGCGTGCGTGTGGTGCGTTGCCAGCAGATGGATTTCCGCGCGGTGGACCGCTCGCCCATCTCAGGTCATCGCCTCGAGGAAGGGTCGCCCGGGGCGGCCGCCCATTAGCTCCAGGTACAAGGGAAAGTGTTTGCCGCGTTCTTTTGTTGCCGGCCGCGCTCCCGAAGTGGCCTAGCTGACAGCGTGTCCTGCTGGGAAACCCGCCAGTTTACACTAGTCCGGCTGCTCCCGCTGTCTCTTAAGAGTTTTGCCGGTTCGCTTTCACGTTCTCAACTGCATTCACAGAAATTTTTCATCATCCTTATGTGATTACACAATATCATACATATTACCACTTAGTATTGTCTTTCACAATTTTTAAGAACAAAGTGAGACTTAATTTTTTTTTTTTATAAAAATAATTAGATGAATCGACAATATAAAATAAAATTTAAATGACTTGACAATGTAAAAAAATAAAAATGAAATGACTTTACAATGTAAAAAAAATAAAAAATTAAATGAACTGACAATATAATATTTAAATCCACATCACTAATGTGGTTCACTTACGTTTTAATAAATCCAATGCTACTTATTAATTCACTAAAATGAATAGGATTATGCCTTGTGCAAGTATAGGTCAGGACAGCATAGGGTTCACATGTTATTTACACACACATACATGCACACCTGTTGTCTATTCTACAAACTAACTACCCATAAACATGCATTACTCAATATTCTACTTCTATCCACTACTAGTTAAGCCAATAAGCTACTTCAATGCTATTTCAACACCATGTATATACCACTACAACATTGTTCTAATTCGTCCTCTTCTTGACGCTCGTGGCATACGTCTTGTCACATGATAAATATCGAGAAACTTTCCTTAAACATACACAGTAAAAAGAACAATGGTTATTTACACACCAAAACATTTATACCAGTTCGCACACCTGAAAAGAGACTCGCAATTATACATTTATCATACTCATATATTCACACATAAAACAGTAAGAAAATTTCATCTCAAATTACGTTATCACAAGAATTAATCACACAGATGGCTCTGAGAACGGTAAAAATGTCTGCACTATACCGGTTATACTACATTTTCTTACCCATTTTGCTGCGATTTCGTTCCTTCTTTAAGTTACCTCTCGCTTCCAAATCAGTCATTTCGCCTGTGGTGGTTATTCTGGACTCATTTCTCATGAATGGCAAAATTGTGGTCACCTCTATTCTGTAAAACAGTTTCATCTTAACATGTTGAACTCACAACAGACACAAAAGATCCGAATCCTCCTGTAGTTTAAATGACAAATGTTTTGCTTCATCCTTATTACCTTAAACCAAGCTTTCCTTCGGTCCCATAATCCAAATTATTTAATCATCCTCTACCTTCAAGAGGGAAATTTCCTCAGTACACATCATATAGGCTGCAGTGCATCCCGCACCAGCGAAAACAGTAAGCTGTAATGCTCACAGCATCAGCAAAACACACAAACGTCGCTTTTCTAGGACAAGTATTAACGCAGAATAAGTTTTCAGGCTCTGGCTCAACATCAATCAAGACTACCGAAAGGATCCATATTTCCGTTCCATTCTCCATTTGCTGAAAAACTGCTCGTATTTGACTGCCACAATAATATTTCAGGGCGACGTAAATTACACAAACCACAATTCTTCTTTCACCTTGAAGGGAATCAATCTACTTACGAAATCCACAGACAGCACTTTCCGTACTCAGCTATAAAGAACAAAAAAGACATATATCATCAATATTAACATATCATCGCATATTGGGAAGCCAATGGTTAAACAATCGTATTATCGCGTCCTGTTTTCAAGATTCCAGATTTACTCATTCCTCTCTCAGAGTTCTCCTGTCTTAAAATATTCATACAGCACGCATACTATAGTAAGAGATCCTCATTTATACTGACAGATATAGAATAGTAATAGATAGATAGTAGCACTGAAAGCAGAAAATCGGAAACAAGGCTACTAACAGCTGGGGACCTGGGTTTGCCAGACCCATAATACCCACAGATCGGATATTCCCCTGAGTTTTGCAATAATTCAACACAGATCTTGCTTCCCTCAGGAGCGACTCTTTCCAATTTACACAAAAACAAAAAAAAACATAAACAGCATTTCACTCGTTCACAAAGAAACCTTTTATCTCCACATTTGAACCAACCTAAATCCTAATTGCACAAGGAAAGAAAACAAATTAACAACATCACTTCAATCAATCACATAAAAACATCTTTATCATGAATTTTTACCAACATATTATTCAAAATGCATGTCACAAATTTAAACTAATCAATCCATTCTCTGCACCGTCCTCTCTACTTCTCACTGTCCTTTCTACTTATTTGCCATGTCGCTCATTTGTTCTGATTGGGCGCCTTCTGCGCTGATCATTTGTCATTGCCGGTTTTGTTCATTTCCATTTGCTGGATTATGTCTAGGATTGGCCGGCCGAATTTCAACATCATGAGGTGATCTGCCTACAATCCTATTCCCACCGTGTTCACCGTAGTATCGATTCTGGTTGCCGTACCTGTAGCGTTCACGATCCTGTCCACGTCCTCGATCATTTCTGTTGTTCCACCTGTGTTCGCGACTGTTACCCCAGTTTCTATACGGCCGGTCCCGATTATTGTTTCGTTCGCGTCGCGACGACCAGTCACGCCGTTGATTAGTAATACGGCCACGACTGCGGTCGCGCTGCTGTGCCCTGTAATAACTTTGTGCCTGATTAGGCGGGCATTCTGCTGTATTATATTCCAACTCTTGGAGAAGTGTTTTAAACGTTTCCACGTCCTCTTTGCATCGTCCCGCAAGAATGACGTGCCGCAAATGCATCGGCAATTTGGTGATGCATATCCTAATTAGTTCCGCAGGCCCGTATGGATCGTATAAAAATTGATTTGCCTGCAGCATGTGGTCGAATAGGCGTGCAGGGCTGCCGAAACCAGACTGGTTCAAATTTGGCAGCATAATTATGCCATGTTTGACCCTATCTTGTGCCGCTTCCGACCAATAGGCGGAGAGAAAGGCTTGTCGAAACTCCCGAGTGGAGTTGCAGTGACGCGCTGCCGACCTCATGCGAATCGCCGGTTCGCCTTCCAAATAGCCACACATATATTCTATCTTATGTGAACTTGCCCAGTCGGGAGGAAGACAGAACTCAAATTGCTCGAGCCAAGCTCGTGGATGTATTCCTTTTTGCGAATTTCGAAATATCTCAAACTTTCTTACCGTAAGGAAATGTTTGAAATCAAATCCCCGCATTTCCTCCTGTCGAGGCCCTTGAATGTTTCTATTTTTCTCATGTCTGCCCCTCAAATTACATTCTTCCCTGTCGTCAAAATCTCCCTCGTGGCCGGAGTCCCTCTCTGCACTGTTCGTACGGTTATTTTTAGTGCTATTGGCGAGTTCGGAATCACACGCCATGCGGTTTTCCAGATGCGCCACGCGTTCTTGTAATTCGCCTGTTACAGCCTTGTGTTGCCTGTTCACTTCGAATTGTCCCTTCTGAAATCTCAGAAGCGAACGCACTTCTTCGGTCTCTGCGGCCGCTACGGGTGTAGTATTGTTCTCGCTTTCCGTCAGCTTCATCTTGCCTACAATGTCCGCTAATGCCGCAATGTTATCATCTATTTGTCTCTTGTCCTCCGCCCCAGTCTGCTTCAATTGTTCTACTTGCTGTTCCAACGCGTGGATCGCTAAACTGTTGCCCGCTATTGTGTTGCTAACGGACGTGGGACAATGCGTTTCTGCCTCTTGGACCCTCGAGAGTACCTGCTGGTGCTCCCTTTGGCATTCTTCCCTCAGCTCTTGGAAATTCCTAAGTAGCCGTTCTTCGCTTTCTTTAGCTTCGGCATCGCCCCTCCGCTTGCTCTGTTCTAAGGCTTGCAGACGATCATCGATTTGTTCAAATGTACGGCCTAATTCTTTCATAATATCACTTTTTATCTCACTTGCCAGATTGTTTATTCTTTGTGAGATATCATCGGACACTCTCTGCATCGACTTGTCGACTTTATTTGTCTGCTGGATTAGTTTTTCGTCTATTTGTTCGCCTAGCTCTCGGATCGATTTTTCAGATTTCTGCGTCATCTGTTCGAACGATTTTTCTGATTTCTGCGTCATTTGTTCCCCTAGCTCGCGGATCGATTTCTCTGTGTTTTCTTTATTTTGTTGCAATAAGGCTTTCATGAGTTCTGCTAAATCAATTTGGTTAGTTGGAGGCAAATCAATTTCTGGCTCTGCTGTGAGCCCGTTCGTGCTGTTTTGCATTTCGTCTGAAGTATTCCCCATTGCATTTTCGGAACCGCCCGACGCGTTAATATTGGAAATCAAATTATCCCCTTGGTCCATGTTGCTTAAGTTGTTGGACCGCTTACTTTTAGCTTGGTTACGTGTTTGCATTAGTGCAATTTATACTCAGTACGCAACACACTAATCACAATAAATGTGTCCCCCAAAAATTACGACAGTCACACGAAAGATACCCAACCTAGTACACACTTTTTCACACGCAAAACAAATTTTTATCTTTGATCGAAACAGTGGAATTTACAAGCGAGAATAAAAAACACACAGACATATAAAACACACAAATATAAAAAACAAAACAAGACAAACAACGCAACGCCGATCAACAACGCCGTGAATCTTTTGAAAGTCTGCTCGGAAACAACACAGAAGTTGTTTGAGCGCTGTAGGAAAAAAATTAAGATTATAACACGCTCGCAATCTAACGTTTCAGAGATTCCAGAGTCTAGCGGAATCACAGAACAGGGTCGCCATGTGTAATGTTGTAACTTCAATTTGGTATGCTGATATCGGTGCTAATTGACAATGAAAGTGGGTTAAAAGCCGTGATCTGTCTGGGGACGTTAACCGTGGATTACTGGGCAACTGTTTCATCAGATATTTAGTCTAGGTTTACCAAGCAGACTAACATTAATGATAATCTTTTAACAGTCATACAAAACCGGTAATATATATATATATAAAAAAGAGAATTTAAATAAAAAGAAAGAAATCAGTTTATATTTGGAAATTTATTTTATGATTGTTCATTGAAATTTCAGCATATTATACGTGAGTTATAACTGAGCTGGTGCCTTATTTACGATTGAAAAATGTGAGATTGTAATCTTACGGAACACATAAAATATGGAGCCAAGATTGGGAGACTGCATACGACACTGCATTCATAAAATAACTCACGAAGAACATTGAAACATAAGCAAGAAGAAATTAACCACAACCAACAGATTCAGTTTTTACCCAAAGAAATGACGTTCGTAGCACAATCCTGTCCGTCATGTAATTACCACACACTGGTATACTAAATTCATATTAACTCTTTGTGAAGTCTTCGCAAAAAGAATAGCTGAGGGCTACTTTGATGATTACACCACATGCTCCACGTGGTCAACTTGGTTTACACAAAGCGTAGAACTCCACAATAATTTTGATAATTAAAATACATTAGATCGAAAAGCAATTGACAAAAGCAAAACCTTGAACTGGTTACTAACGTCTTACTATTAACCTGATGGGTCAAACAGTTATATAAGCACGTGGTACTGGTCTCGCAAAGTACACTCCACGTGGGTTGAACATAAAGAAAAGCATAAAGAAAAGTTGTTATATTGTAAAATATTGTCAAGACGAGACGTTATAATCACACAAGCATTCACATTTAAGATTGATGAACTTAGTTAGAGTTACTGATCAACACGTGGTTCCACTTTACTCGCAAAGTAATGACAAAGCAACTACCCCAAAATAATCTGAACTTCACACGAGAATTACACTACGCTGCAATTTAAGATAACCTTAGATATTTTAGAGCTAAACCCGAGATAAAGATGATTAAATTTTCAGTTAGGCTGAACTTAACAAATCCATTGTCCTATGGACTTAGCAGACACGCGCTTAGCCGGAGATCTTACCACTTCAGACGCTCGCCACCGCCAGACTGCAACTGCCTACTGCCCAGCGCGCTTCCTGAGGGTAGCTCACAAAGACCAACGGAAGTGGCCAGAGGGGCAGCTTCCTATACCAACATGACAACGGACGGACAGGACCATACTAAGGATAGAAACCTCTTTGCTTTTAGGAAGCGTAGCTACCTGTTCCGACGTTGGTCCTACTGTTCTCTAGCAGACAGGCTTGTCTGCTACCCTCAAGCATGCAACTACAAATACATTTGCTCATCCATCCTCTCACACAGAAGGGAAGGGGGATGACAGTATCTTATCATACACAGTATATAACAGAAAGCGGATGTAGGTTCCGTATGAGACTGTGTGACATGAATTACATATAAACTGTGTTTTAAAGTGTAGTAGTGTGACAGATCGTTCTTGTTTATGTGTAAAAGTAACACGTTCCACTACTCAGTCTCCTCCCAGATAGTCAGAAACGCCACAGTAAATTTAGGAGAGGAATTTACTCCATAAATGACAACAGATTTACGAAATCAAACATGAAAGGAATCCAACAGAGACCTTTCAAACTTTTCGTGAAAGTGCGTTAAACGGCCTTCACGAGTGGTATTTAATTGTAACAAGGTATATGAAATAATATTAAAGTCACAGCTCCAAGTCGAACAATAAGCAGTTCACTGCGCAGTGACTGTATTAAAGTGTCAGAACCGGCCGGTGTGGCCGAGCGGTTCTAGGCGCTTCAGTCTGGAACCGCGCGACCGCTACGGTCGCAGGTTCGAATCCTGCCTCGGGAATGGATGTGTGTGATGTCCTTAGGTTAGTTAGGTTTAAGTACTTAGTTCTAGGGGACTGATAACCTCAGATGTTGAGTCTCATAGTGCTCAGAGCCATTTGAACCGTTTTTTGAAAGTGTCAGACCTCAGAAAACTTACCCTATGGCTGGGTCTTAGTTCTTGGGACTTGGTGGAAGAGTCATTGCGAACCTTAGGCTACACTGTTGTGAGACCCCTGGTAAAGAACAATTAAGGACCAAGTGCGGGGAGTTGTCCAACGAAGGATGCTCTCCGTGGGAAGCATTACGTGGATGACAGATGTGTTACCGATGCCGAGAGAAGTGGGATCCAACGTCCACCAGTTGAGTGGTACCATGCGGGAATACAGTCTCTCCCGGCAAGGTGGTGTAAGATCGTCGCACTGAACAATGTTGAAAAATAGGGCTTCTGTAGCCGAAAGAGAGGGGAATAATACGGTGTACTGGAATCCTAAACAAAACCAACCTGCTGTCACAAAAAACTCTTGCATTACCTATTGAACACCCCTCCTACAAGCAACATGGAATGGGAAAAAATATAATATTTTCACAAATCATTTATGTAATTGGAGTTCCAAAAAGCTTCCGTCCAAATTTTCCATAGTGACAGTAATTAAATGTACGTATGTTCCCCTCTTACTACACTCATGCTCATAAATTAAGGATAATTGCAGAATGTGGTGCCACACAACGTGGCACTACAAAAAACTGGCGCTAATAGCATAGGCACATAGGGAACACACACGACAAAAATCTTTAAGTCCACGGTATTGGTGATAAGTTGATAAAACCGTCCCGAAACACATGTGCTACCAAACGCCACTGTTTCCTGCGCATGTACCCCGACATCAATATGGGATATGATCACCATGCACACGTACACAGGCTGCACAATGGGTTGGCATACTCTGGATCAGGTGGTCGAGCAGCTGCTGGGGTATAGCCTCCCATTCTTGCACTAGTGCCTGTCGGAGCTCTTGAAGTGTCGTAGGGGTTTGAAGACGTGCAGCGATACGTCGACTGAGAGCATCCCAGACGTGCTCGATGGGGTTTAGGCCTGGAGAACAGGCAGGCCACTCCATTAGCCTGATATCTTCTGTTTCAAGGTACTCCTCCACGATGGCAACTCGGTGGGGCCGTGCGTTATCATCCATCAGGAGGATCGTGGGACCCACTACACCCCTGAAGAGGCGGACATACTGGTGCAAAATGACATCCTGACACTCCTGACCTGTTACAGTTCCTCTCTCAAAGACATGCGAGGCTCTACGTGCTCCAATCATAATCCCACCCCACACCATCAAACCACGACCTCCATACTGGTCCCTTTCAAGGACATTAAGGGGTTGGTATCTGGTTCCTGGTTCACGCCAGATGAAAACGCGGCGAGAATCACTGTTTGGGCTATACCTGGACTCGTCCGTGAACATAACTTGGGGCCATTGTTCCAATAACCATGTACTGTGTTCTTGACACCAGGCTTTACGGGCCATCCTGTGAGCATAGGTGAGTGGATTGCACCTTGCAGGTCTCCGGGCGAATAAACCGTGTCTGTTCAGTGGTCTGTGGACTATATGTCTGTAGATAACTGTTCTAGTGGCCGCGGTAAGGAGCAGGAAGCAGCGCGCTGATAATCCAACATGGCGCCCACTTCCGGATATTTTTCCAGCGGATCGCGCTTAGTTAGAACTTAGTTATAGATCCTCCGAGCTCTAGCGGTGGCCGAGCGAAACTCGTTCAAGGTCAACCGCCAATATGGCAGCGCACACAGCCATACCTGCAGTTCTCCGTGGCCGTCTGCGGGCCCTGATGGTGAGATATCGGTCTTCTTGTGGTGTTGTACACTGTGGACGTGCCATACTGTAGCACCTGGACACGTTTCCTGTCTGCTGGAATCGTTGCCATGATCTTTAGATCACACTTTTTGGCACACGGAGGGCTGGTGCTACGACCTGCTGTGTTTGATTCAAATGGTTCAAATGGCTCTGAGCACTATAGGACTTAACATCCGTGGTCATCAGTCCCGGACAACTTAGAACAACTTAAACCTAACTAACCTAAGGTCATCACACAGATCCATGCCCGAGGAGGGATTCGAACCTGCGACCGTAGCGGTCACGCGGCTCCAGACTGAAGCGCCTAGAACCGCACGGCCACACCGGTCGGCTGCTGTGTTTGACCAGCCTCCAGTCGCCCTGGTTTGTACCCCTCATAATGTCATCAATATGTGTTCTTTGAGCCATTTTCAACACACAATCACCATTAGCACGTCTGAATACGTCTGCACACCAACTCACTGCACTGTGCTCCGACATGCACCAACATACCTCTGCGTATGTGGACTTCTGCCAGCGCGACCGTGCAGCGACCGCAGGTCAAATGCACCGCATGGTCATACCTCGAGGTGATTTAAACCCGCAAACCGCCCACCAGAGCGTTGTTTCAGCATGTATCAGCATTATCCTTAATTTATGAGCATGAGTGTAGTTCTTTGTACGTGTTACTACGGCATAACTTGTGGCTGTTGCTTTTATGGCCATACAACAGTTCGTGTTTTAACAACATGAAACATTGGCTATGAATGTCCTACTACGCTGTATAGCAAAAACAAAAACAGTGTACTACTAAATACTTGACAGTTATGCAAACATTAGGGTCATCACAAAAGAAACGCGCACAATGAACTTACCGTCAAGGCATGAACATATACAGGAGTTGGATAAAAAAATGGGATTAATGCGAGAAGTAAATGCTTGAACATCAATGTCCGCAGGTTCGGCTGTTATATTTGACCACGAATGGCACCTGTGTAATGTTCTGAACAGCCAGCATTCAAAGCAGCACTTGTAGTCACAACTGTATTCCGTCTTGTGAGTGCGCCATGCCGGAGCTAAGTGAATTCGAACGTGAACAAATTGTTGGTGCTTATGTAGTGGGCGCTTCCGAAACCATAGTAGACGAAGTATTTGGCTTTTCAAGAGGCACCGTGGCAAAGATTTATACCGTACACATGGAAAACCGAGAAACACCATACGTTAAGTCACAACGCGAGTGTCCGTGACGGACGGTCATTGGAAAGGATGGTAATGACAAGTAAGGTGACAACTGCTGTAAACGTCAATGCAGAACTGAATGTCGCTCTCTCAAATCCTGTCAGCACCAAAACTACACGATGGGAGCTTCAGGAGCAGGAAATTGCATGGCGAGCTGAGATTCCAAAACCACTCATCAGCCGGCCGCTGTGGCCGAGCGGTTGTAGGCGCTTCAGTCCGGAACCGTGCGACTGTTACAGTCGCAGGTTCTAATCCTGCCTCGGGCATGGCTGAGTGTGATGTCCTTAGGTTAGTTAGGTTTAAGTATTTCTTAGTTCTAGGGGACATGACCTCAGATGATAAGTCCCATAGTGCTCAGAGCCATTTGAACCATTTGTACCACTCATCAACTATGGAACCGCCTGTAACAGGAAAACGTTATGCCGAAGCCGTTGAATCCTGACTGTGAACAATGAAAGAAATTCATTTGGTCGGATGTGTCTTGTTTGACGGTTTCCAAATTTTAAGCGAGTTTACGTACCAAGAGAGAAACGTGGCAGGGTTTTGGTGATCATTTGGGCAGCCGTATCGTGGTATTTCACGAAGCCTATCGCTACTCGGCAAAGTCGCATTACTGACTAAGATTTTATCAGTTTTAGCTGATCAGGTACATTCCATGGTACAATGCTAGGTTTGCAGTGGTGATGTTGTGTTCCAAGACGGCAGGGATCATGTTCACACATCTCACGTCGTCCAGGACCAGTTTTGCGAGTACGAGGATGAATTTTCTCATCTATTCTCGTCAACGTAGTCATCAGATCTCAATATTATTGAGCCCATGTCGTCTGCTTTGGAGAGAAGAGTACGTGATCGTTGTCTGCTTCCGTCATAGTTACCTGCACTTGCTACGATTTTGCAGGAATAACCGTACAAATTTCCCTTAAAAACCACACAAGGCTTGTATTTATTTATTGAGAGACGACTGGAAGCTGTCATGAACGCCAACGGTTTTCCTACAGCTTATTAGGCATGATAATGTGCTGTATTTTTGGTGTTTCCATAATTTTGTGCAACCTTGTATATGGACATAGTGATACAGCGGATAAACCAAACGACATTACCCCATCCATGCATGCTGAATAAACGTTAAAGCACGTAAAAAGTGAAGACAGCAAGCAGCAACTCTAAATAATACTGTTTATAGAAAACAATTTTTATCGTTAGCAGTTTAGAGCAGACAAGTTCATTGCTGGGCGTTTGTGTTTATAATTTAATTTAGCTTAGTTTAAACGCAAAAGTCGGCTGTTTATGGTTAAATAAAATTATACGCAGGAATAGCCATCTGACGACGAACCTTACTGTACGAAACCGATATCAGGGCTGTTTCTCAATCACACAGTTCCAAATCTATGACGCCACTGTGTTACTGTACTCCCACACTAGCAGTATTCTTCACGCGCACCAGTTGCAAAATGTCTCATGCCAACAGAAGCGATAAAGACAGCGTGTAAACAAAAAATATTTTCTTGTGATTTTCTTTAACCCAAAGTTTTTGTCCAGAAAGTATGAGTTCATTGTGATGGTACGGCATACAAATTACGCACATTAAATGAAAGGTGAAGCTATCTGAAAAAATTGTGGCAAAAATGTTGGCCAGATATCAGTGACTGATTTCTACTGCACTACTGGAAAGATATACCAAGAGAGGTACGCAGGCTGCGAATGAATGTCTCCACCGATATTCATTTATTTATTTATTTAGCACCCATATTATCACAGTCATGATAATGGACTTATCAAAGTACAAAACAGTATAAAATATTATATAACACTCATAAAATATATCATTCATATCAACACATCTTTATAACAAAAACATTATTCTGCTTAGTTAGCTTATAAAATTATATACATGCACACAGATAAAATAAAAGCTAGCGCAACACTTTGGTCGATTTTTAAAACTATTAAATACCAGCATTTCAGTTACATAGACAGAGTAACACATGGCACAAAAGTTAGGTGCATAATTACATACATTCATTGATGAAAGAAATTTAGTTTTATCTAGGAATAGTTTGATAATTATCAATTTTTGTTTAGAGAGCTTATGAGACAGACTTTCAGATTTGAGGAAAATTCCAGGTATTCATTAATGCTTTAGAAGCTGTCGTTTATTAGTAGTTGTTTAAATGTTTATTAAATGTATTAATGCTTGGCATTTTATAATGTTATCTGTCAATGCACTGTAGAGGATTTTTGACTCGTAAACAGCATTATCTTGATATAATGATTTTCTGAGCGCATTCCTATTATGTCATCCCCGTTCACTGTTTGATAATTGTGGATCTCAGTATTCAAAGGTGAATTTTAATGGTTTTTAACTAAGCAGATACTTTCAAAAAAAAAATCTAGATGATAAGATCATGATTATTAATTTCTTAAAGATACCTTTACATGATCCTCTGTAAGCGGCATCCCTTATTAATCTTACAGCTTTCTATTGAAGTTTAAAAGACTGCTTTGCAAAAGAGGTATTTCCCCAAAATACCTCAGTACACTATGCGTGTATGCTTAATAAACACTTAACGATGTTTTTGTACTGCATCAATATTTAACCATTCTTAATATGTAACAGTACCTGCTTAACTTTTCTTTAAGCGTTTCTACATGATACTTCTTGGCAGATTAAAACTGTGTGCGGACTGGGACTCGAACTCGGGACCTTTGGAACTTAGCCTTTCGCAGGCAAGTACTCTACCATCTGAGCTACCCAAGCACGACCCCTTCCTTTTAAGGAAAAGGTCCCGAGTTCGAGTCTCGGCCCGACACACAGTTTTAATCTGCCAGGAAGTTTCATATCAGCGCACACTCCGCTGCAGAGTGAAAATCACATTCTGGAAACATCCCCCAGGCTGTGGCTAAGCCATGTCTCCGCAATATCCTTTCTTTCAGGCATGCTAGTTGTGCAAGGTTTGCAGAAGAGCTTCTGTAAAGTTTGGAAGATAGGAGGCGAGATACTGCCAAAAGAAAAACTGTAAGGACGGGGCGTGAGTCGTGCTTGGGTAGCTCAGATGGTAGAGCACTTGCCCGCGAAAGGCAAAGGTCCCGAGTTCGAGTCTCGGTTCGCACACAGTTTTAATCTGCCAAGAAGTTTCATATCAGCGCACACTCCGCTGCAGAGTGAAAATCTCATTCTGGCATTTCTACATGTTTTCCCGATCTCAGATGCTTATCCAACCATAATCCTAAAATTTTATGTGTTTCCTTTGCTGGATTTGGCTATTCGATAATGTGAACTTTACATTGTTCCTATTTTTGTTCCTTATGTGGCTGAAGTGCAGCCGGTTTTCTTGTAATTGACAACTAGAAAGTTATCTATAAACCATTTTTCTGCCACTTCTGCTGTTTTGTCGATTTTTTGCTGCATCTCATAATCACTCTTCCCTTTAATAATGAAGCTGGTATCATCAGCAGATAATATGGTATTAGATGTTGAAAACCGTTGTGGTATGTCATTAATAAAAATCGATAATAACAATGGTCCCAATACCAAGCACAGGGGCACCCCATAATTAATTCTTTTATATTCAGAATGGTACACATTTCCATCAGTTAAATATGACTTGAACTATTATTAGAAAACGCCCCAAACACCATAATTATATAGTTTTAAGAGTAATATTATGATTTGTAACATAAAACGCTTTGGAGCGGTCCAAAACCACCCCACATATCAGTTCCTTGTTCAATAGCTTCGTGAACAAATTTTTGGAAACTGAAGAGAACCGTTTGTGTAGATTTGCCTTTTCTGAAACCATTCTGTGTACTTACAATACTTTTATTTTTGTTTAGGAAGTCTAGCAATCTGTCATGCATTATTCTTTCAATTATTTTCGAAAATGCAGGTAATAAGGAGTGGTCTGAAATTTTTAATTTCCAACTTGTCACCACTTTTATAAACTGGTATTGCTATTGACTGTACTTGGAAACACACCAGTTTCAAAGGAGTTATTGATTATGTCCACAAGTTGAGAGACAACATTATCGGTAGTATATTTAATAATTTTTTCGGGTATACCATCAAACCCGTAGGTCATTTTACTCTTCAGTTTACGGACAAGAACAAATGTCCAAAAGAAGTTTTTGTCCTCGGCTAATCCCGCGCGGCGGAATTAATAAAGCTGTAAGTAACTTTAATATGGGGACGTGAAATCGTTTGAGACACAAGGTTTGAGGGAGAAGCAGTTGCAGACTCTGCAAGAAAGATTTCAGTGCAGTTGGGTCACAGCCGTACTTAGCAGAGAGTTCTGCAGAAAAGAGGGGGAGAAGAAGTAGGAGATGGAAAAAAATAGGAAATAAGAGAGGAAAAACACATACGACAAAAAAATAAATAAATAAAAACGAACCATGAAGCGTTAGATGTTATTCTGGCAATGTAAATCTTTTATTGCTGTTTTCTCGAACTATTTTCAACATTTTTGTTGGTACCAAATGTTCCTTGCGTTGCAGTTTACTTGACAGAACGCTGAAACTGAGCATATACGTTCACAGAGAACGCTGAATCTGGGCATATATGTTCATAGGTTTATGATGAATAAAAATTGCACTCGATCTCATTGTATTTTGTTAATATTTTTGAAATAATGTAACACACGAATTTGACATATTTGCATAAAAATTGTGTGAATTGATTTCAAAAAATTGTAGACACCTGTCCTACATGGATACATATAAACACAGGATAGACTGAAAAATTACATGTATGGTGTGCCACAAAACATGAGCTCAATGAAATCAGTTTTGTAACGCAAGAGGCTGTTTATGGCGATACGAAATAAGAACTGTTACTTTTCCTGTCCCTACAGAGCTATAATAGCTACAAAAATGAAATTTGAAAGGGGAACTAGATCTGTCACCAAAAATATGTGGTATAAATCTGATAAAGCTGGCAATTTGTAATATAAAATTTCGAAGTTTCAGTCATGGGTATCCCTAAACAGCCACAGTCAATATTTGACAAAATAGTACCATGAGTAAATATTATGTGGCCAGAAGTAGTATCAGTTGACACATTAAATAAAAACTAGAGCCTCTTGTATGGTAAATACATGACAGTGCCTGTGTGTTTCTAGAAACAGGCTGTCCCTATTCTTGCCGTTATTTGTTCTAACACCATTCCTGGAGAACAACATCGGTAAAGTTTAATAATTTCACATGACTCCAAAGTTTCATCTACCAGGTGATCGTCTTTGCAACTCTTACCACTCAAATGCGCCAATAGGAAACAAGCAGACCTCTGGAAAGGTACTGAGATAATTAAACTGAATTTGCTGTACTTTGGTATCATCTTTACTAATTTATGTATTAGGGCTGGATTGCGGATTAGACCCTTTAGAAAAATTTATCCTTTCATAATTTTTAGGCCTTTATGTACCTTAGTTAAAGGACGGATATTTATTTGCGTATTGTTCAGTGAATGTCATTTGCAGAATTTACTTGGTATTGTATTCCATACTTCTCTTTTATACGGAATACAATGTCATATAAATATCCAAGTGCCACCGTGTGTACAATGCGACAGTAAATCACAACTCTCACCCGTAATGACGCAGTAGTGCAAAAAAACAAGTTTGTGTTTTGCGAAATGCAATACCGGTCACCCGATGCTGTACTGCATGCACGGCAATAAGAAAACATCAAGAAGCACAGGCTTGCCATGTTTAGAATACTGAATTCCTTCGAGTGCATCACTGTGTTCTGTACTAAAAAGTTAAATTTAAGAAAAATTTACGAGGGGCGTTAGATAAGTAATGGTATACTTTTTTCTCGGCAAATTTCGATTGAGGAAACGCGGAATTTATTCTGAGACACCGTGAAATATTCCCGCTTCAGCCTCCATTAGGTAGCCTTCAAAGTGGCGCCTGCAACGGAGATGCGTTTCAAGCGGAGTGCTGTCACTGAGTTTCTCTTGGCTGAAAACCACATCATCGCATATTCATAGGCGCTTGCAGAATGTCTGCGGAGACGTGGGAGTGAAGGAAAAGCACGGTTCGCGAGGCATCTGTTACCAACGCATCAATGTCGGGTAAACATCTCTAATCTCCGGCGTGCCGACCCTTGCTATGTCGGAACGTGCGGACACTCTCATTCGAGGTGACCGACGAATCACAATCAAACACTTTGCTGCTCAAAGGGACGTCTCTATAGGTAGTGCTGACACACTCGTCCACCAGTTGGGATACTCAAACGTGTGTATCCGCTGTTCTGTGCATCCCGCGCCGTTAACTGCTAGCAGCCAGTAAGATTCATTCCATCTCCGAGCGGTTATCCGCGAGTTACAATTAGACTGCGACAATCTCTCTCCCGAATGCTGCACTGTTGCCGTACAATGTAGTTGCATTCACATAACAATCGAATTATTCATTCAGATGTCGACGTTAGCCAACCGCTGTGGCCGAGGGGCTCTAGGCGCTTCAGTCTGGAACCGCGCTGCTGCTACGGCCGCGGGTTCGAATCCTGCCTCGGGCATGGATGTGTGTGATGTCCTTAGGTTAGTTAGGTTTAAGTTATTCTAAGTCTAGGGGACTAATGACCCCAGGTGTTAAGACCCATGGTGCTCAGAGCCATTTGAACCATTTTTGAATTTGTCGACGTTATTTTCTTGTAGCAGTACTGTTGTAAATGTGTATCTGTAAATGTGTTAGTGCGGTTTCCAAATAAAAATAAATATTTTAGGTGACGTCAACAAACAAGCTGGCGAGGAGGATTGTTCACCCCACTCATAAGTTGTGCAAACGAGAACCTGGAAGCGTAACTCCTAATGCTAACATATTAAAGTCACAAGAACGAGTTGCAGAAACA
Organism: Schistocerca serialis cubense; assembly: GCF_023864345.2. Lineage (NCBI taxonomy): Eukaryota > Metazoa > Arthropoda > Insecta > Orthoptera > Acrididae > Schistocerca > Schistocerca serialis. The sequence goes on along the minus strand of NC_064645.1, from coordinate 602,323,017 downwards.
CGTGTCGGGAAGAGAGCGGTACAGAGATTAGTAAACCAAAGTGTCAGAACTGTAGAAACCAAAAGAAAATTTGGTTTCGTGTTGATTGGAAACCCCAGAAATCACAAGAAACCTGTAACCCGACAATGATATTTCAAAGTGCTCCATGTTTGAAATGTAGCCTTTAAAAGTAGCGAATACTCGACATCACGAAAGCTTGCTACTATACAGGGTGATTCAAAAAGAATACCACAACTTTAGGAATTTAAAACTCTGCAACGACAAAAGGCAGAGCTAAGCACTATCTGTCGGCGAATTAAGGGAGCAATAAAGTTTCATTTAGTTGTACATTTGTTCGCCATTTCAGCCAATAAAGTTTTTGGTCCCTTTTTCTTCGAAGGTGCTACTGTAACTGGACTACAGTATCTGGAGATGTTAGAGAATTGCCTGTTCCCTCAGCTCGAACAAGAAGCACAACAATTCATATTTCAGCAGGATGGAGCGCCACCACATTGGCACTTATCTGTCCGTAACTACCTGAACGTCAACAACCCGAGGCGATGGATCGGCCGCCAGGCAGCCCGTGACAGAGCACTTCATCACTGGCCTCCAAGAAGCCCTGATCTTACCCCCTGCGATTTTTTCTTATGGGGGTATGTTAAGGATATGGTGTTTCGGCCACCTCTCCCAGCCACCATTGATGATTTGAAACGAGAAATAACAGCAGCTATCCAAACTGTTACGCCTGATATGCTACAGAGAGTGTGGAACGAGTTGGAGTATCGGGTTGATATTGCTCGTGTGTCTGGAGGGGGCCATATCGAACATCTCTGAACTTGTTTTTGAGTGAAAAAAACCTTTTTAAATACTCTTTGTAATGATGTATAACAGAAGGTTATATTATGTTTCTTTCATTAAATACACATTTTTAAAGTTGTGGTATTCTTTTTGAATCACCCTGTATACTATATTGCAGTGCCTGTATTATTCTGATTACGATACAAAGTCCCTTGGACACGCATGTTTGTCCAAAGGAACTTTGCATCGTAACCAGAATAACACAGGCTACATGTCCAAAGGAACTTTGCATCGTAACCAGAATAACACAGGCTACATGTCCAAAGGAATTTTGCTTCGTAACCAGAGTAACACAGGCTACATGTCCAAAGGAATTTTGCTTCGTAGCCAGAACAACACAGGCAGCATGTCCAAAGGAACTTTGCATCGTAATCAGAATAACAAAGGCACTGCAATATCGTATTTATCTGCCGATACGGGGCAAGTGACTTTCAAGTACAACGTTTTATACGAGGACCGTTCAGAAAGTAACCTCCGGTTGATTTAAAAAAATACACCAAGTTAAATAAAAATATTTTAATATATACATTTTACAACTACATCTTTGCACTATTTTTCTACATAGTCTCCATAGCGATTGAGGCACTTATCGTATCTCTTCACAAGCTTTGAAATTCCTTCTGCATAAAAATCACCCGCTTGTGCCTGGAGCCAGCCTGTGACCGCATCTTTGAGCTCTTCGTCGTCATCAAACCGCTGTGACCCGAGCCATTTCTTCAAATGCATGAAGAGGTGATAATCACTTGGCGCCAGGTCTGGGCTGTAAGGTGGATGGTTGATAACGTCCCACTTGAAGGACTCAAGAAGGGCCGTTGATCTGCGAGCAGAGTGAGGACGGGCGTTATCGTGCAAAAAAACGATACCGGAAGTCAGCATACCACGGCGTTTGTTCTGTATAGCCCGTCGTAACTTTTTTATTGTTTCACAGTACACGTCTTGATTAATGGTCGTACCACGTTCCATGAATTCAACCAACAACACCCCTTTGGCATCCCAAAACACCGTTGCCATCAGTTTTCTGGCAGAAAAATCTTGCGAGGCTTTTCTTGGTTTGGTAGGCGAATTTGAATGTGCCCACATCTTTGATTGTTCTTTTGTCTCAGGGTTCACGTACTTAATCCAGGTTTCGTCACCGGTCACGATTCTGTTTAACAATGGTTCTCCTTCGTCCTCATAATGTGACAGAAAGTCTAATGCAGAGGCCATTCCTTGAGTTTTGTGGTGGTCGGTAAGAATTTTGGGCACCCATCGTGCACAGAACTTACGGTAACCCAATCTTGCTGTCACTATCTCGTACAAGAGAGTCTTAGAAATCTGTGGAAAACCGGTAGACAACTACGACATTGAGAAACGTCGATTTTCACGAACTTTTGCATCAACTGTCTGAACGAGTTCGTCAGTCACCAATGATGGTCTACCACTCCTCTCTTCATCATGAACGTTTTCTCGTCCACTTTTAAATAAACGTACCCATTCACGGACAACTCCTTCACTCATAACTCTTGGTCCGTACACGGCACAAAGCTCACGATGAATAGCTGCTGCAGAATATCCTTTGGCTGTAAAAAACCTTATGACAGCACGCACTTCACATTTGGCGGGGTTTTCTATTGCAGCACACATTTCAAACTGCCACAAAAACTAAACTAGCGCAGGTACGACGTTCACTCGACCACGGCTTGATGCCGACTGACCTGTTGAGTGAGTGAACGCACAGATGGCGTCGCTACTCCCTCCACAACCCGCACTGTGACCAATCGGAGGTTACTTTCTGAACCGCCCTCGTATGTACGGGAATATACATATTAGATGTACGACCCCGGGGATGCACCCACGACTATGTCTGCCTCTCTAGATCCAGTGGTGTCGTCGTCCCTGCGAGACTGGGCGCGGTATATGGAGATGCAGGATGCGTTTCAAATTTTTTTGTTAACGCATTGCGACCAAGCTTGTTGGAGGCGTAACGCGCCATTTCGGCTTGTAGTTCCGTGGGACAACATTGTTGACAGTAGAAGATATTGTTGACCTAGTTGCAAGTGCTCAGTCGAGAGAGAAAAATGTTAGTACTCGTGTCATTGTTCGTCATACGAGGTGCGGCTAGAAAAAAACCGGACTGATGCTGGAAAAAACATTTATTTACAATTATTTACAATTTCATGTTATCTCCTTCAATGTATTCTCCTCCTCGGTCTCTACACCGCTCCATACGAATTTTCCACTGTTCATAGCAATGCTGCAGATCATTTTCGGTAAGTCCATACATTACTTCCGTCGCTTTTTCTTTTACTGCTTCAACAGTCTCAAATCTAGTTCCTTTCAAAGCTGACTTTACTTTAGGGAAAAGAAAAAGGTCACAGGGGGCCAAATCAGGTGAGTAGGGTGGATGATCTAAGATGGGAATGTTGTGTTTTGCCAAAAACGTCTTCACTGACAACGCACTGTGAGCAGGGGCATTGTCTTGGTGAAGGATCCATGACTTTTTTCTCCACAAATCGTTCCGTTTTCTCCGTACTCGCTCACGTAGGGTAGCCAGGACGCTAATGTAGTAATGCTGATTCACTGTTTGTCCCTCTGGTACCCAATCAATTTACACAATCCCTTTGATGTCAAAAAGACAATCATCATTGCCTTGAATTTCGATTTTGACATTCGTGCTTTTTTTGTCGTGGAGAACCAGGAGTTTTCCAATGCATCGATTGGCGTTTAGTTTCGGGATCGTAAGTAAAAAACCACGATTCATCGCAAGTAATGACATTTTGTAAGAAGGTGGGATCACTTTCAATGTTTTCCAGGATGTCAGAACAAATCATTCTTCGGCGTTCCTTCTGTTCAATTGTGAGACACTTTGGAACCATTTTTGAACACACTTTGTTCATGTTGAAACTTTCATGAAGAATCTGCCTAACACTTTCCTTGTCAACTCCTGTTATCTCAGACACTGCTCTGATTGCTAAACGGCGATCTTGTCGAACAAGTTTACCGATTTTTTCAATGTTTGCATCAGTTTTTGCTGACAATGGTCTGCCAGTGCGAGTGTCATCACTGGTGTCTTCGCGGCCATCTTTAAATCGTTTAAACCACTCAAACAGTTGTGTTCGCGATAAACAATCATCGCCGTACACTTGTTGTCACATTACAAACGTTTCACTTGCAGATTTTCCTAGTTTGAAACAAAATTTGATGTTAACACGCTGTTCTTTCTGTACACTCAACATTTTCCGACGCACAGACAAAACGTCAACTACTTAAAACAGACGCCACGGGCAGACTGAGTGCAGGAGGCAGATGAAACTCGAGCAGTAGGCGGAGCGAGAGTCACGTGACAGGCCACGCGACTTTCAGCCTTATTGCATTCGTTTTATTGTTTCACCAGTACTAGTCCGGTTTTTTTGTAGCCACACCTCGTAAATATCAATAGATGTAGCAGTGTATTCGCTATTTCTGAAAACTTGAGATAACCAGTCAAGGTAAGAGCGGAAAGTACATAGAATTTTTTTTACCCATAAATGTTGCTAACGTGTTAGGCATCGCACGTAGTTTTGTTATTTACATCACAACCTTTGTAGGAAATTCTTAGCTTCCTAACAATTGTGAAGGTGGAGTTCACGAGCAGCCCAATGTTCTGCGCTATAGGTAGGTTTCTTTCTACTTTCGAAACATAGAGCACTAAGTAAAATTGTCTGGTTACAGCATTTAATGAAATTACCAATCATAAAATATTTTATTCGTATTGCAGATCAGAATATGCCAAAATTTCAGGGAAGTGTTCTAGTGTGCCTGTTTAAATGTTTGCCACCAAGTATGGAGCAAGGTAAAGGGAGGTATTTTCGTGGTACAGGTAATTTCGTGATATTATTTTGTTAACTTACTGTGACCACAGTTGCTGAAAGGGCTTGTAGTCTTTTAGGACACCATTGGTGGCAGACATTATTGTCCTCCCACACTGATTATTAATCATCTTACAATTATCACGAAATACATCACACCTATGGCGCAATTACCTACCAGTGTCTCTGGTCCATCATCATCTAAAATTCCACTTGCACTTGTAACATAAAAATCGTTACATTTCTATTTCTAGTCGATCCTGTTAATATGATATACAGGGTAATTCAGCTGCCCATACCGATCGGTTTTATGCAATTCACAACGTCTTCAGGTATCAAGTGCGAGGTTTTCATGCTCTCTCGCTCACTGTGCACAAACTCCTAGTCCTATACAACAAAAAAAAAAAAAAAAATAAAATAAAAAAATAAAAAAATAAAAAAAACAGAAACTTTTTGTAGGAAATTTAATATAGTCAAATTTTGAACTGGGATACGTTCTCGCTGGAGGCCACAGTTTCCGATTTATTTAAGAAAAATACATTTGAAGATCATTTCTGTAAGTTTTTCTAAGCCCCTAGGTAAAACGTATCCCAATTCAAAATTTAACTTCATTAAATCCCCTACAAGAACGTGCTACTCATTTTTTCTGTAGGACTAATAGTTTGTATGCAGCAAACAAGAGAATATCAGAATATCAAGATCTACCATGTGGTATTTGAATGCACTGTAGATTGCATAAAGCCGCTGGGTTGTGCCAACTGAATCATCCTGTTAATCAATAGATGAAATGCTTTCATGTTGGAGGGTGTAAAAGTATTGTAGATTTAGATTTATTGGTTATGAACTGCTGATTGAAACTAATAATTTGAAGAAGGTTAGGAGATTAAGATGGAACTTGAATAAATTCAAAGAACCAGTGGTTTTTGAGAGCTCAAAGTGCTTACTTGTCATAGCAAGGAATTCCCCCTTGCCTGTGCTAGCCTGCATGTTACATCTTCCTTGCTTCGTCTGTTATACGTTAATTTGCTTTCAAAGTAGCAGACTATCTTCACTCTGTCCAGTACTTGGTAAACAATTTTCATTGCTTTGCTGCCAATCTCATTTCTGCTACTTCTCAATGCTTTTGTCTTTTAACTGAATCTTCCGTCGGTTCTTGGTAGAACAACATTATAATAAATGAAAAGCATCAGTTTGGTTATGTATTGTATTCCATATAAACTGTAGTTTCAATTGCCAAGGCTTTCTTTTAACTGGTACTTGTATTACAGTCCATGTTTAATACTTCTTGTAGTTGTCTCATCAAATATTGTTTATATTTCACTTGGTTCATTTATTTAATGCTATTACATAGCCACAGTTTTGAATACAATGTTAATGTTTCTCCTGTTTGCTCCTTTTGTACTTGTGTATTGTTCAGCCATTTTACCTTTTAATAGTGCAGTATGACAACACACTTAGAGATTGCATTTACTGTATGTTCCCTTAAACTCCTCCATTTACCTGCATTTATTTATTCATTCCTGTTTATCTGATTGATACTGCTTACGTTCCTTATGTATTATGTAGTTAAATTGACAATTGTATCTTCTTTTAATTGGTTTGCGTGTCACTCTCCACATTTCATACCTCCTGAGGTAGCCTTGCCAAGCACTAATTTTATTTTATTATATTATTTTGGTTTATTAATAGAGACTGTTATGTAGGCATGCTGTTCCTATTTTGTGTTAAAGTCTTTTCCTGTCTACTCCATTTTTATTTACTGTTCAATATTCTACTTTTTCAATGCATTACCAGACTGTCAAAGATGTTACTTACTGTGTGTCTCTGCTTCAATCTAGACGTGTAACTTCTCTTCCAGTGTTGTTTACAAACACTGTAACTTCTTTGGTGACAATACTCGGTAAACGTCTGAGGATGGCCTTCTAAGCCGAAAACCGGTTAACACAATAAAAGTAATACTGTAGAACAAAAGCAAACTGGTACTTTTATCTTTCTAAGGTTCACTCTCAATCCATGTTCTTTTCTCATTGGGTTTATTCTCAAATCATATTCTATTCTGATTAGACTGTTCGTTCACTCAACAGCAAGTAATTCCTCCTGACTGTCACTGAGGACAACACACTCTGGACCAAAAACGTAACCCTGTGGAACTTCACTGTTGATTTGATCGCAAATATGCAATGCTGTTGATGGTGGCAGGTGTGCGGTAGGTTCCTTGGCAAATAGGCCAGCGATCTCAGAACGTCGCAGCCGTTCATCTTTCAGGGAACTGGCGAGGGGCAGTGCTGGGTGGGGGGTGAGGGTGGGGGGGGGGGAGGGAAGGCAGGCGGGTCCGCGAACAGGTCGCGCACGTGTGCCCGCAGGCTGCGATTGGCGCGGCGCCAGCTGCAGCCAGATGCAGGCTGCGCGTGGCGTCCTTGGCGGACAGCTGACGACTTGCAGCGCTGCCGCGCCGGTGGCGGCGCTGCAGTCGTAAATCACGCGAAGGCCGGCGGAAAAAGTGCGCCGGAAACCCGAGCAGCCCTTAACTGCGGCGAACGGCGTGTCAACACAAAGAGAAGACCGACTGTCTCCTGCACGGCTCAGCTTTTAAATCGCCTCAGTTCGGCACAAGAGATGCAGCGCCACGTACCTGGATTGAACAAAACAATACAAACACTCACACGACGTACGTTCAAACAACAATGGGAATTATTGTCTTTTTAGAGAGGCTTTTGTTTATATGTCTACATCAGTGTTATCCCTTTTAAAATAGTCTACAGTGGATATACGTTTATGCCAGCGCTTTTTCCAGTCCTTGAAATACTCTGGAACTTGATCCTTGGGGCAACTTTCAGCTCTCTTAGTGATGCGGGTTCAATCTCATTTATGGCTGTAAAACGAATACTCTTTACAATTTTCTTTATTTATGGAAACAGATAAAATCCACGTGCCTGGCGAATATGGAGGCCAGGGTATTGTTTCTTGTTTTTGCACAAAAACAATACAGACACTCACATGACGTACGTACAAACAATAACGGGAATTCTTATTTTTTTTAGAGAGACTTTTGTTTATATGTCTACATCAATGTTATCCCCTTTAAAATAGTCTACAGTGCATATACGCTTATGCCAGCGCTTTTTCCAGTCCTTGAAATACTCTGGAACTTGATCTTTGGGGCAACTTTCAGCTCTCTTAGTGATGCGGGTTTAATCTCATTTATGGCTGTAAAACGAATACTCTTTACAGTTTTCTTTATTTATGGAAACAGATAAAATCCACGTGCCTGGCGAATATGGAGGCCAGGGTACTGTTTCTTGTTTTTGCACAAAAACAATACAGACATTCACATGATGTACACACAAACAATAACGGGAATTCTTATTTTTATTAGAGAGACTTTTGTTTATATGTCTACATCAATGTTATCCCCTTTAAAATAGTCTACAGTAGATATACGTTTGTGCCAGCGCTTTTTCCAGTCCTTGAAATACTCTGGAACTTGATCCTTGGGGTAACTTTCAGCTCTCTTAGTGATGTGGGTTTAATCTCATTTATGGCTGTAAAACGAATACTCTTCACAATTTTCTTTACTTATGGAAACGGAAAAAGTCAACATACCTGTCGAATATGGAGGCCGGGGTATTGTATCTTGTTTTTGCACAAAAATTCATAAACAAACAACAAAGCATGAGCATTAGCGTTGTCATGGTGCAAATGGCGAATATTGAGGCCGGGGTATTGTTTCTTCTTTTTGCACAAAAATTCATGGTGCAAAATCCATTATTTGTTTCGCCACAAATCCGATCGTTGTTTTCGAATACCTTACGCAAACGGCGCTTTGAACGAGTAAGTAGCACTCCTTATTGATCCGTAGACACTGTGATAAGAGCTCAAAGTGGAACACACATTTAAAAACCTAAAGACAGTGAGCATCACCTCCACATCTCAGCGCACTTGTTGAGCTTTTTTTCGGTCTTAGCGACCCAGTATGGTTTCATTGCGAAACAGATAAAAAATGCCCAGGAATAGCTTTCTAGTTTTAACCATTACGTTATTACACGATTTAAGTATCGCGGCCATAGTTCGTCGGATAGGTAGACTTAGGGTTACCCATAACTCTATCGGAGTGATACGTAACACGACAACCTTCCAAAACTCACTTAATCCTCTTACTCATTTGTTCGTTTTGCTGGCTCCTTTTTCAAGTTACTTTTAATTATGATATCCGGTTTACCAATTCAGCCGAAGATAATTTTACTCTTCGGTTCATTCCGTTCACTGTGCTTGATCATAAGCCCAATTTTTATACATTTCTTTCTATTATGATATCCGGTTTCCCTAATGAACACACTATCATTTCATTCGTCTCTTCATTCCTTTAATTGTGAGTCGACTGGCGGTTTTCAGTTGAATCTTTTAAATGGTTTAAAGGCGTGATTGCTATTCATTATTCTTCCATTTAGCATGCTGAGGTCATTTTGGTCGTACTACTAGTTTCGATGTCATATCCACTTCATCACGTATTAGGACATATTTCAATAGCTCTGCATCGTTGTTGACTTTATCTTCCGAAAGACTTGCATTCGCCACTGCTAAAACTCTGTTGGCCCTGTTTCATACCCAAGAGAACCGACAAAATTTTATGCCATGAGATGCAATTTGCATGAAAACGCTATGAGACGCAGCGATCATTTGGATGTAGTTTATTAACTTTCAGATGCCTCGACCACACTTTTTATTACTTCCAAAATCGCCTAACGCGTTTCGGCAATCCGTCGTTTTCAAAGGCAGTGCTAAATCTTTCACGAAATATGTTCAACAGATATATTGTACCTCAACATTCTTGAGCACGAGACAAGTGCAAAATGCAAATGTGATCATCAGTTGCGGAGCTTACCTTCACTGTAGATCGCTGGGATTCAGACTTACAGCATCTTAGTGGTATGCTAAACAGCACCACCTACACCTCACCCTGTTTTTCTTCCTTGTGAATTCACCACATCAAGTGGAAATACCGACTGCGTCTTCGTGCATTTCTTTATGATCGGTCAATGATGACGTTAATTAAGTGAACTCTCTATTGCGAATAGGGGCAACCATCAGCTGTAGAATGGAATGACGACAATGAAAATTTGTACCGTCCCGGGACTCGAACCCGCATTTCCCGCTTCTTTGTTGAACTCATCTTGTTCTATATTGTTCGTTGTATATGTTCGGGGCGGACGTCTCATGATAACCTTTCAGGTTGTTCGTTGATCCGTTAACTCAGTTTTTTATTTTATTTTTATTATTATTACAGAGGGTAGCTAAACCCTCTGACCGAACACGCTGAGCTACCGTGCCGGCTAGCATTTGGTTATCCGTGCACAACTTCCGGTCACACCCAAACTTCCATGTGTTTTCAACCATTAAGACCTGTAATCGGACATCCATTACGTGTATTCCAGTACTGATCAGAAGTTGTACTTGATTGTTGCTTCCTCGGTATCGGTAGATCAAGATAGATGAATATGATATTGCAGTGCCTGTGTTATTCTGTTTACGACGCAAAGTTCCTTGCGTCGTAATCAGAATAACACACGCCCTGCAATATCATAATGATGATGTTTTCCGAAGGACAACAACATCGTCATCGACCAATCGTCCTATATGGTAAATCTTTTGTGTTTGTTGAAACCGTAGACATCTGGTTTAGCTTCCTTAGAGCATAGCCGATATTAATTTCCTTTTCTTGAATGTTCGCCATCCAGCCCGCTGGCATGGGGTGTGTTCAGTTAAACATTCATCGAACGAATCGCATGCATGTCGATATACTCGATATGATCGTATCTTTGTTAATACTCGACGATTCGGTACATTGTCGAACGCCTTCAGAAATTCAGGGAGATGGAGTTCATTTGTTAAAAATCATCTACCAGCTGGAAGATAACGAGGTGACTAAACAAATTGTTTTTGGTAAGACTATTTTTCTTGATCCTGCAATTGAAAATTATTTCTTTTATACACTGAAGCGTCAGAGAAACTGATTTAGGCATGCGTATTCAAATACAGAGATATGCAAACAGGCAGAGGAGGCGCTGCGTTCAGCAACTCCTATGTAAAACTACAAGTGTCTGACGTAGTTGTTAGATAGGTTACTGCTGCTAGAATGGCAGGTTACCAAGGTTTAAGCGAGCTCGAACGTGGCGTTATGGTCGGCGCACTAGCGGTGGGACACAGCATCGCCGAGGAAACGATGAAGTGGGGATTTTCCGGTGCGGCCATTTCACCAGTGTACCGTGAATATCAGGAATCCGGTAAAACATCAAATCTCCGACATCGCTGCTACCAGAAAAAGGTCATGGAAGAACGGAACCAACGACGACTGAAGAGAATCGTTCAACGAGGCAGAAGTGCAATCCTTCCGCAAATAGCCGGCCGAAGTGGCCGTGCGGTTAAAGGCGCTGCAGTCTGGAACCGCAAGACCGCTACGGTCGCAGGTTCGAATCCTGCCTCGGGCATGGATGTTTGTGATGTCCTTAGGTTAGTTAGGTTTAACTAGTTCTAAGTTCTAGGGGACTAATGACCTCAGCAGTTGAGTCCCATAGTGCTCAGAGCCATTTGAACCTTCCGCAAATTCCTGCGTATTTCAGTGCTGGGCCATCAACAAGTGTCAACGTGCGAACCATTCTACGAAACCTCATCGATATAGGCTTTCGGAGCCGAAGGCCCATGTGTGTGCCCTCGATGACTGCACACGGCCTCGTCTGGGCCCAACAACCCCGACAGTGGAGTGTTGATAACTGGAAGCTTGTTGCCTGGTCGGATGAGTTTCGTTTCAAATTGTATCGAGTGGATGGACGTGTACGGGTGTGGAGAGAACCTCATGAATCCATGGACCCTGCATGTTAGGAGGGGGGTGTTCAAGCTAGTAGAAGCTGTGTAATGCTGTGGAGTGTGTGCAGTTGGAGTGATAAGGGCCCCTGATATGTGTTGATGGGACTCTGTCAGGTGACACCTACGTAAGCACCCTGTCTGGCCACCTGGATCCATTCGTGTCCATTGTGCAGTCCGACGGGCTTGGGCAATTCCAGCAAGTCATCGCGACACACCACACTTCCAGAATTGCTACAGAGTGGCTCCAGGAACACTCTTCTGAGTTAAACACTTCCACTGGCCACCAGACTCCCCAGACATGAACATTATTGCTCATATCTGGGACGCCTTGCAACGTGCTGTTCAGAAGAGATCTCCACCCCCTTCGTACTCTTACGGATTTGTAGACAGCTCTGCAGGATTCAAGGTGTCAGTTCACTCCAACACAACTTTAGACATTAATCGAGTCCATGTCATGTTGTGTTGCGGCACTTCTGCTTGGTCGAAGGGGCCGTACACGATTTTAGTAAATCTATTTACGTGCAGGAAAATTTCCACTGAAGCCATGGGAAACTCTGTTCCACTTTGACCATACCACTAACTTTATGATCGGCTGGGCGAAAATAGAAAATTTTCAAAAGGTTTGTCGAAAAAAAGAAACATTCTCGCGAGCGAATCTTGTACGTAAGTATGACCTGCCGCTAGTGTTAGTCTTGGCGACTAGTTATCAGGCCCGGGCCTTGGCCACGTCGCGTCACATTTACTGCATTGTCGAATCGCTTTTAAAACTGAAATTCAGTGATAGATATCATTAAAGAGAACTGTTACTCTTAGAAAGAAGACCACTGCCCCGAAACTACCTGCTGTCTTGACATGTTCCACAGTATCGTATGCATTATCTGATCTAAGGTATCCGAACACCTATTAGCAGACATTAATATGGGTCGTATCGACCCTTCCCCTTTGTGGCGGCTGGAACTCTGCTGGTGCTGCTTTCAGTGAGGTGTCTGAATGTCTGTGGAGGAATGGCAACCCACTTTAACCAAGAGGAAAAACAGGTAAGGTACTGATGTTGAATACTGACATCTGGAGCAATGGCGACGCTCTCATTCATTCCGAAGATGAAGGATAGTAGGAGTAAATTACAGGCTCGTAATCATTAACGTTGATATGAAGCACGATTTTGGAACAAATATTGTATTCGACCATTATGCAGTATCTCAAAGAGAACTGTCTATTGACACACAGTCAACGCGAATTTAGAGAGCATCGTTCTTGTGAAACACAACTATCTTTTTACTCACATGAAGTGTTGATTGGTACTGGCAAGGGATTCAAATTGATTCTGTATTTCTAGATTTCTAGAGGGCTATTGACAACGTGCTTATGGGATATCGTCTCAGTTTGAAACGTCCCCTTTGAACAATTATACATGACTGTGCTTAAACTGACACAATATTTTTAGCGCAACGCAATCTGACTTTCAAAAATCCCTACAAAAGAATGGCCCTGACTAACATTAACCTATACGTTTCACAAATCACTTACCTCACAAAAATCTTCGTTACTCGAACTACTGCAATATAGCGAGCGCCACTACTGCCAGCTAAATAAAAGATTCAAACTACTGAAGGCACTAACTACTAATAGGCATAGTTAGCAAACGAAAGATTTTAATAGAGAATAAACAATGTATTTACCTTAATAGAGTTCAAAAGTCATAATATATATATCAGTCCATGACAACCAGTCTTACAAATGTACAGTCTCTGATGGACACACGTCCAGATCATCCGCTCTCAAAACTCCGCCATTTCTCTCCCCACATCCACCACTGCTGGCGGCTCACCTCCAACTGCGCAACGCTACGCGCTGTTAACAGCGAACAGCCCAACACTACAATAGCCAACAACAATGCAAACCAGCCACAGACTGCACACAGCACAGCCAGTGATTTTCATATAGAGCGCTACGTGGCGTTACCAATATAAAAACCTAAACAGCCTACTTACAAGTTATGTGACTGGATTCGTGATTTCCTGTCAGAGGGGTCACAGTTCGTGGTAATTGACGGAATGCCATCGAGTAAAACGGAAGAACATCAAGAGGAGCTTCGAACATTAGTAAAATGAGGAAAACGGAAGTGACTGCTGGCGTTCCCCTAGGCAGTGTTATAGACCCTCTGCGGTTCGTTATCTACATAAACGATTTAGGAGATAATCTGAGCAGCCGTCTTAGTTTGTTTGCAGATGACACTGTCCTTTATCGACAAGCAAAGTCATCAGAAGACCAAAACAGATTGCAAAACGATTTAGAAAAGATATCTCTATGGTGAAAAAATTTTTGATTGATGCTTAGTAACAAAGACGATGAGATCATCCACATGAGTGCTAAAAAAAACGTTAAACTCTCGTTGCACGATAAATCAGTCACAAAAGAAGTCTCAAATTCAACCAAATACCCAGGAATTACAATTACGAACAACTTAAATTGGAAGGGCGCTGATGACCACGATGTTGAGCGCCCCGCATCATCATCACAATCATAACACGTCGTAGAAAATGAGTAGTGAAGTACAGCTACACGTACATAACTGAGAATACGTCGGAGAGAGAATAGGACTGCTACGCCGTGACAAACAAACCTCTTTTTTTCACATGTTTTCTGATGCGGCCCGCCATGAGTTCCTCCCGTGTGCTAACTTCTTCATCTCAGAAGTACCAACTGCACCCTACGTCCTCAGTTATTTGTTGGATATATTCAAATCTCAGTCTTCCCCTACAGGTTTTGCCCTTTCCAGCTCCTTTTAGCACCATAGAGACGATCCCGGGTGCCGAACACATATCCTGTCATCCGTCCCTTCTTGTTTTTGGTGTTTTCCGTATGTTACTTTGTTCGACGATTCTGCGGAGAACCTCTTTATTCATTGTCTTGTCGGACCATCTAATTTTCAACATTCTACTTCGATACTCTTCTGCTCCGGTTTTGGTTCAAATGGCTCTGAGCACTATGGGTCTTAACATCTGGGGTCATCAGTCCCCTAGAACTTAGAACTACTTAAACCTAATTAACCTAAGGACATCACATACATCCATGCCCGAGGCAGGGTTCGAACCTGCGATCGTAGCAGTCGCGCGGTTCCGGACTGAAGCGCCTAGAACCGCTCGGCCACCGCGGCTGGCTTCTGATCTGGTTTTCCCACTGTACATAATTCACTACCTTACATTGCTGTTTTCAGAAAATCCTCTTTCAGACTGAAGCCTATATTTGATGCCAGTAGACCTCTCTTGGCCAGAAATACCGTCTTTGTCTGAGCTAGCATGCTTCTTGTGTCATACGTGCTTCGTCTGTCATGGGTAATTTTGCTGTCTAGGTTGCAGAAATGCCCATCTTCGTCAAATTTGTGTCACTTATTTTGATGTTAAGTTGTTCGTTATTCCCTTTCTGCTACGTCGCACTACCTTTATTTGTTTGCCATCCATATTCCGAACTTAGAAATGCCGAGAGGGGGGGGAGGGGACGGGCAGCCTTCCATGTCTTACCGCCTCTCTGCCGTAGTACGGCGAAATTTTCGCGATTGTCAAACGAATGGAGTAATTTACGGTATCGATCTACAATAATAAGCTCTGTGTAAGGTATTGAAATTGAATTTACTGCAGCATTGCGGTGAATGCCTATAGCAAATACGCGGTTGCGGACCAGATTGGCCGGCCCCTTGTGGCCGTGCGGTTCTAGGCGCTACAGTCTGGAACCGAGCGACCGCTACGGTCGCAGGTTCGAATCCTGGCTCGGGCATGGATGTGTGTGATGTCCTTAGGTTAGTTAGGTTTAAGTAGTTCTAAGTTCTAGGCGACTGATGACCTCAGAAGCTAAGTCGCACAGTGCTCAGAGCCATTTGAACCCTTTGGACCAGACGGCTACTGCTGGTCCTTCGAAGAACTTACAGAAAGGGCTAGCTCGGCGTGGTCACAGTTTCTTGTTAGCCTCTGTATGTTCATCATTTCAGAGATGGTTGCGGGACTCGGCTTTTCAGTACAGAATGTCAAATCAAACACATTTCAGCCTTCTGATTTCTAAATTGTTATTTTATAGGGCTACCAGTTTCGGCGATTTATTACGCCATCTTCAGGTCCACTGACCGACGTGCAAAAACATTCCAAACCACGGTTCCGGTCAAAATAGGGGCCAGCATTCAAAGACTGGTATCTGTAGAGTCCTGATTGATACAGTGTTCAAACATCATCTGCCGCCTTGAGTGAAGTAATCGCTGTATCAAATGGTTCAAATGGTTCTGAGCACTAGTGGACTTAACATCTGAGGTCATCAGTCCTCTAGAACTTAGAACTACTTAAACCTAAGCACATCACACGCGTCCATGCCCGAGGCAGGATTCGAACCTGCGATCGTAGCGGTCGCGCTGTTCCAGACTGAAGCGCCTAGAACCGCTCGGCCACGCAGGCCGGCCAATCGCTGTATCAAGCAGGAATCTACATGTACCAGTCTTTGACTGCATACCCCTATTTTGACCGGAACCGAGGTTGGAATGCTCCTATATGTCGGTCAGGGGTTCTGAAGATGGCGTAATATATCGTCGAAACTGGTACCCCGATAAAATAACGCCGCGCGGGGCAACCGTGCGCTCTTGGCCGCCTTGCACGGTTCGCGCGGCTCCCCTCGTCGGAGGTTCGAGTCCCCTCCCTCGGGCATGGCTATTTGTGTGTTGTCCTTAGCGTAAGTTTAAGCTAGATTAAGTAGTGCGTAAGCTTAGGGACCAATGACCTCAGCAATTTGGTCCCATGAGACCGTACCACAAATTCCCAAATTTTCCAATAAAATAACAGTTTGGAAATCAGACGGCTGAAAGGTGTTTGATTTGACATTCTGTTCTTGTTAGCTGTCCGGCCCTTCGTAGTAGTGTACCTTCTCCTTCGTCTGCCAATGAAGAATGAGGCCTTGTGAATTGTTCAGGCTCACCTTCTTCCAATATGGTTGTATTCTATTCCGTGTCTCGGTCCTCTATGTGATATACGCGATACATGGATGATTTTTTCAGTTGATGGCAGTACTCGTAGTGCTTTCCTTATGCCTTCATTGTATTGATTGTCAAAGGGGTTTCCTCGTTTGGATAGCGTTAGGCACACTTACAGGAACTTTCAGCTTTGGCGCAGGGTTCTTTATTGCCATTTATTTACAGAGTTACGCACTTCTCAATGTTTAAACAGCCGCGCGGGGTAGCCGCGTGGTCTGGGCCCTTTGTCACGGTCCGTGCGAATCACCCCGTCGAAGGTTCGAGTCCTCCCTCTGGCATGGGTGTGTGTGTTGTCCGTAGCGTAAGTTAGATTAAGTAGTGTGTAGACTCGGGGACCGATGTCCTCAGCAGTTTGGTCCCATTAGACCTTACCACAAATTTCCAATTTCCAATGTTTAAACATTCCACAGTTATAGTATGCAAGTGTTCACTATCTGATATCCGTGTTTTCTTATTTCGGTCAAAATAGAACGACTAATCACAAAAACTGAACGACAGTGGAAAGCGTCGCATGCATACTGCTGGCTGCGTGACATTGCCACTAAATGCGATAGCAGTTACGGTTTGCTACTATGTAACACAACGTGATGTCTTATGAGGAACAAATTATGGACTATTTGTTAAACTGTTGCAGATGTAATCAGCAAACAACGGCTGCGTATTTTGGTTTAGTTACCAGCATTCGTTCATGCAGACGGATGTGGGGCTATTTTTAACTTTATTGGGGTTTAACGGCACCCTATAAACCGCAGAAGATGTATCACTACTATCTGTAAATTGGCGCGAACAGGCCCTCACCTACATACACCAAGCACACACACACAGTCACACTCACACACACACACACACACACACACACACACACATAGTCTGCCCATCAGCTTTTTTCTAAAGGAAAGAGAATGTTTCGGCAACCACTTTGCATGTAATTTCCTCTTAACAGCGGCTGTTAAGACTCGAGTTTGGTTCGCTTAGCTGTTAACATTTACTGCGGGCAATACGGCGCTTCTCGCACTGGTGCCGTAAAAATCGCTGCTGTATCGCGAGATTGCCGCCTCGCGTCTCCGTGCCATAAAAATAAGGCAGTCAAAGAAGAGCTCTTTCCTGAAGTGGAAAAATCGTCTCGGAACGGACGTTATTTCGATCGTAATGGGGACGTTACTGACCGCTCAAATACTAGTTTTGGAAGCAATTTATGTTCCGACGCAGCCACCAGTTTCAGTAAGAAATTTCAGGTTTTGGCTCTGTTGTTTCCGTGTTAGCAGGTTCGAATCCTGCCTCGGGCATGGATGTGTGTGATGTCCTTAGGTTAGTTAGGTTTAAGTAGTTCTACGTCTAGGGGACTGATGACCTCAGAAGTTAAGTCCCATGGTGTTCAGAGCCATTTGAACCACTTCCGTGTTACGATCTGACGGTGGCCATTAGTCATGACTTTTTGAAACTCTGTGTGTGTTTATGCTGGAAAAATCGTCGCAGAGTAGCTTCAAAATTCATACGTCCTCAGATGTAGTCTTATAAGAATTTCAATCCTCTTTTTTGTCGATGATTATTCATTTTCGATGGCCCACGCTTCGCTTTATATCTGGCCCACGTAATCATCTCCTATGCTAGACACGCGACAGTTGGACACGAAGCAGTAGCTCTGACTGGGAAGCAAATAGGCACTAGGAATGGTAGGAAATTATCCCAGCATTCACCTGGTACGTTCTACTGAAACCACGGAAAATCTTAATCAGGAATACTACACATGTGTTGGGCACCTCTTTCTCTGCTTAATATGACATGTAATTATTTCACTGAAGCCTATCGCACTGCAGTTTCTCTCTAGGAGGGCTGGTTTGTTGAAATTATATATAGTTGCAAAACCGAAATGCAAATGAAGTTGGTCAGTACAGGACAGGCTACTGGATCTCAAGACGTAGTTGCTGAAACTAAACAACTCCCTCCTCTTCTAACAACACCTAATGATAGCTGTCTGGATCAACCCCCAGTCCCATATGTTTGAAGAAATGCAAGTTCTTTGGCGTAGCACTAGAATTTCCCAGGCGTGCAGGCCTATACTACCTCATCAAAGGTACCGAGATCTTAATATGCCATGTTGCTTCGTTACAGGTACGCGTACTTTACACACTCCTGCGCGTTGAACAGGATTACATGTCACGGAATATTACACAATGTCATGGATTACCGAAGACAACTCTCTCAATGACGAGACATCGTTAGAAGCGAAAGTTAAACGAGCGACCCGCAAATAGAAAGAGATATGATTGCCAGTGCTCACAATATAAATGACCTCCAACAGATGTGGTTTGATGTGAAACAGATACATAAATGAAGTAGTAAGGGGCGTACATTAGGGGGTTAGGACTCACTGAAGGAATTCAACAACGAATACTTTGAACAGGCAGATCTCAACCGACCGATACTAGGGGTTATGCATGTGGCGACCCGCTCCAAGTTAGCTACACCTACGAGACAAAAGAAGGTACTCGGTTGTAGGTTTGCGCAGCAGCGCGAGAGCAAAATGCTCAACAGTATCTAGTGGGAGTCATGACGTAATGCACCTCTGGCGTAATGGCGTAATGTACCTCTGGAAGAGTTTTAAGGAGTTCCGAGTATAGAAACATATACATACATTCCATGGGACGGGGAGGCTGTGAATAATGTATGGTGGTTCGTCGAATGCAGAACTAGAAAGCGAGGAACCTCGCTGCCTTGTAGCGGAATAAGTCTCAAAATGTCAATTTCTGTTTTAACTTTTTCCTTATAACCAGGCGTTAAAAAGTAAGAAGAAAAATAAACCGTGGCTCGAAGAAGATGCCACGTGAATATGGATTTGATTGAGAGGGAAAGATGAATATGTACATGAATACCAACAGGGTAAATTGCTGTACAATTTTATTCTGTTGAGCAGTTCTTTTCTAGTGCTTTAAGTAATTTTCACTGTGGAGGATATGTAATGTCCACCAAGAACTAAGCGCCTATATTAAAAAGAGTAAAAATAGAAATGCCGTGTGGCTAGGGCCTCACGTCGGGTAGACCGTTCGCCTGGTTCAAAGCTTTCGAGTTGATGCCACCGCGGCAATTTGCATGTCGATGGGGATGAAATGATGATAAGGAGAACACAATACCCAGTCCCTGAGCGGAGAAAAGTCGGGAATCGAACCCGGGCCGTTAGTTGTGACATTCCGTCGCGCTGACCACTCATCTACCAGGGGCGGACATTAAAATGAGTGTAACACACTGACGTACTCTTTCTCTTCTACTATTCAGTCCATACATCGAAGAAACAATGACGGAGATAAAGAAAGGTTCAAGTGTGGGATTAAAATTCAGGATGAAAAGAAAGCAACGATGATATTCGCTGCTACCCGCAGTGGAAATGAAGCAGAGGAAGTGTTGAGTGAAATAACAGTGTAATAAATATTGAATATGGATTAGGAGTAAACCGAAAAAAGATGAAAGCAATGAGTTGTAGCAGAAATGAGATCAGCGATAAGCTTAAAGCAGAAAAAGCGGACCACGAAGTACACCAAGTTAAGGAAGTCTGCTACACTGAAAGCGAATTAACACACCACAGATGAAGGCAGGAGAACAGGAAAAGCAGATTACCACAAGCAAAGAAAATTGTCAAACATGAGCCTTAATTTGAGGAAGAAATTTCTGTAACATACGTTTGGAGCACAGAATCTTGTGGTACTGAATCAATGACTGTGGGAAAACAGAAAAAGAAGACAATCAAAGAGTTTGGGGAACATTGCTACAGGAAGTGAAAACTGGATGTAAGATTTTTTAATTACTAGCGCCCTTTGTTCTTCATAAAAGATCCGGAGCTGCTTCTCCACAGAAAAGGTAGGTGTAAGAAACCGTAATTACATTCGGAAAAGGACCTGAAGCAGGGTCGTTATATGAAGGGTATGACCTCTATTTTAATGTGCCTGTTCTTAGCAATAAAGGCATTTGAACGTAGGTGCAGAATAACTGCATTAAAACTGAAGTAAATGTAGACCTGTACGTACGTCTCGGTCACATCATGTTCGTTACCTAACATGCTTGTATTAATGCTTGATTGATAGGGCAACGGACATGGCCCTATAAGAAAGATAACCTACTATTTAGCACAATGTGAAACGTCCCCTTTGAACAATTATGCACGGGACTGTGCTTAACCTGACACACAATGTTTTTAGCGCAACGCAATCTGACTTTCAAAATTCCCTACAAAAGAATGGCCCTGACTAACATTAAACTATACCTTTCACAAATCACTTACCTCACAAAAATCTTCGCTGCTCAAGCTACTGCAATACAGCGAGCGCCACTACTGCCAGCTAAATAAAAGATTCAAACTATGGAAGGCACTAACTACTGATAGGGATAGTTAGCAAATGAAAGATATTAATAGAGAACAAACAATGTATTTACCTTGATATCATCATATATAAATATATCAGTTCATGAAAAATTACAAAACTCCGCCATCTCTCTCCCCACATCCACCACTGCTGGCGGCTCACCTCCAACTGCCCAACGCTACGCGCTGTTCACAGCCAGCTGCCTAACACTACAATGGCAGACAACAATGCAAACTAGCCACAGACTGCACACAGCACAGCCAGTGATTTTCATATTGAGCGCTACGTAACGTTGCCAATAAGAAAACATAAACAGCCTACTTACATAGAGAAAACATAAACAGCCTACTTACATAGAGAAAACATAAACAGCCTACTTACATAGAGAAAACATAAACAGCCTACTTACATAGAGAAAACATAAACAGCCTACTTACATAGAGAAAACATAAACAGCCTACTTACATAGCCCCCACGCTCCCCACAAAAATTTTTACAAATTGGATTGGGCAGTGGCCAATACAGATTTGAAAAAAATTTTTCATAATTACAATAACAAAGAAATCAAATGCACACACTTATTGATACAATGTTGGTCAAAAGCTTAAATTTTCTCACCGTCCATAAAGACAGTCCACATTGTTCACCACAGTAAAACTGCCGTTTCTTTTCTCAAAGTCTGAGCAGTAAAAGACAATGCACACAGAAGTAGTGGAGTTCCATGCAGTCTTGAAGAAGTAGTGTTGTCCTTCCAATGGAAAGACAGTGCTGACTCTTGATATGCATACAGGTAATGGGCCACAACAGAGCAAACCCACAGCAGAGTCATTCGAAGTTCTGACGAATATTGGTAGGTAGGTCATCACAGAGCAGACCCACTGTAGTCCTGGTAGAGATTACGGTATTGGTGGGCCACCAGAGGTGCAGACCCACTGCAGTCCTTGTAGAAATAATGGTATTGATGGATCATCAAAGATGTAGACCCACTGTAGTCCTTGCAGAGATAATGGTATTGGTAGGTCATCATAGATGCAGACCCACTGTAGTCCTTGTAGAGATAATGGTATTGGTGGGCCACCAGAGGTGCAGACCCACTGTAGTCCTGGTAGAAATGGCCAGCAGCCATCTGTTGCGACTGTGCAGGTGCGCAATCACCATCGAAGAGTCTTGTAGAGAATATAGCAAGTCCATAAACCACCACTTGTGCACTCACAAAGTTTTTGGAATTGTCCTTAGAACCAGCAATGCTGTTATCCAGTCCCTTGCAGAATTATTAACACACGTGCAAACACTAACAGTCCCTACTTCTCACATATTGTCCACATACTATGACCAACAGAAACGTGTGCAGTGAAAGGAATGCTTACAAGTTACTTAATTTGATGAACTGGTGTCAATTACAATATTATAACATGAGAATACAATTACAAAGGTACAAAATACATCATTAAAGAACATAACAATACAGATAACATTTGTAGTAAAACAGGCGTTACAAATGAATAGAAATAAACATATACATCAGTGTTACAAAAATAGTGGCATAAGTACATACATAAAATAATGAGAATAGTTTTCGAAACATTAATTTCACACATGAACATTGAAACAGAACAGAATTGTAAACAACTTTACAAAGAAAATAACATATTATTAATGCAACTTATATTTGAGGATAACAGTATTCCTCCTCCTAGTGAATATAGCTTAGTATTAGAAGAGAAAAAAAATTCTATGAAACAGTACACAGAGACAGGAAGAACACAAATACTCAAGGGTACACAAACACATAGTGGGATAACACCAATAGGAAAGGACAGGGTTCGTTTTCAGTGTAACATTTGGTACTGCAGTCCAACCCAAAACTTCATTCTATAGATCATTCGTCTTATTTCAACCTTTGCTTCCACCAAAAAAATCTTATCCAAGCATGCTTTCTGTATTCTGTTCATATTTCTTTCAAAATAATTATTTCTGATTGTACACTACTCATTTGGGCCCAAATCCTTTTTATATAACTTCGCAATGCATTCTTTACCTATTCTCCATAGTCAGTTTCTCATATAGTCTACCCCCTCTTAAGCTAACTTAAATCTACTGAGCTCAGATGCTAAACTAAGGGACGAGGCAATGCAGCAGCACGTAAAACAATTATTATAAACAGCAATGAAAAAAATGGAAAATTGCAAAGCAAGCTACAGTATAAATTAGCAAAAGTCAAATTCAATAACACTATGCCTGGCAAACAGCAGCAACGTATACCTAAACATGACATAGCGCAAGCAGAAAAAATATTACACTAAACAACAATGCAGATAAGGGAAATGTATATTCACATCTTAATGTCTATGTAATTAAAGTGGTGCACCACAACAACTGATTGTAAAAAGAAATATTACCATGTACTTGAAAAGAAAATTATGTGTTACTGTTACTACTTCCTTCTTATTGTTCTTTCCTTTCCAAGTGCTCCTTTTTTTAAAGAATGTGGATCATAAAATAATTATTTAATAGATCTGTTGACAGAAAGTGTTCACATTAGCAAATGCATTTCATTTTATAAAAGCAGTGCTGCAACACAGCTGAAAAACAGGTATCAAATGAAATAAGCAACTATGAAAAGCAAAGCATAAAAATATCATTCAGTAGTCATGTGACATTTCATAAGTTAGTAGCTCTCAACTCTCGTAGAAAGACGCTTGTCGTAATCAGGTGTGCAGATGTACGAATATTTCCCATCAATTCATAAGCATTTCAGTAATTAGCACAAAGTGCGAGTAATCATATGTTTTCAAGTAACGAGGGTGTCGCATTAGCGATGAAAGGCACACCCTAATGGCTTGTTCTCCAGGTGTTTGACACGTCCCACGTCCCCTTTTTTTTTCTACCTGTGCCGCTGAAAAGGGCTCGCAATAATGGCTTTTTCTCCAGGCGTCTGACACAGCTGGGTGCCCGCGACGCATTACGTGCAGGTGGTCACTTAACTGTCGTACGGAAATATTTACGACAGCAGTTTCTGCTACCGTGGCAGTCTATTTAACAATATTTCACAGGTCAAGAATTAGCGTTGCAAATCTGTAGAAACAAAATCCTATAAATATAAGTGTCCAAAAAAAAGAATATTCGTCAGCATTGTGATACAGTCACACATTTCATAACTCTTAAAGTACGTTTCTTGGTTTCCAACATCCTTTTCATAAATCAGAGTCCCTAAACACTACTCATTATTCCTTACCTCATTATACATATACATATTCGTCGACACTTCTTCAATATTTCATCGTGAGAAATACGTAGCATAATAAACATTCCTCAACAACATAATACACATCGTCGTCGTAATAATAACATCATAACACCTCAGTCAAATCTCAAAATCGTCGTAACTTCCTCCAATAATTAAAAAAATTCTCTGCTCATGTCAAAAGTGTCATCTGCCTCAAACGTACTTTAAAAATCATAATCCCTTTACCAAATACATCATTCAAAGCTCTCATAGTATCACAATGATTCCGAAAAAATATGAACAGTTTACAAAGTACAGACAAAATACAGTTTCATAAGTTTGAAGTTATCCAACGGTGTAATTGCGTAAACATCTGTCACTGATGTAGTAAAATAAATGTTTGTCTCTCTCAGTTAAATGATCAGATAGCTGTGTAATTTGTGTGTTAGAGAAATATGGTACCGATGTGTAAAGTTGTATAAGCAAATACCATATTAGCTAGGGCTCCTTGTGCTTGCCAAACACATGGTACACAAAGTAGGCGTGTACCCCCCTGAGGATTAATGTAATTATACCCTCAGGTGTTACAGATTACACCAATGGAATGAAATATATCACGGAAAACTTTGTTTGTAATTCAAAAATCTTTAAAAATAAATGTTTTAAGTATAAAATTGATCACTGAAATGCGTGTCCTGTAGCGCTAAATGTGCATCTTGTTGTAAGATAATCTCTGTGAAAGTGTCGTAGTTATTTTCCTCCGAAAGCTAAGTTCTGCAGAAGCCAATGTACTTACCTCATGATAAACAAAAGTGAAATGCTTTGCGTAGAGATATCTTAGTTATTACGCTTATTGTTGTGATGATGAAAGTACTGTGCTGTAACGTATTGTTGTGCTATGGAAAAGGCTGTCTCCTTGTAGCTATACCACAAAAGTTACTAATAAAACATGTTTTGATTTCCAGAAGAATTCAGAAAACTGTGCAGATATAAAACAGATACACCGCAAAAGCAACATTGTAAATTGTCACTCATTAGTAGCGTCGTGATAAAATCGTGTAGCTGTCACATAAACTAATCTCTGTGTCATCTGGTATCTCTCAGAAAGCACTTTAAATTCAGAATGTATTTTCAAATAAACCAAAATGTTGCATTAAAATCTCATTAGCAGTACTGGTAAATGTTCTAAGTATGTGAGCCTTATAGTCGTTACGTAATCGTGCAACAAACAAGCAAGAATGTACACACACAATAACACTGTGACGTCTGTTTACTATAACAATGCATTCGTCATTTCTGTTTAAATAAGTTCTCTTGGTTCTTGGCTGGATATTTAACTTCAAACATTGTTGCATGGTAACAGTTTCTAAAGCATACTAGTAACGTGAAGTGAAACGTTTTATGGCAAAGACAAAGTTAAAAGGCAGATTATCTGTCAATAAATGGTTTTACATGAGAAATGTGGTGTAAACCTTTACTCTTCCTAGTACGCAGAGTTTCAACTTGAATGCAATTGTCAGGCGGTATACGTCGGTAAAGAATACTGGAGTTTTTCTCAAGGTTAGCGTCTATGCTATTTTTCTCTGAGCCAGCCGGCGCACGCGGCTGCCTGCGGTGTGAGTCATTGTCTGTTTCTTTGTTGGCGCGCGTCGTTATTGGGATTAGGAGACCTAACTTCTACGAATTCGCCTTGCCGAGAGGGCCCAGCTCTGTTAGAATCCCGCCAGTTCTGATGAAATTCACGTCTGTCGTTTTGTCGGTAGTTTCTGTAGTTCCTTTCTTGTCGGTTAAGTGGTGGAGAATTTCTCCCTGAGTCGTAACTGCGCGCTGAACTGTTGCGTCTGAAGTTATTCTGTCTCCCCTGGTAATAATTGTTTTGGTTCCCATATTGTCTGTTTCTGCGGTTATCTCTGTCATATTCATTTCTACAGAAATGCGATCTTTCTCTGTAACTATTTTTCTGCCAGCGGTTGTCATACGGGTGGTGTCTGTTTCGGTCACGATTTGTGTTGTGAGAATAGCCTTGTCGCGTCCAGTTATTATTTCTTTCATCGCGGAATTGCGACGGATGTGACCTGTAATTGTTGTGTTCCTGGTTTCGCGTTCCGCGATTGTCAGTGTCAATTTCTAATTCTTGTAACAGTCCCTGAAATGCTTCAATGTCGTCTTTGCAACGTCCTGCCAAAATAATATGTCGTAAATGTTCAGGCAGTTTGATTAAGCAAATGCGGATGAGTTCTGAGGGGCTGTATGGGTTTGACAGGTATTGATTCTTGTGCAACATGTCTTCAAAATATTTCACAAGACTGGAGAATTCAGATTGTTCGAAATGTTTCATCATTATGATGCCATGTTTTACGCGGTCTTGTGTGGCTTGAGACCAATATGCTGAGAGGAAGGCATGGTAAAATTCTCCTTCACTGTGGCAATCGTGAATGACCGATCGCATTCTTACAGCTGGTTCATTCTCTAAGTAGCCACACATAAATTCTAACCTGTGCTCCAATGCCCAGTTGGGAGGGAAACAATGAGAGAATTGATGGAGCCACGCTTGTGGATGAATGTCGTTGGCAGAATTCTTAAACGTTTTGAATTTACGTGTAGTAATGAACAGCTTATAGTCAAAATCATCGTGTCGGCGAGTAGCATCTCGGTCATAGTTACGTCGTGTCGGCGGTTCCATCTCAAAATTCGGTGTACCTTGCCAATTTCTTTCATAATTACCGAAATGCCCTGTGTTATTATTTTGTGGCTTTTGCGTATTTCTAAGTTCCTCTTCCCGTGTTGGAGCGCGAGTGTCTTCTGAAATACGTAATTCTTGTATTACCTGTGTCAGCTGATCTTGTACTTCCCGGATTTCTCTTTGGTGTTGCGTATCAATTTGATTCAGATTTTGTTTCAGTTTCCTAATTTGTTCGCTCTGTTCTGTGTCATTAAAGACTACCGGTTTTGCGTCATTCAGATTATCATCTACCTTCGTAGATAAATTATTTAGCTGAACCGAAAGTTCAACTACTTTCTCTGATAGTGAACACATTTCCTCAGTGTGTTTTTCTGAACCAAGTTTCAGAGTATCTACTGTGTCCTTTAAGTTTTCCTGAGTTTTTGCAAGTTGCGTAACCGAATCGGTAGATGCAACTGAGTCAATTTTAGCCCACAAGGTCTCATGATTTTCATGAACAATGGCTTGCAGTTCTTTTATGGCTGCTTCGTGATTCTGTAATGCATTTTCATGCCGCGAAAAAATAGGTTGAAAATGCTCACAAATTTGTGTTTTTACGTCATTACAGACTTTTTGACATTTCGATTCAATGTTATGTAACTCAGTGGTTAAATCTTCACGTGTTTGTTCAAGTGTAGTGTCTAACTTTTGAAGATTTTGTTCCATTGTGTCTAACTTTTGAAGCTTTTGTTGTGTTTGTCTCTGATTTTGTTCCATTGTGTCTAACTTTTTGAGATTTTGTTCCACTGTGTCTAACTTTTTAAGATTTTGTCCCATTTGTCTCTGATTTTGTTCCATTTGTTGCATTAATTGCAATAATAATGTATTAGTGTCTGGAATCTGTTTCTCTACGCTTTTCGACAGTGCATTTGCACCGGCAACATTCACATTTTGACAAGCAGAAAATGCGTCTTGACTTATTTGAGAAAACGGTGATAACCCAAAACCTGAATCTACAGTATTTGCGAAATTGTGTCCTGTCATTTCGGATTCCTGAGGCGAGCTGTTGCCGACCGATCGATCGATAATGCTTCCCTCTTCACTAATTGTTTCACTGTCCGTGCCATTGTTTGCCGCCTGCTCCATTTCCCAATGAACAGTTACCAAATTACTACTTTGAATGTCTGTTAATTCATTACTCTGCGGCGCTAACACACTGCCTTCGTCTTCACTGTCATTTCTCAGTTTACTTTGGAGCCTAGTGTTACGTTTTTCACACGCCATAATTGTCACAATATTTCACACGATAACACAGAAAAACACAATTTGAAGAGCAAAAATAAGAGAACACATTAACATAACACTGAAAATAATATCTAGTTAATTACAGCTGCGAAATACTTGGTGCAAATCTACATGCATGCCACAACTGTTTTACTGTACAACAATGAAAGGCTACAACTACAAAGGAGATTCTCTCTACAATTACGCGCTAGCAATAAACAAAATCTACACTAATTACACAAACTACAAGAAAAAATCAGAAGACTCCAGTGAGGTATCCTAGGCCAAGGGTCGACATATGAAACGTCCCCTTTGAACAATTATGCACGGGACTGTGCTTAACCTGACACACAATGTTTTTAGCGCAACGCAATCTGACTTTCAAAATTCCCTACAAAAGAATGGCCCTGACTAACATTAAACTATACCTTTCACAAATCACTTACCTCACAAAAATCTTCGCTGCTCAAGCTACTGCAATACAGCGAGCGCCACTACTGCCAGCTAAATAAAAGATTCAAACTATGGAAGGCACTAACTACTGATAGGGATAGTTAGCAAATGAAAGATATTAATAGAGAACAAACAATGTATTTACCTTGATATCATCATATATAAATATATCAGTTCATGAAAAATTACAAAACTCCGCCATCTCTCTCCCCACATCCACCACTGCTGGCGGCTCACCTCCAACTGCCCAACGCTACGCGCTGTTCACAGCCAGCTGCCTAACACTACAATGGCAGACAACAATGCAAACTAGCCACAGACTGCACACAGCACAGCCAGTGATTTTCATATTGAGCGCTACGTAACGTTGCCAATAAGAAAACATAAACAGCCTACTTACATAGAGAAAACATAAACAGCCTACTTACATAGAGAAAACATAAACAGCCTACTTACATAGAGAAAACATAAACAGCCTACTTACATAGAGAAAACATAAACAGCCTACTTACATAGAGAAAACATAAACAGCCTACTTACAAATGGACAACACAAAACTAAGCAAGCATGTCAGGGAAGGTTACGCAACGGAAATCTTTCTGGGCTATATTGCATACCACATTTTTCATTCCGTTCATTTCTTTATATCTGTTCTAATATTGCTTGCACGTTGATTTTTCAGAAGTTGGTGCATGTGGGAGGATAGGAAGGGGAATGGGTGATTGCAATTTATGTGTGAAGTCAGTGTCAGTCTTTCATTATGAACGGTGACGATTTATTTAGATAAACACATGGGGCTGTCATCAAAAACAATCTCTGAAATACGTTACTTAAACAAAACTCATAAATATCAACAAATGTCCCTTAAAACTTAATTAGAATGAGGCTGTACAGATGCAAGATGAGACTGGATTAGGCTCACATCACAATTATCAAAGCTCCCCTAGGACACAATCCTGCAATGAAAAGGTGTCCAACGATTTGTTCTAGCCCCTAGTACTACTAACAAGGGAACGTCCCCAAGTGTCAATAAACGATATTGGTGAAGCTTGGCAGGTGTGTAGAGGGACAAAATAATGCAATATGTATTTTTCTTATTTGCACCCAATTTAACTTTTATCGGCTAAAACACACCCTGAAAAGTAATTTGCCATATTAGGTTTGGAAGGAATATCTTCGAAATGATGATGTACAAAGAATGTTTATCATATAAAAGTTCATATGTGACTAACGTTCTTGAAAACTGTAGAACCGAATTTTGTAATAATTTGAAGTTTTGCAAATTACCCCATCACCATTCATTAATTTCGAAAACAAAACTTTTATTACAACCCACATATTAAAGAAGCTTTCAAGCTACATACATTCATTTGTAATAAAGCTGGTTTCTTAAATGTCATTTTTGGCAAGTAAGCTGTACAGAACGTGCTGTCAGAGTATTTTGAACACAGAATTAAAATATCTAAACATCATTATTAGTATAGTTATTTATTTTGATTGTAATTGTTTTTTGTTTTAAAGTGTTACTTTACATTTTACCTTTTTTTTTAATTTACCAGTTCATGAAAGTATACTTTCTTAATTTAAAATAACAAGTAAGTTTATTATGATAGAAAATCATTACAATAATGATAATCTGTAAATAAATGCTAGAAACACAACGTTTTCTTACACCACATACCTAAATGAACGAAATTTCTTCACATGATATACACAACAAAGAGCAAACCATAAAACAAAGTTTAGGAAGATTTCAAATTTTCGCAGGTGATCCTCTAAATATCCTGATTTGTATCAAGTACACTTCAGTATGTTGGTAAGACATGGCGAAAAGAATTGATTATATATGTGTAGCTGCAGCATAATTACATTTTCTCTCAAGTGGAGATTGACAACAGAACAAAAATGAATGTAAAGTGTAAACCAACAATTCAAAATATAAAACAACTATAATTAAAATAAATAACTAGAATGGTAATGAATGTTTAGATAATTAATTAGGTGTGTTGAATGTACTCTGACAGCAAATTGTGTACAGCTTATTTTCCGAAAATGGTATTTAAGAAACCAGCATTATTAGACATTGATGTATGTAGCTTGAAAGCTTCTTGAATCTATGTGTTGAAAACTAATTAATGGTGATGGGCTATTTTGAAATATTTCAAGTTATTACAAAATTCGGTTATATAGTTTTCAAGAACGTTAATTAAATATCAACTTCAATATGATAAACACTTTTTATACATCATGATTTTGAAGGTATTCCCTCCAAACCTAATACTGCAGATTACTTTTCAGGATGTGTTTTACCTCCCAAAAGTGAGACTGGGCGCAAACAATAAATTATGTTTTGCATTATTTTCACCCTTTGCACACCTGCCAGCATTCATCAAGGTGGTTTATTGACACTTGATAATGTACCCTTGTTGTGTAACTGAAAAAAAAGAGAACAGTGAAAATCAGCAATTCAAAAAGTATTATGTCATGTGACATGATTTTCATAGAATTCTCCAAAAGACCTTCTTTTAGTAGCGATAAAATTTGTCTGAAAATTACATATTTTTATCAGTGAGTCGCACTTTGGCGACTCCGAGATTTCTCTTCATCATTTTTCAAGCCAGTTTTCTTGGTGGGAGAAACGAAAAGTGAAGTGCAGTGGATGCTAATCCTGAAACTTCTTTATTAAATTTTTACTTAAGCTGAAATAACTGGGAAGATGAAACTATTTAATTTAATTCTGAAACTGCTGGATGAAACTGAACGTACTGTCTCTTTGCTTGTCTTACCATTTCATATCTGACCTACTGAATTATTCCTGACAAATACAACTCAAACGCAGTCTGACTGCTCAAAAAATCAACACAAAAGAATTGCCCTGAATTAGAAGATATCCTAACAATAACGTATACATTTCATAAGATACTTACCTCACAAAAATCTTCATTACACGAACTACAGCGATAAAGCAAGCACCAATACAGCCAGCCAAATAAAAGATTCTAACTACTGTAGTCTCTAACTACTAATAGGCACATGGTTAGCAAAGGAAAGATTGAGTTGCAGAGCAAACAATGTACTTAGCAAATTTTATCTTAATAATTGGACATCCAGGACAAAAAAATTATATAATCGTCTGTGACATCCAGTTCAAAAAAATTCAGACCTCTTCCCTCCATCTCTGCTAACTATAAACTTCCAACCTCCATCAGTGCTGGCTATTCACCTCCAACTGAGAGTCCCACCAGCCACAGACTCTCTTATAGAGGGTGCAGGAGCTGTCAGACTTATTAATGCTGTCTATCGCGCTGCCAACATATAAACAGGCTACTTACATAGCCCCCCTGTCCCTCTCAAAAAATTTTGCAAAGTGTTTTGGGCAGTGGCCAAGACAAATTTGTCAAGATTTTTTTTTTTTTATATTTACAAAATCAAATAGATCAGATGCACACAATTGGTAATTTACTGTTGGTTAATAAAGCAAATGTTGTCCTCACTGTCCCTCAAGACAGTTCCAATCATTCATCAGAAGAGTAATCTATGACAGTTTTATGCACACAGTCTGGCAGTAAAAGAAAATGCACACGTAAGTAGTGGACCTCCATGCAGTCTTGAATAAGTAGTGCTTTCCCCCCCATGAAGACATGAGAATTAGTAATGGGCCACAACAGAGCAGACTCACAGCAGAGTCAGTTCATGTCTTGAAGAATCTTGGTAGAATTGGTAGGTCACCAGAGAGTAGACCCACAGTATTCCTTGTAGAGATTGTTGCAGTAATGGGCCACCAAAGGTGCAGACCCACTGTAGCACTTGTAGAAATGATTGTAGTAGTGGGCAACCAAAGGCGCAGACCCACTGTAGTCCTTGTAGAGATGGTCAACAGCCATCTGTTGCGACTATGTGAGTGCACAATCACAATTGAAGAGTCTTGATGACAATGTATTAAGTCCATGACCCACTACTTGTGCACTCACTAATTTTTTGCAGTATCCTTAGAACCAGCAATGCTGTTAACCAGTCCCTTGCTGAATTATCAACACATGTACACGCACTAAGTCAGTTATATAACCTCTGATGTTTTATACATATACGATGACCAACAGACAAAATGTGTGCAGTTAAATGAACCCTTCTATTTACTTTACTTGAAGAACTGGTGTCTATACAATTTCAATTTTACAGCATACAATTTCAATCACAAATGTAAAGAAAACATCATTACAGTAGAGAATATGATAATACAGATAACATTTGCAGTAATACAGGCTTTACAAAAAGAATAGAAATAAACATATACATGAGTATTACAGGAATTATGAAATATGAGAATATCATAAGGAACATTAACTTGGTACATGAGCATTGAAAGAAAACAGAACAGAACAAATAATGTCTGAACATCTATTCAAAGTAAAAAAAACAGGTTAGATTTGAGGATAACAGTATTCTTCATCATAGTGAATGCAGCTTAGTATTAGAAGGGAAAAAAATTCTACCAAATTTATCTTGACAGGTAAACACACAGAGACAGGAAGAACACAAACACACAAGGGTACACATAAACACAGGGGAATAACACAAAAGGGAAGGACAGGGTATGTTTTCAGTGTAACATTTAGTACTGTAGTACTTGTAGTACTTCATTTCCAATCAAAACTTCATTTTATTCTCAGAGATCTACCTTAGTTCATCATTTGCATCCAAAAAAATCCTACTTAACAATATAATTGTTCCTCATTGTACAATACTCTTCGGCCAAACCTTTTCCTTATAGCTTCGCAATGCATTTCTTCCCAACTCATCACAACTCATTATCTTACATAGCATACCCCTCTTAAACTAACTTTTTCTGAGCTCAGATACATAAACTAATGAACAAGGCAATGCAGAAGCACAAAACAATTAACACACGCCAGAATGACAAAAAATGTAAATTGCCAAAGGAAGCAGCAGTATATCTAAATTAGCAAAGCAAATGCAACATTGCAACTAATATAAGGCAATATGCAGCAAACAAGAAAAATAAATCAGTGGTAAAACTAGCTAATACTAAGTAAAATTCAGCAGGACAATGCCTAACCAATAGCAGCAGAAAATGCAGTAACTTATACCTAAACATGACAAAGCACAAGCATAAAAAGTATTGCAGTAAAGACAGCAAAGCAGATAAGGGAAATGACAATTCACATCTTAATGTCTAAGTCACATCTTAACACTAGAGTGGTGCAGCACATCAACTTATTCTACCAAAAGATTACGAAGTCGCTGAAAAGAAAATTATGTATATAATTCCTGTTATTAGTCCTTTCTTCTAGTTATGCTTCATTCCTTTCCTATTGCTCCTTTTTTAAGAATGTAGATCATAGAATTATTATTTAATAGATCTATTGACAGAAAGTGTATACATTAGCATATGTATTAAATTTTATTTTGTAAAACAAATGCTGCAGGCCAACTGGCAAATAGATACGAAATAAAATAAGCAAATTTGTACAAAGTAAAGCATGGAAACATCATTCAATAGCCATGCAGCATTTCATAAGTCAGTAAAAATTCTCAAAACTCTCGTGAGGGATACTAGTCATAAATACGTGTGTGGACATAACAATATTTCTCATCACTTCATAAGCATTTCAGTAAGTAGCACGAAGTACAGACCCCAAAGTGTGATTGTATGTTTCCAAGTAATAGTGTGTCACGGTAGTGGTGCATTCTGCAGCTATGTGAGCGCCTATAGGAGTGCGGCGAGCTTCAGAGCAGCACAAGTGAAGTTGAAAGTCCACACAACAGTGGGTATATTTCAAAGTGGCTAGTGCGCAGCTGGACGCAGCAGAGCAGTATGTCAAGGTCACCTATACTCTTTACGAAAATATGGACGACAACAGTTTCAGCTATAATGACAGTTCATACAAATAAAAAATTTCACAGGTTGAAAATTTACATTGGAAGTGTATAGAAACTAAATCTCATGAACAAGTGTCACATGTATACACACTTTTCATAATGATCATAACCATATCTCGAAGTCATAATACACGTCATCGTAGTAAAAATATCGTCATAACACATCAGTCAAATCCCTAAATCGTCGTAGTTTCCTTCTACAATATCAAAATCTCTAAACAAATCCTCTCTTGCTCGTTACAAGTAGTGTCACCTACCTCAAATGCACTTAAAAAATCATGATCCCATACAATATACATCACTCTTTGTAAGTAACCTGTTTATATGTTTATGTGTTGGTAGAGCGATAGTGTGGATTAATAACTCTGACAGCACTTTGCACCCTGCGTAAGAGACTCTCTGGCTGGTGGGACTCTCAGTTGGAGGTGAACAGCCAGCAGTGATGACAGTTGGAGGTCAACAACCAGCAGTGATGGAGATTGGAAGTTTACAGTTAGGAGAAATGGAGGTTAGAAGTCTGAAGTGTTAGTGCGAGCAGACGGTCTGGATGTGTCAGTCACAAAGATTTAAAATTATTGAAAATTATATATATTTTTTTGTAACTGGATGTCACAGACGCTTCTATAATTTTTTGAACTGGATGTCCAATTATTAAGGTAAAATTTGCTAAATACATTGTTTGCTCTGCAACTAAATCTATTCTTTGCTAACCACATGCCTATCAGTAGTTAGAGCCTACAGTAGTCAGAATCTTTTATTTGGCTGGCTGTATGGCTGCTTGCTGTATCGCTGTAGTTCTTGTAATGATGACATTTTGTGAGGTAAATGTCTTATGAAATCTATGGGTTATTGTTAGGATTTCTTCTAATTCAGGGCAGTTCTTTTGTGTTAATTATTTAAGCAGTCAGATTGTGTTTGAGTTGTATTTGTCAGGAATAATTAAGTAGGTCAGATATGAAATGATGAGACAAGCAATGTGACAGTATGTTCAGTTTCACACAGCGTTTTGAGAATTAGGAAGTTACATCTTCCTAGTTATTTCAGCTTAAGTAAAAATTCTATAAGGAAGTTTCACCTGGCACGGTCGCCAGGCAAAGCACCTGCAACTAGCAGAAAACATACTCCACCCACATGACATCAAATATTTGTATTATTTCTTGCGGCACGGCATTAATTCATTCCACATGAAAGTTTTTGGGAGAATAAAGATCGACATTGGAAAGTCACAAGGAATACACATACATACTCACACACTATAGAGCCAATATCATACGGTCTGTGCACTCTGCGAGATTGAAAGTCACCTGGTGCAAGAAAACACAACACACTACCATGTCCAATACAGTCTAGGAAAACCATGGGCGCTCAAAATATCTTTCAGTAGTCTCTTAATAAATACGAGTCCTAAGCGATTTTGAAGGGAGTCTTATACCATTTTTCCAGCAAAAGAGTGGTTGGTTGGTTGGTTGGTTTGGGGAAGGAGACCAGACA
Organism: Schistocerca serialis cubense; assembly: GCF_023864345.2. NCBI lineage: Eukaryota > Metazoa > Arthropoda > Insecta > Orthoptera > Acrididae > Schistocerca > Schistocerca serialis. Next base: position 602,287,112 of record NC_064645.1, on the reverse strand, counting down.
GCGAGGTCATCGGTCTCATCGGAGTAGGGAAGGACGGGGAAGGAAGTCGGCCGTGCCCTTTGAAAGGAACCATCCCGGCATTTGCCTGGAGCGATTTAGGGAAATCACGGAAAACCTAAATCAGGATGGCCGGACGCGGGATTGAACCGTCGTCCTCCCGAATGCGGCAAAAGAGTGACCAGTTCACGTAACGATGATGTAGGTGGACAGCGATCACCCACCCTTCTCCCCAAAGTAGACAACAGAGGGTCAGTAATACTGAGGACTGGTGATTGTGGTGACCAGGGGAGATCCGACAATTCATCTTCTTGCTGACAAAATCTTCCTGGGCGATGCAACCCTTGTGAACAGGGGCCCTGTCGTCTTGGAACACAGCATCAGCACTGGGGAACAGATACTGTACCAGGGGATGGAGCAGATCAGCCAATAGGGTCACATAATCCTTGGAGGCAGTGTGGCCTCATACAGTAACCGAAGTACGTCAGACGTAAGCATGGTAAGAAGTTGGAAATAGTGTGAAGCAAAACTCACATGACCAATGACTTGCTTTCATTGCTCCATAGTCCAGGTTTTGTGGCCTTGACATCATGTTTTTCTTTTACGGGCACATGCACCATTCACGAATGCTTCTGGATTTGCAACTCGCCCTATAATTCCAGCTTTGTGGAACTCACATCGTTTTGTTTCGGTGTTCACAGGGTTACGCGAATTCTGCAGTGACAGTCGGATTGGAGCTGCAGTAAGGTCTGCGTCGACATGGCTCGCCCGACCATTGCCGCCACGCATCACTTGAGCCGGGCCACGGTCTGGGTGGATCGTCGGTCGGTGATCCTACTGGACGACGCGTTTTGGCTCGCCGATCGTTCATGAGTCGACTGTGTGTGTGTGTGTGTGTGTGTGTGTGTGTATGCAATGACTCCCGATTATTTTCGTGTGTGTTTAGTTACTGTTGGCAACGACATTCTCCACAACTGCTTGCCTATATAGACCGTCTCCTCGAAGTCTACTGGCTCCTGTCTTCTGCAACTACATCTACATATACATCTGCATCTACATCTACGCTACGTGGATACACTGCAAATCATACTTCAGTGCCTGGCCTATTACTCCAATGTCGAACAACGCTCGGAAAATACGAACACACATATATTTCTATGTGAGTTCTGATTCCTCTTATTTTATTATACTGATCGTCTCTCCCTATGTAGGTCGGCGTCAATAAAATATTATCATATTCAGAGGAGAAAATTGGTGATCGAATTTTCGTGAGAAGATTCCGCCGCAATGAGAAACACCTTTGTTTTAGTAATGTCCACCCCAAATCCTGTATCATGTCCGAGACACTGTCTACCCTATTTCACCATAATATAAAATGTACTGCTCTTCGTTGGACTTTCTCGATGTACTCCGTTAATCCCATCTGGTAATGATCCCACACCGCGCAGCAGTGCTCCAAAAGAGGTCGGACAAGTGTAGTGCAGGCTGTAATCCAGCAACACTGTCTGATACGGATCCTGTACACCACAGCAGTACTACAGAATTGGACAGACAAGAGTAGTGTAAGCAATTTCTTTAGGAGACCTGTTGCATTTTCTAAATGTTCTGCCAATAAAATGCAGTCTTTGTTTTGTCTTCCCGACAACATTTTCTATCTTTTTTTCCCAATTTAAGTTGTTCGTAATTGTAAATATTAGCTATTTACTTGAATTTACAGTCTTTGGATTTGACTGAGGTATCTTGTAAGCAAAGTCTATTTTTTTAGCACTCGTGTGGATGATTTCGCATTTCTCATTGTATAACGCCAATTGCCAATTTTCGCACCATGTAGGTACCTTTTCTAAATCGTTCTGCAATCTGTTTTGATCTTCTGATGTCATTACTAGACAATAGACGACAGCATCATCTGCAAACAACCTAAGGCGATTGCTCAATCCTAGAAATCACCTCCGTTTTACTTGATGACTTTCCATCAGTTACTACGATCTATGACACCTGACAGGAAGCCACGAACCCAGTCACATAACTGAGACGATATTCCATAAGCCGGCCGCGGTGGTCTAGCGGTTCTAGGCGCTCAGTCCGGAGCCGCGCGACTGCTACGGTCGCAGGTTCGAATCCTGCCTCGGGCATGGAAGTGTGTGATGTCCTTAGGTTAGTTAGGTTTACGTAGTTCTAAGTTCTAGGGGACTGATGACCATCGATGTTAAGTCCCATAGTGCTCAGAGTCATTTGTACCATTTTTGATATTCCATAAACACGCAGTTCTATTTGTGAGGTACTGTGTCAAATGCCCTTGGAAATCTAGAAATACAGAAGCCATTTGAAATACCTTGTCAATAGCACTCAATGATTTGTGTGAGTGAAGAGCTGGTTGTGTTTCACAAGAACGATGTTTCAAAAATCCGTGTTGACTGTGTGTAAATGGATCATTCTCTTCGAGCTAATTCATAATATTCGAACACAATAAAGATTTCAGAATCCTGATGCATAGCGACGTTAATGATATGGACCTTTAATTTACTAGATTACTCCTACTACCTTTGTTGAATACTGGTGTGACCTGGACAACTTTCCAGTCTTTGGGCACGGATCTTTCGTCTTCAACTTACGTACTTCAAAAACTATATTATTGTAAAAAAATGGATCCGATTATTAACCAGTGTCTGGTTAACATTGGTTAATGAATCTTGACTTCATGAACATGTCCTTACGTCTATCTAAAGTCTTCTAGGAGTACATGCACAACCGCACTTTTCACATTGTCGTCTGGGTTGGCAATTGACCTTCAACATACCGATAAGTCATCGAAAAGAATAATATACTGATTAATGTGACCATAATATTATCCATAACTTAAATATTTGTTGCGTTGTCATTAGAGAGGCAGTAACAGCAGAGGGCTCTGTGACTCGGAATGCGGAGAGTCCATTGGATGTTCCACCATTGGGATCGATTTTTTGAATCCAAATACACGGTGATGTAGGTGAAGATGCCAGGTGTCACACCGAGCAGCGATTCACCCTGGTGTGCCCTCGTTTGCGAGTAACTGACGAAAAAAGAAATTGTGCAATTTTACTTGACCCTTAATAACGTTAAAAAAGGTGTGTTACACAGAATGGTTGCGTGGTGTGGTGGGCAGGCTAAAAGCTTCGTACGCAAGAAGATGTGGGTTCGAACCTCGTCATATAGACTAATTCTTCTAATTATGAATTTTATCGAAATGACTCTGACCATTATTTTTATTAAATTAACTGGTTTAAATGTAATTTTTTTCTTTTATTCATTTGTCACGTCATTTTAATCACTGTTTGATATTTTTAAATTGTTTCATTGTTTATTTATATAATTATTTTACAATCGGAATTTTTGTGAATTTGAATTTATTTATAGTTGCCTATTATAATATTAAATTATTTGAAAATTCCGACCTATCAGTTAAAAAACAAAAGACGAAGTATCTATTTATACTGAATGTACAAAGGTATGAACAATGTATTTTTCGTTACCAGATATGCAACTTCTTTGCCTGGTAATTATCACACAAACATTTAAAACATAACCTAAATACCTATTGCACTATGGTCAAGATAACGCAGATTAAGATTTAAGTGAAAGAAGGGTTTATAAGTAAAACGAAATTCATGCATAATGAGAAATAGACGTAATAATAATGTGCACGAAAAAAAAAACCAGCATGATAAAACCAAGGATTTAATCGAAGTTAATACATTAACTAACGAAAAACCGATGAACAAAGATTTCAAGTCTAAAAAGAATGACAGGAAGAAATATGAGAGCAAATGAAGAAGTTGACACAAAAACAGATTTATATTAATTAATTGAATAAAAATAATGATCAAAGTAATTTCGAAAAAGATTTTAAAATAAAAAAGTAAAGCACCGGATGATGTTCAAACCCAGAACCTCCTGCATGTGGAACTACACATATAAAAACAAGTTCTGCAACTCCCCGTGGCCGCGTGGTTCTAGGCGCTACAGTCTGGAACCGCGCGACCGCTACGGTCATTGATGTGTGTGCTGTCCTTAGGTTAGTTAGGTTTAAGTAGTTCTAATTTCTAGGGGACTGATGACCTCAGATGTTACGTCCCATAGTGCTCAGAGCCATTTTTTTTAACTCCACGGTTCCCAGAACTCTTTGAAGATACACTTGACTGTGGATATTGTATCACAGGCACAGTAACTTTAACTGTTCAGAGATGTCACTAAAACCCGCCCTAAGATATAAACAACCATGAAACGGAGGGTATACGACAGCCGATCATTTCCAGTCATTCCACCAGGAAGGAGGTACACGCCTTGTGTTGTCCGTAGTTCAACCATGCCTAGACGGTCAATACGGGGGTTCCATCGCGTCCAGGCGTCTCGGAGTGAACCAAAGTGATGTTGTTCGGCCTTGAAGGAGATACAGAGAGAAAGGAACTGTCGATTACATGCCTCGCTCAGGCCGCCCAAGGGCTACTACTGCAGTGGATGACCGCTACCTACGGATTATGGCTCGGAGGAACCATGACAGCAAAGCCACCATGTTGAATAATGCTTTTCGTGCAGCCACAGATGTCGTGTTACTACTCAAACTGTGCACAATAGGCTGCATGATTGGCAACTTCACTGCCGACGTCCATGACGAGGTCCATCTTTGCAACCACGACACCACGCAGCGCGGCACAGATGGGCCCAACAACATGCCGAATGGACCGCTCAGGATTGTTATCACGTTCTCTTCACCGATGAGTGTCGCATATGCCTTCAATCAGACAGTCGTCGGAGACGTGTTTGGAGGCAACCCGGTCAGTCTGAACACCTTAGACACACTGTCCAGCGAGTGCAGCAACGTGGAGGTTCCCTGCTGTTTTGGGGTGGCGTTACGTGGGGGGCGACGTACGCCGCTGGTGGTCATGGAAGGCGCCGTAACGGCTGTACAATACGTGAATGCCATCCTACGACCTATAGTGAAACCATATCGGCAGCATATTGGTGAGGCATTCGGCCTCATGGACGACAATTCGTGCCCCCATCGAGCACATCTTGTGAATGACTTCCTTCAGGATACCAACATTGCCCGACTAGAGTGGCCAGCATATTCTGCAGACATAAACCCTATCGGCCATGCATGGGATAGATTGAGAAGGGCTGTTTATGGATGACGTGACCCACCAACCACTCTGAGGGATCTACGCCGAATCGCCGATGGGGAATGGGACAATCTGCACCAACAGTGCCTTGATGAACTTGTGGATAGTATTCCACGACGAATATAGGTATGCATCAATGCAAGAGGACGTGCTACTGGGTATTAGAGGTACCGGTGTGTGCAGCAATCTCGATCACCACCTGTCAAGATCTCGCTTTATGATGGTACAACATGCAATGCGTGCTTTTCATGAGCAATAAAAAGACGGAAATGATGTTTACGTTATCCTCTAGTTCAATTACCCGTACTGGTTCCGGAACTCTCAGAACCGAGGTGATGCAAAATGGGACAATGAGTATCTGTTATATCACGGAACCAGACCACAAAAGACAACCTTTTTAATGCTGCTCAGTGTCACACGCAACTACGATTTTCTTCCGTCAGTTACTCGCAAGCGTGGACCCACCGGGACGAATGGCTGTAGTGTGTGATAACTGTTATCTTAACCTATACAGATGGTACAAAACGTCGAGCACATCGCTGGGGACCTCTTCTTGTGAGTAACAAATCCCTCAGGGGCGTCTGAAGCCTTCTAAGGCTGCCCAAATGGACTGTTGGTGATATTATTGTGGAGTGGAAAAGGTAAGGGAGAGCAACAACTAAACTAAGGCCAGGTAGACCTCATGTATTGACCTACATGGACCGACGATCAGTGCGGAGTTAAGCTGTACAAAACTGCATTAGTTCAGCGGAAGGAAGTTTCCAAATGCTACTCTAGCAAACCAGTTAGCGCATTGACTGTGCGAATGTCGTTAAAAAGAACAGGGCAGTGTGATTAAGCAGCTCCTTATAAGCCCACAGTTTTCGGTATTCAGTGCTAAGCAACGACTGGTGTGACGTAAACAGCGACGCCAATGGACTGTGGATGATTGGGACGAGTCATCTGTCCCGTGCAGAGTGCCAACGTTAATCCAGTGTAACACCTTCGGGCCGGCCGGTGTGGCCGAGCGGTTCTAGGCGCTTCAGTCTGGAACCGCACGACCGCTACGGTCGCAGGTTCGAATCCTGCCTCGGGCATGAATGTGTGTGATGTCCTTAGGTTAGTTAGGTTTAAGTAGTTCTGACTTCTAGTGGACTGATGACCTCAGATGTTAAGTCCCATAGTGCTCAGAGCCATTTGAACACCTTCGGGACGACGTAGAAAGTCGACGCAGCTCCTGAACCCAGTATTCAACAGCGCTATCTTCTCTGGTTTTGACTCTTGAGAAAGAATGGGCAGCCATTCCTCCATAGACATTCAGACGTATCATTAAAAGTGACCACGGCTTAGTTCAAGCCGTCATAAAGGCGAAGGGTACACACCCCATATCAATAACCTGAAAACTCTTGAGCAAATTGAATACCTTTGGGCCTTCTCTGAGGGCGCCAGTAGTTCATCCCACTCACTAGCTGATGAAACATCCCCGTAGCACTCGTAATCTATGGTTCAGCAGAAATGGGTGAGAACATGATTCGATTGATCGCAGCAGTGTCGATATCTGCATCCTAACAAGCTTCTGACCCGTAAACACGGCTCCAATAGTCGATCCGCGTCTCGTAATCGCTACATCACTCCATCAAGATTTCCTCTCAGCCCGATCTAGCCAAGCAGAGCATACAGTTCTAGAAGTCCCGATGTTTGTACTCCAGTTGCATCTCACCTCGCCGCTTTGTGACGGACGATAGTGTTGGTGATTCTTAAGCTAGTCTCTTGACATGAGACAAATTCCGTCATGCTCTGGGTTCATAAAGCCACGCGATCTGGAGTAAGTTGGGATCGGCGGTCATAGAAGCAGGCCGAAATTTTATGGGGTCAGTAAACGGGTGGGCGATGACGTCACGAGGACGACCACCGGAGCGGCTGCGTTGGCAATCGGCCGCCGATGCTCTTCCGCTGGCGTGGGAGGCGCCGCACTGTGAAAAAACAAGTGGCGCGTGAATCAGCGCTCAGATTTACGGTGGGTGCCGGCGGCAGCATTTCCGTCAACCGGGCGCCGCTGCTGAATTACGCGTCCGGGCCGCGTATTTATGACGTGTAAACACAGATGCGTACGACACTCGCACCCGTCCTTAAGACTGCACCTCCCGCCTACATAAATCGGCGATTCCGGCTGGGACGCACGTTTTCTTCTCGGGCTAATGGGCTTAAACATTATTTACTACGGTCAGAGGGCAAAAATAGAAGTCGCTAAGAAGTCGGTAAATCAGGGCCGCTACATCAAAGCGGGACCCAGGAATCCGAAAGCGCCACGGTTCACTAGGACCGCGACTTCTGCGAACGTATTTAATGGAGAGAAACGCTGCGAGATATGAGTTCATTTATAACGAGGCCCCATGAAATTTCACACGAAACGAGCGGACGCCCCAGAGATGACATTATTTTCTGCCAGCAGCTGCAACATCTAGGAATGCTCTAAGCATAACTGGGGCTGTTGTCCAGACGGTCCAGAGCACTCAGTTAACAGATACGACGGGCTATGTAAAATCTGAAGGACCAAAGTTGGAAATATGCCCGCGTTTTCTCAAATCATCCATAGAAGTGCTATCTCTAAAGTGACAGGAAAAGAAACACTCTTGGAATCTTACAGTGGAAAAGGGAACATCAAACAGTTATTCATTTTTACTATCTGATAGCATTCTTGGAACACTTGTCTAGTCTTATGAGATATCTGCATTCAGCTTCGCCAGTTGATGGTGCTCGGCAGCATATCTCGACGCCCTGCAGCCAGAACAGACACCGTTTTGTTCCTGCAGCCAGTATGAATCACGACACAAAGGAATTAAGGACATTAGCTGCCAGAGGGCATTGATTTACATGAACGGAGCAAGTTGGAAATTTGTGCCATGTCGGGATTCGAACCTGGATCTCCTGTTTACTAGCCAGATGCGCTCACCACTACACCATCCTAAGAAGATGGTCACCACAACCACTATAAGCTGAGAATTTGGTTTTAAAGGGAGGCATACCAGAGCAGTCCGTGCGCCTATGGTGACCACTGTGTCAAATGGCTCTGAGCACTATGGGACCTAACATCTGAGGTCATCAGTCCCCTAGAACTTAGAACTACTTAAACCTAACTAACATAAGGACATCACACACATCCATGCCCGAGGCAGGATTCGAACCTGCGAGCGTAGCAGAAGCGCGGTTCCGGACTGAAGCGCCTAGAACCGCTCGGCCATGACCACTGTGTCCGGGTGATACAGTGGTCATCACATCTGCCTAGTAAGTAGGAGATCTGGATTTGAATCCCGACCTGACTTATATTTTTGACCTACCCCGTTCATATAAATCATACCCACTGGCAGGTAATGTTTTTAATTCCTTGGTGTGTTGATTCATAGTGGCTGCAGCATCAAACTGGTTCTTTTGGATATGTTCGGACCGTTTAAAATAACCACCAAGTTGCCTAAGCGTATATTAAACGAGAAAGTAATTTTACATGCAGATGCATCATAAGTAGGCTCACCGAACACGATATTAGATACCGCCTGAAAAGAGCCTACTGGTCGCTTAGGACCAAAACACGCACAAACTGGACAGTAACAGATTGGAGGTGTACGTTGTGGTCGGACTTGTTGCGATACTGCCTCTTCTGACGTGGGGCATCGAATGAACGCACTGTCCAGTGAGGCGTGTGTGTAGGGTGCTGTTCAGCTGGGGTGGTTGTATTGTATTGGGGGGGGGGTGTTTTCATAGTATTATTTGAGACCAATCGTTTGGATTACTGTGAACAGGGCTGTGTTCTTGCAATATTTCAGTTGACCAAGTGTTGCTCTGTCTTCCACATTTTCATAATGAGGACATTACAAACGTTGGGGTTGGACAAAAACATGTAAACAAGGTGGCAAAAGCATGCTTGAACATAAACGCGCTGTCGTATTTCAGCACGAACGGATCCTGTGCAATGTCCTCGACACATCCCAAATGTCAGTCACGTTCAGAACTGTGTTCTGTGTATTTGTGAGTGCATTATGTCGGAGCTAATTAAATTCGAATGTGGGTAAATTGTTGGTGCTTCTATGACGGTGGGCAAAGAAGCCGAAGTTTTTGGTGTTTGAAGAGGCACCGCATTAAAGAAATGTATCAGACACAGGGAAAATGGATAAATGTTATCCGATAAGTCACATCGCGGACGAAAGTGTGTTGAGTACTATTGACAGACGGTCGCCGGAGAGGGTTGTGACGAAAAGTCAGAGAACGACAGCTGCAGAAGTCACTGCAGAACTGAATACGGTACTCGCGAACCCCGTCAACACCAAAACAGCACGAAGAGACTCCATGGTCTAGGAACTGAAGACCCAGTTGAAATTCCAAAACCACTCATTAGCGATGCAACTGCATGAACAGGAAAACGAGATGCCGAAACCGTAAAACCTGGGCTTTGGAACAATGGAAGCATGTCATTTGGTCGAATGAGTCTTGTTTCACACTGTTTCCGACTTCTGGCCGAATTTACGTCGCAGCAGTGAAACATGACGAGAGATCGGTGATGATTTGTGCAGTCACAACGTGTTATTCCGTGGGCCCCATGAGTGCGTTCCAATGTCGCAGTTGTGCCAAGGGTTATGTGTTCATTTTGGCTGATCAGGTCGATCCTATGGTACAGTGTGTGCTCCACAATGGTGAAGCTGTGTCCCAAGACGACAGGGCCCCTCTTTATACATCTCACATTATGCAGGACTAGTTTTGAGAGCACGAGGATGGACACTGTCGCTTCTCCCCTTGACACTGCAGTCACCAGATGTGAGCATGATTAAGCATTTTTCGTCTAATTTTGAATGAATTCTTCGTGATCGCTATCCAACTCCGTCATCGTTACCTGAACCTGTGACTACTTTGCAACAAGAATGGAGTGAAATCTTCTTGAAAACCATACATGACCTATATTTATCCATTCCAAGGCTGTTTTGGATGCCAATGGTTTTCGTACACCGTATTAGACATGGTAATGTGTTGCGTTTCCATATTTTTGTCCAAGACGACGACAGCCTTGTTATCAGGGCTGCGTGCTGGTTCTACGAGCCCTTAGGTCTCAATTCTACAGAAAATGACTGGGATTATAGTAACTAAGATCTACACAATATGGTAGCTCGGTGGAATCTATCAATGACCGGCTTCAGTTGGATGTGCCATACCTGGAGAAAGTCGTGGACATTCTGATAGCTCTCGCGACGTCTCCAGGAGGTGACTATTTCTTGGCAGGTGTGCTTGCTTTATTCGGGCATTCGGAACGTGTGATTCTTCAGGAAAATCTGGCGGTACGTCCGTGACGCCACGCTTCTGGCGTTCGCCGTACGTGAGAGAGGGAACGCGGCGGAATTCCAGTCTCGGCCGCTTCGTCACTGGCCGCCCACCACAGTGCTGCTTAGAAGCTCGACTGAGTCGGCCCACTCACGTGTGTGTCGTCATCCCCACGTCCTCTTTGTCCAGTTGACGGGCAGTAATGATCGCGGAGGAACACGTTTCCGGGGCTTCGGGAGCACCTTGTAGGGGTCCAACGGCGTAATAAATGAAACAGGGAACTAAAACTCTTGGACAACCTAGTTCAGCCAGCCGCCTCTGGTAGACGAACTCTGTTCAAAACGCAACGAACTTTTTCTTTATATGGCAGCGCAGCGTCCTATTGACGTGCCTTTGGCAGCACTGTACCCATCACCACACTGTTTCTGTCGTAGATATTTCGGTTAATTTCTACCCTATGGATTGTAGGGTGAAATGTAGCACACTACTAGTAGCGACTTTTGACACGTCTGGATTGCGGGAGCAGAGGTGCAACGTGAAATTTGGCGTGAAAGTGGGATAAAAATTTACGGGAACTTCTGAGCCAAGTTTATGGAGACAATAATGGCCTCCGGTCGCTTACGCACTCTTCTGGGGCTGCGCTCGACTCACAAGTAAGTCGATTCGAATTATGCTGGAGAATGAAATTTTCACTGCGGCAAGGGCAGAAGTGGTGGTGTAGATATGCTGATCATCGGTCTTTGCACCGATATCCTGGATTAAATTCCAAATCTTTCCACAGTGGCTTGTGAAGTGCGGGCGGGTGACCTGTTGATGGTGATCGTCCGTCGGGTGGGACGTTAGGTTCCGCGGCCCCCTCGGTGCTATTCGAGGGGAGTGCCGACAACGGGTTCACATTTTTTATCTTTTTTTATGAGATTTGTGTTAAGTTCCTATGGGACCAAACTGCTGAGGTCATCGGTCCCTAGGCTTACATGCTACTTAATCTAACTTAAACTGACTCACGCTAAGGACGACACACATACCCATGCCCGAAGGACTCGAACCTCGTCGGGGGGATCTGCAAGAACCGTGGGAAGGTGCCTGAGATCACGCGGCTACCCCCCTGTGGCAAAGGGTTCCCACCTCTCCCTTCTTTTATCATCATCATCATCATCATTATGTAACACAGTCATAACATTCTATAGCCAAGATCGAGTAAATTCATCTTTATTTTTGACTACTGGTTTTCGAAAGATGTAACTGTCATCTTATGGTCTTCGAAAATTTATTTGTTACAAAACATGTTCATTGCAAGTTAGAAAATGCCACGTTGACATTATGGTGGACAAAATGTAACACGTTACACAAAGGTTTGTCAGAATTAAAGAATTTACAACTAAAAAGCACAGTGCGCATGTGGCCATGTTCGTATATGTAACGCTCACAGATACACTGTATATTGTGGTATTTAAGGTTTACTAATCATCTGTAGGAACATGGTCATGTGCTCAAGGTGATTTTCAGTTATGTATATTTTATTTCTGACAAATCTTTGTATAATGTGCTTCGTTTTATCCATCATAATGACGACATGGCATGAGGTTCTATATTAACTATTAACAAGTTTTGTAACAAACAAATTTTTGAAGACCAGAAGATGACACTTATATCTGTCGAAACCGATTCATGCGATCTCGGCTGTAGAAAGTTTTTTTTTACCAAGTAAAGCAGATAGCTCCTTCTAATTTCTCAGTGCGAAAAAATTCGCCCGCAAGCATAGCACCACACTATACAAGCGTTCGTTACACTCACCTACACTCTATAAATACACATACGACAGAACTATCACATACAGACTAGGAAAGGGGGCTAATGTCTGCGGAGGAAGCACATCCTATCCGTCAGGTGGCTGAACCCACACCGTGGGATGTACCAGCCAACTTTGCCATATCTTATGCGGGGCGATATTGAACGTAGCGTGTAGTTCTTCCCATAGGAAAGGAGACGTCGATCAATTGAAGAGGACCTTCCTCGGGGAAGAATACCGCCCTCTTTTTGTGGTTCTCAGACGCGGAAAATCAAGGATCTGGTTCATCCTAAAAGTCATCTAAATGTACGAAAATTTGCAGCACACACTGACCAAAAATAAAAAAAATTGCAACCCAAGATGCAACTGTGCGACACAAGGAAAGTTGGTAGGCGTGTTTCTACATTTGTACCCAAGATACAACTGTGAGACACAAGGAAAGTTGGTAGGCCTGTTTCTACATTTGTACCCAAGATGCAACTGTGCGACACAAGGAAAGTTGGTAGGCGTGTTTCTACATTTGTACCCAAGATGCAACTGTGCGACACAAGGAAAGTTGGTAGGCGTGTTTCTACATTTGTACCCAAGATGCAACTGTGCGACACAAGGAAAGTTGGTAGGCCTGTTTCTACATTTGTACCCAAGATGCAACTGTGCGACACAAGGAAAGTTGGTAGGCGTGTTTCTACATTTGTACCCAAGATGCAACTGTGCGATACAAGGAAAGTTGGTAGGCGTGTTTCTACATTTGTACCCAAGATGCAACTGTGCGACACAAGGAAAGTTGGTAGGCCTGTTTCTACATTTGTACCCAAGATGCAACTGTGCGACACAAGGAAAGTTGGTAGGCCTGTTTCTACATTTGTACCCAAGATGCAACTGTGCGACACAAGGAAAGTTGGTAGGCCTGTTTCTACATTTGTACCCAAGATGCAACTGTGCGACTCAAGGAAAGTTGGTAGGCGTGTTTCTACATTTGTACCCAAGATGCAACTGTGCGACTCAAGGAAAGTTGGTAGGTGTGTTTCTACATTTGTACCCAAGATGCAACTGTGCGATACAAGGAAAGTTGGTAGGCGTGTTTCTACATTTGTACCCAAGATGCAACTGTGCGACTCAAGGAAAGTTGGTAGGCGTGTTTCTACATTTGTACCCAAGATGCAACTGTGCGACAGAAGGAAAGTTGGTAGGCCTGTTTCTACATTTGTACCCAAGATGCAACTGTGCGAAACAAGGAAAGTTGGTAGGCGTGTTTCTACATTTGTACCCAAGATGCAACTGTGAGACACAAGGAAAGTTGGTAGGCGTGTTTCTACATTTGTACCCAAGATGCAACTGTGAGACACAAGGAAAGTTGGTAGGCCTGTTTCTACATTTGTACCCAAGATGCAACTGTGCGACACAAGGAAAGTTGGTATGCGTGTTTCTACATTTGTACCCAAGATGCAACTGTGCGACACAAGGAAAGTTGGTAGGCGTGTTTCTACATTTGTACCCAAGATGCAACTGTGCGACTCAAGGAAAGTTGGTAGGCGTGTGTCTACATTTGTACCCAAGATGCAACTGTGCGACACAAGGAAAGTTGGTATGCGTGTGTCTACATTTGTACCCAAGATGCAACTGTGCGACTCAAGGGAAGTTGGTAGGCGTGTTTCTACATTTGTACCCAAGATGCAACTGTGCGACACAAGGAAAGTTGGTAGGCATGTTTCTACATTTGTACCCAAGATGCAACTGTGCGACTCAAGGATAGTTGGTAGGTGCGTTTCTACATTTGTACCCAAGATGAAACTGTGCGACTCAAGGAAAGTTGGTAGGCGTGTTTCTACATTTGTACCCAAGATGCAACTGTGCGACACAAGGAAAGTTGGTAGGCGTGTTTCTACAATTGTACCCATGATGCAACTGTGCGACACAAGGAAAGTTGGTAGGCATGTTTCTACATTTGTAGAGTGGCGCTAGTAGCGTCGCTATGAGGATGCAAAGGAGGTTTGTTAGTGAGCGTTGGTTACCATTCAGATTGGACGTGGTGAGATGATGTCGGTCAAGAATGCCTTTAAGGTGACAAAGACGCCATCATCAACATCTCATTGAGTTTGAACGACGTCATGTCGCAGGGCTACGAGAAGCTGGATGTTCCTTCCGCGATACTACAGGAAGACTTGGCAGGAATGTAGTGACTGTACATGATTGATGACAGCGGTGGTCACGAGAATTTACAGTCGCAAGAAGACCTGGCTCCTGACGGCCACGTGGCACAACCGAGAGGGTAGACCATCGTGTTCGGCGTCTGGCTCTGGCGCATCGTACTGCATCTGCAGCAGCAATATGAGCACCATTTGGCACCACCATGACACAACGAACTACTACAAATCGGTTACATCAAAGACAATTCCAAGCCAGAAGCTCTGTAGTGCGCATTCCACTGACCCCAAACCACTATCATTTGCGCGTTCAGCTCATCGGAGGACAGGATGGAGGTCTGTTGTGTTTGCTGGTGAAAGCTGGTTCCGCTCGGTGCCAGCGAAGGCCGGATGTTGGTTAGAAGGTCAGTTGATGACCAGCATCCAACCTGTTTATGTGCTAGACACACTCGATCCTTATGTGCAGTTATGGTCTGTGCTTCGTATGACAGGAAGATTCTCGTGGTTGTCGCACGCACCCTGACTGCAGAGCTGTCCGACACTCTGGTGATTCGACCTGTGGTGCTGCCGTTCATGAGCAGCATCCCAGGAAGTGTTTTCCAACAGGATAACGCTCGCCCACAAACTATTGTTGCAGCCCAACACGCTCTACAGAGTGTCGACATGTTTCCTTGACTTGCCCGATCACTAGATCTGTCTCCAATCGGGAACATGTGGAATAACATAGCACAACTCCAGCATCATCCACAACCAGTATTAACCGTCCCTGTGTCGACCAGCCGTGTGCAACAGTTATGGAACTCCATCTCACAAACTGACATCCGGCCCCTGTACAGCACAATGCATGCGCGTATGATACTTGCCGAATACTAAGGTACCAGCATTTAACATTTGCAATCGCTTATCTCGCACTTATAGTAGGCTGTGATCTTGCAGTGTTAATCGCTTAAGTATGCTACCTAGACAAATGTACTGCTACTCTAAATTAATTATTTTTAATGTTGGGATATTCTTCCGTCGTTCGCCGATGACATTGTAATTCTGTCAGAGACAGCAAAGGACTTGGAAGAGCAGTTGAATGGAATGGACAGTGTCTTGAAAGGAGGATATAAGATGAACATCAATAAAAGCAAAACAAGGATAATGGAATGTAGTCTAATTAAGTCGGGTGATGCTGAGGGAATTAGATTAGGAAATGAGACACTTAAAGTAGTAAAGGAGTTTTGCTATTTGTGGAGCAAAATAACTGATGATGGTGGAAGTAGAGAGGCTATCAAATGTAGACTGGCAATGGCAAGGAAAGCGTTTCTGAAGAAGAGAAATTTGTTAACATCGAGTATAGATTTAAGTGTCAGGAAGTCATTTCTGAAAGTATTTGTATGGAGTGTAGCCATGTATGGAAGTGAAACATGGACGATAAATAGTTTGGACAAGAAGAGAATAGAAGCTTTCGAAGTGTGGAGCTATAGAAGAATGCTGAAGATTAGATGGGTAGATCACATAACTAATGAGGAAGTATTGAGTAGGATTGGGGAGAAGAGAAGTTTCTGGCACAACTTGAGCAGAAGAAGGGATCGGTTGGTAGGACATGTTCTGAAGCATCAAGGGATCACCAATTTAGTATTGGAGGGCAGCGTGGAGGGTAAAAATCGTAGAGGGAGACCAAGAGATGAATACACTAAGCAGGTTCAGAAGGATGTAGGTTGCAGTAGGTACTGGGAGATGAAAAAGCTTGCACAGGATAGAGTAGCATGGAGAGCTGCATCAAACCAGTCTCAGGACTGAAGACCACAACAACACAACAACAACATTCTTCCGTCAGTGTAGATTGAAATCTCACTTTATGCTTTGAGATTTTAATATGCATTTACTAGCAGGAAGATTTATTCTTCATTTGATGAGCAAAGAGCAATAGGAATACCAAGTGAAAGTTTGTAATGAATTTATTGAAAACCAGACGGTAAAAGATCATCACGTGCTGTGACACTGACACAAATGTTTATTCATCGCATCCTACAATAAGTAGATTCTCGATCCAGTGCCGAAGTGATGATGTCAGTGCATATGGGCGACTCGAATTTGTGCCATAAGGCAAACAGTGATGTCCGCTACTATGGATCCATATTGACAACAATGCACAGCAGAGGCCACAGTATTGCCAAAACAAGTCGTGCTTCCTTCACCATGACAATGCGTCGGTCTAATCAGTTTCGACAATTCTCGAATTGTGTGCCATAGATGACCGTCATTTCCTTGCAACCCTTCTCCACAGACCTCACACGATGTGATTTGGTTTAGTTACTCACACTAAAACAAGCGATGAAAGGACGCGCTTTCCATACCGCTGGTGAAACTGAGGATAAAAAATGCTGTACGACCCTGGAAGATACCAAAAGAAGATTTTCACTGCATGCTGCAGAGGAAACACTTTATGGAATCCAGTATGATATAGAAACCGCCAAATTTGAAAGATCCACTTTTTTATTTGATTAATGACTAGTTTTGCGTTACCTGAAGCCATTTTCAAATTACACAGCGAGAACGAAAGTTTAAATTACAGTTTATCCAATAACCTGTTACAAAAGTTATTGAGTGCATGTAACCAGATACAAAACATATCGTACTAGGATATACTGAAAGTTCTTTATTTATATCTGTGAATCTGTACTTAAATTTCTGAATGACTGAGAAGATGAAACTTCTACGTTATTTGATTCTGAAACAGCTGAGTAAAACTGAACGTACCGAGCCTACTGTACTTTTTCTTATCATGTCAACACTGACCCACAATATTCTAGTGCAACCCAATCTGACTGCTCAAAAAAATTACAACCTGACTTCAAATAATTAATACAAAAGAATGGCCCTCAGTAAGAAGCAATCCTGACAATAACCTATACATTTCATTATGCACTTACCTCACAAAAATCTTCATTACAAGAACTACTGCAATATAGCGAGCGTCAATACTGCAAGCTAAATAAAATATTCTAATTACCACAGCCACTAATTACTTATGGCATGTGGTTAGCAAAGGAAAGATATTGTTGCAAACCAAATAATGTATATTTTTACCTTAATAATGTGACATCCAGTTCAAACACGAATATAAATTGTCACTGACATCGAGTACAAAGATATATATTCATGAATAATATTCAATATCCAACATGTACAGATCGTTAGCCTACGCTAACACTTCAGACCTCTACCCTCCATCAGTGCTAACTTCTCACATCTAACACCCATCACTGCTGGCTGTTCACCTCCAACTGCCCATCGGTACTTCCACCACTGCTGGCGACTAGCTTCCAACTGCCCAACACTACTGGCGATTAACTTCCAACAACGAGTACAACCAGCCACAGAGTCTCTTACAAAGAAGGTGCAGTCAGAGTTTCCAATGCAAAGCGCTACACAGCGCTGCCAACACAGAAGCAGCCCACTTACAATACGTACTAAACAGACAAAACAATATTTTCCGATGCAGCTTGTAAACCATATCAAGATTATGCGTATACGTACAAAAAGTCAAGTTAAACCCTCAACAGTGAAGGGACAATCGTATAACTGATACTGTATTTCCTTCGCTGTACCAAATGTTAAGGCTCATTGGTACCATTTGGTACAGCGTAAGGGACAACCTAGCGTTTTAATTTTTGTATTACCTGTTAAGTGTTGTTTAAAAGGTTTTTGTAGGAATATGTTTTGTTAGGTTTGTTTCTAGGTTAAGCTGTTTACCAGTATGTTGTATTTAGTAAGTGTTGATAATTTTTAATGTCATATTATTTTGGTTTGTTTCCGCACTGTTTTATTGTTCAAATTGAATGATGTTACGTCTCACTAAGACCTTTTCGTATGTATATGCCGTTTGCGGGGCTGCTGCTGTTTACTATTCATTGATTTTAAATGTCCTGTAGTTTTTAGAAAAAAATTAAAAGAACTCAAGTGTTGTAGTTGATTTGCGCTTTTATTATATGCGTTGTTTTGCCTTTGATGATTGGAAATTGTAATAAAGAGGTTGAAATTGTACTAAAGACGTTCCATAAATCCTGATAGGGCGCCCTCTACCTGAGATTTCCTTGTGACAGCAGAGGAAGCAGCTTCAATTGTGCGGTTGTTCTGTTACTGTACAGCGTGAAATTTTACTTTGTTATAGTACATGCCTGTATGTAAAATCTTTCTATGTCATACTGGTTAACAGAAGTTACTGTTCCGCTATTAAGCCGACATGCTGGAAATCAACTTCATGGAATAACATGCAAATAGAAGAGTGGTTACTTTGATGCAACTTTGATGCAATTTTGATATTATTAAACACTTATGGTTATTTTTTTGAACAGTCTTCGTTGTATGTTTAGATGTTCCAGGCATACAATTAGCTGTGAGGTGGTGCCAGTCCACAGCTAGACTGACTGAGCATGAACGTAGCTAGAAAATGTATAAGCCAGACTCCACGTTTGCTAAACATGTCCTGAAGGAATACTTACTTTTTCTTCACGATCCTTAGCGTTACAATCTTACAGTTTGAATATTTTACAGTTATGTGTTCTTGTTATGTACTGTTTGTGGTACTATCTACTTTCTAAACTGCAGTTAAAATGTTTGGTGCGTAACACGTGTTCCCAGCACTCTAACTGACATTTCTCACCTGATGCTATGATCAATTTTCTATATGTATTGGCAGTATTTTTGTTTCTAATGTTTAGTTTCCTACACTCGGGTGTCTCTTGTGATCGCTAGTCCTCCAGACAATGCCCCAATAAGGCGGAGACCAGCTCCAAATAAACAGATGTTAGTATAGCAAATTCGCAGATATTTTTGTTTTCCAATCTAAAAATATTTCTAACTGCCTGTCATAGCTTCAAATTTAAGTTTTTAGGGGTAATTTCACTTTGGCGGACTAGGAAGCCATTTCGAAATGTCACTGCAGAATAATTTATTAATAGTTACCCAACAATAAGACAAAGTGCAGTACCAAACACGGAAAAACAGCTACGTCTAGGCTGTAACACTTATCGCACTCAAGCGACATATCCTTGTGTTTCCCTCTTCAAAACTTCAAGCAAAGTTCATTGCAGATTTCGAATGCCAATTTTTATCTTGCCTATGAATCGCGTACACAAAATGCTATGATACTTTTGAGCGGGATCTGTCTGTACTGTCCACATAACGACATTCAAAACCCTCAAAACGCTTGTCGATGAACTGTACGCCATTCGTTTTTCGGAGACTAAACTGTTAATCGTAGACGTTCTTGCTTCATGACGCACGTTCTGGTACTGCAATATCCTCATGTGACTATTTTAAAACAAACGGAATTGCTTGAAGATCCGTAAGGTTCGGAGGTAATGAATTAGGCCATGGGTGTCCAACCTTTTAGCTCACTTGGGCCACACTGGAAGATCAAAAATGGTTCAAATGGCTCTGAGCACTATGGGACTTAACAGCTATGCTCATCAGTCCCCTAGAACTTAGAACTACTTAAACCTAACTAACCTAAGGACATCACACAACACCCAGTCATCACGAGGCAGAGAAAATCCCTGACCCCGCTGGGAATCGAACCCGGGAACCCGGGCGCCACACTGGAAGAAGACGAGTATTTTTGGGCTGCACATAATATACTTTGTACTAACATTAACCCCTAACGTTTGAATGTGTATCAAGGGATATTTGTCCTGGGGTCAGGTATGATTTGTAGAAGTCCAACAAAGATACATTATTAAATTTTTCTTCCACCTTGATGTTAGACTACAACTCTACGCATTCCGTCTGAAAATCTTCTGGCAGCGTATCTACATTGTTTACAAAATTTGTTGCGTAGATACAAAAATTTTGATTATTTTTCCAAAAATACTCATACGGATTTTCAAAGTCTTGCATCAGATCGAAAAGAATGGCTGCGTATTTCATCTCGTCTTCAGAGTAATGTTTCGGTTTATCATAACTTTACAATAACAGAATTTCATAGATCTTTTTTTTCACCGATCGTGTGATCGCATTGATACTTTCTTTGGGGCTCATGCTTTTCGTCGCGTTGGACGCCCCTGATTTAGACTGTTATGGGGTGAGGAAATTAACGGAAGGTTCAAATGGTTCAAATGGCTCTAAGCACTATAGGACTTAACAACATCTGAGGTCATCCGTCCCCTAGACTTAGAACTACATAAACCTAACTAACCTAAGGACATCACACACATCCATGCCCGAGGCAGTATTCGAACCTGCGACCGTAGCAGCAGCGTGCTTACGGACTGAAGCGCCTAGAACCGCTCGGTCACAGCGGCGGCTTTTAACGGAACCTTGCTGTGTTGTTACGCGTGAATATGATATGAAAACGAACAAATATTACGACTTGATACCGGTGCATCGCCTACTCCATTTGAACAGGAATGAGAGAGCTCTGAACTTAACGTCACGTCCTGATGGACTGCTCCCTTCATCAGACATGTGAGCCAGTACAGTGGTGTAGAACTTCTGGAGCTCAGAAAACGTACACCATTACAATAGCTGCTCGCGCCGGCTATCTTCACGTGATACATATTTGTTCCACCATCAAAATTCTGACCAACTATATCCGAATGCATGCTATCATATTAGCGCCTTTTTACCGTCTTGTTTAATGACGTGGATGTATCACCAGTAAATCAGTCACATACAGAGGAAAAGGAACAGCAGTTATTACAGTTTTGCGGTTCTAATTTTAAGCCTCCGTCGTAGGTAGGGATTAGATCGCTAATTCTCTAACACATATTAAAGAAAATACCAGATTACGTACACCCCAGAGGATATTTGTAATTCATATATGGCTCCCTTCATTTGTCTCCCTCTTTCCAAAGAAGGAGACGATGAAGACAGAGTTCAGTTCAAGCAAGGCATTGAAATACGTCAGACGCATTCTGATGTAGCAGATGAACCGGAAAATGCTCCTATGGGAGAACAAGAGAGGCGAATGTGCTCCTGTCTAAAGATTCTGACTGAACAATGGGGTACCATCTGATTCATTCTAACTTCTTTAGCACCTTTAAAATTTTTCCAAAAATTCTGGCATACTATCATATTCGGGCTCCTTCTAACATGCAACTCACCACTCACTCTAACAAGCTCCCCTAGCTGTAACTGTCTCTCACTTACAAGTGAAGCACTATAAATCCCTCATATCCATCCACACGTACTCCCCTGTCCTCACTCATTCATTCAACCCAACTCATTATCATTATTTCTTTGTGTCCCTCTGTCATTGTTTCCACTGTCACGGCCATGGTCTCCTCCGTTCTCTTCTTCTACTACTACTACTAATATTGTTCCCTCTGACTGTCGCTGTCTCCTACTTCTCTCTGACTCTACTATCTCTTTCTTTCCTACCTACTGCTGCTGTCTCTTCTCACTCTCACTTTCTTCCCCATTCTCGTTGTCGTAGACCCTGGCGCATCCCCCTCACATACAGCGGTAAGATGGGCCAGTGGATTTCCCATCAAAAACTGAACGCAGATCAAGCATGAAAGCAGGGAGGAGGTGTACTGAACTGTGAAAAGAAAAGCAAAGTAGGAAGGGCGAATAGTCGCAGAACAAGAAGTGCAATAAAGAGCAGCGTGAAATAGCAATGGCGTCGTGGGTAGGTGGTCATGGTGCTGGACTGCCAAGCGAGCGAGCCGTGTTCATTTTCTCTGAACTGTTGGGGTTGGGTTGTTTGGGGGAAGAGACCAAACAGCGAGGTCTCATCGGATTGGGGAAGGACGGGGAAGAAAGTCGGCCGCGCCCTTTCAAAGGAACCATCCCGGCATTTGCCTGGAGCGATTTAGGGAAATCACGGAAAACCTAAATCAGGATGGCCGGACGCGGGATTGAACCGTCGTCCTCCCGAATGCGAGTCCAGTGTACTAACCACTGCGCCACCTCGCTCGGTTTCTGAACTGTCCGTCAGGTCATTGAAATGTTTGTTCTCTTTCTGTAGTCTTGGTAGTTGTCATACTATGCACTGGTTATAGAATATGAGTCATGTGGTAAGAATACGTCACCGTCCCAAGTAAATGCGATGAATAGTGAGAGCAGGCGAGATGCCACATAAACGTCTCACAGAAATGAAAACAACAAATAAACGGGTGTGAACTATTTTGCAACAAAGGAATTCAAGAGTCAAGACTTCCAAAACGGAACGCAGCTACAAAAACGTTAAAGATATATGTTTGGCAGAGCACAGAGAAACAGTGTGGTTGTGAAACTGTTGCGTTCATTTGTTGCAACTTATGTGACAAACTATTATGTTTCCACTATTTCCTTGGAATGATCACATTCACCTACTTACGAACACCTGCATCGGACACGGAGGGATATCTCATTCACATACCAGTTGTACTAATTAGGTGCATCGATGATACATTCCTATCATACGAGACACGTACTGTCTCTAATGTCGTGTATGAGACACCAGACGTGTTTTCCGGTGGAGGATTCAGCTGACTTGTCGTCTTGTCATCAAACGTTTGCGGTTCCAGTTCGAAAGCCACTTCCTTTCGGCTGCTAATAGAGTAGTTGTGCAGAATCAACTGTCATTATAGGTCCCTGCCTGACACCTCGCTGTTTAAACGGACGTTACATCACGACACAGACATAAATTTGAATAAAGCGAACAGCTGGGAAACAACAAAAAAATTAGAAGGGAGGTCTGAATGCGGATCACCCGTTTGGCAATCCAACACCGTAACCACTAACCAAATGAGATAAAAATCAAGAAAACCACTTAAGCACGACGCTATCTCTTTTCAACTCCTGTACATTGCAATTCTTGTTTTTGGACTGTTCACTGTTTCTATTTTGCTTTTTTTCAGTCTTGTACACCTTCTTCCTGTTCTCATGCTTAATCTGTGTTCAGTTTTTGACGGACTGTCCACTCGGCCCTCTTACTATTAAACCGGGGTGGGGGGGGGGGGGGGGAGGGAGATGGGGCGTTTCCCTTGTTAGTATCACTTGCTGTCACCCATTTCCTCTTTCTCCTTCTCTTTATTCCTCTCCCACTGGCGCTGTCTCCTTCACTCACTTAGTAGCACTGTTCTCTCAAATTCAACTATGTTCCACTGCAGCTGTGTCCCATTCTTTCTCACACACTACCGTCTCCTTTCTTTCTACACCACAATCATTGACTGCTCTTTCCCGTCTTTGCCTCACTGCCATTGTCTGCTTCTCTTCAAGCATAAAAAGCACAGATTAGTTCGCACGCCAATATTTTTGGGAAATTTTTTTATAGGTGCTGGGGAACATATAACGAAGCAGCTGGCACCCGACTTTTTAGTCAAAGGAGCACATTCACCGTTTTTTGTGCTCCGATAGGAACATTTCCTGCCAGTTCCCTCCTTTTTTTGCCATAGCATGGCATGTTACTCATATAAAAAGAAACTGAAACAGCGCAAAAGTAATTTTACGCCTCAGAACAGATTATAAGCGCACAAAAATATTTCAAGTGCTTCAGTTCTTCAACATGAGGTTCCTAGAACCCTTACGATGATAACGGGGACACTTTGCACCGTATTTTTCCTGCTACGTCACTTTACTCTATAATCTACGTTTTCGCCTCACACTGGGGTTTACGTGCGTGTTTTGCGCGTGCGAGTAGAGTAACCTTGAATCTTTGTATCTCGGAAACTGATAAATGACATCAAGAAAATTTTCAAGGAAGTTCGATATCGGTATCTTAGAAACAGATCGTGAAATTGCAGCCCCAATTGCTGTCCATAGCAGTCTTGGAATCCACGGCTCGGTTTTGGAACGTAAAATGGTAAAAAATACCGTTTTTGTTTTCTAAGGAATCGCATATGAACTAATGGTGGCTTTATATGCACCTTAAGGCTACCGCAGAGCACATCGAAAGCAAAAAGAATCAACCAAATTGATGCATTTGCCTAAGCAGGAGGAAGTGTGTAAAATCCATAATTTGACCCGGTACTGTATGATCGTATCTCTAAGACGATCCTTCTGTTGGGTATACAAATGGTTCCCAGCACAAGGGCTATCCAAAACACTTGACCATACCTTTCTATCGCCAATAGAACCGGAGGTATAAGCTCTGGAAGAATACCGTTTTTATGCGCGCCGTTTTAGAACATGTTAGGTAGAGCATGTAAGTCTATAGATATAGAGCATGCATAGGTACAGCGAATTATGCAATAATAATAACATAAATTTCATGGAGAAATTATTATGCAAGGTCACATATCAGTAAATTGGTTATAAAATTTGTTAAACTAAATTACGGGTAAATGCGAACTGTCTTCAGTGTCCTGTGAATTTTAACAATCAAAATATGAGCTTATAGTTTCCAGGCCTTGATTTAGGACGAAATTAAGTGTTTATAACACTCGAAGCCCCAAAAAAGAGAAGGAGGATACATGGACAAAGAAATTATTTACTGAGACAGGATTAAACAAAAACGAAATATGAGGAAGTGTGTTACAATGTGCTTAGTTTTGAGTGGGTGACTATGGGATGCTGCTAGGTCAGAATCACTTTTCGATGGAGACGGCACAAGTAGGCCATAATGGACATTACTTATGAGAGTTCTGAACACTGCGTTTACTGTCAAGAGCCACCATTGCGGTATGATTAATTTTATCTTTTATAAGTCAGAGAAGTGAATTTCGTTTACTTACTAAAAAGTAAAGTATTGAACAGGCATGGAACTAAATATTTCAACTAAGGACAATTTGAAATTACTGACACGCTGGCGCTAAAAACTAAAATTGTTATGCAGATTACGCTGAAAAACAGTTCGGTATCTTGGAATGTCGGTTAACGTACTGAAAATACCACCACGTCAGTTGAGTTTGTGCGGTGGAACAGGCGGGTTCGTCGTCGCGTCCTGCGCGTGTTGTGAACTCGGAGAGCGGCGGAGGACTTGTTTGGCTCGGCGAGCCTGCGACCCAGCAGCCAACGCGGCGTCCTTGGCAGATCAGGAAGCGCGGACACGCCCCCTCCGCTGCTTCCGCGACCCGCCGCCAGACAGCGCCCGCGTACGGCCGCTGCTGTCGCTGCCTCGCAAGCACGTAGCTCCAAATTATAAACACGGTCGCTTTCGCTTGCGTTTCTGTTCTACACAAAGACGTTTCCCGGAAAGTGGACACCTTTAACCATGTCTGAAGGTATCGCAATAAGTTTTCTGCCAACTGATGCCATACGGCGGCGCGAGTACTTTTCCATTGAGATACTTTTCGATAGAGGTCCGTAGTTACGACGTTTATTGTTATGTCAAGGATACATTTTGGTTTTACTTAATGCAATCCCAAAATAGTATAAATAATAGACCGTAATAAGACATCTTCACATTTTGTAAAGAGGACTAAGCGTTGTCTAGCACGAAAGAACAATAGTATAGATCTATTTACAAAATAAAAAGAAATCTAGCAAATAGTTAATGTTTCTTTCTACTACAAACATTATTTCAGTCTGCAATACAGATGCAACGTAAGAGAACCTCTCACTGCAACAATTAACATATCTACGTCCTCGTGCTTTGTGTCTGCCTGAACGACGATAGAGATTTCCTGAGAACCCACTGGCATCTCTCATTTCTCACAGAACCTCGATCCCATTTTGTAATTTCATTGACAGGTTACTGAGGTGTAACGAGCCAAAACGCAGTAATACGCAAACTATGCCAGAAAAGGAAACATAGTCGGAGTCTCTCATTAAATTTGCTTTCCAGGCTCTTGGCACGTGTATAGAGTTTTAGGCAGTAAGTATGTGTGTGTGTGTGTGTGTGTGTGTGAGTGTGTTTAGAAGAGCATAGACTATTTCCAGAAGTAGTGATAATTAAGCCCTGATACTTTCAAGAGGCCTCGCGGGGTAGCCGTGCGGTCTCAGGCGTCTTGTCACGGTTCGCGCGTCTACCCCCGTCGGAGATTCGGATCCTCCTTCGGTCATGGGTGTGTTTGTTGTCCATAGCGTAAGTTAGCTTAAGTTAGATTACGTAGTGAGCAACCTTAGGGAACGATCACCTAAGCAGTTTGGTCCCATAAGATCTTACCACAAATTAATAATTTTTTTTACTTTCAAGAGGCAAAGTGTGTAATTATATAACACAGAAACAATTTCTAAACACGATTTCAAAACACGCGTCCATAAATCACTTAGTACAAAAACAACAGACAATTATCAAGTGAAGCCTTAAATTCTGACCCTCATTTCTGCATATCTTGGTAACATTGAGTTTACGTAGCACAGTATCTCATAAATAGTAGTCACCAATACAGCACATGTCGACCTATATCAGGACACGAAATTGACCTATCTTTATCAGCACACGAAACTTCATAGGATACAGAGAAGGACTGCATAAGTACGGTCGCAAGTTGAAATCCTGCCTCGGGCATGGATGCGTGTGATGTCCTTAGGTTTAAGTAGTTCTAAGTTCTGGGGGACTGATGACCTCAGCTGTTAAGTCCCATAGTGCTCAGAGCCATTTGAGGACTGCATAATACTGTCACTGTTTAGCCTATTCATCAGCGTACTTGTGAGTTGTAAAGTCAGCTCATGTAAGACAGTACGATGGCGACGGAACGTGGAACACTCAGATAGCCGAAGTACAAAAGATAAGATTTGTGGTTAAATGAAACGGAGAGAAATGAATTAATGAGCAGCATGTTTTCAGCAAATACGAAACGATAACTTTACAGCCTCGTAGGAATGTTTCAAACTTAGGTTCCAAGATCTGAATTTACAAGCAGAGGGAGAATCGTCTTCGTAACATACACTCCTGGAAATGGAAAAAAGGACACATTGACACCGGTGTGTCACACCCACCATACTTGCTCCGGACACTGCGAGAGGGCTGTACAAGCAATATCACACGCACGGCACAGCGGACACACCAGGAACCGCGGTGTTGGCCGTCGAATGGCGCTAGCTGCGCAGCATTTGTGCACCGCCGCCGTCAGTGTCAGCCAGTTTGCCGTGGCATACGGAGCTCCATCGCAGTCTTTAACACTGGTAGCATGCCGCGACAGCGTGGACGTGAACCGTATGTGCAGTTGACGGACTTTGAGCGAGGGCGTATAGTGGGCATGCGGGAGGCCGGGTGGACGTACCGCCGAATTGCTCAACACGTGGGGCGTGAGGTCTCCACAGTACATCGATGTTGTCGCCAGTGGTCGGCGGAAGGTGCACGTGCCCGTCGACCTGGGACCGGACCGCAGCGACGCACGGATGCACGCCAAGACCGTAGGATCCTACGCAGTGCCGTAGGGGACCGCACCGCCACTTCCCAGCAAATTAGGGACACTGTTGCTCCTGGGGTATCGGCGAGGACCATTCGCAACCGTCTCCATGAAGCTGGGCTACCGTCCCGCACACCGTTAGGCCGTCTTCCGCTCACGCCCCAACATCGTGCAGCCCGCCTCTGGTGGTGTCGCGACAGGCGTGAATGGAGGGACGAATGGAGACGTGTCGTCTTCAGCGATGAGAGTCGCTTCTGCCTTGGTGCCAATGATGGTCGTATGCGTGTTTGGCGCCGTACAGGTGAGCGCCACAATCAGGACTGCATACGACCGAGGCACACAGGGCCAACACCCGGCATCATGGTGTGGGGAGCGATCTCCTACACTGGCCGTACACCACTGGTGATCGTCGAGGGGACACTGAATAGTGCACGGTACATCCAAACCGTCATCGAACCCATCGTTCTACCATTTCTAGACCGGCAAGGGAACTTGCTGTTCCAACAGGACAATGCACGTCCGCATGTATCCCGTGCCACCCAACGTGCTCTAGAAGGTGTAAGTCAACTACCCTGGCCAGCAAGATCTCCGGATCTGTCCCCCATTGAGCATGTTTGGGACTGGATGAAGCGTCGTCTCACGCGGTCTGCACGTCCAGCAGGAACGCTGGTCCAACTGAGGCGCCAGGTGGAAATGGCATGGCAAGCCGTTCCACAGGACTACATCCAGCATCTCTACGATCGTCTCCATGGGAGAATAGCAGCCTGCATTGCTGCGAAAGGTGGATATACACTGTACTAGTGCCGACATTGTGCATGCTCTGTTGCCTGTGTCTATGTGCCTGTGGTTCTGTCAGTGTGATCATGTGATGTATCTGACCCCAGGAATGTGTCAATAAAGTTTCCCCTTCCTGGGACAATGAATTCACGGTGTTCTTATTTCAATTTCCAGGAGTGTATAATCATAACTAAAAGAGAAACTAATCTTTATACTTCATGAGAGGATAATCCCTGTAAATTTACAACACGACGAAGCAAAATAATGTATGACAGATGCAATGAACAGTTTCCAAACAGCTACGCATCAGCAATCTCTGAGCACCTGTTCCACTGTGCGCAAGCACACACCTCGAAACCTATACGCGAAGTTCAAAAATGGTTCAAATGGCTCTGAGCGCTGTGGGACTTAACATATGAGGTCATCAACACCCTAGAACTTAGAACTACTTAAACCTGACTAACCTAAGGACATCACACACATCCATGCCCGAGGCAGGATTCGAACCTGCGATGTAGCAGTCGCGCGGATCCAGACTGAAGCGCCTAGAACCGCTCGGCCACAGCGGCCGGCTTACACGGGAAGTAATCTTGACTAAATAGTGCCACACTAACCACGCAATGAAAATACTTTCACTATAGCAAATAAATTGTAATGATGTCCTCTAGTTCCTCACGCTTACTTGCCACTATATAGCAGCAAAGTCAGCCTTCCTCTCAACATCGGTATACAGCACAGTCTCTTCGACTTTGCCACCCCGAGTCTGAAGAAATATAAGATACAGAACCGGGTAACACAATGTAACAGGAAAATGCCTGACCCGTTCAAACGAACAGAGCCGCATCGTCCCAAACCCGTGGACGAATCCTACTGGCCGAAAGTAAAACAGACTTCGTGGTAGTGACCAAGCAAAGAGGTTGCTATAGATCTTGCACGGCTGTATTGAAACTGCCTAGAGCAGGTTCGCACAGAATATAGAAAATTTACGGTCCTCTCAGATTAATGTCACTACCGTCTATATTCGATGTCAGAGTACAGTAAAAACTCGCAGACGGGAGGTGGCAACACTAGCAGTGTAGGGTATATAAAGGATGTCGCGCGGGGGGGAGGGGGAACGCGGAAAACAGTGCAGTCGTTGTCGCAATGCGGAAACGGAGCGAATTATCTGACATCCCCAAGGGCATGAGCACTGACTTTCGGACTCGGGATGGAAGCATTTCCGAAACGGCAAAGTCTGTAAACTGTCCGCTTGCCGCCGTGGTTAAAATGTACCTTGCGTTGCAAAATGGTGCTGCGCAAAACCGGGACCGAGGCACTTGTGGTACACCATGGGCCGTAGATGATAGGGGTGAAAGACGGCTGTGGGGATATGTAAAGCCGAGTACACGTGCAGCTGATGAGCAACTATCCGCCCAGATGAATAGAGGGAGTATCAACAGTGTCTGCTTAGTGACTGTTCAGCGAATGTTGGTGAATTCGGGCCATCGCACCAGGCGCGTGGTTCATCCACCCATACAAACTGCTGTTCATCGGGGACGATAGCTGGAATTTGCACGTCAGTACTGCAGCTGGACGATCGGCGACAGGCGACCTTTCCCGATGAATAACGTTTCATGCTTCATCGGACAGATGGTCGAAGGCATGAACGGCCTGAAACATCTGAGCCGGCCGAAGTGGCCGATCGGTTCTAGGCGCTACAGTCTGGAACCGCGCGACCGCTACGGTCGCAGGTTCGAATCCTGCCTCGGGCATGGACGTGTGTGATGTCCTTAGGTTAGTTAGGTTTAATTAGTTCTAAGGTCTAGGTGACTGGTGACCTCAGAAGTTAAGTCGCATAGTGCTCAGAGCCAATTACTCAAGAATAATTAAAGATAACCTTAAAACAAACATTTACAGAACACGGCTGAAGGCCGTTTGAAGAATTCCAGATAATTAAAGAGAAACCTTACAGATAAGGATTTACATACTAAAGCCACAGATTCTGAAACAAACGCGGCTGAAAGCCTAAATACAGAGCAACAAGAATTTTAAATGAAACACTGCTGAAGGCCTAATCTTAAAATAGTTGTCATGAAGTTCGGCTGAAGGCCATACACTAAAAATAAACAGACAATATTAATACACGGCTGAAGGCCTGGCACAATACCTGCGACCAAATAAAATGACAATCACAAACGACAACGGTACTCAGAAGTGTTCCAAGGGGCGGCCTGGGAAGGAAACTCTAACCACAGTTTAGGTGAGACTCAACAATCAAGTGGCAACACGACCTAGGAACGGCTGAGGCTCCAACCAACAGCCTAATCAATTCCCTTCCACCCGACATACTGGCTGCTCTATTTAAACCGACCGACTGACTACTCCAGTACGCAGACAGCGTTCATCTGCTCTGTGGAAATCACAGAAGCTACACACGGTTCCGCGTAAACACACTTGTACAAGAACCCAAACAATCGTAAAAGCAATCAATGTGGAACAACAAGGACGAATCAATTCGACATACAGAGAGTTTCCACAAGAGGTCGGCGAACAAATACGCGTCGTGCGATGAGAAGACCGGCCGAACGACCAACCCAGGTCGTCCCCACTGGAGTTACGTGTGTCGGCAACGGTAGGGTGAGTCTTGGCTGTCTGAAGCTGACAAAAACGTTCAAATGTGTGTGAAATCTTATGGGACTTAACTGCTAAGGTCATCAGTCCCTAAGCTTACACACTGTTGTTGTTGTTGTGGTCTTCAGTCCCGAGACTGGTTTGATGCGGCTCTCCATGCTACTCTATCCTGTGCAAGCTTCTTCATCTCCCAGTACCTACTGCAACCTACATCCTTCTGAATCTGCTTAGTGTATTCATCTCTTGGTCTCCCCCCTACGATTTTTACCCTCCACGCTGCCCTCCAATACTAAATTGGTGATCCCTTGATGCCTCAGAACATGTCCTACCAACCGATCCCTTCTTCTGGTCAAGTTGTGCCACAAACTCCTCTACTCCCCAATCCTATTCAGTACCTCCTCATTAGTTATGTGATCTACCCATCTAATCTTCAGCATTCTTCTGTAGCACCACATTTCGAAAGCTTCTAACCTCTTCTTGTCCAAACTATTTACCGTCCATGTTTCACTTCCATACATGGCTACACTCCATACAAATACTTTCAGAAATGACTTCCTCACACTTAATGGCTCTGAGTACTATGGGACTTAACATCTATGGTCTTCAGTCCCCTAGAACTTAGAACTACTTAAACCGAACTAACCTAGGGACATCACACAACACCCAGTCATCACGAGGCAGAGAAAATCCCTGACCCCGCCGGGAATCGAACCCGGGAACCCGGGCGTGGGAAGCGAGAACGCTACCGCACGACCACGAGCTGCGGACTCCTCACACTTAAATCTATACTCGATGTTAACAAATTTCTCTTCTTCAGAAACGCTTTCCTTGCAATTGCCAGTCTACATTTTATATCCTCTCTACTTCGACCATCATCAGTTATTTTGCTCCCCAAATAGCAAAACTCCTTTACTACTTTAAGTGTCTCATTTCCTAATCTAATACCCTCAACATCACCCGACTTAATTCGACTACATTCCATTATCCTCGTTTTGCCTTTGTTGATGTTCATCTTATATCCTCCCTTCAAGACACCGTCCATTCCGTTCAACTGCTCTTCCAAGTCCTTTGCTGTCTCTGACAGAATTACAATGTCATCGGCGAACCTCAAAGTTTTTATTTCTTCTCCATGGATTTTAATACCTACTCCGAATTTTTCTTTTGTTTCCTTTACTGCTTGCTCAATATACAGATTGAATAACATCGGGGAGAGGCTACAACCCTGTCTTACTCCCTTCCCAACCACTGCTTCCCTTTCATGTCCCTCGACTCTTATAACTGCCATCTGGTTTCTGTACAAATTGTAAATAGCCTTTCGCTCCCTGTATTTTACCCCTGCCACCTTTAGAATTTGAAAGAGAGTATTCCAGTCAACATTGTCAAAAGCTTTCTCTAAGTCTACAAATGCTAGAAACGTAGGTTTGCCTTTCCTTAATCTTTCTTCTAAGATAAGTCGTAAGGTCAGTATTGCCTCACGTGTTCCAGTATTTCTACGGAATCCAAACTGATCTTCCCCGAGGTCTGCTTCTACTAGTTTTTCCATTCGTCTGTAAAGAATTCGTGTTAGTATTTTGCAGCTGTGGCTTATTAAACTGATTGTTCGGTAATTCTCACATCTGTCAACACCTGCTTTCTTTGGGATTGGAATTATTATATTCTTCTTGAAGTCTGAGGGTATTTCGCCTGTTTCATACATCTTGCTCACCAGATGGTAGAGTTTTGTCAGTACTGGCTCTCCCAAGGCCGTCAATAGTTCCAATGGAATGTTGTCTACTCCGGGGGCCTTGTTTCGACTCAGGTCTTTCAGGCTTACACACTACTTAACCTAAATTATCCTACGGACAAACACACACACCCATGCCCAAGGGAGGACTCGAACCTCTGAAGCTCCTCCATGACTCAACTCCATGCCCGTTCGGATCTCGGCGACCAGGGCACACTGGCTCGGACCCATCCATGCACAGGTAACTCTTGTCCATCGGCCACGACATCTCTGCGCAAGGAAGGAACCAATCCACGTCTGGCACGATGACCAAGTGACGAGGCGCAGAAATGGTCAAAAGACCCAATACACGTCGCCCGATGAGGCGACCAACCGAACGGCCAACCAACGGTCGTCCCGCTCCAGTCTCCTTCCGTCCGTCCGTCGAGCACTGGCTGTCGGCACCTCACTGGCGTTCCGTCGGCGACTTCACTGCTGCTGCGCCCCGACTGACCTCCAACTGAACTCCTGACACACGATGACCCGGAAATACTATCGGTCGCTCTAGAGATGGTACGATAGTGCGCTTATCGATAAGCGCTGCTACTGCCACTCACAGACAGTTAAGGCAGGAAGTTAGTAAAGTAAATGTCGTCTGACTAGGGCCTCCCGCCGGGTAGACCGTTCGCCCGGTGCAGGTCTTCCGATTGGACGCCCCTTTGGCGACTTGCGCGTCGATGGGGATGACATGGTGATGATTAGGACAACACAACACCCAGTCCCTGAAGGGAGAAAATCTCCGACCCAACTTGGAATTGAACGCAGGCCCCTAGGATTGAGGTTCTGTCGGGCTGACCACTCAGCTACCGGGGGCGGACAGGAAGTTAGTGACGCCAGTAAATGGAATAAGAAAACGAGGCGGCAGTACCGTAAGGGAAGATGAAAAACAATAAACGGGATGAACACGAACCGCACACGCCTCAGAATGGTTCAAATGGCTCTGAGCACTATGGGACTTAACTTCTGAGGTCATCAGTCCCCTAGAACTTAGAACTACTTAAACCTAACTAACCTAAGGACATCACACACATCCATGCCCGAGGCAGGATTCGAACCTGCGACCGTAGCGATCGCGCGGTTCCAGACTGTAGCGCCTAGAACCTCTCGGCCACTCTGGCCGGCTGCCTCAGAATGTTTTCGTGGCATTCCCTGGAAGGCAAAATGAATCAACACAGGCATGAATCTATCCTTGGGGGCCATGCTGACCGCTACATACAGTTTGTTTTCCCTCGGCATGATGGCCTCTATCAGCAGGAAGATACAGCGTGCCCCACAGATCGCACTGTACGTGTGTGTTTCGAAGAGCCCTAGGATGAGTTAACCGTGCTCCCCTGGCTCTGGATTTAAATCCAGTTTAAAATCTGTGGGACCACCTCGATCGGGCTGTTGGCGACATCGATCTTCCAGTGAGAGGCCAGGCGCAGCTGGCAAGGGTACTGGAGGTGACGTGTCGGCACTTTCCAGAACCTCACTGACTCTTCCAGCACTTCCCGCGCTGGAGAAGGTAGTTATCAGGCTTTCGACAGGCGCTCACATTAATGTGACTATGTAGTGTATATTGGGAATGCATGACTTTAAAATCAAGACCAATAAATTAGTAACAAAAAAAATATTATTTTTGTGACTGTAAGTACAGCAACCCACAGGAAACAAGATATAATGTGAGAAAAACGGAAGTGGTGAGCAAACAAGCACCTTTCAATATGAATGCTGTACGTATCTTATCACAAACCATTGTTGCCACTAGAAGCAAGCACATTAAAAAATACAATACTTTGCGTTCATTTCTTTATTTTTTCCGTTAATCCCACCGGATTAGGGCCACTGATTGACAATGAGTACTCGGTAGAGAGACAACTGTTTCTAGAAGCCATCACTCTCGTGTACGAATTACGCAATCTTAGTATCACTTCAGTGAATCCAGCACTGTTGTCTTTTTCTGACAGGTAGATATCTGCGTCCGTTGGAGCTCAGTTGTGGTGGATGGGTACCCACAGATGTTTTACGGTAGAGACTGAGCGCAACAAACGATAAAGAGTGTTTCCACTTAGATATGCACCGTATGTTTACTTGAGCCGAGTGTCAGGTGATAGCATATGTTAGCCTTAGTAAGTCGTCGTCCATTTCGGACCTATTTTTCTTTACGGCACTGTCAGCGCCACTTGGGCCCGGTATCACACGATCGGGTATTTTGACTGCTAATGATGGACTGAAAAATTAATATTTTTGTAAAACACGTAATATGGTAGTGAGCGTAAACAACTGAAGTGAACTAGATTTCACACGATCCTTTGTTGCGAAATCAACACCTCGCAGAATTTTTTTTTACAAGATCGTCAGTCTGACGGTATAGTTTTCACATGGCGACTGATAGCTGTGATTGATCCAGTCTGTTGGTATTTGTGACCTACGGTTACTTATATATTTCTGTCTTCTTCTGTTTTCAGAATTCTGCTGTCCTGGTGTGCATGTTCCTATTCACGCGATATCTCTTTTTAAAGCTCCCATAACAGAAAATATGCATAGTTTTGCCTCTTGGTAAATAAGCTACTAAAAATGTCTGGGGCCGGCCGAAGTGGCCGCGTGGTTCTGGCGCTGCAGTCTGGAATCGCGTGACCGCAACGGTCGCAGGTTCGAATCCTGCCTCGGGCATGGATTTGTGTGATGTCCTTAGGTTAGTTAGGTTTAAGTAGTTCTAAGTTGTAGGGGACTAATGACCTCAGCAGTTGAGTCCCATAGTGCTCAGAGCCATTTGAACCATTTTTTATAAATGTCTGCATTAACCGCTTACATTGCAAACACGTGTCTACTGAGAGTGAAGGTGACTTGGTGAAGGAGGAAGGCGACTGAGGTGAAGGTCTGACTTGGACAGGATTTGTGATTGGTGTAAAGAATGGCAGCTAACTTGAAATATAGATAAATGTAAATTAATGCAGATGAATAGGAAAAAGAATCCCGTAATGTTTGAATACTCCATTAGTAATGTAGCGCCTGACACAGTCACGTCGATTAAATATTTGGGCGTAACATTGCAGAGCGATATGATGAGGGACAAACATGTAATAGCAGTTGTGTGGAAGGCGGATAGTCGTCTTTGGTGCCGGCCGAAGTGGCCGTGCGGTTAAAGGCGCTGCAGTCTGGAACCGCAAGACCGCTACGGTCGCAGGTTCGAATCCTGCCTCGGGCATGGATGTTTGTGTTGTCCTTGGGTTAGTTAGGTTTAACTAGTTCTAAGTTCTAGGGGACTAATGACCTCAGCAGTTGAGTCCCATAGTGCTCAGAGCCATTTTTCATCTTTGGTTCATTGGCAGAATTTTGGGAAGATGTGGTTCATGTGTAAAGGAGGCCGCTTATAAAACACTAGTACGACCTATTCTTGAGTACTGCTCCAGCGTTTGGGATTCCTATCAGGTCGGATTGAGGGAGGACATAGAAGCAGTCCAGAGGCGGACTGCTGGATTTGTTACTGGTAGGTTTGATCATCACGCAAGTGTTACGGAAATGCTTCAGGAACTCGGGTGGGAGTCTCTGGAGGAAAGGAGGCGTTCTTTTCGTGAATCGCTACTGAGGAAATTTAGAGAACCAGCGTTTGAGGCTGACTGCAGTACAATTTTACTGCCACCAACTTTTATTTCGCGAAAATACCACAAAGATGAGATAAGAGAGATTACGGCTCGTTCAGAGGCATATAGGCAGTCATTTTTCCCTCGTTCTGTTTGGGAGTCGAACAGGGAGAGAAGATGCTAGTTGTGGTACGAGGTATCCTCCGCCACGCACCGTATGGTGGACTACGGAGTATGTATGTAGATGTAGAGATGTAGAAGGTGAACAGGGAACGAATGAAGAAGCCTTATAGAACTAAAATCACAGAATCATTTTCTGTACAATAAAAAAAGTAAACAAAGTTTAGGAAGTCTTTGCAGGTCAGTGAAATCAAAATCTGCTAACAGATAATATTCAGCGCCATACTGCGCCATCCCGCGCGTTGTAACATGCTTGGTTCCTCCTTGATAAGTTCTCCACATGGTGGTCCAGACGTTGCTACTGAAGCTCATCCTATTGTTCCACAGTGAAGCCCTTGAGGTTATCCACTGTCCAGGAATGATAGCTGTGGTGCTCCACTGTAAGTTTCACCTGTCCCGGGGATACTTGGGTTCGTGTCAGCGGTACGATAGTGTGCTACCGTCTTGAAAAACGAACCCATCGCAAATATGTTGACTATAGGGCTGGACGATAGTTCGGAGGATCCTCCTGTCTCCATACTGCACTGCCCTCAATTCACTCTCGACTGCGATGAGAACTAGCCAAAAATATCACTTTCCTATTGATGCCGTGGAAATGCATGCCGTAGATGTGAACTGGTGCCCGGAGCCTCAAAATGCTTCCACGACGATCAGACAAATCTTTTACGTGCACTACGGTGCTGTGTGGTTTGCACTGTTATTCGTAATGGACCCTTTCTCACCAAACTGATGGTATGGAGATGACGGTTTACTGTCTGGAAAACACAGCTCTCCCTATTGCCTCCAAAAAGGCAGTGGCAGTTCTATTGCATTCTCCTAAACAAATAATTTCCCGAAATAAGAGAGGCCTACATTTATTTCTGTTGCTTCAATACTTATTTTAAAAAAATATTCAAATGTGTGTAAAATTGCATGGGGGCTTAATTAAAAATATTAATGAATAAATGCAATAATTTTAGTAGCTGTGTGACCAGTTACGAAGTCTCGTAACCGGTTGGCCCTGACTAGTATTAGCACTCAATCTGACTGCATAAAATAAAAATAAAGAATGACAAGGAATTTCCATTAACACAATTGATTAATTAAGTCCCCTGCAACTATAAAAGCTACGAAACAAAAAGCACAAGTGTAACTGTTCTGTGTGTGGTAGTGTGACTCAACGTACATGTATTTGGCTCGGTTCTTTCTCAAAACGACAAAATATTTTAAACACTATTTACAATGAACAAATTGAAAAATCAGAAATACTCTAATTGCACATAGAAACCAGAATTACAAGTCTAATTCATGAACACGAGCCAGATGCTTTGTCGACTGTACCTGTGACCGAGAGGCATTGTCATTAAAGAAATCTGTAATACCTTTTTACCACAATATATCTTGACGAAAATTTTCCATTACACCAGCATCATAAATCAAAGCCCATCTCCTTTCTGTGATAATTGCAACATCTTCCATCTATACATTACACCAACCGAACAGCATCTACTCTGTCGCCCAACAGAACAACAGTTGCACTCGACATCCTCTGAACTACTACTGCACCAGTGGAGGCGGCGGAATAATAATCTTTGGTGCAATCTCTGGCGTTGTGACTCAGTGTAGCCACCTTTCAAAAGCTTATGGGACTTAACTGCTAAGGTCATCAGTCCCTAAGCTTACACTCTACTTAACCTAAATTATCCTAAGGACAAACACACACACCTATGCCCGAGGGAGGACTCGAACCTCCGCCGGGACCAGCCGCACAGTCCATGACTGCAGCGCCCTAGACCGCTCGGCTAATCCCGCAAAACACTTATTTCTCCACCGTTATACATATTATGACACAACTGTTACTATATACTGTTGTTATTACCTGTTGCACCAAATGTTTTTCATTGTGTCAGACTGCCAAAAATAAACTTGCTCGAGTACTTTTACATTCAGTATTCAGCCATATCTTCCGCCCTCGGCATTCTGTATCAAAACTGTTCACTGTCTCCCAGTTTCTTCACATAGGGTGACCTCATTCACCACTTTTGACTCACGACGTCCAGTTTTAACTTATTCTACATCTACTACTAGACACAACCTTCCGAAATGACTTCACAAAAAAATATGAAGTAAATATTCCAGAATTCGAATCAAGAACAGCTGCCAACATGAGTAACATACGAGTAAATAGTATTAGTGAAGAAATTTAAATCACTTAACAAAAGCAAGTCTTATGGTGCAGAGTGTATACCAATTAGGTTCGTTTCAGAGTATTCTGATGCAATAGCTTCATACTTAACCATCATATACAACCGTTCGCTCGACGAAAGATCCGTACCCAGGAGACTGGAAAGTTGCACATGTCAAACCAATATCCAAGAAAGGTTGAATGCACAACGGACATGAATGGATGCAGGTGATCAGACAGGATGTTTACGTACGTTTCACCTGTCAGAGTCGTATCTAGACGAATCAGGGGTCCCATATCTCTCCAACTGCACACGTCCCACACCATTACAGAGTATCCATCAGCTTGAACAGTCCCCTGCTGACATGCAGGGTCCATGGATTCATGAGGTTGTCACCATAGCCGTACACGTCCATCCGCTGGACACAATCTGAAACGAGACTCGTCCGACCAGGAAACATATTTCCAGTCATCAACACTCCAACGTCAGTGTTGACGGGCCCAGGCGAGGCGTAAAGTTTTGTGTCGTGCAGTCATCAATGGGACACGAGTGGGCCTTCGGCTCCGAAATCCCATATCGATGATGTTTGGCTGAATGGTTCGCACGCTGACATTCGTTATGGCCCAGCATTGAAATCTGCAGCGATATGCGCTAGGGTTGCACTTCTGTCACGTTGAACGATTCTCTTCAGTCGTCGTTGGTCCCGTTCTTGCAGGATCTTTTTCCGGCCACAGCGATGTCGGATATTTGATGTTTCACTAGATTCCTGATATTCACGGTACCGGAAAATCTCCACTACATCGCTACCTCGGAGATGCTGTGTTCTATCGCTAGTGCGCCGCCTATAAAACCACGTTCATACTCACTTAAATCTTAATAACCCGCCATTTTACCAGCAGTAACCGATCTAACAACTGCTCCAGACACTTGTTGCCTTGTATAGGCGTTGCCGATCGCAGCGCCGTATTCTGCCTGGTTACGTATCTCTGTACTTGAATACGCATCCCTATAGCATTTTTTTTTTTTTTTTTTTGGCGCTTCAGTGTAATACAGGTCGTATGAAATTTTACATATACAAAATACGAATCGTAATTGATTTTCTGTTGTTTCAACAACGTGTGACACTCGAAATAAGTAATAAACTGCCCCACAGTCCAGTCTTATGGCTTCGGCAGTACGTTTTCCAAGCTGATGAGCTCAGCTTGCTGTGTAAACTCACTGCTTCTGGAGCCCGCTTGGTGTTGTTTCGGTACTGAAAATGTTCGCGACTGCAACATTCAGTTTTCGAGGGACTGCAACTGTTGCCCTCTTATTTTTCGTGCCAGTACTCTTCAATAACCGTTTGCCACAATCACTCAACACGCACTTTGGAACTTAGCGGATGATGTTACCCGCTTTCGTTGCGAGCGGTATAAATGTTCGATGCAGTGTCTCTTGACAGACCAAAAACTGTGACTAATTTCGTTAAAGAAGCATTCACCATATGAGTACCATGAATTTGGCCACTTTCGAATTCACTTCGCTCCCATGTAATACACTCACAACTACACTGTTCTGACCACGTCTGGGACTTGCAACATATTGAGTACATTGCAAAGGTACCATTCGTGGTAAAACCCAACGGCGCTGCTTGCAGGCTTGATTGGGATCTGCATTGATGTTCATGCATTTCTGGTGGTGTTTCGATATTTCTGTCCATCCCCTGGATCCTTAAAACGAAAAAAATTACAAGAAAGACAATCATTCTGGTTAATCTCCCTGGTACCTGAACAACACTTACTTGGTACACTTTAAATGAGAACATTTTAGCTTAGGCTTTACCGTGAATGTTATTGACATTAAACGAAACAACAAGTTTACTGTTACCAGTCACCCGTTTTATTTATTTCCACGACGCGTTTAAACCTCCATCATCGGGTGGATTTACATTAGTTAGTACGATATTTGTTTGTGTGTTGTGTTACGATTTTTGGAGGAACTTGTGGCACTGTCTAGTGGAGAAACAAGACACTATTTCAGATCATGGTTTCAGGTTTCTTCTGACACAAAATTAAACTCATATCTAACGGTAAACATAAAATAAGTAAAATAGAGTACCTCAAGTGGTCATATCTAACGGTGAACATAAAATAAGTAAAATAGAGTACCTGACCACTGGAGGTACTCTATTTTACTTATTTTATGTTCACCGTTAGATATGAGTTTAATTTTTTGTCAGAAGAAACCCAAAACCATGATCTGAAATAGTGTCTTGTTTCTCCACTAGACAGTGCCACAAGTTCCTCCAAAAGTCGTAACCCAACACACAAACAAATGTCATACTAACTAATGTAAATCCAACCGATGATGGAGCTTTAAACCCTTGAAACGCGTCGTGGAAATAAATAAAATGGTGACTAGTAACAGTAAACTTGTTCTTTCGTTTAATTACTTGATACATTTTTTACCATCTCCTGTATGTAAAGATATTTGAGGTGATTAAGATAAATGGAAAGCTCTGTGCTGGCCGCGGTGGTCTAGCGGTTCTAAGCTTGCAGTCCGGAACCGCGCGACTGCTACGGTCGCAGGTTCGAATACTGCCTCGGGCACGGATGTGTGTGCTGTCCTTAGGTTAGTTAGGTTTAAGTAGTTCTAAGTTCTAGGGGACTGATGACCACAGATGTTAAGTCCCATAGTGCTCTGAGCCATTTGAACCATTTTGAAAGCTCTGTATTTGAAATTGTGGCTCTTCTTGATGTAATTGCCTTTAGTGAGGAACCGAGCGAGGTGGCGCAGTGGTTATCATACTGGACTCGCATTAGGGAGGACGACGGTTCAAACCCGCGTCGAGCCATCCTGATTTAGGTTTTCCGTGTTTTTCCCAAATCGCATCGGGCAAATGCCGGGATGGTTACTTCGAAAGGGCACGGCCGATTTCCTACCCTATCCTTCCCTAATCCGAGCTTGTGCTCCGTCTCTAGTGACCTCGTTGTCGACGGGACGTTAAACACTGATCATCACCTCGTCCTTTAGTAAGGGTAAATTCTTTTAGCTGCGTCGCTGTAAGTGAAATACAATTCACAGACTAGGTAATAAAGAATTAAACGCTTAAATAATTACGGTAAAACTGAACCACCTAATCAATCTGTTCACAACCATCATGATTTGTGGTCATTTAAGTAATTTTTTAAAATAATTTATTTTCATGAACTACAGGGCTATTACAAATGATTGAAGCGATTTCATAAATTCACTGTAGCTCCATTCATTGACATATGGTCACGATACACTACAGATACGTAGAAAAACTCATAAAGTTTTGTTCGGCTGAAGCCGCACTTCAGGTTTCTGCCGCCAGAGCGCTCGAGAGCGCAGTGAGACAAAATGGCGACAGGAGCCGAGAAAGCGTATGTCGTGCTTGAAATGCACTCACATCAGTCAGTCATAACAGTGCAACGACAGTTCAGGACGAAGTTCATCAAAGATCCACCAACTGCTAACTCCATTCGGCGATGGTATGCGCAGTTTAATGCTTCTGGATGCCTCTGTAAGGGGAAATCAACGGGTCGGCCTGCAGTGAGCGAAGAAACGGTTGAACGCGTGCGGGCAAGTTTCACGCGCAGCCCGCGGAAGTCGACGAATAAAGCAAGCAGGGAGCTAAACGTACCACAGTCGACGGTTTGGAAAATCTTACGGAAAAGGCTAAAACAGAAGCCTTACCGTTTACAATTGCTACAAGCCCTGACACCCGATGACAAAGTCAAACGCTTTGAATTTTCGGCGTGGTTGCAACAGCTCATGGAAGAGGATGCGTTCAGTGCGAAACTTGTTTTCAGTGATGAAGCAACATTTTTTCTTAATGGTGAAGTGAACACACTTAATGTTCGAATCTGGGCGGTAGAGAATCCTCACGCATTCGTGCAGCAAATTCGCAATTCACCAAAAGTTAACGTGTTTTGTGCAATCTCACGGTTTAAAGTTTACGGCCCCTTTTTCTTCTGCGAAAAAAACGTTACAGGACACGTGTATCTGGACATGCTGGAAAATTGGCTCATGCCACAACTGGAGACCGACAGCGCCGACTTCATCTTTCAACAGGATGGTGCTCCACTGCACTTCCATCATGATGTTCGGCATTTCTTAAACAGGAAATTGGAAAACCGATGGATCGGTCGTGGTGGAGATCATGATCAGCAATTCGTGTCATGGCCTCCACGCTCTCCCGACTTAACCCCATGCGATTTCTTTCTGTGGGGTTATGTGAAAGATTCAGTGTTTAAACCTCCTCTACCAAGAAACGTGCCAGAACTGCGAGCTCGCATCAACGATGCTTTCGAACTCATTGATGGGGACGTGCTGCGCCGAGTGTGGGAGGCACTTGATTATCGGCTTGATGTCTGTCGAATCACTAAAGGGGCACATATCGAACATTTGTGAATGCCTAAAAAAACTTTGAGTTTTTGTATGTGTGTGCAAAGCATTGTGAAAATATCTCAAATAATAAAGTTATTGTAGAGCTGTGAAATCGCTTCAATCATTTGTAATAACCCTGTGTATGGTATAATCTGATGATGGTAAATGCACTGAAACTCGTGAATACGTCAAATAAATTAATTCTGCGAACAAATCTTTACCGTCACTATTTAAGTCCTCAACAGTGTGGTCGCTGACATCTAACGACATTTCACGTAATGTAATTAAAGAGCATTTACCATTTTAAACGAATGTCTGTTATTAACCTTCTTGCACGTTAAATGGAAGCTGTGATACTGTACTGAAATCATCACTAACGATTGCACGACTTCGTGTAAATGAAGAATAAGCTGCCCATTCCAGTTCCTCGTCGGAAACGCCACTGATAACAGGAGGAATAAATTACACAGAAAGTCGATAATTCGTTCCACGGAGCATGAAACCGCAGGGTGTCGGCTGGAACCCAAGAAAAGCTTTTGTCTAAGGAATTCCTCATTAATTAGGTCAAGCACACCAGCAGAGAGGAAGTGGTCGACGTGATAAGGCAGCGACTCGTAGAACAGCAGGAAACCATGCGCCTTCCACGTGGCCCAATCGCCAACAGCTACAGCAACTAACAGTTCACAAGCAGGCGCTAATACTTTGCTTACTTTTAAAGATATCTGCCACCTCAGAGATTTGACACTTCATCGAGGAGGCTGCGAGATAAGCAGACTTTGTTTTTAGATGGAAAGGTGGTTCAAAAATGGTTCAAATGGCTCTGAGCACTATGGGACTCAACTGCTGTGCTCATTAGTCCCCTAGAACTTAGAACTACTTA
This sequence comes from Schistocerca serialis cubense, assembly GCF_023864345.2. Classification (NCBI taxonomy): domain Eukaryota; kingdom Metazoa; phylum Arthropoda; class Insecta; order Orthoptera; family Acrididae; genus Schistocerca; species Schistocerca serialis. The sequence goes on along the minus strand of NC_064645.1, from coordinate 602,243,206 downwards.
AACCTAACTAACCTAAGGACAGCACACACATCCATGCCCGAGGCAGGATTCGAACCTGCGACCGTAGCGGTCGCGCGGTAGAAGGAAAGAAACACTTTCGGAAATATGTGCTCGTTTCCTAGAAATACTGCAGAAAGAAAAAGAACAGATATTTAGGTTTTACAACGTGGGTGACTGCGGTGTATACGTCTTGCTGGGGTAACTGTCAAATAAAAGCAAATCAAATGAGAAGTCCTTATGAATGTTAATCTTGAAGTTGGACGGGTGTAGCTCAGATTGGTGAAAAAATAGGTATGCTGGTGTCAACTTAACTCTTCATACTTGCTCCGCTGCGGTTTAGTCTTCCTTGCAAATTTCGTAACCGATAACGGACCAGAGAACACATTGGTTCCCTAACAACGTGAAAAGTCAAAGAAAGATTAAGGTGAACACAAATTTATTTGACGTCGCTTCACAAAGTGCAGCTCAAAATCTCGTCTCTCCGCACAATTTCTCGCGGATCTTATACTGAAGTACCACAGGAACAGGTATAGGTATGCATATTCAAATACAGAGATATGTAAACAGGCAGAATACGCGGCTGTCTACGGCAACGCCTATATAAGACAACAAGTGTCTGGCGCAATGGCAGGTTATCAAGATTTAAGTGAGTCTGAACGTCTTAAAGCCAGCGCACGAGCTTTAAGACACCTCATCTCCGAGATAGCGATGAAGTGGGGATTTTGCCATACGACTATTTCACGAGAGTACCATGAATATCAGGAATCCAGTAAAACTTCAAATCTCCGACATCTTTGCGGCCGGAAAAAGATCCTGCAAGAACGGGACCAACGGTGACTGAAGAGAATCGCTCAGCGTGATGGAATTGCATCCCTACCGCAAATCGCTGCAGATTTCACTCGTGCGCCATCAGCAAGTGTCAGCGTGCGAACCATTCAACGAAACAGCATCTATATGGGCTTCGGAATCGATAGTCCACTCGTGTACCCTTGATGACTGCACGACACAAAACTTTACGCCTCGCCTTTGCCTGTCAACACCGACATTGGACTGTTGATGACTGGAAACATGTTGCCTGGTCGCATGGGTCTCGTTTCAAATTGATCGAGCGGATGGCTGTGTACGGGTATGGAGACAACCTCAAAAATCCATGGACCCTGCATGTCGGCAGGGGACTGTTCAAGCTGGTGGAAGCTCTGTAATGATGTGAGGCGTGTCCAGTTGGAGTGATATGGGACACTTGATACGTCTAGATACAGCTCTGATAAGTGATACACACGTACGCATCCTGTCTGATCACCTGCATCTATTCATGTCCATCGTCCATTCCGAGGGACTTGAGCACTTTCAGGAGGACAATGCGACACCCCACACGTCCATAATTGCTACGGAGTGGCTCCTGGAACCTCCTCCGAGTTTAAATACTTCCGCTGACCACCAAATTCCCCAGACATGAACATCAATGAGCATATCTGGGATGCCTTGCAACGTGCTGTTCAGAAGAGATCTCCAACCTTTCGTACTCTTACGGATTTATGGACAGCCCTGCAGGACTTATGCTGTCAGCTCCCTCCAGCACTACTTCAGACATTAGTCGAGTCCTTGCCACGTCGTGTTGTGGCACTTCTACAAGCTCGTGGGGGGCCCTACACCAGGACAGGTGTACCAGTTTCTTTGCTCTTCAGTGTATATACTCTGGCAAACAATTCATACATTCTTGCCTTCAGTAATTTCGTTAATTGCAGCCACAGAAGTCGTTCTAAGTTACAGAAAATATTATCATTCGGTGTTTAAAATTGAAGTACGTGAAATAAGATACAAAGTGAAATACAATTTGGTCATTTTCGTGGAAAAATAAGTGAAATAATTCAAATAAACAACGTGGATTGCAATTTTATTAATTGCACTGAAACTACATTATCCCAAGTATTCCTACCATGCTTCCTGTTTCAAATATGAGTACATTATATTTTTGTGTAGACGGAATTTCAGTATATAATCCAATAGCCTAAATAACATTGTCAATTAGTTTCATATTGTGAATTACACAAATTGCGGAGTAATTAGATGTCGTTCTCTTAAAAAATAGTAAATCAAGCTGACAGTATGTCAAACAGAATTGTTACCGGCTTCTAACATTAGCAGATACAATGTTTTTGGCACTCTTCTGTTATCTAGTTGTTTGTAAACGAAAAGCCCTAATTGCAACTAAACGAATCGATTATACATGTTCTTACCGATGGATGGACGTAATATTAGCCAATACTGTTTCATGAAGTTGTTGAAAATCACACTGCAGAGCTCAAAGGGCGAAATTAGGTATATAGGTCCTACAAAATGACTTAACATTTGATAAAGTTATCCAAATTAGCTTCGAAATATAATGACTCTTGGGCTGTTACATTTCATGACTTCTTTCAAGAAACCATACCTGATGTGATTGAGGGAAGCTCTGGGAGATTTAATATTTTTCTTTGACAGAAGAGAATATTCGTGGCTTTCTTTTAGCTTATACAAACGAAGAAAATTACCAAGTTGGGGCAGTGGCAAAAAAAAAAAAAAAGGAACGGGTACTCCGGTGATGTGGGGCTCAAATCCTATCTTGATTTCGTTATTCCATGATTTTCCTAAATCTATTCAGATGAAAGCTGTGACGGTTCCCTAAATGATACTTTTCAGTTTACCACCGTACAATGGTAGAAGTCTATCCTTTTCAAAGGAACTGTCAACAAGTTAGATGAAGCAAGCAAAAATTAACGTTGTTTTGAAGCCCGATTCTTCCGAATGCAAAGGAATGAAGATGTAAGCAGTAGATTAAGCTCTAACCCTCGTTCCTTTCTATACCGGACGAGAAGTGGCACTGTCGGGATCACTACAGTAATTTAATAATTAAATCAGCACAATTTAAGATTTTGATACCGTGGGGTTTCGGGTCTAAACGTAACTTACATTGCTGTGGAGCATATAGACACTGTGGCATCCATTAATGATTTACTTACAGCTAGTGAAACCACTTGCTAACTAACCAGTAAGGTATAATGACTAAAACAGAGACAGTGTTTTTCTATTGCCAGTAACGCAAAACGTAAGTCAGGACACCCACAATTCCATGTTTCAATTTGTAAAATTACGAAAAATACGTCTAAGGCGCTGCAGTCATGGACTGTGCGGCTGGTCCCGGCGGAGGTTCGAGTCCTCCCTCGGGCACGGGTGTGTGTCTTAGTTCTTAGGATAATTTAGGTTAAGTAGTGTGCAAGCTTAGGGACTGATGACCTTAGTAGCTAAGTCCAATAAGATTTCACACACATTTGAACATTTGAACGAAAAATACTCATGATGAATTCAGATGGAACAGACACAAAATTTAGGTGTGAAACACTTGCGAACCGCGCCTTGAGTTCGGTTTGTAGACCACCTTCGTTGTGTAATTGTTAAACTCGCCTTCATCCCGTCGAAAAGGAAGAAAGGTTAGTCTGATGGCTCTGAGCACTATGGGACTTAACATCTATGGTCATCAGTCCCCTAGAACTTAGAACTACTTAAACCTAACTAACCTAAGGACAGCACACAACACCCAGCCATCACGAGGCAGAGAAAATCCCTGACCCCGCCGGGAATCGAACCCGGGAACCCGGGCGTGGGAAGCGAGAACGCTACCGCACGACCACGAGATGCGGGCGGTTAGTCTGACATACCGTCGATGACGAGGCTATTAGGGACGGAGCACAAAGGCAGAGTGAGGGAGGATAAGGTAGTAATTCTGTAATTTCTTTTTATTACATAGTACTGAGCGTTTCTGAAGAAGAGAAATTTGTTAACATTGAGTATAGATTTAAATGTCAGGAAGTCGTTTCTGAAAGTATTTGTATGGAATGTAGCCCTGTATGGAAGTGAAACATGGACGATAGATAGTTTGGACAAGAAGAGAATAGAAGCTTTTGAAATGTGGTGCTACAGAAGAATGCTGAAGATTAAATAGGTAGATCACATAACTAATGAGGAGGTATTGAATAGGATGGGGGAGAAGAGAAGCTTGTCGCACAACATGACTAGAAGAAGGGATCGGTTGGCAGGACATATTCTGAGGCATCAAAGGATCACCAATTTAGTATTGGAGGGCAGCGTGGAGGGTAAAAATCGTAGGGGAGACCAAGAGATGAATACACTAGGCAGATTCAGAAGGATGTAGGTTGCAGTACTTACTGGGAGATGAAGAAGCTTGCACAGGATAGAGTAGCATGGAGAGCTGCATCAAACCAGTCTCAGGTCGGCCGGAGTGGCCGAGCGGTTCTAGGCGCTACAGTCTGGAACCGCGCGACCGCTACGGTCGTAGGTTCGAATCCTGCCTCGGGCATGGATGTGTGTGATGCCCTCAGGTTAGTTAGGTTTAACTAGTTCTAAGTTCTAGGGGACTGATGACCTCAGAAGTTAAGTCCCATAGTGGTCAGAGCCATTTGAACCATTTGAAACCCATCTCAGGACTGAAGACCACAACAACAACAACATCAGCATAGTACTGGGGCTTGACCTGAGTTTCCTTGTGGTGACTGAAGAGCTGTTTTTGCACTTCTTGTTACTGAAAGCGTGATTTCACGGGAAGTAAATACTATATTTTATATTCCTTATTTGTAATAATACTTCCGTGAGGCGAGGCGATGAACTGAGAAAAGCTTTTGTTGTCAGTGATACATGGTCATTCAACGTAGTTTTTTTATTGGAGATTATGCACTAATTTTTGAAACTGCTGTAGTTACCACAGAATCACAAACAATTAGGATTAACTTCTATGAAGAGGAAGGAAGGAAAGTAGGAGCGTAAGAGTTTTACATTCTGTCGGCAGCGAGACCATTAGCGACGAGGGTGGAGAAGGGAAACACCCACGCTCTCGTTTTAGGAATAATCGCTAAAATGATTTACGGAAACGACAAACCGCATAAATTAGGGCCGCACGGTTCTGTTGTTATCTGCTCTCCCTGAAGATAAGTCTAGTGCCTGAAACACTGCGCTGCTATACTCTGTCACCTCATTGCTTTTCATATAATATTCATTGCCCTTAGCATTTATTCCATGCGTACAAGTGTAACGTAGTTATTGGGTTGAATTATGCAAATATGATAACTATATACAACTTTATGCTCAAGTTACATCTTTTCTGGGAGAAGTTTCCTTAGTGTATCAGTTTGAATGTAGTTTCATTCTTCATATACAAATATAAGAGATTATTTTAAAATCATCGCTAAATTGTCCACGAATCTTGAAATATTAATACAGAGGTAAAAGGCAGTAAATGCTGCTACTTGATAGTCACCATAATATCTCTTAAGTCAGTTGAATTGGGAGTGCAGTTCTCAACCCGTATCGACCTCTGTCAAGTTTGTGACAATCGCGTTATACCTATTTATATCAAACCTGTCAGGAACACTTGTAGATGGAGGTATACCCCTTTGTTGATCTGTCACCGTGGAAGGTTTAAAAGTACTAGTTGTAATCAATTTGCTTTACAATCTATCCCGTGCTTTCTTATATTTACTGCTTGAGAGTATTATGTGGATGAGGCCGGCCTGAACACCACTTCCACAACGAATAATTTTATTTGACCTAAGTGTGTAGGACAAATACCGTACCCCATCCTCATACCGGAATAGGACGTCAGATGTTGTTTGATAAGATTTACTAGCTCGAAGCAGTTTCTTAGGGATGCGTTTGGTTGCACTACTGTCTGCATTTGCGCTGCTAAGATTACAGCATGCATTGTTCCATTTCTTATAATTATATTCGCGGATCTTAGTTTTGAAATCATTGTGTTCACTCGGAGTTAGCTGGAGCTGATCTGCAGCGCTCCTTATTGTTAAGAAGTCAGTTCTTATAAAGATACTATGATGTTCTTTTATCCATCTTGTTGTGGTCTTCAGTCCAGACACTGTTTTGATGCAGCTCTCCATGCTACTCTATCCTGTGCAAGCTTCTTCATCTCCCAGTACCTACTGCAACCTACATCGTTCTGAATCTGTTTAGTGTATTAATCTCTTGGTCTCCCTCTACGATTTTTACCCTCCACGCTTCCCCCAAAATTAAATTGGTGATCCCTTGATGCCAACCGATCTCTTCTTCTAGTCAAATTGTTCCACAAATTTCTCTTCTCTCCAATTCTATTCAATATCTCCTCATTAGTTATTTGATCTAGCCATCTAATCTTCCGTGCGGTTCTGGCGCTGCAGTCCGGAACCGCGGGACTGCTACGGTCGCAGGTTCGAATCCTGCCTCGGGCATGGGTGTGTGTGATGTCCTTAGGTTAGTTAGGTTTAAGTAGTTCTAAGTTCTAGGGGACTTATGACCTAAGATGTTGAGTCCCATAGTGCTCAGAGCCATTTGAACCATCTAATCTTCAGCATTCTTCTGTAGCACCATATTTCGAAAGCTTCTATTCTCTTCTTGTCTAAACTATTTATCGTCCACGTTTCACTTCCATACATGGCTACAGTCCATATAAATAGTTTCAGAAACGACTTCCTGGCACTTAAATCAATACTCGATGTTAACAAATTTCTCCTCTTCAGAAACACTTTCCTTGCAATTGCCAGTCTACATATTATGTCCTCTCTTCTTCGAACAGAATGAGTAATATTGCTCCCCAAATAGCAAAATTCACTTACCACGTCAAGCGTCTCATTCCCTAATCTAATTCCCGCAACATCACCAGATTTAATTCGACTACATTCCATTATCCTCGTTTTGCTTTTGTTGATGTTCATCTTATATCCTCCTTTCAAGACACTGTCCATTCCGTTCAGCTGCTCTTCCAGGTCGTTTGCTTTCTCTGGCAGAATTACAATGTCATCGGCGAACCTCAAAGTTTTTATTTCTTTTCCATGGATTTTAATTCCTACTCCGAATTTTTCTTTTGTTTCCTTTACTGCTTGCTCAGTATACAGGTTGAATAAGATCGGGGAGAGGCTACAACCCTGTCTCACTCCCTCCCCACCCACTGCTTCCCTTTCATGCCCCTCGACTTTTATAACTGCCATCTGGTTTCTGTACAAATTGTAAATAACCTTTCACTCCCTGTATTTTATCCCTGCCACCTTCATAATTCGAAGGAGAGTATTCCAGTCAACATTGTCAAAAGCTTTCTCTAAGTCTACACATGCTAGAAACGTAGGTTTGCCTTTCCTTAATCTATTTTCCAAGATAATTCGTAGGGTCAGTATTACCTCGCGTGTTCCAACATTTCTACGGAATCCAAACTGATATTCCCCGAGGTCGGCTTCTACCAGTTTTTCCATTCGTGTGTAAAGAACTAGTGTTGGTATTTTGCAGCCGTGGCTTATTAAACTGATAGTTCGGTAATTTTCACATCTGTCAACACCTGCTTTCTTTGGGATTGGAATTGTTATATTCTTCTTGAAATCTGAGGGTATTTCGTCTGTCTCATAAATCTTGCTCACCAGATGATAGAATTTTGTCAAGACTGGCTCTCCCAAGGCTTATCCATAATAAACGGAATTCTGCACAAATTTTCTTTGTTCCTCTGATGGTTTTCAATATTTACAGACTTTATCTGTTTCTTTTTAAATTTCGTCAAACTAGATTTGTATTACACGAGCATCATCGTGGTCTTGAATGTTTGCATTAAACAATAAATTGTATATCTGTTGCCCTGTAGCTCCGCTGTATAGATGGACGTTTGTCTTGGCATTGCAGTCGTTTTGTAAGCTCCAGTAGTAAAAATACTGAAGCCGCATCCCATTACTTTTTTCTGTTTCAGAACCGCTATAAATCGAATTACGAGAACGAATATCGGTTGAATTTCATAGTTTGTATGCCGTAACTGCTTCCTTTTTCTTTAGAGCCTCAGTGGACCAGTCTTCAAATCAGTCACGTACAGTTCTGAAAGCTACATTTTTTCCCCTTTGTTGTGTACTTTCAAGTTTCTCAGAATTCCAGTTTCGAGGTTTTGACGTTCATTTGCTGTTCTTGCAGTAGTGTTGCAATACGCTCGTCCAATCAATGGCAAGCCTTTGGTACGTGTAAGACTGATGCCCGTCTCTGAAAAGTTGCAACAGATCTCGGCGCTGCTCTCAGATGATGCTCTTAGTGACTTATCAGGTACTGGCGCAAGATCGCAATGGCGGTCGATTTACTAGCGGGAAAACGACGCGTAGTATCGGATAAGAGTTGTTTCTAAGATTTGGCGCTTGTTGAGGCACCTGTCGGGCCACAGAAATGTGACCTGTGGAGGAAAAACACTGCTCACTCGCTTTTGAACCACAATAAACATGCGTTTCTGAGTGGTGACAAGTTACCTGTTCCTAGTAAGTTTCTCAGTGGCACCAACTTAACATTGAGGTGCTATGTTTCGTATGCAAGTATGGAATATTACTTTTTATTGTGGTCTAGATACAAACGGAATTATTCTGTATACGGAAGGCTATAACAATGTCCAGCGGAAGAAATAGCCATGGGAGTGTTCAGCTACCACAAAAGTACGTTCGAGTTGTATCAGACAAAACAATTTCGGGTTGTACCGTACAGGGCAAAAGAAACACCTTAAAATTCTAAACCTTTGCATGGAAAAGCCACGATATAAACTAGATGAAAATAGCATGAAGGAAGCAGTGGAAATAGACTTCCGGAAGTGACGACCTGGGAAGGGAGTGAGAAACACTCATTTCCAAGAATTACCTTTTAGTCACATATTTAATGCTTTACGGAAAGCAAGGAGCCTACGCAGCCCCTTATAGAAAACAGTTACTTTTTCCGAGAACATACAGTGAGAAACAACACAAAATACTGTAGGATCAATGAAACTTTCGAATCAGGTGAAATGTTTCACTAAACGTTAAACTGTTATTTTGATTCAGGCCTATTCTGCTCAGAACTGTAAATGAATAATTTTATTATGAATTTTCGCTTATTTGAGCCAACTTTCTCCAGACATGGAAACATAAAACTAGGAGGAATAACTCGTACTTACTTCATTGTGAAGTTTATTACTATTTGTACTGAGGGAGGTGGCGCAGTTGTTAGCACACTGGAATCGCATTTGGAAGAACGACGGTTCAAAAGCGCGTCCGGGCATCCTGATTTAGGTTTTCCGTGATTTCCCTACATGGCTTCAGGGAAATGCCGGGATGGTTCCTTTGAAAGGGCCATCTTCCTTCCTCATCCTTCTCTAATCCTATGAGAGCTATGGCCTAGCTGTTTGGTTCTCTACCCGCAAATCAAGCAACTTATACGGTCATTTATTGTCCAATGAAAACTTCTTTGCAACAGAAATGATCTTCCTGCACGTTGCAGTTTCATGTCAGACACAATCAGCCAGAAACTTAAACGATAAGAAGACTAAGGGGTGGGAAAAATATTAAAAATTCAATGACTATATCTTCTTACGACAACGAGTTTTATAATTTTACTAGTTGAGTGCCCGGCGTTGTCCGAGTACCTATTTATTCTCCTCCTTCCCCCTCTCTCCCACTCTCTCCAACTCCTCCTCCCCACTCCCTATTCATCTCCTTAACCGCCTCTCTCCGTCCACCTCCTCCACCCACTCCCCACTTTCTGTCCATCTCCTGCTATCCCTCTCTCTGTCAATCTTCTTATTCCTCCCTTTGTCCAATTGCTCCTCCCCCTCTGTCAGTCTCATCCTACCCTCTTTTCTTCTCATCTCCTCCTCCTCCCTCTTGCTGTTCGTCTCCTCCACTCTCTTCTGTCTGTCCGTCTCCTCCTCTTTCGTTTCTTTGTCCGTTTACTGATCCCCCTCTCTCTGTCAATCTTCTTATTCCTCCCTTTGTCCAATTGCTCCTCCTCCTCTGTCAGTCTCATCCTACCCTCTTTCCTTCTCATCTCCTCCTCCTCCCTCTTGCTGTTCGTCTCCTCCACTCTCTTTTGTCTGTCCGTCCCCTCCTCTTTCGTTTCTTTGTCCGTTTACTGCTTCCCCTCTCTCTGTCAATCTTCTTATTCCTCCCTTTGTCCAATTGCTCCTCCTCCTCTGTCAGTCTCATCCTACCCTCTTTCCTTCTCATCTCCTCCTCCTCCCTCTTGCTGTTCGTTTCCTCCACTCTCTTCTGTCTGTCCGTCTCCTCCTCTTTCGTTTCTTTGTCCATTTACTGCTCCCCCTCTCTCTGTCAATCTCGTCCTCCTCCCTCGCTTTGCCCTCCTTCCTCCCATCTGTCCATCTCCTGCTCTTTCCTTTGTCCATCTCCTCGTTCCCCCTATCCGTGCCCTCCTCTTTTTCCCTCTCTGTCCATCTCGTCCTAGACCCTTCCCTGTCCGTATTATCACCTCCACCTTTCGACTGAAATCATTCCAAGAGCTTACCTGTGCTTTGTCTATGTACGTACATCTCATAAATATTTCACATATATTTAAAATATTTCACTCGTATTTGTAGACGTATTTCACCTGTATCTTTAGAGAAATTCACCCTGCACTTTCATTTTCACGCAGCTCAATGTTTACGACCTCGTATCTTCTGAACTATGAAAAAATGGTTCAAATGGCTCTGAGCTCTATGGGACTTAACTTCTGAGGTCATCAGTCCTCTAGAACTTAGAACTACTTAAACCTAACTAACCTAACGACGTCACACACATCCATGCCCGAGGCAGGATTCGAACCTGCAACCGTACCACTCTGGCCGGCCTGAACTATGAGTCACAAAATGATGTAATTTGCACATACAGCCAAAGGCATATGTGTCTACTGCATGTTAAATGTGCTGTGAATAGAATTAGTTGTAAAGAAGTAATAAATTAAAACGGCATGCGTGATACAGCACTTTTTCACGCATTCCAATGTTTATGAGGTCGACTTATGTGAAGCAATAGTAAGGTAACTGAGAGTTTACAAACAAAATACTGAGTGCGGAAGATAGTGCTGAATATCGAGTATAAAAGTACTGAAATATGTTTATTTGGGGGACCGCATTCTGGCTCTGGGTTACCCAGAGGCCAGTGGCATAGGCCTCGATTAGCCGCCATATTCTCCGGATGTGAACACATGCGACTCCTTTTTGTTGGGCTATATTAAAGAGAAGGTGTACAGCAATAACCTCACAATCATTGTTGAGCTAAAAACAACCATTCAGGAGGTCGTCGACAGAATCGATCTACCGACACTTCAGCGGGACATGCAGAATTTCGTCTGCGCCACATCACCGCCGATGATGGCACGCATATCGAACATATCATAATATAAATCCCAATATCTGCAGTGACGTTTACACGCTGAATAAAGTATGTACATGCCCTAGTTTATAACTAATTTACGTTTGTTTTCATATACTTCAATAACTGTCGCCCTGTATGTCTGGATACGTATTCTTTGGATACAAGAAAATCTTAAAAATGTTCAAATGTGTGTGAAATATTATGGGACTCAACTGCTAAGGTCACCAGTCCCTAAGCGTACACACTACTTAACCTAAATTATCCTAAGGACAAACACACACACCCATGCCCGAGGGAAGACTAGAACTTCCGCCGGGACCAGCCGTAAGCCCTGACTGCAGCACCTTAGACCGCTCGGCTAACCCCGGGCATAAGTTTAAAGATCGTATCACTTCCACATCTCGTGCTTCACTGTACACACACAAATTGAGAAGAGGGCACAGTCGTCATATCCTGTTCTAATTCCGGCAGCACGTACCGCATTCGTCCGACAAAGCAACGGCTCCGAGTACGTTCGCAACTGTGGTTGACTCTGCCTCCCCACGGACGCGCCGCACTGTACACGTTGAAGTCGAATCCTTCGTCACATAGAAGGGGACCAGACGATGAACACTCGAAACATTTCCCACGCCATGGGCTCCTGCAAAGTAAACATTGTCTCCGCTGTGTGCGTAGCGCGAAGTGGGAGATTTGAAAGCTATCCGACCTTCAAACTTATTTTACACTACTGGCTATTAAAATTGCTCCACCACGAAGATGACGTGCTACAGACGCTAAATTGAACCGACAGGAAGAAGATGCTGTGATATGCAAATGAGTAGCTTTTGAGAGCATTCACACAAAGACAACATGCTGACATGAAGAAAGTTTCCAACCGATTTCTCATACACAAACAACAGTTGACCGGCGTTGCCTGGTAAAACGTTGCTGTGATGGCTCGTGTAAGGAGGAGAAATGGGTACCATCACGTTTCCGACTCTGATAAAGGTCGGATCGTAGCCTATCGCGATTGCGATTTATCGTATCGCGACATTGCTGCTCGCGTTGGTCGAGACACAATGACTGTTAGCAGAATATGGAATCGGTGGGTTCAGGAGGGTAATACGGAAAGCCGTGCTGAATCCCAACGGCCTCGTATCACTAGCAGTCGAGATGACAGGCATCTTATCCGCGTGGCTGTAACGGATCGTGCAGCCACGTCTCGAGCCCTGAGTCAACAGATGGGGACGTTTGCAAGACAACAACCATCTGCACCAGCAGCTCGACGGCGTTTGCTGCAGCGTGGAATATTAACTCGGAGACCATGGCTGCGGTTACCCTTGACGCTGCATCACAGACAGGAGCGCCTGCGATGGTGTACTCAGCGAGGAAACTGGGTGCACGAATGGCAAAACGTCATTTTTTCGGATGAATCCAGGTTCTGTTTACAGCGTCATGATGGTAGCATCCATCTTTGGCGACATTGCGGTGAACGCACATTGTAAGCGTGTATTCGTCATCGCCATACTGGCATATCTCCCTGCGTGATGGTATGGGGTGCCATTGGTTACACGTCTCGGTCACCTCTTGTTCTCATTGACGGCACTTTGCACAGTGGACGTTACATTTCAGATGTGTTACGACCCGTTGCTCTAGCTTCATTCGATCCCTGCGAAACCCTAAATTTCAGTAGGATAATGCTCGACCGCTTGTTGCAGGTCCTGTACGGGCCTTTCTGGATACAGAAAATGTTCAATTGCTGCGCTGGCCAGCACATTCTCCAGATCTCTCACCAATTGAAAACTTCTGGTCAATGGTGGCCGAGCAACTGGCTCGTCACAATACGCCAGTCATTGGTCTTGATGAACTGTGGCATCGTGTTGAAGCTGCATGGGCAGCTGTACCTGAACACGCCATCCAAGCTCTGTTTGACTTAATGCCCAGGCGTGTCAAGGCCGTTATTACGGCCAGAGGTGGTTGTTCTGGATACTGATTTCTCAGGATCTGTGCACCCAAATTGCGTGAAAATGTAATCACATGCCAGTTCTAGTATAATATATTTCTCCAATGAATTCCCGTTGATCATCTGCATTTCTTCTTGTTGTAGCAATTTTAATGGCCAGTAGTGTACATCCGAATAGTACGTTTCCGGACATGGGTTCCCTATCAGAATTTTAACTACTAAATCCTTCTAAAATTCCTGTAGCCAGTTTAACAAACAATCTCTCTCTCTCTCTCTTTCTCTCTCTCTCTCTCTCTCTTTCTCTCTCTCTCTCTCAGCCTCTCTGTATGTGTTTGTGAGTGAGAGAGAGAGAGAGAGAGAGAGAGAAAGAGAGAGAGAGAGAGAGAGAGAGAGAGAGGATTTTGTTTCTGAATCCATTAAAATTGTTCCTACCATTATCCTCCACATTCTGAGTGGTTTCTTCACCGTAGAGACGTAATGGACCATTTCAGTCAGCCGGCTGCAAGGAGATGTATTTAGAAGCCGCTGGTGGTGACGCCCGCGGTTCGCTTATCTGCCGGCGAAACCTACCAGTTTAGAGTTTGGCGAAAGCTTCAGAGTCATGCGTTAAAGAAGAACAGCGCTGGCCGTTCTCCAGAAAGAAGTGCACCACTTTAAGAAACCCATTAGTCCGTCCGACGCTCGACGCTGGCGGACTATTTCGATTCCCGGCGTGGCGCCGCGGAATGCCAACTGGCCGCACACAGTAGGGGCGTCCGTCTGCGCGGCGAGCCGCGTCTGCCGATCTGATGACCCTCCCTCGGACCCCACCACCTGGGCGCTGCTCGCTGCTGGAGACGGCGGCCGCTGACTCTGAGTCATGCTGGGAGATAACACACCTCGTCGGCCCGCCGCAGTGGCTGCAGCATTCGTGTGACGTGGCACGCTAACCAACAACCTACGTGTTGAGTAACGCCGCTTGAAGAGATCTCGGAAACACACTTTGGGCTTTGTGGGTTGGGAGGGGGGGGGGGGGGGGGGAGGAGGCGGAATTATACAGGTGGTCGACAGAATCTGGTTTATATACCAGAGACGTATTGGACCCCTCCCCCTCGCCCCCCCCCCCCCTCGCCTTCTACGCGCACTGCCCTCACTTTTAGTTTGTTTTCGACTCAACGTTTCATATTTTTCATACATATTATTGTTAGGTTCAAATGGTTCTGAACGCTATGGGACGTTCCTTCTGAGGTCATCAGTCCCCTAGAACTTAGAACTAGCAACCTATTGAATCAAAATGTAGCAGGCACTACCGCTTACAAGTATCGGTAGTGAAAAATGTAGTAAACGAATACACTTCGCTGTGCAACAAAACACTCCTTACACCAATACAAAAACTGTGTAAGTAAACCTTCTCCCGTTCCCCAAAACAACAAACTATTACGCACCCCCCTCCCTCCCTTCTTCTTCCCAGTCACTCTAACTGCTTCTCCATCTTCCACACACAAACATACCCACACACACATACGTAAGCTAAATATACAGTCCAGTTACGTCAATGTGACCATGTGTCAAAACCTTGAATAACCACGTTTTTCAGTGCAGAACGCTGCGAAGTTCAAGAAGAGTGTCCGTTAGGTTCTGGTTGGTACCGACGGGGATGTGGAGCCATGTCACCTCGAGTGCCGTGGTTCAAAATGGTTCAAATGGCTCTGAGCACTATGGGACTTTACTTCTAAGGTCATCAGTCCCCTAGAACTACTTAAACCTAACTAACCTAAGGACATCACACACATCCATGCCCGAGGCAGGATTCGAACCTGCGACGTAGCGGTCGCGCGGTTCCGGACTGTAGCGCCTTTAACCGCTTAGCCACCCCGGCCGGCCGAGTGCCGTGGCCAGCTGCGGTAGGCTCGCGGTTGAGGACCCGTGTCGCGAACTTCCCGGTCCAAGTGGTTCTGTAGATTATAGATTGGGTGTAAATCAGGGGAATTTGGGGTCAGAGGAGTCCGGTCAATTCCTCCTGGAGCTCTTCGAACGACGCAAGTACACCGTGAGCTGCGCGACACTTTGCATTTTCCTGCTGGTAGAGGCCATCGTGCTGAGGAAAAGCTAACTTCATATAGGAGTGGACGTGGTCCCAAAGGTAGATCCATATTCGTAATGTTGCATTATGCCTTCCAGAATGACGATATAATCCAGCGAGTGCCACGAAAACATTCCCCAGATCACAACGCATGCAAGGTATTTGCTTTCAGAGGTTTCACACTGGACAGGCCAACGGCCATGTGTCCGATGGAGCATAAAACACCGTTCATCTTCTGTCACCATTCAGTGGACACCCAGTTGCGGACCTGGCGTGCACATTCTAGTCAGTCGTTGCCGATGAAAATCAGTTAGCATTTGTCAATAAACCAGGCACCTGCTGCGAAGGCCCGTACACAGCAACGTATGTTGATCCGTCGAGGAGACATTGCTGGTAGCCTCTTGGTTGTCTGGCCGGTCACTTGCCCAACGGTTGCACAGCCGTTCGCCCGTACACATCTTCACTGGCTTCATCCCTGTCATCTATGGCGCGTGGCGTACCACAATTGTCTCGGCGGCACCGGCTTTTCATAGCGCCATTTTTCCATGCACGGTATACTTTAAACACGGTGACATGTGAACAGTTTACAACTTGGCCGTTTAGGAAATGATTCTGTGGTGTCACCGCCAGACACCACACTTGCTAGGTGGTAGCCTTTAAATCGGCCGCGGTCCATTAGTATACGTCGGACCCGCGTGTCGCCACTGTCAGTGATAGCAGACCGAGCGCCACCACACGGCAGGTGTAGAGAGACGTACTAGCACTCGCCCCAGTGGTACAGCCGACTTTGCTAGCGAAGCTACACTGACCGATACGCTCTCATTTGCCGAGACGATAGTTAGCATAGCCTTCAGCTACGTCATTTGCTACGACCTAGCAAGGCGCCATAGCAGTTGATAATTAATATTATGAAGCATGTACCGTAACGAGAGATGTTCTACAATTGTGGATTAAAGTTAAATATTACATCATTTACGTACTTTATTTGCAATTCTCAAGATATTGTCCTGTTCCAGACCTCACGCCAGTCAGCGTGTAATTAAACGCGTGCATTTCGGCCTCCTCTAGAAAAACAGTGTTGGCTCTTCTGCCAACACTACAGATTCCCCGTTGGCAAGACAGCCAGTGCCCTTTTGCACGTCAGATAAATTGTTCCGTTTCCGCATTACAACAACGACTGCACTGTCTTCCGCATCTTACCGATACGGCTAATACAACCTTCTCTGCTAGTGCTTCTACATGCGATCTGTGAGTGGTTATTGCACGTTAACCTCGAACATAGATGGTGGTCACTTTAAAGTGACTGGATCTTGTATCTCAGATGACAATAACATTTTTAAATCGCTCACCATTCTCGGAACAAACACGCAACGAAATAAATGAACGTCACTTAGCTGCAAGAACACGCGAAATGGTGGAAGAATGCTTGTGTTTTGCGATAAAACTAATCAGATTTGTGTCTATCAACTAAAAACGGCAATCACAAAAGAAATAATTGTATAAACACAGAACACAACAGCAGAAAACCATAAGTAACACGCTAAATAACGGTATATTACATACCGTTTTTCTGTCTTAAACGTATCATTAAAAAAAAATAGGAAATTTTTCGTTATCTGCGGACGACGAGTTGTAGAATTCATGGTAGATACGAAACTACCAATGTAAATAACTGATAGGGTCATGTGAAATATATAACTATTTATTTCGAAATTGGTAACCTAGGCCGTAATTTTCAGCACAGCACAACCGTACATTATTTAATGACTCAGCCCTAAGACACATGTCTTTAGCTATATACGTACATTAACGCAAAATATGACGCCTAAATGTCGCTCCTTTGTGCATGTAAATATCTTTTTAGTCAAAACTGAATTATAGTATAGATGCTGTACGGATATGTGTCAGTGGTGGTCATTAGCTTCCGATCTATTACAGTCACAATGAGGGATGTTGCCAGACAGCAAAATTGCAAACCTTAATGGCACTGTTCTATATTCACAGACGTAAGCCTCAGTTGTACACTTTTATTAACAATGCTTTTCTGGTACAAGAACAAACGATAAAGAGAGGGAATTATAATCAACAGCAGCCGTTTTCAGTGAATTACTTCATACGGGCAAGTACCATCGCACTCGTCTTGAACGGTGTGACCGCTCAGTGGTTAATGTACGTGGAGACAGGCACATTTTTAAACATGTGACGTGCATTCATAATAATGAAGATAATGACACTGGGCCGGCCAGTGTGGCCGAGCGGTTCTAGGCGCTTCAGTCTGGAACTGCGCGACCGCTACGGTCACAGGTTCGAGTC
Source organism: Schistocerca serialis cubense (assembly GCF_023864345.2). Taxonomy (NCBI): domain Eukaryota; kingdom Metazoa; phylum Arthropoda; class Insecta; order Orthoptera; family Acrididae; genus Schistocerca; species Schistocerca serialis. Next base: position 602,225,721 of record NC_064645.1, on the reverse strand, counting down.
CTGCCTCGGGCATGGTTGTGTGTGATGTCCTTAGGTTAGTTAGGTTTAAGTAGTTCTAAGTTCTAGGCGACTGATGACCTCAGATGTTAAGTCCCATAGTGCTCAGAGCCATTTTTAATGACACTGGTTTGGACAACAAGAACATTTGCGCTCACAAACGCAATGACAGTGGACACCATTCACGTATACAAGGGCAAAGGCTACTATGGCATAATGTGGCATAGCTGTACTTTTGTGGGTATACTTGAAAACGATCTAAGACCGAAATTGTACGATGGTACACAAATACAGAACAGGATGACAGCTGCCGTCGATATAAAGTCATTCAAAGAATTCGTCACAGGTGTGGGCCAAAGATTAATGCAAATCATCTTAGGAAGAGGCTCTCCATGTACAGTGAATTCAGCTGCTCCTACCGGTCCGTTTTAAGCAACCGGCATCACTTATTTATCAGGAACGGTAACCAGACACGTATAGCCACGTAATCGATATGTTTCTTCTCAGAGCCTTAGGAAATACAAATGAGGATTGTCAAGTAATCTATAGGTGAGGTAAATGTGTTGCGCTGAAGAGTGAATACGCGTAGAAGGACAAACACCATCACAAGGTTTATAGTCGCAAGTAGATCGTTTCGAAGTGGTAACTAAAACTTATTGACTATCCCTTGTAGTCCACTGTTCATTGATACACTGCACGTGCTAACACCGACCTTACTTTGGGTGCATATATACTGTTACATGGGTGCATATATTAGCTTTCATATCTTTTGCTCTGGGAGATATCCTCCAAGAGTTAAAATAAAAATACACCATTGGAAAAAAAATGTTACATCCCCAAGGACTGTGTTCAAATGGTTCAAATGGCTCTGAGCACTATGGGACTCAACTGCTGAGGTCATTAGTCCCCTAGAACTTAGAACTAGTTAAACCTAACTAACCTAAGGACATCATACACATCCATGCCCGAGGCAGGATTCGAACCTGCGACCGTAGCGGTCTCGCGGCTCCTGACTGCATCGCCAGAACCGCGCGGCCACTTCGGCCGGCAAGGACTGTGTTCAGTGACATACTGAGGGTTTGTAACGTTAGTGATTCGTTTGTCACTGTCGTCGGCTAAGTGATGACGTACAGGAAGCCTATCTGCGCACTCTCCATTATGTTTCTGCAGGCAGTAATTGTGCCGAGTTTAGAGTTGAACAACGTTGATCAGCTTCGGCCGTTTTATCGAGTTCGCATTGTCGACCTGCGGAAAGGTGGAGGGACATATGGACGGATTCGCACAAGGTAGGCACAGAGTTGCGACGCTACTTTCAGCAGCGGTCTGTGGAACATTCTCGTATCTGTAGACCAGATTCTGGACGTCCGCGTAGTACCGACGCACTTTCGGACCGACACATTGTGCAAGTAGCGGTCACCTACCGAACATCATCCAGAGACGAAATCCGCGCACTTCTTGCACCTTCTGTGTCATCACGGGCCAGGTTACCACTGTCACCACGACGCCGCCAAGCATGGCTACCGTGAAGTCCTGAAGGAGTTGTTGACTGGACAGTGGGATGGCTCTTGTCTTCAGCGATGAGTGTAGGTACCATCTGAATGATGTGATGGGCGTACACGTGTATAGCGTGGAGCTGGTGAGCTGCCTGTTCCGGAATGGGTTCGTCCACCACACAAGGTCTTCATGGTGTGGAGAGTCATCAGTTATCATTCGCTGCCACATTCGGTATTCTGCACGGTGAAGTAACCAGTGAGCGCTTCATTACACGTGCTGTTACCTCCGTGCTACTTCCATTTCACCGGCAAGAGAGTGATGCTGTTTTTCAGCAGGACATTGCAATTCCACATACGGCTGCACCGACGCAATGCGCTCTTCGTTGCGTACAACAAGAGCCCTGGCTAGCAAGATTACCAGATCCCTCTAGAATTGAACACGTATGGGACATTAAGAAACGGAAACTCACTCGTTCTCCAAGGCCTGCAAGAATCTGCCGAATTGAAACAAAAAGTCGCAATATGCTTGGAATAATCAATCGCAGGGTGCCATTCGGCGTGTTTTTATGAACGTTTTCATACGAGAATACACAGTTGCATTGCCGCCGGAAGAATGGGGTGGGCTAGGTGATGGTGGACACTGTGTTGAGGCTGTTTGGGCACCCTTTGCTGTGACATATGTCCTTCATTTGGTCTGAATTTGTTGTCATATACGAGCTCCAATGATGGACTACCAACACCTCACTCGTGAATAAAATGACCTTGTTCTTGAGGGTGTTGCAATATTTTTCCTGCGGTCTAGTTCTCGTCCCACCATTTCTAATTAAGGTTTTTGGGTGGTTTCCCTGGAACTGGGCCGGCCGTTGTGGCCGAGCGGTTCTAGGCGCTTCAGTCCGGAACCGCTCTGCTGCTACGGTCGCAGGTTCGAATCCCGCCTCGGGCATGGATGTGTGTGATGTCCTTAGGTTAGTTACGTTTAAGTAGTTCTAAGTCTAGGGGACTGATGATCTCAGATGTTAAGTCCAATAGTGATTAGAGCCATTTGAATCTGGAATTGGTAATCTCCAAACAAATATTTCCATTGCTAACTAGCCTAGTATATGACTGCGAAGTTCCTGTCTTCCCCGAACTGTTAATATTGAAGAAGGCCCTCGCAGTTTTGTGAAACAGAAAGGCCTTTTTGACCCATCACGGTCACTCTGTAATGGAGTGTGTGCTGAACTGAGACAGCTTGGAAGTTTAAGACTCTGTGCTGGAATGGGACTCGAACTTGGGAACTTTCGCAGCCTTATTTCTGTGAGGGTCATGTCATCGTGCGACATGTTCTCTTTGGGAAAGTGTCGCAGCGATGTCAGGTATTTCCTGTATGACTGAGTGCGGCCTCGAGGTTGTCGTGAGCTGGAACGCCTCAGGGAACGGGAGCAGCCAGCGTTGATTCAGCCATCGTGCCTGCGACCCGCCGGCGCCTCCAGCGTTCGGCGCCTGTGTCTGTTTACTGTGGCGGCCGTGATAACGCCGATAAACACTTCGCGGAAGCTGGAAACGTGCAGAGACGTGGCGAACTCCTGTCATCACTGAGTACTCACTTCACGGAACTTGTCGCGCGGCAGGGAACACAGATATGGAGAAGAGATGAGAAAGCTGGCTTCTGGACGGTTACATTACTTTTGCCTGAACTGGCCAGATGAATGTTTCGCACATAGCTGCTGCGGTTTCGTTTAATACACCGTACATCCGGAAAGAAGGTCCAGTTTGTAGTGGTGGGCCTACTTTCATGGAAACGTTCAGTTGTCATGTCGTAGACAAAATACTGCTACGTGGAGGTAATATAGACTCCCCCATATGTGAGCCGTGCGTGGCTCGTGTTCCCGCCATCATGTATTTTACACCATTCTAGTGTACTTCCACCTCCCTTTTTTTTTTTGGTTATCAATCTATTGACTGGTTTGATGCAGGGCGCCACGAATTCCTTTCCTGTGCTAACCTCTTCATCTCAGAGTAGCACTTGCAACCTACGTCCTCAATTATTTGCTTGACGTATTCCAATCTCTGTCTTCCTCTACAGTTTTTGCCCTCTACAGCTCCCTCTAGTATCATGGAAGTCATTCCCTCATGTCTTAGCAGATGTCCTATCATCCTGTCCCTTCTCCTTATCAGTGTTTTCCACGTATTCCTTTCCTCTCCGATTCTGCCTAGAACCTCCTCATTCCTTACCTTATCAGCCCACCTAATTTTCAACATTCGCCTACAGCACCACATCTCAAATGCTTCGATTCTCTTCTGTTCCGGTTTTCCCACAGTCCATATTTCACTACCATACAATGCTGTACTCCAGACGTACATCCTCAGAAATTTCTTCCTCAAATTAAGGCCGGTATTTGATATTAGTAGACTTCTCTTGGCCAGAAATGCCTTTTTTTGCCATAGCGAGTCTGCTTTTGATGTCCTCCTTGCTCCGTCCGTCATTGGTTATTTTACTGCCTAGGTAGCAGAATTCCTTAACTTAATTGACTTCGTGACCATAAATCCTGATGTTAAGTTTCTCGCTGTTCTCATTTCTACTACTCCTCATTACCTTCGTCTTTCTCCGATTTACTCTCAAACAATACTGTGTACTCATCAGACTGTTCATTCCGTTCAGCAGATCATTTAATTCTTCTTCACTTTCACTCAGGATAGCAATGTCATCAGCGAATCGTATCATTGATATCCTTTCACCTTGTATTTTAATTCCACTCCTGAAACTTTATTTCCATCATTGCTTCCTCGATGTACAGATTGAAGAGTAAGGGCGAAAGGCTACAGGCTTGTCTTACAGCCATCTTAATACGAGCACTTCGTTCTTGATCGTCCACTCTTATTATTCCCTCTTGGTTGTTGTACACATTGTATATGACCCGTCTCTCCCTATAGCTTACCCCTTCCACAATCCTAACCACCTGTTCTGCTCTGCGGGTTTAGCGGGCGTCTCAATATGGAAAGGCGAATCTTGGTTTGTACGCTAAGTAACGACAACCTGTGTTTATTTTTTCCATTGATTCAAGATTAACAGTAAGTAAACTCAAGATTAACATTAAGTAAACTTTTCTCATGCACATATTAGTAATCGATATACCAGCCCTAAAAACTAATCGCGTGTATCAGTAGGTAGCTACCTCGTTATTCCAGAATTAATTTCTCCAGCGCAGTTTTAGCTGGTCTGGAACTTCCTGGCAGATTAAAACCGTGTGCCCGACCGGTACTCGAACGTAGTACCTTTGCCTTTGGCAACTGCTCCACCGACTGAGCTATCCAAGCAAGAGTCAAGAATCGTCCTCAAAGTTTTTCGTCCGCCAGTGCCTCCTCTCCCACCCTCCTTACTTCACGGAAGTTCTCCTGCGTAAACTGCGGGACTAGTACGACTGGAAGAAAGGATACTGCGGAGACACGCTTGGCTTGAGGCATTGATTCCAGTATGAACGTTTGACTCTGCAGCGGAGTGCGAGCTGCCATGAAATACTCTGGCAGATTAAAATTGTGTGCTCGACCAAGAGTCGAATCTGGGATGCCATGTCTTGGGAATATCTTTTCTTCCATGAAGTTAGTCCCGCAAATTACGCATGAGAAGTCTTGTGAAGTTTGGAAGGTAGGAGATGAGGACCTGGCTAAAGCTATGAGCAGAGAACGTGCTTGGGTAGCGCCGTCGGCAGAGCACTTGCCCGTGAATGGCTATTCTCCCAGGTTCGAGAGCCCGTTCAGCACACATTTTTAAGCTATCCTCTGTTCTTTAAAACTTCCCATACAAACATTTACTTACATCTGGTTTTCGAGTGGAAGGAGAATTTGATGCATCTGTGAGTAATTCTGTTATCAAGTCTCTGACACGAAGTAGCTGTTGAACTATAATGGATGTGGCGTTATTCGAAAAGAAGTAAATGAACTGCTGGCTGCTAATTTCCTGTTCGCCTGAACATTAACCTCACATGCCAGTTTCCTGCTACTTTGCTCGTGATGGTGTCTGAGTCAAGCAGAGATTTCTATAACTAGATACAACCGTATTGATTTTGGGCAACAGGGGAGTGCTACAGACCAACAGACAGACATATCTGATAAATAAACTACAGGGCTATTACAAATGATTGAAGCGATTTCATAAATTCACTGTAGCTCCATTCACTGACATATGGTCACGACACACTACAGATACGTCGAAAAACTCATAAAGTTTTGTTCGGCTGAAGCCGCACTTCAGGTTTCCGCCGCCAGAGCGCTCGAGAGCGCAGTGAGACAAAACGGCGACGGGAGCCGAGAAAGCGTATGTCGTGCTTGAAATGCACTCACATCAGTCAGTCATAACAGTGCAACGACACTTCAGGACGATGTTCAACAAAGATCCACCAACTGCTAACTCCACTCGGCGATGGTATGCGCAGTTTAAAGCTTCTGGATGCCTCTGTAAGGAGGAACCAACGGGTCGGCCTGCAGTGAGCGAAGAAACTGTTGAACGCGTGCGGGCAAGTTTGACGCGTAGCCCGCGGAAGTCGACGAATAAAGCAAGCAGGGAGCTAAACGTATCACAGCCGACGGTTTGGAAAATCTTACGGAAAAGGCTAAAGCAGAAGCCTTACCGTTTACAATTGCTACAAGCCCTGACACCCGATGACAAAGTCAAACGCTTTGAATTTTCGGCGCGGTTGCAACAGCTCATGGAAGAGGATGCGTTCAGTGCGAAACTTGTTTTCAGTGATGAAGCAACATTTTTTCTTAATGGTGAAGTGAACAGACAGAATGTGCCAGAACTGCGAGCTCGCATCAATGATGCTTTCGAACTCATTTATGGGGACATGCTGCGCCGACTGTGGGAGGAACTTGATTATCAGCTTGATGTCTGCCAAATCACTAAAGGGGCACATATCGAACATTTGCGAATGCCTAAAAAAACTTTTTGAGTTTTTGTATGTGTGTGCAAAGCATTGTGAAAATATCGCAAATAATAAAGTTATTGTAGAGCTGTGATATCGCTTCAATCATTTGTAATAACCCTGTACATACGTTCACCAAATAAAACAGTTGACATGAGCTACCGGTTTCGTGGCGCTTAAAACCACATCTTCAGGTGAACACATGATTAAAACATTAGAGCGGAAGAGCTCGGGATCCTTTTTCCCAACATTCGTTGTCATTCAAAACAAAACAGCGCTAAAAGACAGCATGTCACGGATACTAGCAGTGTTTTATTTTGGCGGGCAATGAGGATTTGAAATCTACTTATCTTTATTTTAAAAGGGCTTCTCCACTCTTCAGCAGATACCCTGTATTCCCGTTCGCCAGCTTTCACGATCTTTCAGATCTCTTTTCCTCTCCACTATAATAACTCCCGCTCCCCACATTAATCTCGGTGTCCACGCTTCCTCCTACGATTCTAGCATTGCTTATGGCTATCCTTGTTCCACTCGTCATACATGCCCATACCATTGAAGAGTTCTAATCTCAATTCCTAGCACGAGTAGTTGTTCCATATCCATTATCTCCTTGATTTCCTCATTTCTTCTCCGCTATTTCTGGCTATCTTGGCTGCTCTCCTTATTCCATCCGTTGCTGCTGCCTCTACTTTGCTTCTCTACCGGTCCCCCAGGACCGTACTTCTGCACCGTACGATAGTACACTTTCCCGAAATCCATTTAGCATTTTAATTGCTCCTCCTGTCCAGTGGATCCTGCGTTCCACATATATAACGTAGAGAGTACTAGTTTGATCCATTCTTGAGTACTGGTCGAAAGTCTGGGATCCTCACAACGTCGGATTAAATGAAGGTGTCGAATCAGTTCAGAGGCGGGCTGCTAGACTTTCTACCGGTACGTTCGATCAACATGAACATCACGGAGATGTTTCGTAAGGTCAAACAGGAATCGCTGGAGCGAGGACGACGTTCTTTCCTTGGAACACTGTAGAGAAAGTTTGGAGAACCGGCATTTGAGGCACGCTGTAGAATGATTCTATTTCCGGCAACGTCAGTTTTGCGCAAGGGCCATGAAGATAAGAAAAATTAGGGCTCGTACACAGGCACATAGACATTCGTCTTTTCCTCGCTCTGTTTGCGATTAGAACATTAAAGGAAACGTGTAGTAGTGGTGTAAAGTACCCTCCGGCACGCACCGTAGTCTAGCTTCGGGGCTATGTATGTATTTGTAGATGTAGTGAACTTAGTACGGCAGTGGGAAGTAGCGTGGGACCCGAGTGTCTAATGGGCGCTCGGTTTTATGGATTCTAGAGATGATGATAAGGTCCCATATTCCCAGGAGCGCAGGGGACGATGCGGAAGATCCGCACCGCTGTACTAGGCAACGTCGTAGTGGACATGTTTTGCCATTGCCTTCCTCCGACCGTAATGGGGATGAATGATGATGATGAAGACGACACAACAGCGACCAGTCATCTCGAGGCAGGAAAAGTCTCTGACCTCGCCGGGAACCGAACCTGGGACCCGGTGCGCGAGAAGCGAGAACGCTACCGCAAGACCACGAGCTGCGGACGTTCTAGAGAGACAATCAATTATTAAAAGTGGGCATGGGCATGGGCAGTCGGTGTTAGTCTGTTGCTGGCGGCTGTGAGTGCGAAGTAGCAGAGCCGAATGGTGAGACAGGATAGAATCAGCACGAAGAAGTTGGCAGTTCGACCTGCAGCGGCGGAAAAGGGGAGAGAGTCTTTTTTTTTTTAGCGATTTTGCCTCAGTGGCGCCACTGCAGAATGGCCGAGGTTTGGCTGCACTAAGCACTACGAAGTGTAAATAGTTTCTGATAGATATAGAGAGAAGAAACTTGTGACTGCATACACTGTAGATCACGTAGTATGCCAGCGTGTTGTTTATTTACGGATTTTGCAATTGCTTGCAAAGAATGCTCTCTCACAGTAAACTAGTGAAGTCGAGACTGTTTACTCGCCTTCCCATCAAACTACATTTGCGAAAGCAGTGATATATGAGGTTTTAAGCCGCGTTCGTTACTAGTTAAACTGAAGTATACAAGTGACGTTTCTTCAAAAAAAAAAAAAAAAAGAAAAGAATTCGTATAAACTGACAGCTCAGTCAGTATTAGCCTCTAGTTTCCGAAACCTGTCGGTATGTGAAGCGTAATAAAAACTGCTCGCTTTGTGGTCACGGTGAGGTAGCACCACAGTAGAACTACGTCTTAAAGAAACGGACCAGCTCTGGTGGTTCCGCTCCAGCAGTTTGCTGGACTGCGAAAAACACAAACACACACACACACACACACACACACACACACACAACACGCAAACACATACGAGACTGGCTCGCTCGTGACGCATGCGCTCTCCGAGCCAACATACAGACACTAGTGCGCCATTAACTTGTAAGTTTATTTTGGGGACTTTGGTCTCCTGCGATAACATGGCTCGTGTTATGTTACGTGATGGCACTGTTCCCACACTTCTCGGGAAAATAAACATTCGTTAAGTGATGTATCAAACTAAAAGAGTCCCTGCCCTTGACCAATGCGCAAACCCAATAGCATTTCACTGTATTTACCATAGCCCCCACAACGAGGGACTTTATTTTTTCGACAGTGGGGAGTTTTGGGATAAGACTAGAGAAAAGTTGGTGTTTGCTATTGCTACTGCTCCGTACTAAGGTTAAATAATATCTCAGCAATTTGTAAGCTATTCGCTCTCGGAATGTAGGTAAATATGTAACCTCTGTGTGTTAACTAAAGAGCCGGCCGATGTGGCCGAGAGGTTCTAGGCGCTTCAGTCTGGAACGGCGCGACCACTATGGTCGCAGGTTCGAATCCTGCCTCGGGCATGGATGCGTGTGATGTCCTTCGGTTAGTTAGGTTTAAGTAGTTGTAATTTCTAGGGGACTGATGACCTCAGATGTTAAGTCCCATAGTGCTCAGAGCCATTTGAACCATTTGTTAACTAATGAATCACAAAACTATCTTATTAAACTATCCTATTAATGCGTCCGTAACGGAGACCTGTGACTGACAACATACTACAAATAAAAAAGATTCTGCGGGAGACATAACAATACAAAGCTAGCCATAAAACCACGAAGACAGCGCGCAGCTAACGTTAAATTGGCACGAAGTGTTCTACATGTTTCACCACGCAAGCGAAAACCATTTCAGAGAAATCGCGCATAGTATTTAGAGGTATCGCCACTTACACTCTAAAGTGAAGATTACATAGTGGATTCTCATTCAGGAATCACATGTGAATGTTGGTTGTGGTTCAGAACACGGTGCTATGCCTCGAGTAAAAGGGAGAAATGTACCACAACGATTCAACAGCAGCAGAATCGTGTCTTACCAAATTACAAAATAATGGAATACAAAACAAAATTTAATCATTTGTCTTGACATTTGTTGAATAACACTGTCAGAATCAAATATTTTGAAATTAATCTTTAAATTTTTAGATAATTCAATTCATATTTTAATACTGTGCAACATTTCAACGACCGCCTTTTACTATTGCTCAACCATTAACTATTTGTCAAGCATTGGTTTTCTCTGGCTCTTCCTTTTGCTGTGACACTTGTATATTCCAGGAATCCTATTGCAAGTGGTATGACTTGGGTGAATAGAACTCTGGATACACGTATAAACTAAATTTTACTTAAGCTGCGACATCGTCGCGAAACAACAGTGATCTGTATACGAGGTGTGGCTAGAAAAAGACCGGACTAGTACTGGTGAAACAATAAAACGAATGCAATAAGGCTGAGAGTCGCGTGGCCTGTGAATTGACTCTCGATCCGCCTACTGCTCGAGTTTCATCTGCCTCCTGCACTCAGTCTGCCCGTGGCGTCTGTTTTAAGTAGTTGACGTTTTGTCTGTGCGTCGGGAAATGTTGAGTGTACAGAAAGAACAGCGTGTTAACATCAAATTTTGTTTCAAACTAGGAAAATATGCAAGTGAAACGTTTGTAATGTTACAACAAGTGTACGGCGATCATTGTTTATCGCGAACACAAGTGTTTGAGTGGTTTAAACGATTTAAAGATGGCCGCGAAGACACCAGTGATGACACTCGCACTGGCAGACCATTGTCAGCAAAAACTGATGCAAACATTGAAAAAATCGGTAAACTTGTTCGACAAGATCGCCGTTTAACAATCAGAGCAGTGTCTGAGTTAACAGGAGTTGACAAGGAAAGTGTTAGGCAGATTCTTCATGAAAGTTTCAACATGAACAGAGTGTGTTCAAAAATGGTTCCAAAGTGTCTCACAATTGAACAGAAGGAACGCCGAAGAATGATTTGTTCTGACATCCTGGAAAACATTGAAAGTGATCCCACCTTCTTACAAAATGTTATTACTTGCGATGAATCGTGGTTTTTTACTTACGATCCCGAAACTAAACGCCAATCGATGCATTGGAAAACTGGTTCTCCACGAATGTCAAAATCGAAATTCAAGGCAATGATGATTGTTTTTTTTTGACATCAAAGGGATTGTGCACATTGATTGGGTACCAGAGGGACAAACAGTGAATCAGCATTACTACATTAGCGTCCTGGCTACCCTACGTGAGCGAGTACGGAGAAAACGGACCGATTTGTGGAGAAAAAAGTCATGGATCCTTTACCAAGACAATGCCCCAGCTCACAGTGCGTTGTCAGTGAAGACGTTTTTGGCAAAACACAACATTCCCATCTTAGATCATCCACCCTACTCACCTGATTTGGCCCCCTGTGACTTTTTTCTTTTCCCTAAAGTCAAGTCAGCTTTGAAAGGAACTAGATTTGAGACTGTTGAAGCAGTAAAAGAAAAAGCGACGGAAGTAATGTATGGACTTACCGAAAATGATCTGCAGCATTGCTATGAACAGTTGAAAATTCGTATGGAGCGGTGTAGAGACCGAGGAGGAGAGTACATTGAAGGAGATAACATGAAATTGTAAATAATTGTAAATAAATGTTTTTTCCAGCATCAGTCCTGTTTTTTTCTAGCCGCACCTCGTATGTAATAAGACTCTATCCTGTGCAAGCTTCTTCATCTCCCAGTACCTACTGCAATCTACATCCTTCTGAATCTGCTTAGTTATAAAGGTTTAAAAAACAAATACTCTTGTAGGGTTGATGGAATTTCAAATAGAATTCTGAAAAGTTGTTCCAGCTTAATAAGTAATGACTCAAGTGATATATGCATTGCATCACTGACACATGGAATTTTTCAGTGGAGGTTAAAATATGCAGTTATTAAATCAGTTTATAAGAAAGGTGACAAGACAGACTTCAAACAATTATCGTGCAATTTTCTTACTGACATCTTTTTTCAAAATATCCGAAAAAGTATTGTATTCAAGAGTAGTCGCACACTTAAGTGGAAACAATTTACGTAGAACGTCACAGTGTGGGTTCCAGAAAGATTGCTCGACTGAGAATTATTTATACATTCCCTCATCAATTAGTACAAGCCTTAAACGATAATATACCACCAGTTGACATTTTTGTGAACTCTCCAAGGCGTTCGATTGTTTAGATCATGATACTCTTTTAGCAAAACACAAGTTTCATGGATTTTGTTGGTTTACACACAGCTGGTTCGAACTATACTCGACATACAGAGTGCAAAAGGCTGTACTGCATAATACAGACAATGGCAGAAAGGTAGAAAATTGTAGAGACTGGGTAAAATGACAAAGTGAGTGCCACAGAGTGCAGTTCTGGATCCACTCCTAATCTTTATATTTGAGAATGACCTTCCATTTAACATTCAACTAGCAAAATTGGTACTTTTTGCAGTCGTAACTAGTGTTAGAATAAAACTCGTTAGAGAGAAAGCAACAGAAATGCTGGTAAATGATATATTCAAGGATTTATTAAGTGGTTCTCGGAAAATTTTGGAAAAACGCACTATATTCAGATGTGTACAACAAATACCGTCATACCAACAACTGATGTAGAATATGAGCAGCGGTCAGTAAGCACGGTGCAGCACTCCAAATTTTGGGTCTATGTACTGACGAAAACTTGAACTGGAAGCAGCATGTTACTGAGCTTCTCAAACGATTAAGTTCAGCTACTTCCACTCTTCGTATAACTGATAACATTATAGACAAACATATCAGCCTCCTGATATATTCTCCATATTTCCCTTCGCTAATGTCGTATGAAATAATTATCAGGGGTAACTCATCACTTAGAAAGAGCGTTGATTGCACAAAACGAGCAATAAGAGGTGTTTATGTGTGTGAAATTTTGTGGGACTTAACTGCTAAGGTCATCAGTCCCTAAGCTTACACACTACTTAACCTAAATTATCCTAAGGCCAAACACACACACCCATGCCCGGGGGAGGACTCGAACCTCCGGCGGGATCAGCCACACAGTCCACGACTGCAGCGTCTAAGACCGTTCGGCTAATCCCGCGCGGCGAGCAATAAGACTACCATGTGATGTTCACCCATGGACGTCATGTACGTACGTCTTCAAAGAGCGATGCATATTAATTGCGTAGTCACCATACATATTTTCGCTAATGAAGTTGGTAATAAATAACCCATCACAACTTGCGACTAACAATAGAGCACATACCTACAACATTAGAGGGAAAAATTATCTTTATTACCCTCTGTTAAAGCCGTAAGTGTCTCAGAGAGGGTTTCAGTATGCAGCAATTAAAATTTTTGATCATTTACCCGGTAACAAACGTATCTGAAAGGTTCAAATGGCTCTGAGCACTATGGGACTTAACATCTGAGGTAATCAGTCCCCTAGAACTTAGAACTTCTTAAACCTATCTAACCTAAGCACATCACACACATCCATGACTGAAGCGCCTAGAACCGCTGTCTAAAAGGCAGCGAAGCAAGTTTTAAACCAATTTAAAATGATTTCTACTAGACAACTTCTTCTATCCAACTGACGAATTTCTGCTTAGAAAAAGCAAAAGAGCAAAAAGATTGTTCTGAGTATAGTTGCATGAGAAAGAATAAAACGATCGTTTGACCATTAACGTTAACAGTAATCGTGTGTACATATCCCGTAAGCTGACTCGTTCCACATCATTTGATAAAATAATCGTTCAAATGATCTATGGCCGCTGTGGCCGAGCGGTTCTAGGCGCTTCGGTCAGGAAATGCGCAGCTGCTACAGACCCCGCCTCGTGCATGGATGTGTGTGATGTCCTTAGGTTAGTTAGGTTTAAGTAGTTCTAAGTCTAGGGGACTGATGACCTCAGATGTTAAGTCCCATAGTGCTTAGAGCCATCTGTACCATCTGTTAAGTCCCGTAGTGCATAGAGCCATCTGTACCATCTGTTAAGTCCCATAGTGCTTAGAGCCATCTGTACCATCTATTAAGTCCCATAGTGCTTAGAGTCATCTGTACCATCTGTTAAGTCTCATAGTGCTTAGAGCCATCTGTACCATCTGTTGTCCCATAGTGCTTAGAGCCATCTGTACCATCTGTTAAGTCCCATGGTGCTTAGAGATATTTGTACCATCTGTTAAGTCCCATAGTGCTCAGAGCCATTTGAACCATTCAACTAGCTAATTGTCGTCAGGGCAGGCATGCCCATCGTCAAGGGGAAAGTCGACTATATCTGACAGTGTTGTGAGTTAAGCTCGCTATAGCCCCTCCACATCCGTGCCTCCTATCCGAGGACAAGTAATTCATGCCCTGCAACACTGTGTCATCCCGCAGATATTGGTTGCAGACCTGTATCAGCCGGACTAGGGAAGCTTGATCTTCCCATTAATTGCATCGGATTGTGATGGGCAATGAGTCACGGTTCCGCATTGCCCCAAATGACCATTTTCGGTGAGTGAGTTGGTGACCTGTTGGGATCTCCAATTCTTACATTGCTTTCGACATTCTCACAGATGTTATTCCTGGCGTGATGTTGTGGCGAGCTGTTGTGTATGAGTCAGGTCACGGTTGGTATTGACTGGGGAATGACGGAACAGCGTTACGCCATGGATATCACGATATATTGGGTCCTAAATCATTAACACTCAAGCGACAGCAAAGTAGGCCATTTTTCAACAGGACAACGCTCGTCCATAAATGGCACGCAGTTCTTGAAGATAATTGGAAATTGGTGGTAAGGACTATGGCACCAAACTGCTGAAGTCATCGGGCCCTAGGCTTACGCACTACTTAATCTATCTTAAAGTAACCTACACTAAGGATAATACACACACACACACACACACACACACACATATCCATGTACGAGCGAGGACTCGAATCTCCGACGGGAGGGAAGTTCTTGAATAATGATGACAAAGTCAGTGGCTGTCTTTGGGTCTAGTGTCGTTGGTTCTTTTTAAACCATGCTATCAGTTCCGACACCACATTGTGTCATCATCAGGTCCCGTACTTATCATGCCATCCACAACCGTTTTCATCTGCAATGAACAGAATCGTATGCAGCGGGCCAAATGTAACCGTATCCTGTACCTTCAATGGCAATAATAATCCCAGGGATGGTACGGAATCCACTTAATTTTGGCCCGCTGCATGTTCATTGTACATAAAACGGTTGTGGATGGTATATTACATTCGGGTCTGAAGATGAGACTACGTGGTGATGAAACTGGCAGCATGTTTTGAAAAGCCGTAGTGGTTGCAGTATATTAGGACTTTGTTTTTATGAAACAGATATGATTATGGTCATTAAAGACCGAAACCGGTAATCTGTTAACAAAAAGTTTGTGACCATAGACGTAAGTTAAAGGAAACTTATTACATATACAGATCACTGTTGTTTCCCGACGATGTCGCAGCTTAAGTAAAATTTAGTTTATACGTGTATCCAGAACTCTATTCACCCAAGTAATATGATTCAGTAACATCGGTGATAGGCTACAATCCTGCCTCACTCTCTTCTCAACCACATCTTCCCTTTCGCGGCACTCGACTCTTGTAAGTGCCATCTGTTTTCTGCACAAATTGTAACTAGCCTTTCTCTCCCCGTATTTTACCCTAGGATTTGAAGGAGAATATTCCAGTGAACATTTTCAAAGGCTTTCTTTAAGTTTACAAATGCTATAAACGTACGTTTGCCTTTCCGTAACTTACCTCGTATGAGAAGTTGTAGGATCAGTATTTCCTCACGTGTTCCTACATTTCTCCGGAATCCAAACTGATCTTCCCCGAAGTCTGCTTCTACCAGTTTTTCCATTCTTCTGTAGAGAATTCGTGTTAGTATTTTGCAGCCGTGGCTTATTAAACTGATAGTTCGTCAATTTTCACACCTGTCACCACCTGCTGCATTGGAATTATTATATTCTTCTTGAGGACTGATTGTGTTTTGCCTGTCTCATATACCTTGCTCATCAGATGGAAGAGTTTTGTCATGGCTTGCTCTCCCAAGGCTATCAGTAGCTCTAACATAGTGGTGTCTACTCTCGGGGCCTTGTTGCTCACACAGTATCATACGTCCTCTCTCATCTTTATCTACGTCTTCTTTCATTTTCATAATATTTCCCTACACATAATCAACATAAGTGCTCTCTGGTGGCCATTCAATCTGTCGCAGGTAATCGCAACTCTAACATTTGCATACCTGCCGGTGATATGTACTTTTACGAAGTTACATTGACATCCGACCGTGTCTTCTACGTGCTTCACTTTTTGCCAGGCAGTGTACTGTGACAACGTCACACCCCTTCCAAGTTATCAAACGCTACACGTATGAAGCTTGTTGACGGTGGCGGCTGCGCGGGGTGTTACAGCAGCAGAAATATCCCATGTACGGTGGGGCCATGTCCGCAAATAGAGCCGGCTTGGGCGGAAAAGGCGGCGCGTTAAAATAAATCCCAGCGCGAGCTAGCGCGTGCGCGAGTGCAAGGTCAGGGCGGACGGAACACTGCCACAACCGAGCGATGCTTACCTGCCGTCGCTCCTCAGCTGTTTTCCTTTCAACACTGTCGTGGCTCACGATACTGCAGTGCCGGTGTTATTCTGCTGTCATCAAAATAACACCGACTCTGCAATATCGTATTTGTCTGCCGATACCGGGTATGCGAGTGTTCTTTAGGGGAATTCACATAATGGATGTGCGAGTACAGATCGTAGACGTATGGTTGACGACATATGGAAGTTTGGGTGTTTCAGTGAGTCATGCACGGGTAGCCAAATGGTAGGGCGACCGCTCACGATAAGTGGGAAAGCCGGGTTCGAGTCTCGGCAAATTTTCACTGTCGCTATTCCATTGTACGGTTGGTGGTAGTCATTATTCGCAATTGCGAATTCATTTGATCTGTCGTGGCTTGCTCGGAATTTCTCGGCCCATTGACTCTCCTGCAGCATATGCATCGGAAACTCGGCTGTAGAATCATTTCTTCTAGAGGCACACGCTTCGGTCATCCATTGAACATTTTCAGAAAACACAACTGCTAGGCAAAGGGAGAACGACACATCTCATGTCATGTACGAGGGTGAGTCGAATGAAAACCTTAAATTTGTAATAACAAATTTAAATTTCGCGCCGTTATCCTGTAAGTTGGTAAGCGTGCTACAAACAGCGTGTAGAATGACCTGTAGGTGGCAGTATGGTGCACATGCACACATGCCGTCGCAGTATCAGTACAAAGATGGCCGCCCAACTTACGACTTAAACCAGGGAAGAACATCGTTCTGTTATTCGGTTTTTGCGTAGTGCAGGTGTGAAACCTACTGACGAATGAAGGTTCAGTCACAGCAGCAAGTCTACGAATGGAGTAGGAAGTTCGCAAATGGTGTGACTTCAGGGGAAGATGTTCCTCGTACAGGTCAGTGACTCCACAGAATATTGCAGCAGTTGAAGCCATAGTGAAGGAAAACCGCCGAGTGTCACTGAATGATATTGCAGCATGTTTACAGATTAGTCATGGGTCAGCACACCACACTGTGCATGATGTGCTCCAGTTTCACAAAGTGTCTGCAAGATGGGTGCCACGGCAGCTGACTCCTGAAATGAGAGATCGACGTGTTGATGCTTGTGAAGAACTTCTTCGGCGCTTCGAACGAGCAAGTGATGGCTTCCTTGCAAGAATCGATACTGGGGACGAAACCTGGGTTCACTTCCACCAACCGGAAACGATGACAGCGAGCAAAGAATGGCACCATTCCTCATCACCAGGTGATTTCCATATGTTTGGACCACTCAAAGACACAATGGGAGGAAAGAAGTTCCGTTCTGATGAAGAGGTACGCCACACGGTGGGTGAATGGTTGCGCGGACTACCAAACGAATTTTCTTCTAAAGGAATTTATGCAGTTTGTAAGCACTGGAGGGCTTGCACTGAGCGTGGGGGAGATTATGTTGATAGGTGATACAGCTTTGTACCACTTCTGCACAATAAATAATATTTAAAAAGTATTTAAGGTTTTCATTTGACTCACCCTCATACTATGGTGGTTGATAGAACATTGATACATTGATATTTTTCAAAAGGTATCGTTACGTATCGCCGACGTCTTCTTCACTGATACACGTATTCGAAATGGCAATATCGAGCGCCAAGATTTTTATTCACTTCATTTATTTATTTATTTATCTTTTTTTGGCAATTTACGACACATATTTGAAATTGTTCTTTTGAATCTGTAGTAGAGCATAATTTTACTTTCTCTGTGTAAAGGAGTCTTACTACTTTTTGAGTTTTCACCATGTCGAGTCTTCCTCTTTGACTGTGTGAAGCAAGCATAGATGACACAAAGTTGTACGACTGCACTTGGGGGGCCGGCCGGAGTGGCCGTGTGGTTCTGGGCGCTACAGTCTGGAACCGAGCGGCCGCTACGGTCGCAGGTTCGAATCCTGCCTCGGGCATGGATGTGTGTGATGTCCTTAGGTTAGTTAGGTTTAATTAGTTCTAGGTTCTAGGCGACTGATGACCTCCGAAGTTAAGTCACATAGTGCTCAGAGCCAATTTTTGCACTTGGGGGTGGCGATGTGAATTGAATAACAAGATATCATATGAAACAGCACACCAGTTGCGGTAAAAAAGAAAAAAATAAATAAATAAACGCAGCTAGCGTGCTACTTTGTATTTCTTGACATCGGCATTCTTCGAAAACAGTTGGCTGAAAATAATGAACAAAATCTAAATGACAAGATTCGTCTTTGTGGGGGGCGTAGATGTGTGAGGGAAAATGCTGATGTAATCGGCGCTCGGCGCTATCAATAGAAACAGAAAAGTTTAGTTTCGCCACCCTACTTTGACACTATGTAAGTAGGCTGTTTATGTTTTCTTATTGGCAACGTTACATAGCGCTCTGTGTGGGAATCACTGGCTGTGATGTGTGCAGTCTGTGGCTGGTTTGCATTGTTGTCTGCCATTGTAGCGTTGGGCAGCGGCAGCTGGATGTGAACAGCGCGTAGCGTTGCGCAGTTGGAGGTGAGCCGCCAGCAGTGGTGGATGTGGGGAGAGAGATGGCGGAGTTTTGTAATTTGTCATGAACTACTATATATATTATGACTATTATGGTAAATACATTGTTTGTTCTCTATCAAAATCTTTCATTTGCTAACTATGCCTATCAGTAGTTAGTGCTTTCCGTAGCTTGAATCTTTTATTTAGCTGGCAGTAGTGGCGCTCGCTCTATTGCAGTAGTTCGAGTAACCAAGATTTTTGTGAGGTAAGCGATTTGTGAAATGCATTGGTTAATATTAGTCAGGGCCATTCTTTTGTAGGGATTTCTGAAAGTCAGATTGCGTTGCGCTAAAAATATTGTGTGTCAGGTTAAGCACAGTCGTGTATAATTGTTCAAAAGGGGACATTTCATATGTCGACCCTTAGCCGAGGATACCTCACTGGAATCTTCTGATTTTTTCTTGTAGTTTGTGTAATTAGTGTAGCTATTGTTTATTGCTAGCGCGTAATTATAGAGAGAATTTCCTTTGTAGTTGCAGTCTTTCATTGTTGTACGGTAAAACAGTTGTGGCATGCATGTAGATTTGCACCAAGTATTTCGCAGCTGCAATTAACTAGATATTATTTTCAGTGCTATGTTAATGTGTTCTCTTATTTTTGCTCTTCAAATTGTGTTTTTCTGTGTTATCGTGTGAAATATTGTGACAATAATGGCGTGTGAAAAACGTAACACTAGGCTCCAAAGTAAACTGAGAAATAATAGTGACGACGAGCGTAGCTTACCAGCACCACTGTGTAATGAATTAACAGACGTTCAAAGTAGTAATTTGGTAACTGTGCATAGGGAAATGGAGCGGGCGTCAAATAATGGTGTAGACAGTGAAACAGGTAGTGAACAGGGAAGCATTATCGATCGATCGGTCGGCAACAGCTCGCCTCAGGAATCGGGAATGACAGAACACAATATTGCAAACACTGTAGACTCAGGTTTTGGGTTCTCATCGTTTTCTCAAATGAGCCAAGACACATTTTCCGCTTGGCAAAATGTGAATGTTGTCGGTGCAAATTCACTGCCGAAAAGCACTGAGGAACATGTTTCAGACACCAGTGCATTGTTATTACAATTAATGCAACAAATGGGACAAAAGCTTGAAAAGTTAGACACAATGGAACAAAATCTTCAAAACTTAGACACAATGGAACAAAATCTTCAAAAGTTAGACAACACACTTGAACAAACACGTGAAGATTTAACTACTGAGTTACATAAAATCGAATCGAAATGTCAAAAAGTCTGTAACGACGTAAAAACACAAATTTGTGAGCATTTTCAACCTATTTTTTCGCGGCATGAAAATGCATTACAGAATCACGCAGCAGCCATAAAAGAACTGCAAACTATTGTTCATGAAAATCACAACACCTTGCAAGCTAAAATTGACTCAGTTGCATCTACCGATTCGGTTACGCAACTTGCAAAAACTCAGGAAAACTTAAAGGACACAGTAGATTCGATTTCAACACAAATGGATACTCTGAAACTTGGTTCAGAAAAACACACTGAGGAAATGTGTTCACTATCGGAGAAAGTAGTCGAACTTTCGGATCAGGTCACTAACTTATCTACAAAGGTAGATGATGATCTGAATGACACAAGACCTGTAGCCTTCACTGACACAGAAGAGTATGAACAAATTAGAAAATTCAAACAAAATCAGAATCAAATTAATACGCAACACCAAAGAGAAATCCGGGAAGTACAAGATCAGCTGACACAGGTAATACAAGAATTACGTATTTCAGAGGCCACTCGCACTCCAACACGGGAAGAGGGACTTAGAAACACGGAACAACCACAAAATAATAACACAGGGCATTTCGGAAGTTATCAAAGAAATTGGCAATGTGCACCGAATTTTGAGATGGAACGGCCGACACGACCTAACAATGACCGATATGCGACTCGCCGACATGATGATTTTGACTATAAGCTGTTCATTACTACACGTAAATTCAAAACATTTAAGAATTCTGGCAACGACATTCATCCACAAGCATGGCTCCATCAATTCTCTCATTGTTTTCCTCCCAACTGGTCGTTAGAGCACAGATTAGAATTTATGTGTGGCTATTTAGAGAATGAACCAGCTGTAAGAATGCGATCGGTCATTCACGATTGTCACAGTGAAGGAGAATTTTACCATGCCTTCCTCTCAGCATATTGGTCTCAAGCTACACAAGACCGAGTAAAACATAGCATCATGATGATGAAACGTTTCGAACAATCTGAATTTTCCAGTCTTATGCAATATTTTGAAGACATGTTGCATAAGAATCAGTATCTTTCAAACCCATACAGCCCCTCAGAACTTATCCGCATTTGCTTAATTAAATTGCCTGAACATTTAAGAAATATTATTTTGGCAGGGCGTTGCAAAGCCGACATTGAAGCTCTTCAGGGACTCTTACAAGAATTAGAAATTGACACAGACAGTCACGGGATGCGAAAACAGGAAAACAATCACTACAGGTCACATCCGTCACAATTCCGTGACGACAGAAACAATAACTGGACACGACAAGTCTGTTCTTACAACGCAAATCGTGACCAAAACGGACACCACCCATATGACAACCACTTGCAGAGTAATACTAGTTACAGAGAAAGATCGCATTTCCGTAGTAAAGAATATGTCAGAGATTACCGTAGAAACAGACAATATGGGAACCAAAATAATTATTATCAAGGGAGACAGAATAACTTTAGACGCAACGGTCCAGCGCGCAGTTACGATTCAGGGAGAAATTCTCCACCTCGTGACCGACAAGAAAGAAACTATGGAATCTACCGACATGACGACAGACGATATGATCGTAACGACAGACCTAAATTGCATCAGAACTGGCGGGATTTAAACAGGGCAGGGCCTTCTCGTCAGAGTGAATTTGTAGAAGTTAGGTCTCCTAATCCCAATAACGGCGCGCGCCAACAAAGACACAGACAATGACTCGCACAGCAGGCAGCCGCGTGCGCCCGCTGGCTCCGAGAAAAATAACTAAGACGCTAACCTTGAGAAAAATTTTAGCACTCCTCACCGACGTATACCGCATGATAATTCCGTTCAAGTTGAAACTCTGAGTACTAGGAAGAGTAAAGGTTTACACCACATTTCACATGTAAAACCGTTTATTGAAAGATAATCTGCTTTTTAACTTTGTCTTTGCCATAAAACTTTTCACTTCAAATTTCTAGTATGCTTTGTCAGACTTAAGAAACTGTTAACATGCAACAATGTTTGAAGTTAAATATCCAGTCAAGAACCAAGAGAACTTATTTAAACAGAAATTACGAATGCATTGTTATTGTGAACAGACAACACAGTGTTATTGTGTGTGTGCATTCTTGCTTGTTAGTTGCACGATTATGTAACGACTATAAGGCTTACATACTTAGAACATTTACCAGTACTGCTAATGAGATTTTAATGCAACATTTTGGTTTACTTGAATATACATTCTGGATTTAAAGTACTTTCCGTGAGATACCAGATGACACAGTGGTTAGTTTATGTGACAGCTACACGATTTTATCACGACGCTACTAATGAGTGACAATTTACAATGTTGCTTTTGCGGTGTATCTGTTTTATATCTGCACAGTTTTACTGAATTCTTCTGGAAAGTAAAACAGGTTTTAGTAGTAACTTTTGTGGTATAGCTACAATGAGACAGCCTTTTCTGTAGCACAACAATACGTTACAGCACAGTAATTTCTTCATCACAACAATAAACATAATAACTAAGATATCTATACGCAAAGCATTTCACTTTTGTTTATCATGAGGTAAGTACATTGACTTCTGCAGAACTTAGCTTTCGGAGGACAATAACTACGACACTTCCACAGAGATTATCTTACAGCAAGACGCACATTTAGCGCTACAGGACACGTATTTGAGTGATTAATTTTGCACTTAAATCATTTATTTTTAAAGATATTTGAAGTACAATGATACAAAGGTTTTCCGTAATAATTTCATTCCATTGTTGTAATCTGTAACACCTGCGGGTATAATTACATTAATTCTCAGGGGGTACACGCCTACTTTGTGTACCATGTGTTTGGCATTCACAAGGAGCCCTAGCTAATATGGTATTTGCTTATACAACTTTACACATCGGTACCATATTTCTCTAACACAGAATTACACAGCTATCTGATTATTTGACAGAGAAACAAACATTCTTTTTACTACATCAGTGACAGATGTTTACACAATTACACAGTTGGATAACTTCACACTTATGAAATTGTATTTTGTCTGTACTTTATAAACTGCTCATATTTTTCGGAACCATTGTGATACAATGAGAGCTTTGAATGATGTATTTGGTATGGGATCATGATTTTTGAAGTGCGTTTGAGGCAGATGACACTTTTGACATGAGCAGTGAATTTTTTAGGTTTTGAAATTATTGGAGGAAGCTACGACGATTATGAGAGTTGACTGAGGTGTTATGACGTTATTATTACGATGACTATGTGTATTATGCTGTTGCGGTATGTTTATGATTAATAAGCTGATGCTATATGAGTTATCTGATTATGCTACGTATCTGTAATGATGAAATATTGAAGAAGTGTCGACGAATAAGGTAAGGAATAATGAGTAGTGGTTAGGGACGCTGATTTGTGGAAAATGATGTCGGAAACCAAGAATTGTACTTTAGAATTATGAAATGTGTGTAAATGCGTGAATGTATCACAATGCAGGCGTAAATTTTTTGCACACTGCTATCTATATATTCATAGGATTTTGTTTCTACACATTTGTTACGTAAATTTTCGACCTGTGAAATTTTTATATGAGACTGTCACCCAAGCGGAAACTGGTGTCGTAAATATTTCGGTAAGAAAGTTAAGTGACCACCTGCACGTAATGCGTCGTGGGCACCCAGCTGGGCGACAATCGCCTGAAAAAAAGAAAGGGGCCATTAGCGTGTGCCTTTCAGAGATACAGGTGGAGAAAAAAAAAGGGAGGCCATTATCCTCGCCATTGTCATTCCTTTAGAGAAAGCATCGCAAATATGACACGCTAATTACTTGGAAACATATCGTACTTTCTGATATTTACTGAAATGTCTAATGAAATGACAAGAAATAGTTTGTCTACACACCTGACTATGACTACTGTCTTTCTAGATGAGAGATTTTTTTTAATACTTATGAAAGGCCACATGACTATTGAACGATGTTCTTATGCTTTGCTTTGTACATAGTTGATTATTTCATTTGATATCTAGTTTCTAGCTGCACTGCAGCATTGGTTAAAATAAAATTTTATAGATGTACTAATATAAATATTTTCTGTCTACAGATCGAGTAAATAATAATTTTGTTCACAAAAATGAGGGAGCACAAAACGACATTTACCTTCACAGGAACTGCATTCATAATTTTCTTTTCAAGTACTTGGTAATTTCTCTTGTAGAATAAATTGTGATGCATCACTCTAGTGTTAAGATGTGACATAGGTATTAGTCATGGCCATTTTTAGTGTAATATTTTTTCTGCTTGAGCTATGTCATGTTTAGATATATGTTTTTTTTATTTGCTGCTGCTGTTTGCCAGGCATAATGTTACAGAATTTGACTTTGTATTACGCTGTTAAGCCAGTTTTACTACGGATTTAGTTTTCTTGTTTGTTGCACAGTGCCTTATATTAGTTGTAATATTTCAATTGCTTTGCCAATTTGAATTTTTGTCATTGATGTTTGTGTTAATTGTTTTGTGTTGCTGCATTGCCTCGTCCCTTAGTTTAGCATCTGAGCTCAGTAGATTTAAGTTAGCTTAAGAGGGGGTAGACTACATAAGAAACTGACTATGGACAATAGGGAAAAAATGCATTGAGAGTTTTATGAAAAATATTTGGGCCAAAATGAGTATTGTGCACTGAGAAATAATTATTTTGAAAGAAATATGAATAGAATACAGAAAGCAGGTATAGATAGTACTTTTTGGGAATAATGACGAATGAAGGGAGATCTCCGAGAAGTAAAGAAAGTTTTGTTTGCAAAATACTGCAGTACAACAAACCCTGTCTTTTCCTTGTGTTATCCCACTATGTGTATGTGTTCCCTTGTGTATTTGTGTTTTTCCTGTTTTTATGTGTTTAGCTAATAAGATTTATGTTGTAGAATTTTTCAAATACTATGTTATTTTCTTCATAAAGGTGTTTAGACATTATTTATTCTGTTCTGTTTTGTTGCTCATATGTGAAGGTGATGTTTCAAAAGTTATTCTGATCTTTATATATTTACTTATGACATAATTCCTGTAGCTCTGATGGATATGTTATTTCGACTCTTTTGTAGAGCCTGTACCACAAATGTTATCTGTATTGTTATGATCTTTAATGATGTATTTTGTACCTTTGTTATTGTATTCTTATGTTATAAAATTGTAATTGACAGCAGTTCATCAAATTAAGTAACTTGTAAGTTCGATTTCACTGCACACGTTTTGCTGGTCATGGTATATGGACAATATGTGAGAAGAAGGGACTGTTAGTGTTTGCACGTGTGTTAATAATTCAGCAAGAGACTGGATAACAGCATTGCTGGTTCTAAGGACATTTCAAACAAGTTTTTTGTGAGTGGACATGTGGTGGTTTATGGACTTGCTATATTCTCTGCAAGACTCTTCGATGGTGATTGTGCACCTGCACATTTGCAACAGATGGCTGCTGGCCGTCTCTACAAGGACTACAGTGGGTCTGCGTCTTTGCTGACTCACCAGTACCATTATTTCTACAAGGACTGCAGTGGGTCTGCGCCTCTGGTGGCCCACCAATATCGTAATCTCTACCAGGACTACAGTGGGTCTGCTCTGTGATGACCTACCAATACTCTTCAAAACTTCGATTGACTCTGCTGTGGGTTTGCTCTGTTGTGGCCCATTACTTGTCTGCATGTCAAGAGTCAGCACTGTCTTTCCATTGGAAGGACAACACTACTTCTTCAAGACTGCATGGAAATCCACTACGTCCATGTGCATTTTATTTTACTGCTCAGACTTTGAGAAAAACACTGGAATTTTACTGTGATGAACAATCTGGACTGTCTTTATGGACTGTGAGAAAATTTTAGCTTTTGACCAGCATTGTATGAATAAGTGTGTGCATTTGATATCTTTGTTATTGTAATTATGAAAAATTTTATCAAATCATTGTTGGCCACTGCCCAAAACAATTTGTAAAATTTTTTGTGGGGAGCATGGGAGCTATGTAAGTAGGCTGTTTATGTTTTCTTATTGGCAACGTTACATAGCGCTCTGTGTGAGAATCACTGGCTGTGCTGTGTGCAGTCTGTGACTGGTTTGCATTGTTGTCTGCCATTGTAGTGTTGGGCAGCGGCAGCTGGATGTGAACAGCGCATAGCGTTGCGCAGTTGGAGGTGAGCCGCCAGCAGTGGTGAATGTGGGGAGAGAGATGGCGGAGTTTTGTAATTTGTCATGAACTGCTATATATATTATGACTATTATGGTAAATACATTGTTTGTTCTCTATAAAAATCTTTCATTTGCTAACTATGCCTATCAGTAGTTAGTGCCTTCCGTAGTTTGAATCTTTTATTTAGCTGGCAGTAGTGGCGCTCGCTGTATTGCAGTAGTTCGAGTAACCAAGATTTTTGTGAGGTAAGCGATTTGTGAAATGCATAGGTTAATATTAGTCAGGGCCATTCTTTTGTAGGGATTTCTGAAAGTCAGATTGCGTTGCGCTAAAAATATTGTATGTCAGTTTAAGTACAGTCTTGTATAAATTGTTCAAAGGGGACGTTTCAACTACAACAGCTAGATCGCGAGTGTTTTCAGAAATGCAAGAACAGGGAAGATGACATGAAGTGTTGCAGGGAAATACGGTATATGACGAAACCGAATGACGGATCCATCGGACACCTTTTAATGTGCCAGTTACATGCAGTTACCATTGTTAGTAATGTTGCTATCGCCAAGTATGAACGTGCATCGGTTTTTTCGATGTATTGAGGGCAGACAATGATATGGTTTTAAATATCGATGTATCAGATTCCTGATATTTTTAAAAATACCAACAGTCCTACAGTGCACACTCTGTCATAGTGTGGTAATGTATATCTTGAAACTTTATTCTCCATTTACTGAAAAAGACGTGGTTTCAGAAAACAGCGAATGTCTGGCCACAATTGATCACTGTTAGGAGCGTGTTAGTGCGATTTTTTTTAAGAAATAAAAATGATCTGCTGAACGGAATGAACAGTCTAATGAGTACACAGTATAGTTTGAGAGTAAATCGGAGAAAGACGAAGGTAATGAGAAGTAGTAGAAATGTGAACAGCGAGAAACTTAACATCAGGATTGATGGTCACGAAGTCAATGAAGTTAAGAAATTCTGCTACCTAGGCAGTAAAATAACAAATTACGGACAGAGCAAGGAGGACATCAAAAGCAGACTCGTTATGGCAAAAAAAGGCATTTCTGGCCAAGAGAAGTCTACTAATATCAAATACCGGCCTTAACTTGAGGAAGAAATTTCTGAGGATGTACGTCTGGAGTACAGCATTGTATGGTAGTGAAACATGAACTGTGGGAAAACAGGAACAGAAGAGAATCGAAGCATTTGAGATGTGGTGCTATAGAAGACGAATGATGAAAATTAGGTGGACTGATAAGGTAAGGAATGAGGAGTTTCTAGGCAGAATCGGAGAGGAAAGGAATATGTGGAAAACACTGATAAGGAGAAGGGACAGGATGATAGTAAATCTGCTAAGACGTGAGGGACTGACTTCCATCGTACTACAGGGAGCTGTAGAGGGCAAAAACTGTAGAGGAAGACAGAGACTGGAATACGTCAAGCAAATAATTGAGGACGTAGGTTGCAAGTGCTACTCTGAGATGAAGAGGTTAGCACAGTCAGTAGACTGATGACCAAAAAAAAAAAAAAAAAAAAAAAATGGTACATGATAAAACTTTTGTCCACAACACCCAAACTCTCCAACTCAGTCGGAACAGAACTTGGAACGCCCAACGGTACGAACCGACCATCGTGTGCTCTTTAGCCGATATGCATCATTGTATTTGGATTTGGAGGGGCACGTGGTCAGTACACCTTCCTCCCGGTCGTCAGTTTTCCTGAGCTGAGAAGCTCCCTTTCAGTCAGTTGGCTCCTGTCTTGCCATCACAAGGGCTGAGTGCAGCCCACTGCCATCAGCACTCGACACACCCGAACGGTAGCCCGTACAAGTACTAGCCAAGCACACCAGCGCATAACTTTGGTTATCCGACGGAAACTGGTGTTACCACTGCCACAATACCGTTAACTTTCACAAAAACAGAATACAGCTTTTATTTAGCTCCGAAGAAAATGTAGAGGTTTGTTCAAACGAACTTCAAGGTTTGCAGCCGCTACAGGTGACAACAAAGATATGTGTACGATGTTTCGAAATTATACAGAATAGCTTCTATTGGAAAGGGTATCTGGAAGATAACGAGCAAACATTTCATCTATTGACGGTAGAAAGTATCGAAGAAATGGAAATCAGCATCTCGTGACATAATCTAAAGCCCGCATCTCGTGGTCGTGCGGTAGCGTTCTCGCTTCCCACGCCCGGGTTCCCGGGTTCGGTTCCCGGCGGGGTCAGGGATTTTCTCTGCCTCGTGATGGCTGTGTGTTGTGTGCTGTCCTTAGGTTAGTTAGGTTTAAGTAGTTCTAAGTTCTCGGGGACTGATGACCATAGATGTTAAGTCCCATAGTGCTCAGAGCCATTTGAACCATAATCTAAACCACACATTTTTATTTCAGCTATACATAACGAAACAAAGTCCACTCATGTCTTATTCTGCATGATACATGCAATACATAAAGCTGTCCGCATCACGATAGTCCTGTTTGAGAGACGCATTCCTCGATAGTGTGAGGCGTCAGATGCACCACACCCTATTCCTTTTGCCTTTACGCAACACAAGCATTTTTTACAGACGGCTGTCTAAAGTATCTCCTGTGTTCAAAAAGCTTCGCGAGCAGATAAATACAAAAACAGGGAAAAGTTAAGATTGTGGTTTTAACTCTTCAGGTATTCTACATTTGTAGAATGTCATGAACACTTATCTTAGAGATGCTCAGTTCGTTGTTCCACTGGGATTTCTGCCATAAAGCCTTCGACGCGCCACTGCCGAACCTTGCCTGCTCACAACCGTCTTGCCGAGAGCAGATCTGTTTTTACAGTTCTTAGTTAATGTTGTCACCGTAGATGCTAACCCATTAATAAAAACAATCTCGGAGTTTTTCCGACAGACGATGTATGATAATTTATTCCTTTATTTATTTCAGCCTAAACGGTCGTTTTCAAGTGGTTATGGACAGACTTAACAAAGAGCCATGACCTGTCAAACATTTGCCACATCGATTGTTCCGTTTCGTCTTCCACTAAGTCGCTTCATAATCACGAAAATGGCAGCTTAGACCGGAGTAGATCATAGAATAAATTATCATCTTCTCAGACAGCTGCATGACTAAAACGTTACCTTTCCAAAAATACGATTTGACTATGTCACCGACCAAAGAAAAATCTCTATTCTTCTTTCTTTCTTTCTCTATCAGAGTGACTGATCGTTTCCAGCGCTGCGAACTTACGATGTACGTAATCCAAGTCTTCTTTGATGTATGTATGTGTTCACGTTTACTTTCCTTTAATGGGATATTCAAACATGTATCGTTATTCGTTGATCCAGACTGATGGGCACATTATCTGGAGTCGAAACTGATGATAAGTTTCAGTAAACCGAATTATGGCGTGCTGTTTCCGTAAGATAGTGCAGTTACTCTCGGGAAGATAAGAATTCACATCTTCGACGAGTATCCGAAGTATGGATGTTCTGTACTCTTCCTGAATCACTCAAGGCAAACATCGAGTCAGTCGTAGTCGGTTTCTTTTCGCACCTTTCTCCAAATTGGGACTTTTTTCCGCGTCTACTAGTCCCGTCTTCGGTGGAACACTCAATACTAACATGCCTTCTTCCTTCCTACTAAGGTAGTAGGATTAATGAAGCGTATAGTACAGTTCGCGTTAAGAATGATGCCATGTAGCGTCGATGGGCGTCTTCATGGCGATGGCCCACTACCATATTTAAAAAAAAAACGAAATCAAATGTAAAGCTTATGCCACTCTCGAGGCGTCGACCGACACATCTTTGTTGGTGTTTAGTGTCGTTGCATTAGGTATCGGTGCCTGGTGATCTGCTACGTGCATCGCAAGTAATGGTGGGAACTGGCACGGGTGAAAGTATTGTTAACAATGGAAGATAGTGAAAAAATAGTCGAAGACGTTTTGCTGATTTTGTATCATTATAATGCACTGGTTTTAAAAAAATGATTCCGGTTTTCGACACCTGGTCAACTTTTTGAGTTACTAAATTTTCGTTTGTTATGACACATACCAAAAAGCTGAGCAAATACTAATTTATTATTTCACAATTTGCATTACTTCACATTAAAAGTTTTTTTTTAAATTTGCAAGCAAGTTAAATGGATTCAACAAGAAGATGTTGCAAAATTAAACCAGATATATTGTGCAACATCTGTGGGGAATACTCCACGGTCACTAACTGAGATGCGGCCACATGTCTGATAAAATGTGTGCTTCCTAGCTTATTTTAGTATGCCAACTGATGACCATGGAAAAGCTTGCGTGTCACACATGATAGGCAAGACATGCACCGGGTACCTGCGTTAGTCGACCAAGGGCAAGAAGAGTTCTTCGAAATTTGGAATTCTCATGGTTGGAGTGAGCTGACAAACCATGGCCCACACTTCTGCTTCTGCGCTGTTGATAGAAGTGTAACCAACAGAAACAACGGGAGCAGCCTCATTTATCCCGACCTTGCATCGGCATGTTGTCCTGCATCTGATTATGAGGAATTCCAGTACTGGTCTTTGGTGAGCTTCTTGATAATACTATACTGTTGAAGAAAGAGAAGAAGCATATTTAGAAATAAATGATGGTGCTTTAATTCCTTCTTCTCAACGGGAGCTCAAAAATCTAGTTCGCGATCTCAGCTTCCCAAAATCTGTCAAAATACTATGCCGAACTGTTGACATCAACATTGAAAGAATAATACTCCTGTTTTACAGTGTTCGAATCACTTTTTATCGCAACAGACGTAAACAGTTACTCAATTTTTTTTCTTCAGAAGAAAAGGACTTGGTGTTTTGTACAGATATTGGTGAGTTTCTGCACACGCTTGGAGTACCTGATTACCAACCGAAAGCTTGGAGACTGTTCACTTACAGCAGAAAGACATCACAAAAATGTGTATGGCTGCCCAACCGCAACCAATAAACCTCCCTCATTCACTCGACTACAGTGAAGGAGAAATATGCAGCGGTAAGGCACGTGTTGGAGAAAATTTTCTATGATAAGCATGGGTGATTGATCTGTGTAGACCTGAAGATGTTGAACTTTATGTTGGAACAATAGTCAGAGTACACCAAGTACCCATGCCTATCCTGGAGGAATTCGTGCCTGGCAGATCGGTGAATATCATCAACCACCCTCTGGTGAAGAGAGATAAGATACTCTTTCCACAGCTGCATATCGAGCTTGGCTTGATAAAACAGTTCACCGAATGGACAGTAATGGTGGATGCTTCAGATACTTGTGCCCGATTTTTCCAGGGATGAGAAGTTGGAGCAGGATGAAACTTACCAGTTCATAGCATGGTATATAAAAAAAAAACTTGTGATTCGAAACTGTGTGACTTTTAAATTCCAATTCCAGTGTCGCACATGTGTTCTGATCTAGAAAAGCCTTTGCTACCCTACTTTTGAACACCTTAACTGTGTAGAGTACTTTCGATGTGTGTGGTACCAATTATTCTAAACTGAATTTCATTTTCTGTCCATGAAATTGAATACAAAGAACGGCCATCAATAGTACACACAATGTTTCTTCACCAAACAATCACAACACACCGGCTAATTGTCGCCTCAGTTCCTAACTTCATCTCACAACGTTCGTTTACGTTCTAATCTGCGCGACAGACAGCCCAGACCTGTTATATGAAATGCTGACATGCGCAATAATATAGAATGTCGAACTGCATGTACCTAAAATAAATCACTGCACGGCTAATTGCCTTAATATTTACTTAAGGCTGCTTTGTCAAATTATAATTTCGTTATGTTTTCAAAAATACAGCTCTCCGTCCACGGAGTAATACAAGGCGTGACAGTGCATTAATTACACTATTTGCATTCAAAGTGTGACGATAAACTCAGTGAGTGAAAAGATTATTTTAAAGTGAAATGGTTTTCTTATCCCTTTAATAACACAAAAGTGAATCAGCGTGAAACTATGATTTTTTTCCTTGGCATTGCCATATACAATGAAAGCTACAGTGAAGAGGCAAAGCAACTGGTACACCTGTCTAATGCAGTGTTGGGCCCCCGCGAGCACGCAGAAGTGCCGCAACACGACGTGGTAGCGACTCGACTAATGTCTGAAGTAGTGCAGGAGGGAACTGAAGTCATGATCCCTGCAGGGCTGTCCGTAAATCCGTGAGAATACGAGACAGTGGAAATCTCTTCTGAACAGCACGTTGCAAGGCATCCCAGATTCGCTCAATTATGTTCATGTCTGGGGAGTTTGGCAGCCGGTGGAGTGTTTAAGCTCAGAACACTATTCCTGGAGCCACTCTGTAGCAATTCTGGATGTGTTGGGGGTCGCACTGTCCGGCTGCAGTTGTCCAAGTCCGTTGGAATGCACAATGGACATGAATGGTTGCGAGTTCAAAAATGGTTCAAATGGCTCTGACAAGGGAACCTCCCCATCGCACGCCCCTCAGATTTAGTTATAAGTTGGCACAGTGGATAGGCCTTGATAAACTGAACACAGATCAATTGAGAAAACAGGAAGAAGTTGTGTGGAACTGTGAAAAAATAAGCAAAATATACAAACTGAGTAGTCCACGGGTCGCATAGGCAACATCATGGACAATATGTGCTCGGGAGCGTCGTGGTCCCGTGGTAGCGTGAGCAGCTGCTAAGCGAGAGGTCCTTGCGTCAAGTCTTCCCTCGAGTGAAAATTTTATTTTCTTGATTTTTGCATAGTTATTATCTGTCCGTTCGTTCATTGACGTCTTTGTTCACTGTAATAAGTTTAGTGTCTGTGTTTTGCGACCGCATCGCAAAACCGTGCGATTAGTAGACGAAAGGACGTGCCTCTCCAATGGGAACCGAAAACATTTGATCGCAAGGTCATAGGTCAACCGATTCCTCCACAGGACAACACATCTGAAATACAACACTGGTGACGGCATGTGCGTCACATGACAGGAATATGTTGTCGACCCACCTAACTTGTACACTTGGCGAAGGGGTAAAAAGATTCTTCTACCTTGCCCGATTTAGGTTTTCTTGTGGATGTGATAATCACTCCCAAAAAAGTGATGAAAACATAAGAGTTTGTCACATAAAGTGAAAGTAAAAAATTAAAGTTTTTCACTCGTCGGTAGACTTGAACCTAGGACCTTTCGTTCCGCAGCTGTTTACGTTACCACGAGACCACGGCGTTCCTCGATTCTCAGTCTCCTTGACGTTGCCTATCTTCCCATGAACTACTCAGTTTGTATATTTTGCTTATTTTTTCACAGTTCCACACAACTTCTTCCTGTTTTCTCAATTGATCTGTTTTCAGTTTTTCAAGGTCTATCCACTGTGCCAACTTATAACTAAATCTGAGGAGGGTGCGATGGGGAGGTTCCCTTGTGAGCACTATGAGACTTAACATCTATGGTCATCAGTCCCCTAGAACTTAGAACTACTTAAACCTAACTAACCTAAGGACAGCACACAACACCCAGTCATCACGAGGCAGAGAAAATCCCTGACCCCACAGGGAATCGAGCCCGGGAACCCGGGCGTGGATGCGAGTGATCAGACAGGATGCTTACGTACGTGTCACCTGTCACTGTCGTATTTAGACGTATCAGGGGTCCCGTATCACTCCAACTGCACACGACCCACATTATTACAGAGCCACCGCCAGCTTGGACAGTCTTTTGCTGACATGCAGGGTCCATGTATTCATGAGATTGTCTCCATACCTGTACACGTCCATCCCCTCGATATAATCTGCAACGAAACTCATCCGATTAGGCAACATGTTTCCAGTCACCAACTTCCAATGTCGGTGTTGACGGGCCTGCGCGAGGTGTAAGGATTTGTGTTGTGCAGTCATGAAGGGTACACGAGTCGGCCTTCAACTCCAAAAGCCCATATCGATGATGTTTCGTTGAATGGTTCGCAGGCTGACGCGCATTAAAGGCCTAGCATTGAAATCTGCAGAAATTTGTGGAAGGGTTGCGCTTCTGTCACGCTGAACGATTCTCTTCAGTCGTTGTTGGTCCCGTTCTTCCTGGATATTTTTCCGGCCGCAGGGATGTCGGAGATTTGATGTTTCACCGGATTCCTGATATTCACGGTACACTCGTGAAACGATCGTACGGGAAAATCCCCACTTCGTTGTTGCCTCGGAGATGCTGTCCCCCATCGCTCGTGCGCTGACTATAACACCACGTTAATTCGTTATAACCCGCCATTGTAGCAGCAGTAACCGATCAAATACTGTGCCAGACACGTGTTGTCTCACATACACGTTGCCGACCACAGCACCGTCATCTGCCTGCTTCCACATCTCTCTATTTGTGTACGCATGCCTACACCAGTTTCTTTGGCGCTTCAGTGTAAAGTGGAAATACACATCTAATATGGAATAAAATGCACTTAAATATACTATCTCAACTTGTGATGTTTATACTGTAATACTCAGGCCAAATATTATGATGTAGAAAAGCGTAAAAATCTATCATATTTATATTCTTTGTAATAACATCCTTCCAGTAAGTCTAAGACTGAGTGCAGCTAAATGGTCTGTATATTTGTGTGTGTTACCTGAAAAAGTCTGTAGAGGGTCTATACAAGGGCGATGTACTTGAGGACAATATTATGGAAATGGAAGAGGATGTAGATGAAGATGAAATGGGAGATGTGATACTGCGTGAAGAGTTTGACAGAGCACTGAAAGACCTGAGTCGAAACAAGGCCCCCGGAGTAGACAACATTCCATTGGAACTACTGACGGCCTTGGCAGAGCCAGTCCTGACAAAACTCTACCATCTGGTGAGCAAGATGTATGAAACAGGCGAAATTCCCTCAGACTTCAAGAAGAATATAATAATTCCAATCCCAAAGAAAGCAGGTGTTGACAGATGTGAAAATTACCGAACTATCAGTTTAATAAGTCACAGCTGCAAAATACTAACACGAATTCTTTTCAGACGAATGGAAAAACTAGTAGAAGCCAACCTCTGGGAATATCAGTTTGGATTCCGTAGAAACACTGGAACACGTGAGGCAATACTGACCTTACGACTTATCTTAGAAGAAAGATTAAGGAAAGGCAAACCTACGTTTCTAGCATTTGTAGACTTAGAGAAAGCTTTTCACAATGTTGACTGGAATACTCTCTTTCAAATTCTAAAGGTGGCAGGGGTAAAATACAGGGAGCGAAAGGCTATTTACAATTTGTACAGAAACCAGATGGCAGTTATAAGAGTCGAGGGACATGAAAGGGAAGCAGTGGTTGGGAAGGGAGTAAGAGAGGGTTGTAGCCTCTCCCCGAAGTTGTTCAATCTGCATATTGAGCAAGCAGTAAAGGAAACAAAAGACAAATTCGGAGTAGGTATTAAAATCCATGGAGAAGAAATAAAAACTTTGAGGTTCGCCAATGACATTGTAATTCTGTCAGAGACAGCAAAGGACTTGGAAGAGCAGTTGAATGGAATGGACAGTGTCTTGAAAGGAGGATATAAGATGAACATCAACAAAAGCAAAACAGGGATAATGGAATGTAGTCTAATTAAGTCGGGTGATGCTGAGGGAATTAGATTAGGAAATGAGGCACTTAAAGTAGTGAAGGAGTTTTGCTATTTGGGGAGCAAAATAACTGATGATGGTCGAAGTAGAGAGGATATAAAATGTAGACTGGCAATAGCAAGGAAAGCGTTTCTGAAGAAGAGAAATTTGTTAACATCCAGTATTGATTTAAGTGTCAGGAAGTCATTTCTGAAAGTATTCGTATGGAGTGTAGCCATGTATGGAAGTGAAACATGGACGATAAATAGTTTGGACAAGAAGAGAATAGAAGCTTTCGAAATGTGGTGCTACAGGAGAATGCTGAAGATAAGGTGGGTAAATC
Source organism: Schistocerca serialis cubense (assembly GCF_023864345.2). Lineage (NCBI taxonomy): Eukaryota > Metazoa > Arthropoda > Insecta > Orthoptera > Acrididae > Schistocerca > Schistocerca serialis. The sequence continues at coordinate 602,189,634 of NC_064645.1, read as the reverse complement.
ACGTAACTAATGAGGAGGTATTGAATAGGATTGGGGAGAAGAGAAGTTTGTGGCACAACTTGACTAGAAGAAGGGATCGGTTGGTAGGACATGTTTTGAGGCATCAAGGGATCACAAATTTAGCATTGGAGGGCAGCGTGGAGGGTAAAAATCGTAGAGGGAGACCAAGAGATGAATACACTAAGCAGATTCAGAAGGATGTAGGTTGCAGTAGGTACTGGGAGATGAAGAAGCTTGCACAGGATAGAGTAGCATGGAGAGCTTCATCAAACCAGTCTCAGGACTGAAGACCACAAGAACAACAACCTGAAAAAGTGCGTTATGGGAACCGATTTGCTATAAATATCACGAAGCTGTGCACTGTAAGTACCCAACACACAACGACTTTGCTGTTGCACAAACGTTTCGTCACCGATAACTAAATTTCCGTCATTTTCGCCAGCCCCGCCACCGAAGCGTCTAGCTACACTTGGCCCACGACATAATGTCTCTTTAATTCCTCCATTTGAAGCTCAGCCTAAAGTGGCTTGAAAACATGTTAATGGCACAATAAACTCCAAAAAAGCGAGTGGTTGCATATTTATTCCCAAATATAACGTCATTTAAATAACAGTTGCGGTTCGTCATTCATAATGGATCTACAGATACATTTGCTGTATACTCAAGCTGTTGCTCGAGTTGCAAATCTTTCGCAGTTTTTCGGAATTATTTCGAAACACTCAATACACATCGTCCGATAGGCAGCTCACTTCTCAAGTGTTCACCGTGGCTGTTGTCTGTTTCATCGTAAATGTTGTTACTGTCTTGTAACTCTCACTATAGAACTCACAACATGCCATGATCGCACTAGGGTCTTCGAGACGACATTCTGGGATAACGTTGTCTGAAGTTTCATTCTACCGTTGCTTAACTATTTAAGCTTAATGCAACAGCAAAACCAACAGACCCTTGTCCATATTATTTCCGATACCGGCGTGTTACACCAAATGAAACTGCCGATACTGCCAATCAACTACCGAATACTGTGGAAGATGGACATTGGAATGATCGTGGACATCTGAATGAAAATGTGGTGCGCATGACGAGGTCACAAAATTGGAGTCCCCACTGTTGCCCCGTGCGTCATTATACCTAACCGATATGGATAACGTACACTGATTTAAAAAAATGTGTCTGAAATCTTATGGGACTTAACTGCTAAGGTCATCAGTCTCCAAGCTTACTCACTACCTAACCTAAATTATCCTAAGGACAAACACACACACCCACGCCCGAGGGAGGACTCGAACCTCCTCCGGGACCAGCCGCACAGTCCATAACTGCAGCGCCCAAGACCGCTCGAATAATCCCGCGCGGCATCGAATATTTTGACAATTTATCATCAGACGGTTTTTTCATGCTTTGATTAAACGAAATTATTCATTGGTTTCCTACGAGTTGCCCTAGGACAAACAATAATTCACAATTACAAACGTGTAACCAAATGACTGCGCTCCGTTTTTGCAGCTTTCTTGAAATGAAATACATTCTCAAGGAGCCGGCCGTGGTGGCCGAGCGGTTGTAGGCGCTTCAGCCCGGAACCGCGTGACTGCTAAGGTCGCAGGTTCTAATCCTGCCTCCGGCATGGATGTGTGTAATGTCCTTTGGTTAGGTTTAAGTAGTTCTAAGTCTAGGGGACTGATGACCTCAGATGTTAAGTCCCATAGTGCTCACAGCCATTTGAACCATTCTAAAGAATGTTCGTATTTTCAAATCACATACACTGGTTTACAATGTAAAACACTTTTTTTAGTTACAAAACGAATTTTCGATGCACACCACAAGTTTTGATTTACAGCACATGGAAACAATTCATGGAATTTTTTGAATTATGACATTACAAATTTATTTTTTACAACATTAATGTTACAAAAGTGCTCAAGTAGTGTGTGAGTTCCTTTGTGCTTTCTGAACATTGATGGTGATAGTACATTAAAATTTATTTGTTTTTAATGTTGTAAATAATACTGACTATTGTAGGTACACATACGTGATCCACTGATAGTTGTACAAACGTTATTTATATTAAAATACTGAAAGTACTTTCTGAACGTTTTTCAGGAAAGGAGTGTTAGTCAATTCAGTCTGATCTTTATGGATATTATCAGGGGATGTGTTTTTGTATGTATGTATTTCTATGCGCTAGATGGACATTTCAAGTAATTTGCAATCCAACACAGATCTGTAGTGCAACCACTTTGGTTACACGTTTGTAATTGTGAATTATTGTTTATCCTAGGGCAGCTCATAGGAGACTGGTCTATAATTGTTTTGATGAAAGCATGAAAAAACCGTCTAATGGTGAATTGTGAAAAATTCGATACCGGTAACTGCACTTTTTCAGTAAAGTAACCTAAAACCAATTTGTAGTTGGTTGCTGTACACCATCACCAATTTATGACTATTTGCATGTGATTTGATTCTATTCGCTGATGTAGGCACTGTGCATGATTCAGTTCCTCGACACCATTTTGTGGAAAAGCAAGGCGCTAAATCAAGTATCTTTCCTTCTCGACATTTCCCGTTGTCAGTTTTTTGGTAGAGGTCTTGACGTACCTCTGAAGTCCCTTTAGTCCTCCGGCGTCTGCTTGGATACAGGTAGCCACCGTCAATGAACTGCGTCGTTCAGGATCAGCTACACTAAATTAGCTTGGTAGCTGTAGTAATGAACGTTCCCGAGGCCAGAACCACGAAATGGATCACGAAAATCCCGATCGAAAGGTTTCCGGAGGGAATTTGTTTGGCGGATGAATGAAGCGGCAACTACGCCACGAATTTCTAACTCTGCAACTGGGGGGGGTTGTTTTGAGGGAAGAGACCAAACTGCGAGGTCATCGGTCTCATCCGTTTGGGGAAGGACGGGGAAGGAAGTCGGCCGTGCCCTTTCAAAGGAACCATCCCGGCATTTGCCTGGAGCGATTTAGGGAAATCACGGAAAACCTAAATCAGGATGGCCGGACGCGGGATTGAACCGTCGTCCTCCCGAATGTCCGCAACTGGGATGGTCATGAGCCCGGGAGAGTCGCAGTCAGTCGTGCTGTTGGCAAAGGCACTCGCGTCGGGCGTCTGTTGTCATAGACCACTAAAGCCAAATTTCGCCGCAGTGTACTAACGGATGCCAACGGCCTTGGTGCAGTGGTAACACCGGCTCCAGTCAGATCACCGAAGTTAAGCGCTGTCGGGATGGGCTAGCGCTTCGATGGGTGACCATCCGGTCTGCCGAGCGCTGTTGCCAAGCGGGGTGCACTCAACCCTTATGAGGGAAACTGAGGAGCTACTGGACTGATAAGTAGCGGCTCCGGTCTCGAAAACTGACATATGGCCGGGAGAGCGGTGTGCTGACCACATGCCCCTCCATATCCGCATCCGGTGGCGTCTGCGGGCTGAGGAAGACACGGCGGCCGGTCGGTGCCGTCGACCCTTCCAAGGCCTGTTAGAACGGAGTTTAATATAACTTAGTTTAGTGTGCTATCGGATATGTTCGTCGTACGTCCCATACTGATTTCTGCTGCTATTTGATGCAGTCATTTGTCTGTTAGCGCTGACAGCTCTACGCAAAACACTGTTCTCGGTCGTTAAGTGAAGACGGTCGGCCACTGGGTAGAAATTCGGTATTTTCGCCACACTCTTGACGCTGTAGATCTCGGACTACTAAATTTCCTAACGATTTCCGAAATGGAATGTGCCATGCGTCTTCCTCAGCCTACTCCTCCGCGTTGATACTCTGTTAATAGCCGCCGTGCGCCCATAATTACGCCGAAAAACCTTTACACATGTATCACCTGAGTACAAACGACAGTTGTGCCAATGCACTGCCCTTTTATACCTTCTGTACGTGAGGCTACCGCTATCTGTGTACCTGCATATCACTATCCTACACCTTTTGACACCTCAGTGTAGTCTCAGTCATACGGTTGTAAGTAGGCTGTTTAGGTTCTTATATTAGTAACGCCGCCGCCACGTAGCGCTCTGTATGAAAATCACTGGCTGTGCTGTGTGCAGTCTGTGGCTAGTTTGCATTGTTGTCTGCCATTGTAGTGTTGGGCAGTTGGCTGTGAACAGCGCGTAGCGTTGCGCAGTTGGAGGTGAGCCGCCAGCAGTGGTGGATGTGGGGAGAGGAATGGCGGAGTTTTGAAATTTGTAAGACTGGATGTCATGAACTGCTAGGTATATTATGATTTTTCAACACTATTAAGGTAAATACATTGTTTGTTCTCTATTAAAATCTTTCATTTGCTAACTATGCCTATCAGTAGTTAGTGCCTTCAGTAGTTTGAATCTTTTATTTAGCTGGCAGTAGTGGCACTCGCTGTATTGCAGTAGCTTGAGTAACGAAGATTTTTGTGAGGTAAGTGATTTGTGAAAGGTGTAGGTTAATGTTAGTCAGGGCCATTCTTTTGTAGAGATTTCTGAAAGTCAGATTGCGTTGCGCTAAATATATTGCGTGTCAGTTTAAGGACAGTCATGTAAAATTTTTCTAAGGGGACGTTTCATATGTCGACCCTTAGCCGAGGATACCTCACTGGATTCTTCTGATTTTTTCTTGTAGTTTGTGTAATTAGTGTAGCTATTGTTTATTGCTAGCGCGTAATCATATAGAGAATTTCCTTTCTAGTTTTAGTTTTTCATTGTTGTACAGTAAAAAAGTTGTGACATGCATGTAGATTTGCGCCAAGTATTTCGCAGCTGCGCTTGCAATTAAGTAGATATTATTTTCAGTACTATGTTAATGTGTTTTCTTATTTTGCACTTCAAATTGTGCTTTTATGTGTTATCATGTGAAATAGGTGATAATTATGGCGTGTGAAAAACGTAACACTAGGCTCCAAAGAAAACTGAGAAATAATAGTGACGACGAGCGTAGCTTACCAGCACCACTGTGTAATGAATTAACAGACATTCAAAGTAGTAATTTGGTAACTGTGCATAGGGAAATGGAGCGGGCGGCAAATAATGGCGTAGACACTGAAACAAATAGTGAACAGCGAAGCATTATCGATCGATCGGTCGGCAATGGCTTTTCTCAGGAATCCGAAATGACTGGGCACAATCTTGGAAATACTGTAGATTCAGGTTTTGCGTCCTCGCCGTTTTCTCATATAAGTCAAGACGCATTTTCTGCTCGTCAAAATGTGAATGTTGCCGGTGCAAATGCACTGCCGAAAAGCATAGGGGAACAGATTCCAGACACTAATACATTATTATTGCAATTAATGCAGCAAATGAAACAAAATCAGAGACAAACACAGCAACAATTAGACACAATGGAACAAAATCTTCAAAAGTTAGACACAATGGAACAACACCAGAGACAAACACAGCAACAGTTAGACACAATGGAACAAACTCAGAGACAAACACAGCAAAAGCTTCAAAAGTTAGACACAATGGAACAAAATCGGAGACAAACACAGCAAAAGCTTTAAAAATTAGACACCACACTTGAACAAACACGTGAATATTTAACTACTGAGTTACATAACATTGAATCGAAATGTCAAAAAGTCTGCAATTACGTAAAAACACAAATTTGTGAGCATTTTCAACCTATTTTTTCGCGGCATGAAAATGCATTACAGAATCACGAAGCAGCCATAAAAGAACTGCAAACTATTGTTCATGAAAATCATGAGACCTTGCAAGCTAAATTTGACTCAGTTGCATCTACTGATTCGGTTAGGCAACTGGCAAAAACTCAGGAAAACTTAAAGGACACAGTAGATACGATTTCAACACAAATGGACACTATGAAACTTGGTTCAGAAAAACATACAGAGGAAATAATTTCACTATCGGATAAAGTAGCCGAACTTTCAGATCAGTTCACTAACTTATCTACAAAGATAGATGATGATCTGAATGACACAAGACCTGTAGCCTTCACTGACACTGAAGAGTGTGAACAAAGTAGAAAATTCAAACAAAATCAAAATCGATTCAATACACAGTACAAAAGAGAAATCCGGGAAGTACAAGATCAGTTGGCACAAGTAATACAAGAATTACATATTTCAGAGGACACTCGCGCTCCAGTACGGGAAGAGGGACACAGAAATACGGAACAGCCACAAAATAGTAACACAGCGCATTTCGGAAATTATGAAAGAAATTGGTAAGGTGCACCGAATTTTGAAATGGAACCGCCGAAACGACGTAACAATAACCGATATGCGACTCGCCGACATGATGATTTTGACTATAAGCTGTTTATTACTACACGTAAATTCAAAATATTTAAGAATTCTGGCAACGACATTCATCCACAAGCGTGGCTTCATCAATTATCTCACTGTTTCCCCCCCAACTGGTCATTAGAGCACAGATTAGAATTTATGTGTGGCTATTTAGAGAATGAACCAGCTGTAAGAATGCGATCGGTCATTCACGATTGCCACAGTGAAGGAGAATTTTATCACGCCTTCCTCTCAGCATATTGGTCTCAAGCTACACAAGACCGAGTAAAACGTAGCATCATAATGATGAAACATTTCGAACAATCTGAATTTTCCAGTCTTGTGAAATATTTTGAAGACATGTTGCACAAGAATCAGTACCTGTCAAATCCATACAGCCCCTCAGAACTCATCCGCATTTGCTTGATCAAATTACCTGAACATTTACGACATATTATTTTGGCAGGACGTTGCAAAGGCGACATTGAAGCTTTTCAGGGACTCTTACAAGAATTAGAAATTGACACTGACAATCGCAGAACGCGAAAACAGGAACACAACAATTACAGGTCACATCCGTCGCAATTACGCGATGAAAGAAATAACAACTGGACACGACAAGGCTATTCTCATAACACAAATCGTGACCAAAACAGACACCACCCGTATGACAACCGTTGGCAGAGTAGTAATAACTACAGGGAAAGATCACCTCTCCGTGGTAGTGACTATCACAGAGACAATCAGAGAAACAGACAATATGGGAACCATAATAATTATTATCAAGGGAGACAGAATAACTTTAGACGCAACGGTCGAGTGCGCAGTTACGATTCCGGGAGAAATTCTCCACCACTTAACCGACAAGAAAGAAACTACATGAACTACTGACATGACGACAGACGATATAATCATAACGACATACCTGAATTTCATCAGGACTGGCGGGATTCAAACAGGGCTAGGCCATCTCGCCAAGGTGAATTTGTAGAAGTTAGGTCTCCTAATCCCAATAACGAAGCACGCCAACAAAGAGATAGCAGACCATGACTCGCACCGCAGGCAGCCACGTGCGCCAGCTGGCTCAGAGAAAAATGACATAGACGCTAACCTTGAGAAAAACTCCAGTATTCTTTACATTCAGAAAGTCGCCTTTGAAAACTTCATCACCACATCTTTAAAGGACATTGCTCATGAACAAGATAAAGATCCGATTTGGAAAGACATCAAAAGTAAATGGCATGAAAAGACGCACACTCAGATTCGGTATTATTATCATTTTGGTCCACGAAAATGTTATCATTTTCTTCTAACGATTTGTTATTTTAACAATATAGAAAAGAGAATTCGAAGAGTCTTGACTATTTGTAAACTTTGTCAAAAGGCGAAACCATCTACTATCTCACATCGTGCTCCGTTGTTTCCTGTCATTCCCTCTAAATTAAAAGAATTTGCTGCTGTTGATCTCTTGGGACCCCTTGTCAGAACATCGAATGGATTTTCGTACGTTCTAGTCGCTGTTGAACTTACTTCAAAATTTGTTTCTTTCACTCCATTACGTAAAGCCACTGGACGGTCTGTATCCAACGCCTTTGTTAAAAATTTCTTACGTTAAGTTGGCCACGTTGCTAAAGTCATTTCAGATAACGGACCGCAGTTCAGATCTGCTGTTTGGTCACGCATGCTTCAGAACCCTAAAATCAAACCTGTTTTTATTTCATTGTACTCACCACATTATTACCCGTCTTAACGGATTATGAAAGAAATCAATAAGCTTTGCAGACTTTATTGTCACAGAAAGCATCAGCATTGGGACAGATATTTACACTTATTTCAAAATGTGGTGAATGAAATGCCTCATGACCCCACTGCTTTACCACCTACTCTTGTACTGAAGAATGAAGAACCACCGAACAGAATCAGAGAGCTTGTACCTTTCCTGAATACACGTAAACTTCGACACAAAGACATAATCGATTTGGCTATTAAAAATATAAAATCTGCAGCAGACAAAAGAAAAAAAACCACACGGTAAAGCAAATGCAAAGAAGTTATATATTGGTCAGAAAGTTCTCATTAAAGCTCATTCACTGTCACATAAGAAGAAACACTTGAGTCACAAATTCTTTCTGATTTACAATGGACCTTACAGAATCCGACGTATACCACATGATAATTGCGTTGAAGTTGAAACTCTGCGTACTAGGAAGAGTAAAGGATTGCACCACAGTTCACATGTAAAACCGTTTATTGAGAGATAATCTGTTTTTTATTAATTTAGTCTTTACTATAAAATTGTTCACTTCACGTTACTAGCACTCTTCGTCACACTTAGAAACTGTTAACATGTAACTATGTTTGAAAATATACTATCCAGTCTACAACCTAGGGAACATATTTAGACAGTAATTACGAATGCATTGTTATAGTGAACAGATGACACAGTGTTATTGTGTGTACATTTTTGCTTGTTAGTGGCACGATTACGTAACGACCATAAGGCGCACATACTTAGAACATGTACTGGTACTGCTAATGAGAATGCAACATTGTGGTTTATTTGAAAATACATTCTGGATTTAAAGTACTTTCTGAGAGATATCAGATGGCACAGTGGTTAGTTTATTTGACAGCTACACGACTATATCACGACGCTACTAATGAGTGGCACAATTTATATTATTGCTTTTGCGCTGTATCTGTTTTATATCTGCACAGTTTTTCTGTATTATTCTGGAAAGTAAAACATGTTTTAGTAGTAACTTTTGTGGTATACCTACAGTGAGACTGCCTTTTCTGTAGCACAACAATGCGTTACAGCACAGTACTTTCTTCATCATGGCAATAAGCGTAATAACTAAGATATCTATACGCAAAGCATTTCACTTTTGTTTATCATGAGGCAAGTACATTGGCTTCTGCAGAACTTAGCTTTCAGAGGACAATAACTACGACACTTCCCAGAGATTATCTTACAGCAAGACGCACATTTAGCGCTACAGCACACGTATTTGAGTGATTAATTTTGTACTTAAATCATTTATTTTTAAAGATATTTGAAGTAGAATGATACAAAGGTTTTCCGTGATACATTTCATTCCATTGCTGTAATCTGTAACACCTGAGGGTATAATTACATTAATCCTCAGGGGGTACACACTTACTTTGTGTACCACGTGTTTGGCAAGCACAAGGAGCCCTAGCTAATATGGTATTTGCTTATACAACTTTACACATCGGTACCATATTTCTCTAACACACAAATTACATAGCTATCCGATCATTTAACTGAGAGATAAACATTTTTTTTACTACATCAGTGACACGTGTTTACGCAATTACACAGTTGGATAACTTCACACTTATGAAATTGTATTTTGTCTGTACTTTGTGAACTGTTCATATTTTTTCGGAACCGTGAGAGCTTTGAATGATGTATTTGGTAAGGGAGCATGATTTTAAAGTACGTTTGAGGTATCGAAATGAGCAGAGATTTTTTTTAGGTTTTGACATTATTGCAGAAAGCTACGATGTTTCTGAGATTTGACTGAGGTGTTATGATGTTATTTTTACGACGACGATGTGTATTATGCTGTTGAGGTACGTTTATGATCAATAAGCTGAGAATCATACTTTAACGAGTTATGAAATTTGTGTACATGCATGAATGTATCACAATGCCACCGAAAATTTTTTGGACTCTGTTATATTGATAGGATTTTGTTTCTACACATTTGTAACGCAAATTCTCGACCTGTGAAATTTTTATATGAGACTGTCACTGCTGTCGTAAATCTTTCGGTAAGAAAGTTAAGTGACCACCTTCACGTAATGTGTCGTGGGCATCCAGCTGCGCGACAGTCACCTGGAAAAAAGCCATTAGTGTGTGCCTTTCAGAGGCACAGGTGGAGAAAAAAAAAAAGGGAGGCCATTATCCTCGCTATTGAAATTTCTTTGTAGAAAGCATTGCAAATACGACATGCTTAAATTTGAAAACATATGATTATACTGTAGAGCTTTTAATTAATGATATTTACTAAAATGCCTAATGAAATGATGAGAAACATTTTACATCTATTCCCTTTCTAGTTGAGAGTTTGCTCATTTTATTTAATATCAAGTTTCTAGCTGCAGCAGCATTGGTTAAAATAAAATTTAATAGATGTTCTAATATCACTATTTTCTTTCTACAGACCCAGTAAAGAATAATTTTATGATGTACTTTCGTAGAAAAGAGAGCACAAATAGACATTTCCCTTCACAGGAATTGCAAAAATAATTTTTTAACAGATTGGTAACTTATCTGCTAGAGTAAGCCAAGGTGATGCATCACTCTAGTATTAAGATGTGACATAGGTATTAAACATGGCCATTTTTACTGTAATATTATTTCTGCTTGAGCTTTGTCATGTTTAGATATAAGTTATTGCATTTGCTGCTGCTGTTTGCCAGGCATAGTGCTACTAAATTTCACTTTGTATTACTCTGTTAAGCTAGTTTTACTACTTATTTATTTTTCTTGTTGCTGCACATTGACTCACATTAATTGTAATGTTGTATTTGCTTGGTAATTTAGATTTACTGTAGCTTGCTTTGCCAATTTCCATTTTTTTGTCATTGCTGTTTGTGTTAATTGTTTTGTGCTGCTGCATTGCCTCGTCCCTTAGTTTAGCATCTGAGCTCAGTAGATTTAAGTTAGCTTAAGATGGGGTAGGCTGTATAAGAGAACGAGTTGTGATGAATTGGAAGAAATGCATTGAGAAGCTATAAGAAAATGGTTTGACCAAAAAGTATTTTGAAAGAGGATATGAACAAGAAAGTAGGGTTTAGGGACAACAGGTTTAGGTAGGATTTTCTTGGAAATTAATGATGAGGTAAGATAATGGAAAATTAATAATGAGGTAAGAAGTATGTGAACATATAAATACAGAAAGCATGCTTGGATAGGATTTTTTTTGGTGGAAACAAATGTTGAAATAAGACGAAAGATCTATGGAATGAAGTTTTGGGTTGGACTGCAGTAATAAATGTTACACTGTAAACAAACCCTGTCCTGTATTTTTGTGTTATTACACTATGTGAATTTGTGTTTTTCCTGTCTGTATGTGTTTTGCTAATAAGATTTATGTTGTAGAATTTTTCTGATAATGTGTTATTTACCTTGCACATATGCTTAGACATTATTTATTCTGTTTTGTTTTAATGCTCATGTGTGAAGTTGACGTTTCAAAAGTTATTCTGATCTTTTATGTATTTACTTATGTCATAATTCCTGTAACACTGATGTATATGTTATTTCGATTCTTCTGTAAATCCTGCATTACCACAAATGTTATCTGTATTGTTATGTTCTTTAATGATGTATTTTGTACCTTTGTTATTGTATTCTTATGTTATAAAATTGTAATCGACACCAGACCATAAAATTAAGTAATTTGTAAGTTACATTTCACTGCACACATTTCTGTTGGTCATAGTATTTGGACAATATGTGAGAAGTAGGGACTGTTAGTGTTTGCACGTGTGTTAAAAATTCAGCAAGGGACTGGATAACAGCATTGCTGGTTCTAAGGACAATTCCAAAAACTTTGTAAGTGCACAAGTGGTGGTTTATGGACTTGCTATATTGTGCGCAAGAATCTTCGATGGTGATTGTGCACCTGCACAGTTGCAACAGATGGCTGCTGGCCATCTCTACAAAGACTACAGTGGGTCTGCATCTTTGATGGCCCACCAATACCGTAATCTCTACCAACACTACTGTGGGTCTAGTCTGTGATGACCTACCTACCAATATTCTTCAAAACTTCGACTGACTCTGTGGTGGGTTTGCTCTGTTGTGGCCCATTACCTGTCTGCATGTCGAGAGTCAGCACTGTCTTTCCGTTGGAAGGACAACACTACTTCTTCAAGACTGCATGGAATTCCACTACTTCTGTGTGCATTTTCTTTTACTGCTCAGATTTTGCGAAAAACACTGCACTTTTACTGTGATGGTTGATCAGGACTGTCTTTATGGACTGTGAGAAAATTTTATCTTTTGACCAACATTGTACCAATAAGTGTTTGAATATGATTTCTTTGTTATTGTAATTATGAAAATTTTTTTTCAAATCTGTATTGGCCACTGCCCAAAACAAATATAGAACTTACGTGCCACTCATTCTTGAGTATTAATGGAAGACATCGAAGCAATTCCGAGGCGGACTGTTATAATTGTTGCTGGTAGTTTTGATCAACATGCAAGTATTACGGAGATGATTAGGGAACTCAAATGCGGAGCCCTAGAGAAAAGGCGACGTTCTTTTCGAGAAACACTGTTGAGAAAGAGATGCGGCATTTGAGGCTCAGTGCAGAAAATTCTATTGCCGCAAAGTACATTTCATTTAAGGACCATGAGAAATTAGGATTCATGTAGAGTCTTGTAGACTGTCATCTTTCCCTCGCTCTATTGATGAGTGGCATGGGAAAGGAAGTAGTGGTGCGCTCTATATGGAGGCTTGCAGCGTTTGCAGTATATAAGGGGTATAACTGCAGGTATTTTTATACAATGAAGCGCCAAAGAAACTGGTATACGTATCCACATTCAAACACAAACCGCGCAGTTCTTAGATCTGTTACTGCTGCTACAGTGGCAGGCTATCAATATTTAAGTGAGTTTGAAAGTGGTGTTATAGTGGCGCACGAAAGATGGGACACAGCATCTCCGAGGTAGCGATGAAGTGGGGATTCTCCCGTACGACCATTTCAGGAATCCGGTAAAACATCGATTCTCGGACATCGCAGCGACCAGAAAAAGATCTAGCAGGAATTGGACCAATGACGACTGAAGAGAATCATTCAATGGGACAGAAGAGCAACGGTTCCTTAAATTGCTGCAGATTTCAATGCTGGACCATCAACAAGTGTCAGCGTGCGAGCCATTCAACGAAATATCATCGATATGGGCTTTCGAAAACAAAGGCCCTCTCATGTACCCTTGATGACTGCACGGCACGAAGCTTTATGCCTCGCCTGAGCCCGTCAACACCAACATTCGACTCTTGATGACTGGTCACATGTTGCCTTGTCAGACGAGTCTCGTTTGGAATTGTATAGAGCGGATGGATATGTATCGTTAGACAACATCACGAATCCATGGACCTTGCATGTCAGCAGAGGACCGTACAAGCTGGTGTAGGATCTGTAAATGTGTGGGGCGTATGCAGTGGAGTGATATGGGATCCCTGATACGTGTAAATATGACTCTGACAGGTGACACGTACGTAAGCACCCTGTCTGGTCACCTGCATCCATGCATTTCCATTATGCATTCTGTCGGACTTGGTCAATTTCAGTAGGATAATGCTACACCCCACACGTCCAGGTTTACACTTCCACTGTCAATTAAACTCCCCAGAGATAAACATTATTGAGCATATCTGAGGTGCCCTGCGGAGTACTGTTAGAAGACATCTACACCCCCCTAGTATTCTTACCGATTTACGGACAATCCTGTAGGTTTCATGGTGTCAATTTCCTCCAGCACTACTTCAGACATTAGTCGAGTCTATGCAACATCGTGTTGCGGCACTTCCGCGTGTTCGCAGGTGCGCTACACGATATTAGGCAGGTGTACCAGTTTCTTTCGTTCTTCAGTATATGTGCTACCTTAGTATGTACACACATCTGTATTGAACAATCTGGCTACAAACATGCCACATAACTTACTACCTCATGTATTCTGCACAGTCGTAACTGCACCACTATGTAGACTTCTCCCGTCAGTATAGGCTAACCGTTTTGCGTCCATGTGTCACACTTCAACACCTGACATGCTGCCCAGGTGAAAATAATCATTAAGAGTTTGCTCTTGACACGTGTATTTGGATGTAACAACCAATTCAAAAACATACTATTCCAGACGGCTCTAATTATTGGTCTCCAAATGAAGTATATACTGATTTAATGTTTTAAAATATACTGTTACTCAGTCACCAAGAAAAATATCACCACATTCACGCTCGCGTGTATATGTACACTACTGGCCATTAAAATTGCTACACCATGAAGACGACGTGCTACAGAGGCGAAATTTAACCGACAGGAGGAAGAGGCTGTGATATCCAAATCATCACCTTTTCAGAGCATTCACACAAGGTTGGCGCCGGTGGCGACACCGACAACATGCTGACATGAAGAAAGTTTCCAACCGATTTCTCATACACAAACAGCAGTTGACCGGCGTTGCCTGGTGAAACGTTCTTGTGATGCCTCGTGTAAGGAGGAGAAATGCGTACCATCACGTTTCCGACTTTGATAAAGGTCGGATTGTAGCCTATCGCGAATGCGGTTCATCATATCGCGACATTGTTGCTCGCGTTAGTCGAGATCCAATGACTGTTAGCAGAATATGGAATCGGTGGGTTCAGGAGGGTAATATGGAACGCCGTGCTGGATCCCAACGACTTCGTATCACTAGCAGTCGAGATGACAGGCATCTTATCCGCATGGCTGTAACGGATCGTGCAGCCACGTCTCGATCCCTGAGTCAACAGATGGGGACGTTTGCGAGACAACAACCATCTGCACGAACAATTCGCCGACGTTTGCAGCAACATGGACTATCAGCTCGGAGACCATGCCGGCGGTTACTCTTGACGCTGCATCACAGACAGGAGCTGCTGCGATGGTGTACTCAACGACGAACCTGGGTGCACGAATGGCAAAACGTCATTTTTTCGGATGAATCTAGGTTATGTTTATAGCATCATGATGGTCGCATCCGTGTTTGGCGACATCGCGGTGAGCGCACATTGGAAGCGTGTATTCGTCATCGCCATATTGGCGTATCACCCGGCGTGTTGGTATGGGGTGCCATTGGTTACACGCCTCGTTCACCTCTTGTTCGCATTGACGGCACTTTCAACAGTGGACGTTGCATTTCAGATGTGTTACGACCTGTGGCTCTACCCTTCATTCGATCCCTGCGAAACCCTACATTTCAGTAGGATAATGCACGACCGCATGTTGCAGGTCCTGTACGGGCCTTTCTGGATACAGAAAATGTTCGACTGCTGCCCTGGCCGGCACATTCTCCAGATCTCTCACCAACTGAAAACGTCTGGTCAATGGTGGGCGAGCAACAATCTCGTCACAATACGCCAGTCACTGCTCTTGAACTGTGGTATCGTGTTGAAGCTGCATCGGCAGCTGTACCAGTACATGCCATCCAAGCTCTGTTTGACTCAATGCCCAGGCGCATCAAGGCCGTTATTACGGGGTACTGGGTACTGATTTCTCAGGATCTATGCACCCAAATTGAGTGAAAATGTAATCTGATGTCAGTTCTAGTGTAATATATTTCGCCAATGATTACCCGTTGACCATCTGCATTTCTTCTTGGGGTAGCAATTTTAATGGCCAGTAGTGTATGTGTTTTGATGAAGTGAATGGAACGGAAAGGAGCAATAGTAAGTGGTAAAATGGAAAATACCCTCATCAACGCATTTCACAGTGCTGCGCAGAGTAGGAACATGGTGATGCAGGAAGCAGCTCTCCTCCGCGTCCACTGTAGTATGGGGTCGGAGGTCGCGAGCGTGCCACCAGAAATACCTGCGACCCGGGCCGCGCCGGCCCAACAGGTAGGCAGCGGCCGCCTCCGGGCAGGCTAGCTCGCGGACCGCCTCTGCCTGCTGGCCGGCTGCTACTTGCGGCTGGCGGACCGCCAGCTCCGCGCATGCGCACGCCGGGCTACCTTGACACACAAACGCTGCTGGCTGCGCGTTACGTAATCCCTTCCTGCCGCGCCGCGCCGCGCCTCGGCCGGCTCTTTGCGTATTCCGCTCTCGCGCGATGCCGGCGCGCCGCTCCAGCCACCGCGGTGCCGGCGCACAAACATCTCTTCCGCTGACATAACTGGCGCGCCGCACACTCACTGGCGTTTTTTTTAAATTTCCTAATCTTTTATTTAGTTCTGTACCTGACTGAAGGTCAGTAAAGCAATAAAAGACTCATAATACGTCCACAAATTCTGGAAACTATAGAATTCCAAAATGAAAACAACACTGCAAGTAATAAAATAATATCTCTAGTGTAATACTACTACAGTGGTATTTTAGTTACTTGTTGTCGCCGGCCGTGGTGGCCAAGCGGTTCTAGGCGCTACAGTCTGGAACCGCGCGACCGCTACGGTCGCGGGTTCGAATCCTGCCTCGGGCATGGATATGTGTAACGTCCTTAGATTAGTTAGGTTTAAGTAGTTCTAAGTTCTAGGGGACTGATGGCCTAAGATGTTAAGTCCCATAGTGCTCAGAGCCATTTGAACCATTTTGAACTTGTTCTCACATTAGTTTACAATAATATCTGATACGTCACAACAATAAAACATAATTTACAGTTAACACCTCACATGCATATAATTAGTTATAGGGCTACTTAGTTCCAAAACGTTACTCTATATATTCACTCTCATTGGGTAACATAAGGGCGTTTATATATACTAAGATGATATCTGTTCTTTCGGACATGTCCGAAAGAACAGATACCATCTTAGTATATATATATATATATATATATATATATATATATATATAGCTAAGGCTCACCGGCCACTTGTCCATCTTCTTCTTCTGTGCGAATACACAAACAGGCCCGAACTCTTACGGGAATCGGCAACGCGCCACGAGTAATGAGTATAATGGGCGGGGGCACTACGAATGTACTCCGGGACAATATGTTGAGAATGTGGGTTTCGCGGGAGGCGTGCCAGAGATAAATCCCTGTAGTCGCGCTATCCTCTGTGTGCTTGGTGGCTCAGAAGGATGCCGGCACGGTAGCTCAGCGTGTTCGGTCAGAGGGTTGCGTGCCCTCTGTAATAAAAAAAACTGAGTTAATAGATCAACAACGAACGTAAATGGATGTCTTACGACGTCCGCCCCGAGCACATGCAACGAACTAAAGCGAACAAAATGAGATAAAAAAAAAGAAAAAAAAGGATAGAGCGTCTGCCATGTAAGCAGGAGATCACGAATTCGAGTCCCGGTCGGGGCACACATTTTCATCTGCCCCCGTTGACGTATGTCAACGCCTGTCAGCAGCTAAGGGTGTTCATTTCATTGTAATAAGGACGTTTGTCTCTCAGAATCCATCTATAATTTTAGAGAAGATTATCTATGCACAGGTGTTAGCTTCATCCATCAAAGACTGAAGAGCTAAAGGAACTGGTACAACTGCCTAATATAGTGTAGGGCTCCTGCAAGCACGCTGAAGTGCCGCAGCACGACGTGGTATGGACTCGACTAACGTCTGAAGTAGTGCTGGAGGGAACTGACACCATGAATTCTACGGGGATGTCCATAAATCCGTGAGAATACGAGACAGTGGAAATCTCTTCTGAACAGCACGTTGCAAGGCATCCCAGACATGCTCAATAATGTTCATGTCTGGGGAGTTCGATGGCCAGTGGAAGTGTTTAAACTCAGAAGAGTGCTCCTGGAGCCAGTCTGTAGCAATTCTCGACGTGTGGTGTGTCGCACTGTCCTGCTAGAACTGCACAAGTCCATCGACATGCACAATGGATTTGAATGGGTGCAGATGATCAGAGATGATGCTTACGTACGTATCACCTGTCAGAGTCGCATCTACACGTATCAGGGTTCCAATATCACTCCAACTACACGCGCCACACACGATTACAGAGCCACACAAGCTTGAACAGTGCTCTGCTGACATGCAGGGTCCATGGATTCATAAAGTTGTCTCCAAACCCGTGCACGTCCAAGCGCTCGATACAATTTGGAACTAGACCTGTCCTACCAGGCAACATGTTTCCAGTCATCAACAGTCCAATGTCGGTGCTGACGGGCCCAAGCGCGGAGTAAAGCTTTGTGTCGTGCAGTCATGAAGGGTACATGAGTGGGCCTTCGGCTTTGAAAGCTCATATTGATGATGTTTCGTTGACACTTGTTGTTGACCCAGCATTGACACCTGCAGAAATTTGCGAAAGGGTTGCAATTCAGTCACGTTGAATGACTCTCTTCATTCGTCGTTGGTCCCATTCTTGCAGGATCTTTTTACAGCCGCAGCGATGTCGGAGATTTGATGTTTTGCCGTATTCCTGATATTCACGGTACACTCGTGAAATGATCGTACGGGAAAATCCCCAGTTCATCGCTACCTCGGAGACGCTGTGTCCCATCGTTCGTGCGCCGACTATGACACCAAGTCCAAACTCACATAAATCTTGATGACCTGCCATTGTAGCAGCGGTAACCGATCTAACAACTACGCCAGACGCTTGTTGTTTTGTATATGCGTTACCGACCGCAGCGCCGTATTCTATGTGTTTACATATCTCTTTATTTGAATATGCATGCCTATACCAGTTTCTTTGGCGCTTGAGTGTAAAATAATAGACCTAGTGCAGTAGTACTACAGCGTGTTAGTTACTTATTTTTTCACATATTATGTTACAGTAATATCAGGTACGTCCTAATAACACAACAATAATAACAACTCACAAGCCTGTAATTACTATCAGGGCTCCTTAGTTCCAAAACCAATGTTGCTCTATTTATTCACATCTGATCCGGTAACACCAGCACGTTTTACTGTCACATCCATCTATAATTGTAGAGAAAATTATTTCTGCACACGTGTTAGCTTCATCAATGGTTCAAAATGGCTCTGAGCACTATGGGACTTAACATCTATGGTCATCAGTCCCCTAGAACTTAGAACTACTTAAACCTAACTAACCTAAGGACATCACACAACACCCAGTCATCACGAGGCAGAGAAAATCCCTGACCCCGCCGGGAATCGAACCCGGGAACCCGGGCGTGGGAAGCGAGAACGCTACCGCACGACCACGAGCGGCTGACTTAGCTTCATCCATCATAGGAATCGGGCTGTCAATTTTCCAGTAACGTGAATTACAGACGCACACCGAAAGATTATTGTGGCATGGCGGAGATATAGTTTATCAATTTCTATCAACCGTAACACTTTTTTATAAACCGCTGTTTTGTATTACGTGGGTAACCATTTACTGGGTTGGGTTGGGTTGTTTTAGGGGAGGAGACCAGACAGCAAGGTCATCGGTCTCATCGTATTAGGGAAGGACGGGGAAGGAAGTCGGCCCTGCCCTTTGAAAGGAACCATACTGGCATTTGCCTGGAGCAATGTAGGGAAATCACGGATAACCTAAATCAGGATAGCCGGACGAGGGATTGAACCGTCGTCCTCCCATTTACTGATTACTACCATTTACTTACTACTGTGAATTATTTAGGAGGTATTCCTTAACTATCTTTTTAACAATACTGGTTTTAGTTATTTGTTATTTCATTGGAGAATTTATTGTACAGTTTGATGAAAAAAAAACTGTTTCGATGTTTTTGCTTAATTTTTATCAGTACTTTTAAATCTTGTTCTATGATTGTGAGTACTGCTATTAGTGTGTAATTTCTAATGTTTTACTATATACCGTTAATGGATTGATATTTTTCCACTTAGATGCGATACAATCTCTAGCTATGTAGAAAGAATATTAATGAGCCAAATTATTTTTCCAGTTATTATTCTTATCAGCCTTATTTTGTGCACTTCATCCCCTTGTTACAGTCGAATGTAATAAGGAACAACGTATTACTTTGAGTAACTTGGTGTTAGACATTGTTGATATGACTTAAGGGCCATAAAGACATACTTTATTTTAAACATTTAATAATGATCTGGGATTGAGGAAGTCGTTGTTCATAACGCATTAGCAGGAAATAGAAATTACTTAAAATAACTGGGTGATTAATAACTGAGTGTTTACAGGATGGCATGTGTTTACAATTACGAACTTGTACTTAGTTCTGTTTTGATGTATAGAAGTTTTTATATTTGTGCCAAGTTGTTGCCGCTATGATTCAATAAATCTTATGAAGTACTGTGACTCAATAAAAGCCTGTACTGACCAATAACAACATTATTTGAATCACTTTATGTGATGTGGCGCATTCGTACTTGCAATGGCTTCGGGGAAGCCGCAGGGTTATGAAAGAATCCTATCGCCTCGCGACTGGTAATTCTGTCACTAATCTGTGTATGAGAGCTGCAGCTGTAGCCGTCTACAAAAGCTGACGGTGACGTATGATTCACATCGAATATCGCGGAGTTGGAGAGCCGCAATGAATATCTTGGACCGAAGCGAGTTCATGTAACCAATGCGGAATCTCTGACATGATGACTGATTGCAAAGACTTTTCCAATCATGACGTACATCAAACAGCTCCCCGTTGACTACCTATGATAGCAAACACTCATATGACCTCGATGCGTTGTGGAAGCACATCTCTGGTATAGGGTGGAGCCTCTCCACGCTCGCACCGGGATGGTGACAATCACTAAAGTTCTGATGTTACCTCTGCGTTTGTTAGTTTTGATCGAGGAGTTAACGCGATGCGGGTCTGTAATGTTGTCCGAGCGTCTGGGTAGGACTACCCTTTAATACGAGCCCATCGAGCTGATAGAAAGTGGATGAAAGGCGGGTTTGAGGACAGCGTCTAGGGAAGTAGGGAAGGAAACCTCAGTGAGAGTCTGAACGGGCAGTAAGAGCAGTGGCGTTTTTTTATCAATGGCATTGGTCATAATCCGATCTCACAGTGTGTAGGTTATGTGGGTTTTGTTGGAGTTTGTGTGCAAACTAACTTCCCTGCTGTTGTTGTAAGTAGGCTGTTTATGTTTTCTTATTGGCAACGTTACGTAGCGCTCTGTATGAAAATCACTGGCTGTGCTGTGTGCAGTCTGTGGCTAGTTTGCATTGTTGTCTGCCATTGTAGTGTTGGGCAGCGGCAGCTGGATGTGAACAGCGCGTAGCGTTGCGCAGTTGGAGGTGAGCCGCCAGCAGTGGTGGATGTGGGGAGAGAGATGGCGGAGTTTTGAAATTTGTAAGACTGGATGTCATTAACTGCTATGTATATTATGAGTTTTCAACACTATTAAGGTAAAGACATTGTTTGTTCTCTATTAAAATCTTTCATTTGCTAACTATGCCTATCAGTAGTTAGTGCCTTCCGTAGTTTGAATCTTTTATTTAGCTGGCAGTAGTGGCGCTCGCTGTATTGCAGTAGTTCGAGCAACGAAGATTTTCTTTTGTAGGGATTTTTGAAAGTCAGATTGCGTGGCGCTAAAAAATATTGTGTGTCAGTTTAAGCACAGTCGTGTATAATTGTTCAAAGGGGACGTTTCATTGTCAACTGTTATTTGCGTTGAAAAAGCAGGCATAATAACTGATGGGATAACCGCAATCACTGGTTTTTCCAATGTTATTTATAATCCGACTTGATTGCAAAAAAAAATGTTTATTCACATGACCGGTTTTGGTTCCTCTAGAACCATCCCCAGATCTGCAATTTCGGTTACAGGAGTAACCCGTCCTTATACAGCAACCTTCACAAGCTGCGTCACATAAAATTGTTTGTGTATGGCTGTGAATGGACGGGTTACTCCTTGACCGAAATTGCAGATCTGAAGATGGTTCAAGAGGGACTGAAACCGGTCATGTGATTAAACATTTTTTGCAATCACGACGGATTATAAATAACGTTGTTATTTGCGTTGTTTGTCTGCCTTCAACTTGCCATAGGTGGCTGAGCGTCCCTAGTACAAAGTGGCAATTATGCTTCCACCTATGATTGAGATCGTGCTCAGATTTTGTATGACCGGATTGTTCGAATGTCTCGAGTTCCTGTACAGTCGTGTGGCTATATTCCGGTATGTCGTCGTATCCGAAACATTACGTCACATAAGGCTTTTTCGAGCGGAATATCGGAAGATTCTGGCTCACTTGGTGTATATCTCACACCAGTCACGCCTGCGGAAACCTCGGAAATCAAAACTTATTGCTTACATTGAAGAGAGAGATTCGTGTGAGGTCTAAAATAAGGCGCGCAATTTTTCTAACGACTCCTGTAGCGATATCGTGCCAGTGGCGTATCTGGCTGCCAAGCAATCCATCCGTTGTTGCACTGAATTGCCTATTGTTCAAGTGTAAGCCTTCTAACAGCGTTGGCTCACGCCCAGCACGCTCTTCCCCGGCACGGCGAGGGAACAGGTACCGGGGTATGCTGCTCTCGCACCGTTTCCCAGCCAAAGCAGTAGCAAGCCACCCACCGACGCCGAGTCCACTATGGAATGTCAGGGAATTCATTGTCACAGACACGACTCCTACAGTCGTCGCTGCGTTGGCACTCTTAAATATTTCACAGGCTTTATGTACTATTGGCCTTTTACAGTCTTACAGTCATCAGTGTTTGGCCTATTTGAGAAAATCTGCATCTCTTCCTATTCTGCTTAGCTTTCTTCGACTCTGAATATCTAATACAGGGTTATTACAAATGACTGAAGCGATTTCACAGCTCTACAATAACTTTATTATTTGAGATATTTCACAATGCTTTGCACACACATACAAAAACTCAAAACGTTTTTTTAGGCATTCACAAATGTTCGATATGTGCCCCTTTAGTGATTCGGCAGACATCAAGCCGATAATCAAGTTCCTCCCACGCTCGGCGCAGCATGTCCCCATCAATGAGTTCGAAAGTATCGTTGATGCGAGCTCGCAGTTCTGGCACGTTTCTTGGTAGAGGAGGTTTAAACACTGAATCTTTCACATAACCCCACAGAAAGAAATCGCATGGGGTTAAGTCGGGAGAGCATGGAGGCCATGACATGAATTGCTGATCATGATCTCCACCACGACCGATCCATCGGTTTTCCAATCTCCTGTTTAAGAATTGCCGAACATCATGATGGGAGTGTGGTGGAGCACCATCCTGTTGAAAGATGAAGTCGGCGCTGTCGGTCTCCAGTTGTAGCATGAGCCAATTTTCCAGCATGTCCAGATACAGGTGTCCTGTAACGTTTTTTTCGCAGAAGAAAAAGGGGCTGTAAACTTTAAACCGTGAGATTGCACAAAGCACGTTAACTTTTGGTGAATTGCGAATTTGCTGCGCGAATGCGTGAGGATTCTCTACCGCCCAGATTCGCACATTGTGTCTGTTCACTTCACCATTAAGAAAAAATGTTGCTTCATCACTGAAAACAAGTTTCGCACTGAACGCATCCTCTTCCATGAGCTGTTGCAACCGCGCCGAAAATTCAAAGCGTTTGACTTTGTCATCGTGTGTCAGGGCTTGTAGCAATTGTAAACGGTAAGGCTTCTGCTTTAGCCTTTTCCGTAAGATTTTCCAAAACGTCGGCTGTGGTACGTTTAGCTCCCTGCTTGCTTTATTCGTCGACTTCCGCGGGCTACGCGTGAAACTTGGCCGCACGCGTTCAACCGTTTCTTCGCTCACTGCAGGCCGACCCGTTGATTTCCCCTTACAGAGGCATCCAGAAGCTTTAAACTGCGCATACCATCGCCGAATGGAGTTAGCAGTTGGTGGTTCTTTGTTGAACTTCGTCCTGAAGTGTCGTTGCACTGTTATGACTGACTGACGTGACTGCATTTCAAGCACGACATACGCTTTCTCGGCTCCTGTCGCCATTTTATCTCACTGCGCTCTCGAGCGCTCTGGCGGCAGAAACCTGAAGTGCGGCTTCAGCCGAACAAAACTTTATGAGTTTTTCTACGTATCTGTAGTGTGTCGTGACCATATGTCAATGAATGGAGCTACAGTGAATTTATGAAATCGCTTCAATCATTTGTAATAGCCCTGTACATGCGACATCAACAGCCTTCCATATTCGTATGAGACATTTACATTTACAGAAAGGTGACATATTAAGGGGAGATTTACTATCTTTTGGTTCAAAAAATCGACTTTTCTAAATTGCATTTTTGGATCCATAAAAGTGTTTAGAATCCAGCCCTGAAACACAAAATTCAAATGAAAGTTTGAACGCTTGTGTTTGGAAGTTAACCCCCCAAGCATTTGCATTCTGGTGCGAGGACTGTGGAGATTGCGACTTTCCTGGCAGTGAGCAGCTTCAACGAAGGGTGTTCAGAAATTCTGAAGACCTTGACAACGGTGGACGTCACCCTGGGACGCAGTTCGCCAAGCATTCGGACGACCATCGGATTCAAGCGGCCGAAAACCGCTTGTCACCGGCCGTACGAGCGGTTCTGGAGCAGCGCAGGATGGCCCAGATCGAGCAGGACGCCCTCTATGAGGAAGAGGAAGGACTAGTTTATGGATCCGGAATAGTTATCGCGCGGTATGGTAACTTCTAATCTACTGAACCGATTGGCAAGATTCTTTGTTTCCGGCGAAGATAACTAAATTGTCTAGGACTTGTACCACTTTTATTCCGATCCATCAACTATAAATACACTCCTGGAAATTGAAATGAGAACACCGTGAATTCATTGTCCCAGGAAGGGGAAACTATATTGACACATTCCTGGGGTCAGATACATCACATGATCACACTGACAGAAGCACAGGCACATAGACACAGGCAACAGAGCATGCACAATGTCGGCACTAGTACAGTGTATATCCACCTTTCGCAGCAATGCAGGCTGCTATTTTCCCATGGAGACGATCGTAGAGATGCTGGATGTAGTCCTGTGGAACGGCTTGCCATGCCATTTCCACCTGGCGCCTCAGTTGGACCAGCGTTCGTGCTGGACGTGCAGACCGTGTGAGACGACGCTTCATCCAGTCCCAAACATGCTCAATGGGGGACAGATCCGGAGATCTTGCTGGCCAGGGTAGTTGACTTACACCTTCTAGAGCACGTTAGGTGGCACGGGATACATGCGGACGTGCATTGTCCTGTTGGAACAGCAAGTTCCCTTGCCGGTCTAGGAATGGTAGAACGATGGGTTCGATGACGGTTTGGATGTACCGTGCACTATTCAGTGTCCCCTCGACGATCACCAGTGTTGTACGGCCAGTGTAGGAGATCGCTCCCCACACCATGATGCCGGGTGTTGGCCCTGTGTGCCTCGGTCGTATGCAGTCCTGATTGTGGCGCTCACCTGTACGGCGCCAAACACGCATACGACCATGATTGGCACCAAGGCAGAAGCGACTCTCATCGCTGAAGACGACACGTCTCCATTCGTCCCTCCATTCACGCCTGTCGCGACACCACTGGAGGCGGGCTGCACGATGTTGGGGCGTGAGCGGAAGACGGCCTAACGGTGTGCGGGACTGTAGCCCAGCTTCATGGAGACGGTTGCGAATGGTCCTCGCCGATACCCCAGTAGCAACAGTGTCCCTAATTTGCTGGGAAGTGGCGGTACGGTCCCCTACGGCACTGCGTAGGATCCTACGGTCTTGGCGTGCATCCGTGCGTCGCTGCGGTCCGGTCCCAGGTCGACGGGCACGTGCACCTTCCGCCGACCACTGGCGACAACATCGATGTACTGTGGAGACCTCACGCCCCACGTATTGAGCAATTCGGCGGTACGTCCACCCGGCCTCCCGCATGCCCACTATACGCCCTCGCTCAAAGTCCGTCAACTGCACATACGGTTCACGTCCACGCTGTCGCGGCATGCTACCAGTGTTAAAGACTGCGATGGAGCTCCGTATGCCACGGCAAACTGGCTGACACTGACGGCGGCGGTGCACAAATGCTGCGCAGCTAGCGCCATTCGACGGCCAACACCGCGGTTCCTGGTGTGTCCGCTGTGCCGTGCGTGTGATCATTGCTTGTACAGCCCTCTCGCAGTGTCCGGAACAAGTATGGTGGGTCTGACACACGGGTGTCAATGTGTTCTTTTTTCCAATTCCAGGAGTGTATTTTTACTTGGCCGACGAAGTCGAAAAATCGATGAGAAAAACACTATTTTGTTCAAATGGCCGCCATTTTGTTTCCTATGGACCAAATAACTTAAGCGAAGTAAAACTCCTAAAGAAATATACTTCGCTAACGTCAACTCAGTTTTGATTTCAGACCAGCCGGATGACCTGTGACGTACCGCGCGTGGAGGTCTACATCGAAATTTTGCTTCGTTCCAACGGCACTCCCGCCTTTGCTCTTCGACATTTCCGGTCGAAAAAATTCCATTTTGTAGAGTAAATATCAGTAAACATTTTGACCAAATTTGACGTTGATATCTATAACAAATCTCGAGAAAAAATTTCTCAAAGAACACGCTTTTTTCGGGCAAAGGTAGTAAACCTCCCCTTAATAAATTCATTTACAAAATGTGCACGTAATAACCGACTAGCATAACTCTGAATGCTTTCGTTCTTCAGTGGTGCTGAATTACATACGGATGATAGTAGCATAGTTGATTCTAACAAATAGGCTTGAATGCTGGTAGAGCTATGAGTCGCTCCAGTCACGTCAGTGTAACCAAAGTGTGTGTTCGATGTCTGCGTGCAAGAACACTCACAGAGAGCGGGTAGCAGAACGAACAGTGGAGGGTATACAAAGCATGACGGGGGGACGCGGAAAACAGTGCAGTCATCGTCGTAATGTGGAAATGGGGCGAATTAACTGACATCCAAAAGGATATGAACACTGGCCAAGGGCGGAAGCATTTCAAAACGACTTAAGGCTTTCTGCCTTGGTTGAAGCACACCGTGTGTGGCAAAATGGCGCTATCGAAAGTCGGCGCAGAGACAACTGGGGTGCACCACGCGGTGAACTACGCCTGCGGGCGAACAGACGTGCAACTCTAGAGCAACTGACCGCCCACATGACCCAAAGGACTACCAGCAGCGTCTCTTCAACGTCCGCTCAGTGAATGTTGCTGTGTTCGGGTCTCTGCATGAGATTCCTGTTTCATGCACTCAATGCTGACTCCTGTTCAACAACGAAGCTTGGATTTTGCACGCCAAAACTGCAACTGGACGTGTACTGAGTGGCATGAGGTGGCCTTTTCAGATGTCTCAAATTTTTTGCTCCACCGGCGCGAAACGTCTGAAAGCTCACACCCTACAACAGTCGTCGGAAGGGTCCAGACCGAAGGAGGGACGGGTCTCGAGATTGTTTACCTGGCGTTCTATGGCTGATCTCATCGTTCTGGACGCCGGCCGAAGTGGCCGTGCGGTTCTAGGCGCTGCAGTCTGGAACCGCGAGACCGCTACGATCGCAGGTTCGAATCCTGCCTCGGGCATGGATGTGTGTGATGTCCTTAGTTAGGTTAGTTAGGTTTAACTAGTTCTAAGGTCTAGGGGACTAATGACCTCAGCAGTTGAGTTCCATACTGCTCACAAGGGAACCTCCCCATCGCACCCCCCTCAGATTTAGTTATAAATTGACACAGTGGATAGGCCTTGAAAAACTGAACACAGATCAATCGAGAAAACAGGAAGAAGTTGTGTGGAACTATGAAAAAATAAACAAAATATAAAAACTGAGTAGTCCAAGTGTAACATATCCAACATCAAGGACTATATAACACGAAGAGCGCCGTGGTCCCATGGTTAGAGTGAGCAACTGCGAAACGATAGGTCCTTGGTTCGAGTCCTCCCTCGAGCAAAACTTTACTTACTTTATTTTCGCAAAGTTACGATCTGACCGTTCATTCATTGACGTCTCTGTTCACTGTAATAAGTTTAGTGTCTGTGTTTTGCGACCGCACCACAAAACCGTGCGATTAGTAGACGAAAGGACGTGCCTCTCCAATAGGAACCGAAAACATTTGATCGCAAATTCATAGGTCAACCGATTCCTCCACAGGAAAACACGTCTGAAATATTCTATACGACACTGGTGACGGCATGTGCGTCACACTACAGGAATATGTTGTCGACCCACCTAACTTGCACACTTGGCGAATGGGTAAAAAGATTCTTCTACCTTGCCCGATTTAGGTTTTCTTGTGGATGTGATAATCACTCCCAAAAAAGTGATGAAAACATTGAGTTTGTCACATAAACGGCAACAAATGAATGCAACAGT
Organism: Schistocerca serialis cubense; assembly: GCF_023864345.2. Taxonomy (NCBI): domain Eukaryota; kingdom Metazoa; phylum Arthropoda; class Insecta; order Orthoptera; family Acrididae; genus Schistocerca; species Schistocerca serialis. Next base: position 602,161,579 of record NC_064645.1, on the reverse strand, counting down.
TTCACAGTCGCACAGTTTTCCCTGTGCTCTGTCAAAACAAACGTTTTTAACGTTTTCAAGTTTTTCCGTGTGTAGACCGTCAAATCCTGCATGTGTCCAAGCAAATCTGAACATGTCCTGGAATTTTGGAGAGCAAAGTTGATCATGTCTGAGTGCATGAACTTTGATAATTGTCTGAAAATAAAAAATCAAAACTTTTTACTCGAGGGAGGGTTGAACCAGGGACCTTACGTTCCGTAGCTGCTCACGGTAACCACGGGACCACGGTGCTCCTCAGTGTATAAGTACCTTAATGTGACATATCTTGCACACGGACTACTCAGTTTGTCTATTTTGCTTATTTTTTTCATAGTTCCATACAACTTCTTCCTGTTTTCTCGATTGATCTATGTTCAGTTTTTCATGGCCTATCCCTGTGCCAACTTACAACTAAATCTGAGGGGGGTGCGATGGGGAGGTTCCCTTGTCAGAACCATTTTCTCATCGTTCTGGAAGACACAACGAGCCAACACAATTTTTGCGTCTATCCTTGGGGACCATGTCCAGCACTACATGCAGTTTTTCCTCGGCACGATGGCATCTACCAGCACAACAATGCAACCTGTCGCAGTGTACGTGCGAGGTTCGAAGTGCACCAGGATGAGTTTACCATATCCCCCTGACCGTGAAACTCCCCGGATTAAAGCTGTATCGTGAACCTATAGAACCACCTCGATAAGGACTGCTCGCACCATGGATCCTCAACTAAGAAACCTAGGATGGCTGGACACCGTGAAACGTCCCCTTAGAAATATTATAAATGACTTTGCTTAAACTGACACACAATATTTTTAGCGCAACGCAATCTGACTTTCAAAAATCCCTACAAAAGAATGGCCCTGACTGACATTAACCTATACCTTTCACAAATCACTTACCTCACAAAAATCTTCGTTACTCGAACTACTGCAATACAGCGAGCGCCACTACTGCCAGCTAAATAAAAGATTCAAACTACGGAAGGCACTAACTACTGATAGGCATAGTTAGCAAATAAAAGATTTTAATAGAGAACAAACAATGTATTTAACTTAATAGTGTTGAAAAATCATAATATACATAGCAGTTCATGACATCCAGTCTTACAAATTTCAAAACTCCGCCATTTCTCTCCCCACATCCACCACTGCTGGCGGCTCACCTCCACCTACCCGCTGTTAACAGCCGACAGCCCAACACAACAATAGCGAATATTACAACAATGCCACCCAGCCACAGACTGCACACAGCACAGCCAGTGATTTTCATACAGAGCGCTACTTGGCGTTACCAATATAAAAACCTAAACAGCGTACTTACAACCGCACTGGAGTCGGCCTGACTCCACACCCCTGTCGGCACCTTCCAGAACCCCAATGACACTCTTCCTTCACGTCTTGCAGCGCAGGCTTTTCGTGGCGTCACCCGACCAAGAACAGCGAACGATGGATGGCGTACTGACCCCCCACACACAGCTTACTTCAAAACCTGAACATAATTTAAAAAATGGATATAAAATTCCACAAAACTGTGTTCTTTTTAAATTCTTGAGTTGCCCATTAGATTTCTGACATCGGAATTGCAAAATTCAAAATGGCGGATCCAATTTGGTGGATAAAAAATTATAAAATCAGTCGATTAGAGTGGAACTCCACGTACGAAGATTTTTTAGGTTGGTGATAACGAATTAGAAGTCGAAATCGCCGTGGTGAAATGTTCTATTCGGCATTTTACATTTTTCAATCGAAATCGTTATCACATTAGTCGTTTGTGTCGTTATTGCTTTCAGATGGATCGCTGTGGGGTTGTCCAGTGTAAGATGGTTCAAAAAGCAGGTCTGTTACCTCAAATGGAAACTGTTTATCTTATTCAGTTCTCGTTTTCTGGGCTCTCAAGATTAATGGATTCGAAGATACCAGAAACCGATGGCATGCTGTGTTCATCGTTTTCTCACGTAAAATCTTCTCGAAAACGCCAGGTGTTGTTATTCCGATCTCCCCCGCATCTCCAGATATCCGACCAATCGGCAACAGAGGAGCTCCGATTACGCTATATTCGTGCATGAAAACTATGAGAACTGATGGCATCGGATATTACTGCAGAATACTGGGAGCCCGGTGAATATTGTCACCCGAGTTCCGAGAAATATACTTTCTTTCAGAGTTCTTGATAGATATAATTTACTTCTAGACTCCTCGGTGCGAAATTTCAATACTTAGCAGCGTTTAGCAAAAAATAAGAATTGCTCGACGAAATTTTAATCTTGTAAAAAAAAAGACCACAATCCTAATGGCTCTTCAAGAAATCTTCAGTAATTCGTAATGATTTTTTATGCAGATAATAAATAGTTTATGAAATAACTGATATAGTGATGGACTCATTTTTGTCTTGTGACAGTATGTGCATGCAGATGCATTTAAACTCTTTAACTACACTATTAGGGTGGTAGGAGAGCCATTTACAAAAGTGGAGCCTCGCACAAGAAATTTTGTAGCCAACGATTTCCGGCAATATGGGTAGTAGCTTAGTTTTAAGTCCATACGTCATTACACCGGTTAAAAATGTCATAAACGCAACTTCTGCAGTGCTACCCATCTTATTTTATATTGACTTCTAGGCAGGATCGCTGTCAAATATTAAACAGGCCACACAAACAGTATCTGAAAATGAGCCTTTGTCTGATTCATTGTTTACCAACTGTCACAGCACGTATTATATTGACCTGCCTTGAACCTTTTCGTTTGTAAATTAATCCTCTCTTCTCCTCTCCTCTCATCTTTTAGCACCCCTCAACTTTGGTTATTCACTGAGGGCGAGGAAAGGTTTTTCGGTCATTGGTGTTTGTTTTTATCAAACCAATCGTCAAATTAAATTATGAGGAACTGAATTAGAGAAAGAACTGGAAAGAGTACGCTCCTATCGTCACACCGTGACTAGCAAGTTACACGCTATCATCTCATTTGATCGCGACCTGATTGTGAGATCCCAAGGTACATCCCATTTTCAAGATCCTTCCAGGCTTCTCAACTTTCATGGTGTCGAGATCATACCGTGATTACCTTGGTATAGAGAAAATAGCTACTGTGTATAGCTATATTTTGATGACTGCGACTTGCTTACACTGTTGCAGAACCTAGCAGCGAATGAACGGAGCAGAAAATCACTCGCCACGTTAGTGCTGGACAGTTGCAGCCGGTGGGCGTCTGAATCAGATACAACCATCTGTTGCTATCAGGTACAGTAGCAAGTGACCTATACTTATACCTATCCTCACTGCACGTGAATTGGTGCAGAAAATTTGTAATGGGCTCTCGAATCTGGAAAGGGTTACATGTGTGCCGTACACGTTATTACTGACTGATGGCCACATATGTCAGAGATCATACGAGGAGATGCATTTCCCTTGCCATAAAAGTACCGTTTAGATAAGTGATCTACGTATCCTCGCAATGAGCGATGTTCACGTGGGGTGATATTCACCTCCTTGAGCGCCTGGTTTCACCTCTGTCTGGCGAAAGATACAAAAACCGACTGTTCAGTCGGCTGTATTCGTTTATTCACGTACTGCACACCGAGTATAAAGTGAACCCAGAGCCCGTTTGGGCAATACATCTTCTCGACGGAACTGTGTAAAAGTGTTTTAGGTAGACTCCATAGACGTGAGGCTGTGTGGTGTCTAATGTTACAAACCTCAATCTTGGGAAGCCGTTTAGCGAGTTGGGTGCGCTGGATCCAGTTCCAACTACTCTGCATTAGTTGAGAGCAGCAGTTGAATGGTCGAGCATCGTGATGGCTCCGAACTCTTTTGGTAACTCGTGGAAGTCCACGCCACAGCGGGCCGGACCTGCATCATGGCGAAGGTTATGGGGATAGAGGAGGGAGAGTGGGGGGGGGGGGGGGTTGCCGCTACAGGTGTATTTCAATATACTATTTTAAAGAAAAGGTTCTCATGAATGAACCACAGTCGGCTTTGATCCAATGAAGGAAGCATGAAGGAGACAAATTACTTGGCGGGAACTTTGCTTGTAGAACTCTGTATTTTGATTGTTCAAGGAACTTTCCAACTCTAAAATCACATAGTCGTCAATATGAAATTCTTGCCACACAAAGGTTTCTTCATCTGAAAAAAATAAGAAAAGAGGAAGAAGTCACTGGGTGTCATGTCAGGAGAATAGAGTGGGAGGTGTGGAGGGGGAGAAAAATTTGGTAACCCTAAAAAGTATCGTAATATCGCATGTGACTGTGATCCGTGCAGAATGAGTTATGGCTTTGTCATGGAGTAAAAACTCCTACTGTAAATAGCTTCCCCGCGGTGCTTCGTTTCGACAGCTTCTCATAAACTCGACATGAGATTTCGGTTCAGCGAGCGTATTCAGTGAGTGTGAGTAGTCGAGGAACTCAGTGGGGGCGATCTTTGTTGTGTTCAAAAGTTCAGTTTGTTGAAAACTGATCCATTACTGATTCTTACATATTCCATAGTCGTCTCCATTGCGATATGTCGGTCGCCAAACCCCAGTACCTCCATTTCTCCTACAGTCCAAGTTATTCACAGAGAGATAGTTTTCCATTTCGTTCTTTGTCACTGAGACATTCAACACAGACTTCGGGCTGTGCCATTGGATTTTTTCACCTCAGCGATGTTTGATAAAATCATTGTTATTCTAAATGATGAACCGATTTTCAAAAATTCTTATACATTCTAGTACAAATCCAAAATGAACAAGCTTTACACCAATGAAAAGAGGAAGCTTCAAAATTTTCGGCAGGCGGCGGGAGGACGGTGATGGTTTCAGAAGCGGCCGGTAAAGTTCGCGCAGCAATAGGGCCGTCGTTCCGTTTCACTATCAGTTGTGAGGGAGATGGTGACTGTGGAGCACAAGGTTTTCTGCGTTCCTGAATTCGCAAAAAGTGAGTCTCAAATGGCAGTGCAGCGGGCATTTCGTGCCAAATTCGGTATTCAACCACCAACTCGAAAAAGCACTGGCCACTGGTTTAAGCAATTTAAACAGACTGGGAGTATGTGCGAAGGAAAAACCACAGACCGACCACGTTTGTCAGAAGATTCAAGAAAGTTCTGTGCTCAGTCCCAGTTCAGTCTACCAATAGAGCCAGTCAACTTGGAATACCTCAACCAACTGTATGGAAAGTTCTGAGGCGGCGTATGCTGTACAAGCTCTACCGATTACAATTTTTGCAGGCCCTCAATCCCAATGACAAACAGAAGCGTCTCGTATACTGTGGTTATCTGCTAGCAAAGATGGAGGATGACGCATTTCTACAGCAGCGAGTCATTTTTAGCAATGAAGCGACGTTCCACCTTAGTGGAAAAGTCAACAGACACTATAATCACATATGGGGTTTCGAAAATCCACATTTACCACTGCAACGCGAAAGAGACTCACTGAAAATCAACGTCATCTGTGCAGTATCCCGTACAAAGGTTTATGGATCATTTTTCTTTGCGGCAAGAACTGTTAAGGGAATCATGTACCTGGAAATGGAACAGTGGCTGTCCCTCCAACAGAATGGACCTCCGCCCCATTGGCACCATGATGTACGAGGCTTTTTGAATGACTCCCTTCCTCAGCTCTGGATCGGTCGTAGGGGTCTTGACCAGGCTCTGTACTCCTAGCCACCGAGATCTCCCGATCTCACACCCTGCGACTATTTCTTATGGGGTTACGTGAAGGAAGATGTTTCCGTCCCACTTCTACCAACAAATCTGCGGAACTGGATCACTGCTCCCGTGCACTCAGTGACAGCAGATACGGTTTCGCGTGTGCGGAATCAGTTTGGCTACTGCGTCGATGTTTGCCGTGCTGCCAACGGTGCCCTCATCAAACATTTATAACATTTATCACATTTCTAATTACCAAATAATTATTGAAAAATAATTAATTACGAATTATTTATTTATTAAACTGATGTCAAACATTGCGAAAAAAATTTCGAACTTCCTCTTTTCATCAGTATCAAACTTGTTCATTTTGGATTTGTACTTGAATAAATACGCAGTTTTGGAAACGTGTCCATAATTTAGAATAGGCCTGTATGCTATACAGGATGTTATGAGTATAAGTGTTGACATTATCCCCACTTCAGGGTGTTAGTTGTTTTTCTCTGCGTCTAACAATCTTCCTACAAATACGTCACATAATTTATTATCTGATGTTTTCTGCACGGTCGTCACTGTATCACTAACTAGACTATGCGTGTCAGTGTAGACTAACCATTTTGCGTCCACGTGTCCACATTTCCACAATTCACCTGGTGCCCAGGGGAAAATAATCATGAATGGCTTACTCTTGCCCTACTTGGAAGTATTTACCAACCTAAAGTTACTACTTGTAACAGTTATAATTATTAGTCTGCAGATGAAGTAAATACTAATGTAATGCTGTTCAGTACACTGTCGTCAGTCACTAACAAAAATATCTGCACTTACGCCCGTAACATCCTTTATAATACTTTATACACGGTGGTCAGAAATAATCTGAAAAGCTTGTAATGGTGTTGTAGGGTAGGATACGCTGATATGTAAGTATTAAGAAACAAAAATCGATACGTTGCACCGTTCCGCTGTAATTAGCATTGAAGTTAGCCAGTCAGGTCGTTGCATATGCAAATCCAAGCAGCCTGCCAGAAATAGTGTTGCCAAACGTGATCTTCGATCGGTTTTCTCAAACAGAACAAACATAGCTCTCGCTTACCTAGCTTCAGTTTATCACTTCCGAAAAGACACATTTTAACTGGCGACGAGCGTTTAAACAAACAGTAACTCATTGCCCTATAGATGTCTGTGCATTACCACGAGCAACGATCTGATTGGCTGATGTCAATGTTGATTAAAACGGAAAAGGCGCCACGTATCTAATTTTAACTGTTATTTCTCAGCGTAACCTTCCCTGCGACACCCTCACAATCCTTTCAGACTGTTTCTGACTGCCCTGTATACGAAAGTTAATAATTTTCACAGTAGCAAATTTTTAAGTAGAACTACTGAAAGTTGAGACCCAGTTTGGATCCAAGTCGTGGAGTTTAAGTACAATGCTCATTATGAAACAATACTTTGAATATACAAAACGAGCGACTGCAATGTTCTTCTTTTTTTCTGAATTCTCCATATAACTAATAGTTGAGTTTGGCCACTGTACACAACGAAAATGCCCTCACAGTGAGAACAATATTATTATTATTGTTAGGAGGTCGCCGAACCATGGAATGTTGTACCCATTTGCTCTACTGACTGACAAAATTATAATAAAAGTTAACAGAGTTCCCTGAAAATTTAATCAAATTACAAAATGAAACTTACGTTGTAAGGAGGTGCCAAAACGAGCAGAGGCTGTATGATGAAAGTGCAGCAACATCTGCTCGTCTAGCTTGCAAAATCAAAGTTAATAAAAATAAGAAATACAAGTTGCATGGAAAACTAAGCCGGTAATGAGCTGCTCAAAAATAAATCACACTACCACAGTTATAAAACATTTCTTCAAAATCAGCAAGCCGTTTGTCCATCAGCACCGCACAATGACTGGGAGACGAGGGACCCTTATAGTGGGTGGTGACAGAATGACCAACTCGACAGCGCAGGGGAGAACGGTCCCTTAACCACCTAACTTTCGAAAATACTGTACTACTACACTCCTGGAAATTGAAATAAGAACACCGTGAATTCATTGTCCCAGGAAGGGGAAACTTTATTGACACATTCCTGGGGTCAGATACATCACATGATCACACTGACAGAACCACAGGCACATAGACACAGGCAACAGAGCATGCACAATGTCGGCACTAGTACAGTGTATATCCACCTTTCTCAGCAATGCAGGCTGCTATTCTCCCATGGAGACGATCGTAGAGATGCTAGATGTAGTCCTGTGGAACGGCTTGCCATGCCATTTCCACCTGGCGCCTCAGTTGGACCAGCGTTCGTGCTGGACGTGCAGACCGCGTGAGACGACGCTTCATCCAGTCCCAAACATGCTCAATGGGGGACAGATCCGCAGATCTTGCTGGCAAGGGTAGTTGACTTACACCTTCTAGAGCACGTTGGGTGGCACGGGATACATGCGGACGTGCATTGTCCTGTTGGAACAGCAAGTTCCCTTGCCGGTCTAGGAATGGTAGAACGATGGGTTCGATGACGGTTTGGATGTACCGTGCACTATTCAGTGTCCCCTCGACGATCACCAGTGGTGTACGGCCAGTGTAGGAGATCGCTCCCCACACCATGATGCCGGGTGTTGGCCCTGTGTGCCTCGGTCGTATGCAGTCCTGATTGTGGCGCTCACCTGCACGGCGCCAAACACGCATACGACCATCACTGGCACCAAGGCAGAAGCGACTCTCATCGCTGAAGACGACACGTCTCCATTCGTCCCTCCATTCACGCCTGTCGCGACACCACTGGAGGCGGGCTGCACGATGTTGGGGCGTGAGCGGAAGACGGCCTAACGGTGTGCGGGACCGTAGCCCAGCTTCATGGAGACGGTTGCGAATGGTCCTCGCCGATACCCCAGGAGCAACAGTGTCCCTAATTTGCTGGGAAGTGGCGGTGCGGTCCCCTACGGCACTGCGTAGGATCCTACGGTCTTGGCGTGCATCCGTGCGTCGCTGCGGTCCGGTCCCAGATCGACGGGCACGTGCACCTTCCGCCGACCACTGGCGACAACATCGATGTACTGTGGAGACCTCACGCCCCACGTGTTGAGCAATTCGGCGGTACGTCCACCCGGCCTCCCGCATGCCCACTATACGCCCTCTCTCAAAGTCCGACAACTGCACATACGGTTCACGTCCACGCTGTCGCGGCATGCTACCAGTGTTAAAGACTGCGATGGAGCTCCGTATGCCACGGCAAACTGGCTGACACTGACGGCGGCGGTGCACAAATGCTGCGCAGCTAGCGCCATTCGACGGCCAACACCGCGGTTCCTGGTGTGTCCGCTGTGCCGTGCGTGTGATCGTTGCTTGTACAACCCTCTCGCAGTGTCCGGAGCAAGTATGGTGGGTCTGACACACCGGTGTCAATGTGTTCTTTTTTCCATTTCCAGGAGTGTATATGGAGGGGATGACTCATTGCCATTGCCAATGTGACAGACGAGAGAATCGCTTATTTAATGACAAAACAGGTGAACACTGCAGAAATTTCCCATCCTTGGCGTTCAAAACGCACCTCAACAAATGAGAGTTTGTTACTCGGATGGAGCGGTGTCTCATCGATTGGTCCGCTTCTTCACACTAAGCATGGTGATGATGAGGAGGCTCAGTTGGATTGAATCTGCCATATTTTGGGGGGAAAGCAAGAGACTTTCCCACAGTTGTCGGGTGGCATCTCGATCGATGTCTCCTCCTTTGATGCCCAAACTGAATAGGCAACAATGTAATGATCATCCTATGGGTGTGGCAGTGGCTAAAACCCGCCTTTCCCTCACGGATAGGAGAGGAGCCGGCTCTGCCGACAACAGCACGAAGCAAGCTGCAGCGTTACTTCCGCAAAAACTGCCCAGCTCCCAGGGAACCTTTGCCCTTCCTGATGACATTCACTTACTGCATCCCTCCAATGAAGAGGACGGGAAGACCACACCAGGAGAACAACTCTCCAGTGAGAAAAACGCAAGGCTTTTCTCCTAGAAAAAATGTCCAGTAGACTGTAAATAAAATTATCCATGAGCTGGTGACAATAGTGAATCAATATCGCTTAGCAATATGTGACAGCAATGTCAAACTACAAAATGTTTGTTTTGTGTTTTCTTTGTTACAAGAGCACACAGAGATTAGGTAGGAACTGACGGCTGTTCCTCACACGGCTAGGAATTAGTTAATGTTCTTGCCCTTATACAGTATACATATATGTAAGGTACAAGTCAGACAGATGACGCGGGAGGACAGACGCCGCTATCCGAAGAAATTCGTCAGCAGACATTATTGTGCGTGCGACGCTCATTATTGTTGTAATCGCTGGTGAGATCAGTTTACTCCCAAGTTTTTCTACATCTACATCTACATCCACACGGATACTCTGCAAATCACATCTAAGTGCCTGGCAGAGGATTCATCGAACCACCTTCACAATTCTCTGTTATTCCAATCTCGTATAGCGCGTGGAAAGAATGCACACCTATATCTTTCCGTATGAGCTCTGATTCCCCTTATTTTATCTTGATGATCGTTCCTCCCTATATAAGTCGGTGTCAACGAAACATTTTCGCATTCGGAGGAGAAAGTTGGTGATTGGAATTTCGTGAGAAGATTCCGTCGCAATGAAAAACGCTTTTCTTTTAATGATGTCCATCCCAAATCCTATATCATTTCTGTGACACTTTCTCCCATATTTCGAGATAATATAAAACGTGCTGCCTTTCTTTGAAATTTTTCGTTGTACTCCGTCAGTCCTATCTGGTAAGGATCCCACACCGCGCAGCAGTATTCTAAAAGAGGACGGACAAGTGTAGGATAGGCAGTCTTCATAGTAGGTCTGTTACATTTTCTAAGTGTCCTGCCAATAAAACGCAGTGTTTGATTAGCCTTCCTCACTACATTTTCTATGTGTTCCTTCCAATTTAAGTTGTTCGTAAATGTAATACCTAGGTAAATAGTTGAATTTACGGCTTTTAGATTAGACTGATTTATCGTGTAACCGAAGTTTAACGAGTTCCTTTTAGCACTCTTGTGGATGACCTCACACTTTTAGTTATTTAAGATCAAGGCTTTTGTACTTCAGGAGCGGAAAACAGAGGGGAAATTTAAGAAAATAGCATTTCGAGACCAAGGTAAGTCAAGGAAATTTTTCACGATTCCTTTTTAATATTACGGACTAGTAGATACGCGACTAGTAGCTTATAATTCGTATTTAGGTTGTGCAATAGAAACATTGTAGGTTATGTCGGTCGAGTAATGGCTTCTTCCGATAACATCTTTGGTGAAAATGGAGGTGCGGCATGTGTGCCTACGAAAACGGACAGATGACGCATCATTACTGTGGGACAGATGCCGCAATGCTTGCAATGATAACAGGAGTCCATACGTTTCTGTTTTACAGAAAAATGCCGAGAAAACGCATTAGGACAACACACAGGGCAAAATTGACTGCAGAAGATCTATTAGAGGCAGTGAAACTAGTTTAAGAGGACGGTTATGCAAAAAGGAAAGCAGCTCCAATGAAAAATATACCACAACGAACATTAAGGAGATGACTTGCTACGCACAATTTCAATAAACTAGGGTGTGGACCATCATCATACTTGGGTGAAGATGCAGAAAGGAAATTAATTGCCCATATAAAGAAATTGCAAGCATGTGGCTTTGCTCCCAAACCGTCAGACGTCAGGCAAATAGCTTTCGATTTAGCTGATCAGATGGGACTGAAAAAGAAATTCAAAAGGAAAAGAAACTTGCACGCAAAGATTGGTTTCTCTCATTCTTAGAACGCAATGCAGGCTTGAATATCAGAAAAGCGCAAGGGCTTTCTGTAGCAAGAGCGATTGGAATGAACAGAGACGAAGTCAACTCTTACTTTCATCTGTTAACACAACAGACGTTGACCGAAAATGGGCTTTTGGATAAAGCAGGTAGTATCTACAACGCAGACGAAACTGGTCTACAGTTAAACGATGAGCATGGGAAGGTTTTGCGGCAGAAGGAGGCAGAGATGTCCATGTCCTTCTGCTGAAAGAGGAGAGACAATAACAGTTATTGCATGCTGTAATGGCGAGGGAATTTTCTTACTGCGTTTACAAAGGAGTGAATAAAAAACAAGACTCTGAAGACAACATTCCTCCAGGACCAGTTGTTGTTATGAGGAGATAATCCGCTAATGTCAACTATTATATTTTCATGGATTGGTTCAGAAATCATTTCCTTCCTAGAAAGGCGCCTGGCCCTGCTCTGCTTCTGTTAGATGGTCATGCCTCTCATATGAATTGTGTCACGCTTTTGGATATAGCTGCTGTTGAAAATGAAGTGTCGATAATTTGTTTGCCTAGCCACACGACACACTTTTTAGAGCCACTAGACCAATCATTTTTCAAGTCGCTGAAATCCTACTTTAAAGAGGCTTGTCATCCATGAATTGTAGGTAATGCAAGCAAAGACAGAAGAATTACAAGGCAGCAACTTCGGGAGTTGCTCTTCAAAGCATGGACTCGTGCTGGCACTGTCCAGATTGGTGTATCCTGATTTAGAGCTACTGGAATTATCCCACTTGTTTCAGACATTTATGATACTGGACTCCCAACTATTGCAGATGACTCTAATGATCTGACTCCAGAAGAGCTATCAACACCAAGGTCTGAAACAAATGTATTAAGAGAACACCCTCCTACCTGCAAACCTTGCACAAATTTGGCTGCTCATCGACCAACTGATCAAGGCAGCTGCTGTATAAATGACGACTCAGTGACATCTCATGGAGAGACCCCATCAAAATTGCTGGGAAAGTTTTCACCTGCTCCTACACTGCCACAGAGAAATCAATCCAAAAGAAAGCAATCAGCAACAAATATAACATCCGATGATTTCATAGCAATCAAAAGAAAGAAAATCACCGAAAGAAACAAGAAAGGAAAAGATCTTGCCAACAAAAATGTACTAGCTAAAATAAATAAAATCCCCAAAACCAGAGGGAAAAAATCGCCAAAGAGGAGTCTGTTTGAAGACTCAGTTTCAGAAGAGGAAGATGATGATATTTCCCCACACGGTAGTTCCTCCATTGAATTAACTTTCGAAGAAAACGAATGTGAAGAGTGCCTTGAACTTTATCAAGAAACAACGTCTACCTCTGACTGGATTCAATGTGTAGGATGTTCTAGGTGGCTTCGTGAATCATGCACACTCTATGAGAACATGTGTCGTTTGTGTGAACGACTTGAAAATAAACTTAAAAAACAAAAAGCAAAGTGAATGTCATTTTCAATGTATTTTGCCATTGGCCATCTGTCCCTCCCTTCTGCGGCATCTTCCCCGCCACTTACTAATTGAAATTTACAAGCCTTTGTACATCGTAAGAATGTTCCTTTGTTATGAAGTTTTTTGTAATGGGATGGTATCTATAATAAAATACAATGTTCAAACCATCAATCTTGCCTAATTTTATCGAGATTTAAGTCTTTATATAGTGATAAAAATTAATTTGAAAAAATGTGTGGCGTATGTCTCGTCTTTACCTTATTTAAACTACTCAAAATGTTTTTTATACATGGCAATGTGATGTGCACTTTGATGCTAATGAATCAAGCTGAAGTGATTTGAAGACATAAAGCAATCCTTCAGGAGAGAAAATTTTTGCAGTGTATATCTGAGAAGTTATTTTAAATCATATGAATGATGGCTCAGATGAGTAATTATATCGAAACCAAATGAAACAATTAAGCACTGAGGAAAGTGATCTGCCGGCCGTTGTAGCCGAGCGGTTCTAGGCGCTTCAGTCCGTAACCGCGCTGCTGCTACGGTCGCAGGTTCGAATCCTGCATCGGGCATGGATGTGCGTGATGTCCTTAGGTTAGTTAGGTTCAAGTAGTTCTAAGTCTAGGGGATTTTCCAGGGTTCGATTCCCGGCGGGGTCAGGGATTTTCTCTGCCTCATGATGGCTAGGTGGTGTGTGCTGTCCTTAGGTTAGTTCGGTTTAAGTAGTTCTAAGTTCTAGGGGACTGATGACCATAGATGTTAAGTCCCATAGTGCTCAGAGCCATTTGAACCATCTAGGGGATTGATGACCTTAGATGTTAAGTCACATAGTGCTCAGAGCCAATTGAACCATTTGAAAGTGATCTAAACAACTATATCTCTGGTTTTGAAATAGAGCGACGAGAAATGTTTTATCTGGACGATAAATGTTTATGAGTAATAAATGTTTTTAACACCTAAACCTCCAGATGTCAGATACTCAAATAGGTACCAAACGTTGTACGTCGATTTAGTTAGTGCCATGTGCCATCATCTAATAGAACATGGGTAAATGGTAATTAAAAGTAATACAAGAACTACGTGGCACAGGAAAGGTGTATCAGTGACTGATGGCTTTGCAGGCCTCGCTTGGTAAGTTGGTAGAGCGTAAGGTCGTCGCGTCTAAGGTCCCGCGTTCATATTCAACTGATGACAGCTCGTTTTAACTGTTTACGCTTGAAACTATCATATGGGAGAACATTTTCCTGCCGTGTAAAACGACTTTTCGGTGCTTGTAGCACTGTACTTTTGGCCGTAGTGTCCTTTCGCTTCGGCGTAGCGATGCTAGGTGCTTCAGTCCGGAACCGCGCTGCTGCTACGGTCGCAGGTTCGAATCCTGCATCGGGAATGGATGTGTGTGATGTCCGCAGGTTAGTTAGGTTTAAGTAGTTCTAGGTCAAGGGGACTGATGACCTATAGTGCTTAGAGCCATTTGAACCATCCTTTCGCTTTGTTCGTTGAAAGCAGCAAACCTACAGAGTACATTTGTATAGATACGTGTGGTGTTCTGTCGGACATGTGCGCCAGAACAGACACCACTCGTGATGAAGCAGCTAACGCATTTGTAGTTCCACGGAATGAACAGAATCAGAACAGCAAAATGAAGCGACCGTTACATCACAAGTGCGGATATGTTAATAGACCTGTATAACACTTTCACGCATAACACAGTAAAAAAATGTCAGCATTGGGATATGAACCGAAGACCCTTGGTACGACTATGTAACGCTCTACCAACTTCTCCACGGAAGCTGTACTTGTAAGTTACTCACACTTACGCTTTTCCTGTGCTCCGTAGTTCTGGAGTTACTTTTAATTAACGTTTACGACAGTTCTGCTAGACTACAGCTCACGTTGTTGTTGTTGTGGTCTTCAGTCCTGAGACTGTTTTGGTGCAGCTCTCCATGCTACTCTATCCTGTGCAAGCTTCTTCATCTCCCAGTACTTACTGCAACCTACATCCTTCTGAATCTGCTTTGTATATTCATCTCTTGGTCTCCCTCTACGATTTTTACCCTCCACGCTGCCCTCCAATGCTAAATTTGTGATTCCTTGATGCCTCAAAACATGTCCTACCAACCGATCCCTTCTTCTAGTCAAGTTGTGCCACAAACTTCTCTTCTCCCGAATCCTATTCAATACCTCCTCATTAGTTACGTGATCTACCCACCTTATCTTCAGCACAGTACGAACTAAATCGGAATTTTGGCTGATACTCTATCGCTGTACAACGTTTGGTACCGATCTGAATGTCTGACATCTGGAGGTTTGGATGTAAGGAACAAAGTAATCTACTATTGAGCGGTAAAGGGCTCTGAGCACTATGGGACTGAAGTCATCAATCCCCTAGAACTTAGAACTACTGAAACCTAACTAACCTAAGGACATCACTCGCATCCATGCCCGAGGTAGGATTCGAGCCTGCGACCGTAGCGGTCGCGCGGTTCCCGACTGTAGCGCCTAGAACCGCTCGGCCACTCCGGCCGGCCTGGGCGGTAAAGAAAATTTCTTTAATTTTCACTTAATTGAAAATAATTGTAAAACAAATAGTGTTATTTGTTAATGCTATTTTAATAACAGCGTAAAAACCAGAGACCTAAAGTATTTAGGTGAGGACTCTAGTCAACATGATGGTCTAAGTAACACGGCAATTAACTATTACATTACGACGACTTTAATAGAAAAATTCTATCAAGAAGTCATTTTACGTTCTCGCTTTTATTCTGTCTGGAGAACACGAACCCGTCAACTAGTAAATACATAAGTGATTGTTTACCCATAGCTGTAAACGGCCGACAAAAGTAATTTTAATAATAATCAATCATAACGAAGTAGCAGTGCTGCATATGATATCACTACACTACCCCTTCGTATTTCCGGTTACCACCTACTTAGCTGAAGTGAAGGAGCAGTTTATTTTTACGAGCAAAACGAGAAGCTGGTAGGCAGCAATTCAGTGGGTTCTGCGTCTGGTGGAAGGCGACTGGCTGTCGTTGCACAAGCGGCTGCTCTGGGCTCAGTAACCGGAGAAGTCGGCTCGCAGTGTGACAGCCACTCTTAATCTCGCGCCGTGTTTACTGGGCGCCGGGACCTGCTAAAACACACAGATTACCATCTCCACACCGCGCCGTGTCGTGGCCGGTCGCGCTTCAGCACCCGCGCCACCTCACTCGCGAGGACTTCTCGTGTGGCGTAATGACAAAGTGTGCCTACCTGCGGCAGGCGGCAGGCTGCGAGGGAACACGACTCCTACACAGCGCCCGGGTGTATATCATCATTCCACTTGGAGGAAAGCAACGCTTCAGAGCTTTCCACAGGGTGCCTTCGCCGCTAATGTTACTTAAGAATCAATGACGTGACATTAAGAACATAAAAACAGATCTAAAACTATCCTCCTTGATAACTGCTAACGCACAATACACAATCTACAATAGTTTTGATAACTGTGGGACTGGGACACCAAAAGGCAAAGTGAACTTTTCGAAAACATGTCGGCTATATTTACGGCAGTACTTCTCTACCACCGGGTACAAAAAAAGAGCATAAAAATACGAAATCTGTAACAGTGTCGATCGCTGACAAAAACTATCACGCTACATATACGAGGGGCGTTTGAAAAGTCCGTGCAAAGTACGAGAGATGACACCACCGGCGAGTATCGAGGTCATGTTTAGTTAGTATCATCTTTGGAAAGAACGCACACCAAGTTTCAGCCATATTTGTCTATTTCTTTGTGTTTGGCATTCGTGTGAATCAAGGAAGTCAAGTGATTGTCAAAAAATGGACGAAAAAGAATTTCGTGTGGTGATTGAACATTACTTTATGAAAGGCAAAATGCCTCAGGAGACTAAAGAGAAGCTTGATAAACATTACGGTGAATCTGCATCTTCAATTAGAACAGTTTATTAGTGGTTTCAAAAGTGGCCATATTGGCACAAGTGATGCTGAACGTTCAGGACGCCCTTTGGAGGTTACGGCTCCAGAAATCATTGATAAAATCCATGATACGGTGATGGATCACAGAAGAGTTAAGATACATTAGATTGCTAGTGCTGTTGGTATATCGAATGAACGGGTACATAATATTTTGCATAAACATTTGGACATGAGAAAGCTATCTGCAAGATGGGTTCCGGGATTGCTCACGCTTGACCAGAAACGGAATCATGTGAAGTGTTGCAAGGATGGTTTGCAGCTGTTCGGGAACAATCCACAGGGCTTTAAGTGTCGTTTCGTCACTGTGGATTTATCATGGATACACTACTATACTCCTGAGACCAAGCAACAGTCTAAACAATGGGTTACCAAGAGAGAATCTGCACCAACAAAGGCGAAGACCATTCCTTCGGCCGGAAAGGTTATGGCGACTGTCTTTTGGGATTCGCAAGGGATAATACTCATCGACTACCTGGAAATAGGTAAAACTATTACAGGTGCATATTATTCGTCGTTATTGGACCGTTTTAAAACCGAGCTGCAAGGAAAACGCCTGCAATAGGACCGCAAAAAAAGTCATTTTCCATCACGACAGTGCACCAGCGTACACCTCAGCATTTGTGATCGCAAAATTAATGGAAGTAGGATTCCACCTCGTTTCACATCCCCCCTTATTCTCCAGACTTGGCTCCCTTAGACTACTATTTGTTCCCCAGTGAGAAGAAATGTATAGCGGGACAAAGATTTTATTCAAACGAGAACGTGACTACAGCAACTAATAGCTATTTTGCAGACTTGGACCATTCCTATTATTCGGAAGGGATGAACAAATTAGAACAGCGTTGAACGAAGTGTACAAGTCTAAAAGGAGACTATGTCGAAAAATAAAAAAGGTTTACCCCCAACAAGTAAGTAGTTTTTACTTTTACACGAACTTTTAAAACGCCCCATGTAAGCACCCAGAAATACACTGCGGTGATAAAAATCGTGGGATAACTCCTAATATGGTGTCGGACCTTCTTTTTCCTAGCGTAGCACAGCAACTCCACGTGATATGGACTCAACAAATCGTTTGAAGCCCCTGCAGAAATATTGAGCCATGTTGCCTCTGAAGTCGTCCATAATTGCGAAAGTGTTGCCAGTGCAGAATTTTGTGCACAAACTGACCCCCTCGATTACGTCTCATAAATGCTCGATGGGATTCATGTCGGGCGAAGTCGGTGGCCAAATCATTCGATCGAATTATCCAGAAAGTTCTTCGAACCAGTAACGAATAATTATGGTTCGGCGACATGGTGCACTGTCATCCATAAAAATTTCATCGTTGTTTGGAAACATGAAGTCCGCGAATGGCTGCCACTGGTATCCAAGTAGCCGGACATAATCATTCTAGAGTGAAATTTTCACTCTACAGCAGAGTGTGCGCTGATATGAAACTTCCTGGCAGACTAAAACTGTGTGCCGGACCAAGAGTCGAACTCGGGACCTTTGCCTCTCGCGGGCAACTGCTCTACCAACTGAACTACCCAAGCACGACTCACTCCCCGTCCTCACAGCTTTAATTCCGCCAGTACTTCGTCTCCTACCTTCTAAACTTCACAGAAGCTCTCCTGCGAACCTTGCAGAGCTAGCACTGCTGGAAGAAAGGATATTGCGGAGACATGGCTTAGCCACAGCCTGGGGGATGTTTCTAGAATGAAATTTTCACTCTACAGCGGGGTGTGCGCTGATATGAAACTTCCTGGCAGATTAAAACTGAGGACGGGGCGTGACTCGTGCTTGGGTAGCTCAGTTGGTAGAGCACTTGCCCGCGAAAGACAAAGGTCCCGCGTTCGAGTCTCGGTCCGGCTTTCAGTTTTAATCTGCCAGGAAGTTTCATATCAGCGCACACTCCGCTGTAGAGCGAAAATTTCATTCTAGACACATCGCCCAGGCTGTGGCTAAGCCATGTCTCTGCAATATCTTCTCTTCCAGGAGTGCTAGCTCTGCAAGGTTCGCAGGAGAGCTTCTGTGAAGTTTGGAAGGTAGGAGACGAGGTACTGACGGAATTAAAACTGTGAGGACGGGGCGTGAGTTGTGCTTGGGTAGCTCAGTTGGTAGAGCACTTGCCCGCGAAAGGCGAAGGTCCCGAGTTCGAGTCTCGGTCCGGCACACGGTTTTAATCTGCCAGGAATGACATAACCATTCCCAGTCAATGACCGGTTCAGTTGAACCAGAGGACCCAGTCCAGTCCATGTAAACACAGCCCACGCCATTATGGAACCACCACCTGCTTGCACAGTACCTTGTTGACATCTTGGTTCCATAACTTCGTGGGGTGTGCACCTCATGCGAACCCTACCATCAGCTCATCAGAAAAGACCAAGGATTTACAGTCGCCTAGGGTCCAACCAATATGGTCACGAATCGAGGGGAGACGCTGCAGGCGATGTAGTGCTGTTACAAACGACAATTGAGTCTGTTGTCCTCTGCCATAGCCCATTAACGTCAAATTTCGCCTCACTGTCCTAAAGGATACGGTCGTCGTACGTTCCACAATGATTTCTGCGATTATTTCGGTCGGTGTTGCTTCTCTGTTAGCACTCACAACTCGCTGCCCTAGGTCGTTAAGTGAAGGCCGTCGGCCATTCCATCGGCCACTGCGTCGCCCGTGGTGTTACTGACAATTATTGACGTTGTGGATCTCTGAATACTAAATCCCCTAACGATTTTCGAAATGTAAAGTAACATTCGTTGAGTTCTAACTACTGTTTCGCGTTCACCGTCTGTTTATTCCAGTCATGCTACCATAATCACGTCGAGAACCGTTCCTGATGAATCACCTGAGTACAAATGACAGTTGCGCCAATGCAAAAAAAAAAAAAAAAAAAAAAAAAAAAAAAAAAGGGGGGGTTCAAATGGCTCTGAGCACTATGGGACTTACCATCTGTGGTTATCTGTCCCCTAGAACTTAGAACTATTTAAACCTTACTAACCTAAGGACATCACACTCATCCATGCCCGAGGCAGGATTCGAATCTGCGACCGTAGCGGTCACGCGGTTCCAAACTGAAGCGCCTAGAACCGCACGACCATACCGTCCGGCTGCGCCAATGCATCGCTCTTTTATACGTTGTGTACACGATACCGCCATCTGTACGTGTGCATGTCGCTATCCCATGAATTTTGTCATCCCAGTGTATGTATGTCTGCTGTGGCCACCAATTCATAATTTCACATTGTAGTATAGGGTCAGTTGTAGGCGACGTGGACAGCATTTGTTAATTTGCTGCTGATCGTTTTTTGTTAGAAAAAGAGACTAAACAATAAAGTTTTTTAGCCATGGATTTGTTTTGTGAAATATTCCCAGTGAACGCATCGCCTTAAAACTGCATAAAACGACAATAAATGTTTCCAAAAATTACTGCAACCAGTCGCATTTTGTGGTTCTTCAATTTTTATTTGTCATGACCGTTTTCTGATCGCCTAGCGATTCATTATGGAAGGGTACAAATTTACTGCGTCTATGCAGCATTGTGACAGTCGTGTAGCTGTGGAAACATACTCGTATATACAAACGAAACACGTAAGGACTGAATGTGGCGACAATTATTTACATCATCAAATCGACTGAAAAGCATTATTTACTGTTATTAGTATCCACTGGATATTCGTGAGGCACACAATGCTCTGGAAAACATAATTAATGTTTTTCAGTAACTTTTAAATTGAATCTTCTAAGTTAGTTGCTATTAATTTTATTATATTTCGTACAACAGACCTATTTCGGGGGTACTGATATTGCCAGTAGCTACTGTGAATATTACGTTTGGTAAATTTCAATGACACTGAAACGCCAAATAAACGGGTATAGACATGCATATCCAATACGTAAACAAGCAGAATGTGGCACTGCGATCGGCAACGCCTATACAAAACAACGTCTGGCGCAAATGTTAGATCGGTTACTGCTGCTACAATGGCGGGTCATCAAGATTTAAGTGAGTCTGAACGTGGGGTTATAGTCGGCGCACGAACGATGGGACACAGCATCTCGGAGGTAGCGATGAAGTGGGGATTTTCCCGTACGGCTATTTCACGAGTGTACCGTGAATATCAGAAATACGGTAGAACATCAAATCTCTGACATCGCTGCGGCCGGAAAAAGATCCTGCAAGAACGGGTCCAACGACGACTGAAGAAAATCGTTCATCTTGCAGAGGTGCAACCCTTCCGTTCGTAAATTGCTGCAGATTTCAATGCTGGGCTATCAACAAGTGTCAGCGTTGAATGGTTCGCACGCTGAACCATTCAACGAAACATCGTCGTTATGGGCTTTCGGAGCCGAAGGCCCACTCGTGTACCCTTGATGACTGCACGACACAGAGCTTTACGCCTCGCCTGGGCCCGTCAACACCGACATTGGACTGTTGATGACTGGAAACTTGTTGCCTGGTATCGTTTCAAATTGTACAGAGCGGATGGATGTGTACGGTACGGAGACAATCTCATGAATCCATGGACCCTGCATGTCAGCAGAGGACTGTTCAAGCTGGTGGAGGCTTTGTAATGGTGTGGGGCGTGTGCAGTTGGGGTGAGATGGGACCCCTGGTACGTCTAGATGCGACTACGACAGGTGACACGTATATAAGCGTTCTGTGTGATCACCTGTATCCATTCATGTTCTTTGTGCATTCCAACGAACTTGGGAAGTTCCAACAGGACAATGGGACACCCTACACTTCCAGAATTGCTACAGAATGAGTCCAGGAACACTCTTCTGAGTTTAAACACTTCCGTTGTCCACCAAATTCCCCAAACATGAAAATTATTGAGCGTATCTGGGACGCCTTGCAATGTGTGTTCAGAAGATATCTCTACCCCCTCGTATTAGGATTTATGGACAGCCCTGCAGGATTCATGGTGTCAGTTCTCTGCACCACTACTTCAGACATTCTTCGTACATTCATATTTAAATTTTATGATGGTGGGACATCAGCTGGTATAATTTTTATTAAAAATGTAACTCCTCCAGCTGTACTTAAGATTTCATATTTATTTGGCTACTAGTTTCGTCGTTGTGTCAACGCCATCTTCAGTCCCGTACACTTTGATGATATCAGTTGTGTGTGGCTGAGTACTAGAAGTCCGCGGTGAGACCAATGCGTGCTCCACACGGATGGCGGCAAGTAACTAGTGTAAACTTCAGACATTAGTCGAGTCCATGACACGACCTCCTGCGGCACTGGTGCGTGCTCGCGGAGTCCCTACACGATATTAGGCAGGTGCAACAGTTTCTTTGGCTCTTCGGTGTAATTTATCAGAATGCTAATTAGAATATTTGTGAACAAAAGAGTTAATAAAATGTGTTAGAAAGTGGGAGGGTAGTGATGAGTTCTAAACTATTATGAGGATATCCTGAATAGAATAGAAAACTTTGTACCGCAAAGGAACATTTCAACCTGGATGGCAGTTCCTGCTGTTTATCCCTAAACTTTCTCAATGTTACTGGAAACCTATTGAATATGAATCCTGCTGAATAGTGCAAATTCTTCCGTGTAATACTTATGGAAGAGTTATCCAAGTAAATATCATTTTCCGTCTAGTGTTCACTGTATGAATGTGGCAGTTTCTTCTGAATGAGCCAATATTGTCACCATTGAATTTCATTGTGATGGACATGATGAAGCATACTATCATTGTTTAGAAATATTTATTCTGATCCTCTTCAATCGTCATGATACCATTATGTTGACTGCCAAGGGTGCAGCATACTATCATTTTTCCCAAGCCAATATTCTGTCCCTCTTCAATAGTCATGACACTACTAAGTTGATTGTCAAGGGTGGAGCAACCTCTGAAGCAAGATAGGCTGAAAGTTGTTTGTTATATCAAGTGTCATATTTTACTTATATGTTACTTAAGAGTAATTTTTCCTGTGATATCTGTGCCAACAAGTCGACTATCCGAGCCGTCACTGCCGCTTCTGCTGCACTGGTTTGTCTTAACTAAGGTCTTTGCTGTCAACACTGACTCGGCCAATGCGAGTTAAGGGCGGCTCTGCCTACAACATGGCTCCCATGTTTGAAGATGAACAAAGCTTCTTCTTTCTGTGATGTTTGGTGCTGGCTGTTCACCTCTTTATGTGTTACACTGCGGTAAGAAATATGCTGAATTAGGTTGAAGAGGTAGGAGAGTGACGTATCAATGCAGCGTGGATTTGCGAATTCGAGATTACAGTGAGAATTGTGTACTACATTTCTCTATGCATTTTACGAAGTTCAGTACAAACACTGCAATTAATTAAAAACCGACCAACACACCAGACATTTAGAACAAGCTGTTCATACCATATAGGTGACATGCAAAGGACCACCAATGAACATATTGAAAGAAATAGAACTGTATTTACATACACACAACTACCAGCTAAAATACTTAATGATTAGATCGTTCTAAAAGAAAAAAGTATCGAAAAATTTGTTGAAATTATCAACCAAGAAAGCGGATAGAGAAACAAAATATTACGAAACAACCACAGATTACACAAGACCACCAACGATACCACTAGCAAAGATTACCGAAGTTACAACATAATAAACAAAACTTATTGTAACCACACAATGTCAGTGGTACATCTGTCAAATAAAGTGTCACATAATTACCACTCTAAAGAAAAGAAAGGCAGTCTGAAAATTGTGTGAGATACCAAGTCATATCTGGTATAATCAACCGGTATTATTCCAAGACTACTCATGGAGTATAATTAAAATAAAGAGACAGCGGCAGGACTGAGATAACGCATGCGTGTCAAACCCATCTGACGTATGTAACAAATTTTATAACAATATTTTCTAATTAATACCTATTTACAATTTTAGAATTATTGTTCCAAAATTAAGTACCATCTAATTACAGATAACCTGACGATGGCTATTTGCCGAAACAGGCTTACTGTAACGAATAAAACGATCTGACTTAGCAGCGTTTTTGGAACCGTAATTACCTTATGTTATTGTGTTATATGACCAATTGTCGTCGGCTTAAACACTTAATACAATTGAAAATGACTCGTAGTTGAGTGGAAATCGGTCATGGGAATAAAGTCACTGCATAATTGGCAACTTGAGTGGTTAATTTCAATAAAATAACGGAAGTTTACTAATATAGGAATAAACGTCTGTGTTAAGTATCGCCGAAACAAAATAAAGTGATTCAAATCAAAAATCTATTATGTTGTGTCAGCACAATGTTCCACAGCTGGGAACATTTTATACACTTTCAAATATCATTCTTTTCGGAATCATAATATCCATAAGCTGTATAACTAATCACGCCAGTTGTTCGTGAGTGCCTCATGATGTTTCAGAAATACTCAGTGTTCTTGGTTCTCTAGATTCTAGCAATACTCCGGAGTTTTAATATTTTCGTTAATCTTTCATACATTTCGTTCTCTATCTACGAACTGCGCTAGTAATCCTAGTAACAGGATGACAAAGGAATCTCCTGTAGTATCGTTGTGGAAACTGTTCTGGCATTTGCCAATGGCTGTTGAAGATCATGTACCCCATTCCTTCAGAATACAAATTACAGTATTTTCCTGTGACAATGAGTCATTTTGCTCAGGTTCTCTGCAAGTCCAGCATCCAACTAATAAAATAATGTGTGACAGTAATCCATCACCAGGTATTTAAGAAGTAGAATCTTTTAATCAAGCCCACCCCATTCCAGCATTTCATCCATACTCAACAGCAGCAGTGTTGATCTCCCCAGGATATAAATGGCAAAGTGCAGAAGTATAGTTGAAAACTTCCATCTAAACGTTCTTTTGATGTATCATACCACAGAATGTCTGTACTGAACGAAGTACGACACTGCTGCAAACAATGTATTACCAAACCAGTTCGTAAACAGTCGATGGCAGTATGAATGGCAACTCTGGCCAAATGAAACATCAAACACAATACAAGCGCACATCAAACGCTATCATAATAGTCGTACTGTTTAAGTGCACCGTCCTAGCTTGAAAAGCAAGCTGAATCCAAATATAATCAAACTGACTTTTTAGGGTCGATCTTCTGACACAGCGGCTAGTCTGATATACGTGTATAAAATTTGTGTGGGTGAAGTTGAAGATAACGCCAAAATCATCTTCCGCCAATCATTGGTTTCTGTGTCTATGGTCTGTGAAGTGTTGTCGCCGTCACATCGTGTTGGTCATCAGGACATCTTGTGTCTCTTTCTGCAATATTTTGTATAGCTATTTGCGGAATTTAAAAATTTAGCATGCTATCCTAATTTACGCATTAAGAGGTTTACTCTTACATTAAAGGTTTAACACAAAAAGTCACTTATTAAAGTTACAGACTGTATATATATACAGGGTTATTACAAATGATTGAAGCGATTTCACAGCTCTACAATAACTTTATTATTTGAGATATTTTCACAATGCTTTGCACACACATACAAAAACTCAAAAAGTTTTTTTAGGCATTCACAAATGTTCGATATGTGCCCCTTTAGTGATTCGGCAAACATCAAGCCGATAATCAAGTTCCTCCCACACTCGGCGAAGCATGTCCCCAGCAATGAGTTCGAAAGCATCGTTGATGCGAGCTCGCAGTTCTGGCACGTTTCTTAGTAGAGGAGGTTTAAACACTGAATCTTTCACATACCCCCACAGAAAGAAATTGCATGGGGTTAAGTCGGGAGAGCGTGGAGGCCATGACAGGAATTGCTGATCATGATCTCCACCACGACCGATCCATCGGTTTTCCAATCTCCTGTTTAAGAAATGCCGAACATCATGATGGAAGTGCGGTGGAGCACCATCCTGTGGTACGTTTAGCTCCCTGCTTGCTTTATTCGTCGACTTCTGCGGGCTACGCGTGAAACTTGCCCGCACGCGTTCAACCGTTTCTTCGCTCACTGCAGGCCGACCCGTTCATTTCCCCTTACAGAGGCATCCAGAAGCTTTAAACTGCCCATACCATCGCCGAATGGAGTTAGCAGTTGGTGGATCTTTGTTGAACTTCGTCCTGAAGTGTCGTTGCACTGTTATGACTGACTGATGTGAGTGCATTTCAAGCACGACATACGCTTTCTCGGCTCCTGTCGCCATTTTGTCTCACTGCGCTCTCGAGCGCTCTGGCGGCAGAAACCTGAAGTGCGGCTTCAGCCGAACAAAACTTTATGAGTTTTTCTACGTATCTGCAGTGTGTCGTGACCATATGTCAATGAATGGAGCTTCAGTGAATTTATGAAATCGCTTCAATCATTTGTAATAGCCCTGTACTTTGAAGCAGCATAACTCACTGCGCGAAAAATGGCTCGGACTACACGGATCAGTCAGAACATTATGACCACCTGTCTAATAGTCGGTACGTCTACGTTTCGCTCGGATAACAGCGGCGAAGCGTCATAGCATGGAGGCAATGAGGACTTGGAAGGTCATTCGAGGAAGGTGGCAGCACATCTGCACTCTCAAGTTACCAAATTCCTGTAAATTCCTGGAAGGAGGGTGATGAGCGCACGCTACATGCTTTCGATCGGGCTCAGATCTGGCGACATGGGGGGCCTGCACGTCAACTGGAGCTCGCCATTGCGTTCCTCGAACCACTCCTGGCCTTGTGACATGGCGCATTATCTTGTTGAAAAATGCCTCTGCTGTTGTGAAGGGGTGTACTTGGTCTGCAACCAGTCAACGATACCCCATGGCCGTCGTGGTGCCTTGCACGAGCTCCACTGGACTCATAGATGCCCACGTGAATGTTCCCCAAAGCATCATGGAGCTGCTACCAGCTTATCGCAGTTCTGCAGAACAGGAGTCAAGGAACTGTTCCCCTGGAAGACGACGGACTTGCACCCTCCCATAGGCATGATGAAGGAAGTATCGGGGGTTCATCAGAACGTGCAGTGCTCTGCCACACCTCCAAAGTCTAGTGCCAATGGTCACGTGACCATTTCAGTCGTAGTTGCCGATGTCGTGATGTTGACATTGGCCCTTGCAAGGGTCGCCGGCTGCGGAGGCCCATCGTTAGCACCGTTCGGTGCACTGCGAGAGCGCTACACACTGGGAGATACCATGTCAGTCTATTTGCTTTGGTCGCCAGGGATCTATACTGGCAGCATAAAAGACGGCGAATGTAAATAAACAGCAATAAATAGATTCCAAAACCCACGGTCTGCCCTCTTCTGCTGCACCTATATCCGTTTCCATTAGAGATCATCGCCCACACCAAGCCATCCTAGACAGCGCCTTATAACCAGTATCAGAAGAACGTCGGAAGATGAAGATAACGACCAATCGAAGACAGCAATTAATTCCATGGTTGTGTAGCAGGGATCAAACGAAACTATATGGTTCCAGAGACCTTTTCAAGTCTCAAACATCTACGATGCATATATGCAAACCGAGCAAACTGAAACGACGAATGAAAATTTGTACTGAGGCCAATATTCGAACCCTCACTAGGTAACAACTACGCCACCCTGCCACAGTGGGCTTTGCACAGCTGCAGGGAATAACCTAACACGCGTCCCTCCTCAATCCAAATTCCCATTGATGCCTTAGCCCACTTTATATTTCCCCTCAATTCAAACAGTATGTGCCAGGGGGCATAGTGGTTAGCGCATCTGCCTAGTGAGTATTAGACACACGGGTTCGAATCCTGCCTTAGTACAAATCATCATTCGTTGCTTCAGTTTGCATACACACAAAGCAGAGGTTTGAGACTTCGAAATGGAACCATAATGTTTCCTTCGATTAAAGCGCCTATGTCTAGGTTTCAAGCAATCCAAGCCCCCCCCCCCCCCCCTCCCCGTCAGTGGCCAGAGAGCGGCTGACACACGCATGAGAAATCTGGGATACCCTGAAAACAGTAGTTGCATTTTTTAAGAATAAGCCAAAATAGCCATAAAATTTTATTTTAAATAATTTTTAATAAATAAATGTTTTACAGTGATTAAGGGCGTTAGGAGTAACATGTATATCAGCAACATGTATATCACTAAAGATAGGCATGATGTAGGAATACAGTCATGGTTACTAAATCAGGACTAAATGTACTATTTAGTTCGATGAGAAAATGTTAGGTCATGGTACAGCGCTGATGAAGTGGAACAACAATAAGGAGACGTAACAGTATTGTTTGGTTGAGTTTTACTGTCTCCACGTCATGCGGCATTGTTCCAAGACAGCAAAACCGCTGCAGTGCCACAAGGACGCGAGATGCTTCACTGGCCACGACGTCGTCAGTTAAATCGCTCCAGGTCCCTCGAGAAACAAAGTTCATAATGGCTGTAAATCATCAACAATGGGCGACCAAGCGAAAGATGTGACGTAACGGCAAAGATACGTGGAAATAAAGGAATTAAACGAAATTTTGTGTGTACTCTAGAGGTGGGGTTAATGTAGCACCGGTAACTAGGAAAATTACAGGATAATTGTCCATCGTAGGTGGAGATGATGCAGCACCTGTATTTGCTGTAGCTCTTGGAGTGGGAACACTGGATAAGTCTCTTAGAGCGAGAGAAACTAATAAAGATTTAATGAAAAGAGTAATACGTTATGAAACTTTGGGTAGATTCCCCACACACGATATCTCGAGAAGGCGACCAAAGCAAGATTTCCATGGACGTTTTATTCTTTTAAGCCTATTCTTCTGAATTGCTGAGCTGTAAAAATACTGTGTTACAGCTGATCATGCCAAACGAAACTTTTACGCAGGGCAGTAACGGAAAACAACAAGACAGTCCGCACACCATTCAGTTCGTGTAGGTCAGTTTTATTCCCGGTGGGTTAATGAAGGGCTTATCCCATAGTATGTGTGTTATGCTTGATAGTCGTTAATAGTAAGTAGTATATTATTAGTGTAAACTTGTAGAGGATAATAAGGGGAGGAGAAGAAAGCAGCAAATGAGAGCGTAGTGTCAGGAGGCTACCATGATAGCTACAGCTACATCTGAAAACACATGGATACTCCGCAAGCCACCCATCCAGTGTGTGGCCGATACTACGCTGCACTAGAGTGTTGGGACACTCTGCCATCGTTAGCACTGACTGGAGATAATTTTCTGTGAAATTCTGTTTCTGGTTGAAACGTTCCGTTCAAAGATCCACAAATGACACTAGAGTGATCTGTCTTTCAAAAAATGGTTCAAATGGCTCTAAGCACTATGGGACTTAACATCTGAGGTCAACAGTCCACTAGACTTAGACCTACGTAAACCTTACTAGCCTAAGGACATCAAACACATCCATGCCCGAGGCAGGATTCCAATCTGCGTCCTTAGCAGCAGCGCGGTTCCGGACTGAAGTGCCTAGAACATCTCGGCCACAACGGCCGGCGATCTGTCTTTCAGAGTCATCTTCCACGTGCTGGGTGACGACGGGGATTTCCTTCTGAACTAGAGCCTATCTGCTCTGGGATAAAACACTCACCTGCTTTGTCTGTCGCTAAAAGAGAATTCCCTTTAATGTCATAAACATGTGGCATACCGGCATGTAGCTCTTTAAATCTGGTGCAATTCGGCCTCGTTCAGAAACGCCATCATTCGACATTATTTCACCTTAGATATACGTCACATGTAATTCTTTCAGACGTCAACTGTGGTGTCACCGCCAGGCACCACACTTGCTCGGTGGTAGCCTTTTAAATCGGCCGCGGTCTGGTGGTATACGTCGGACCCGCGTGTCGCCACTGTCAGTGATTGCAGACCGAGCGCCGCCACACGGCAGGTCTAGAGAGACGTCCTAGCACTCGCCCCAGTTGTACAGCCGACTTTGCTAGCGATGGTTCACTGACAAATTACGCTCTCATTTGCCGAGACGATAGTTAGCATAGCCTTTAGCTACGTCATTTGCTACGACGTAGCAAGGCGCCATTATCAATTGCTATTTACCTTGTGATGCATGTACCGATGTTCACCAATTATGGATTAAAGTTAAGTATTCTCGCAGCTACGTACGTTCTTTGCTACTATAGCTTCCTTTACCTGTTGCGTGCGTTTCGCTCACCCGTCACAGTGGATTGGCTGTCCTGCCAGTCCACAACATCAACACTACGCTTTGCTGTGGTAGTGCTGATATGTTTAGAATCTTACACCCTCATGTCATGTACGCCCGCGGCCTTGTAATTTTTGATTCTTTTATTGGTAAAGTTACTTAATAAGGCATAAGACATGAAAGAAGATTGTTCCTACAAATGACAAATCCACAACGTGAAAGTGACGCCTGAACTTAACATACGTATAATGAACACAGAGTCAACAGCAACAACACATTTTTTACTGCATATACTAAACATTCTTTGCTAAGCGTCTTTTATCAAACCGCTCGTAAAAGAGCCGAATGCAAAGAGGAGGCTCAGATGCAAAATGGGGAACAACATCTGTTCTCACGTAATGTGAGCCAATGAGCTTACTTTTACAGTGTTGCCTATAGCACAAGTCGTTTATGTTTGAAGACTATGACCGGTAATATACGTACACAGTGCCTAGTTCCATTCGCAATAGGCGTTGGTGCTGCTGTTACGGTTTGGACCGTCAGCTCGTGGTTATAGTGGGTTCTACGGTCGTATTGGGAAGATTACCAGTCAACGTTGTATTCAATATTAAAATATGGCGAGTGTGGTACGTGGAAACGCCGCGATCGGACCCAGAAGATCTCGCGATAGTCGACCTACCGCCATGTCATCCTAGTCACTCATCATCGAATGCTATGTAGAGTGGCATGGGGTCAGCACACTGCACTCCCGGCCGTTTTCGATTTTTCGACCTCTCAGTCAGGTAGCTTCTCAACTGGCAACACGAGGTTGGTTGCACCGCGGTCCACTCCTCTTACCAAGGAAAAATCTCATCAACATGACGGTCTGTCTCTTTGTCTTCTTGGCTACGAAGGCGGATTGTTGTTACGTACAAAGTATTAATGTCCGGACAGCACTAAAACGAATTTTTAAGGTGTTAACTTCTGGAAACACTCTTTTCGTACTTTAACTTCCAGAAATAGAATCAAAATTCATTTTATCGGTGTTAGCGGTGCTGTATACTTCTCTATTTACATGTGCTTGTATATCACAAGTATTAATCTGTGTAAGTATTGATGATGAGCTTAGTAATGTGGTTTTAATGTTCTTCAAATGTAAAGAGATTAATAACCTTATAAAAGCATACGTTAGTGCAAGGAAAACGGCATTTGATATAGCAAATGTTTTATAGAAATATGAACATACTCCTTGCGATATTGTACGCCGTAGGTGGGACGAAAGGTGTACAAATTCTGGAAATGTTTATATGCGGCTGCCCGTAGTAAAGGTTCGGCCGGTAGATTATTTATGACTGTACAAGGGAGGAGAGTTTGTTAAGAAAATCTCGTTGAACCACGTCAAGTGATTTGTAGCCTGTTGTGCTGTCTTATACAAGCGTGACCGAGCAGATAATTGGACACAATTTGTCTGCTCCAGTAATCTAACGGCCTAACGCCGCACCTCTTTCCTCTGCACACAATTAGATAGCGCAACGTGAGTTTCTTAGAAGAGAGGCATATCGCTGCAATTTCCGCTGGTACGCTCCGGCCAAGGCGAGCCGGACCGGGCGATGGTGTCCGTCGATGTTTATCTGAGCGTACCAGAACCGGTCGCGCCTTAAATCGCACCTAATCTTCGAAAGCTCCCCGCGCAGCCCGTTCCCATATCGCACATAATGGCCGGCTACCGACAGCGCTTTCCCAACTCTTGCGACTCCGCTCTGGTCTAGTTTTGCAGTGCCTCCTTCAGCCATTGTTCTCGTGGGATGTGGAGCCCACGGGAAACGAGCGATGCAATCCCCGAGTTACATCAGCTGTGGGCATTCTTTCGTGCAGAGAGGACGGTAGAAGGTAGGCAAGCTTTTGCTTGTCGTCCTGCTCCTACCCTCCCTTCCCATATGATAGTAGCTTGATGTGAGGACAATCAAGTCTATATGGTGACAGGCATGAATAGAGCGCGCAAAATGCCGTGGCCGCTAGATAGGCAGTCGGCAGGGGAAGTGTAAGGAGAGCGGCAATGGAGGGGGCGTCGCTCAGATCGCTATACGTCCTAAATTGAAGCCCACGCTCACATTTTCGGAAATATTAAGTGGGCCCCTCCACGCCCCTCCCATGGTGACCAGTCAAAACGATCTACTGTCACTTCTGCTTTCGTTAGTATCTACAAAGAATTCCGCCGAAAATGCAGCGATTTATTCTCGCATGGCTTGTTAACTATGTGCAACTTTGAGAGAAGCGTCATGAGTGGCGAATTTTGAGTAAAACCTACACATTCCTCTGGTTGCCATAACAAAATTTCTTCTTTTGCCAAAACCTCACCAACATTTTGTGCAGACCAACTGCGAGAGAATCCTGAAACAGTGGTTTATTAAGTTTGTTAAGTGAGGAACTCAGGAAAAGTAAGGTCAATAGCTTATGAAACCACAAACTGGGAACAAAAAAAAGTATAATATCTTCACATATGTTGTTCCAAAACCCATAGCATTTCTCGTTTCACCAGCTATCGATGGCCCTTAAAATTTACGTTCTTTTACCGAAAAAGCCTGCAGTAATTGGACTAATACGGTAGACAATAAAGTTTTACGTAATAACGATATGATAAAATACTCTCTTCTCTGCGTGCTGTCATTTGCCTAAATCCCATTCCGATATCTGAAAACGTTTATGAAACATGAGGAATTTTGTGGATATTTCCCTCTGGCTTTATCACTGGCGCGGCGCGGTCGTAAATCAGTGTGCTACATCAGATCAATTTTCTCGAGGTTGGTGACAGACAGATAGCTCTACCTAAAATTCAATATGTTACCTAAATTTCATATGCAGCAACATATTGTCTAATTGCATCAAACGCAAAATCATAGCGACCTCAACTTTTCATTGCACACTTTTCCGAATTTCGCGAAGTGTCTTACTTTCACGTAAATATCACAATAACTATTACCATCAACGAAATGATGGGCACATCATCGCGAACCTGACATATGAAGTTATAAGTAAAGTAAAAATGAATGTTTTTACCGAATAGTTTCTGTAAAATCGTTTGAGAAAGATTGCAGGGTGTGCGCCTCGATTCTGTCAACCCTGGCCGGCCGAAAAGTGGGAAACACTTGTCGACCTCCCCTTCCGAACAAACGTATGAACTCGTCCAACGCTTTGGACGAACACTGTTCACTGCACATCGGCCATCGTATTCCGCACGAGCTATACTACGTGGTTATAATTAACCTTTACCTGTTTTAGCTAGTGTAGAAGCTAAAGTATTTACCGTATGAGTACCCAACTTCATAGGAATTATTTTCAGACTGTAAGCTGCAGGATTTGCGTCGTCAGATGTGTTAGTGTCGTGACTTGCCGTTAGGCACCGCTACAGATACGGCGACATAAGATTGAACCACAAGCACCATTATGCAGCGCAGTTGGAAACAGTCAACATGGGTCTGGACGGGCTGAGCAACGCATTACTCGGAAAGTAGTTTTATCAGAACAACAGTCATTGTGCTGCTACGAGCATCGACGTGTTAAAGTGATACGGAGAGGACCTCTTTCCTCATCAGGGCTGAAGAACAGTATTCGAGAGTTCGGATTACCTGGCGATTTGTATTGCTCCTAGGAGAGGTCGATGGCTAATTGCGCCACAAACTGTTAACGAAGTTACTGGTGCCATGGCTAAGAACGTTGGGCGCAATGTGCAATCGTCAAATAGTGCATGCTCTTTGTCACGACAGCATAACATACCGTGGTCGACCGTTCGAAAAGTGCTGCGAACGATTGTGAAATGGTATCCTTACAAACTTCACAGTATTCACCAACTTTTGCCGCGTGACGCAAACATTCGAGTACGTAAACGTTGCAAATTTTATCTAATCTTGTGGAGAAACGTGTTTCTTTCAATGGTTTATTCGTTATTTCTCTTCCGTATGTCCTTACAAATGTATCCATAAAGTTTGCCTCTCCTACGATCACTAGTTTTTCTCGGAGGCCTTCTCAAACAGCGAAAGTTTAGTTATAACCACCTTATAAAAATTTCAGTGCTTAAAACATCGGTGTTCTACCGACGGGAATCGAAAGTATTATGCCATGAACACAATAACTGAATGGTTCTAACCTGACACTCTAATACTTCCGTCGGCCGTTGTGACCGAGCGGTTCTAGGCGCTTCAGTCTGGAACCGCGCTATTGCTACGGTCGCAGGTTCGAAACCTGCCTCGGGCATGGATGTGTGTGATGTCCGAAGGTTAGTTAGGTTCAAGTAGTTCTAAGTTCTATGGGACTGATGACCTCAGATGTTAAGTCTAATAGTGCTCAGAGCCATTGTCCAATACTTCCACGACTGTGCCGCATTGTGGGGTGTCGGTTGTGGTCGGACCATACCCCTATAATGGACAAAACCAGATCATGGTGCCCAACAGAATGAGGGACCACGCCACGTGATCATGCAAATTAACTGAAAACCGATGTGCAGCGGAAAACATGTTATTTAAATAATTATTACTAAGGGCGCCATATTAAGCACGAAACAAATGGGTTGGTTCAAATGGCTCTGAGCACTATGGGACTTAACATCTATGGTCATCAATTCCCTAGAACTTAGAACTACTTAACATCTATGTTCATCAGTTCCCTAGAACTTAGAACTACTTAAACCTAACTAACCTAAGGACAGCACACAACACCCAGTCATCACGAGGCAGAGAAAATCCCTGACCCCGCCGGGAATCGAACCCGGGAACCCGGACGTGGGAAGCGAGAACGCTACCGCAGGACCAAACAATTGGGTGCTACACCACTCACATATATTAATGGGAGGACGGATCTTCTGGCTGTGAATGGAAACAAATAGACACTATCACAAACAGATTTACTGAATTTGAACGTGAAATTTATACACTGACGTCTTAAAACGAATCATTGATAATGAGATAAGGACATACAAATCAGAGTATAAGCTTGGCGCCGCCGGGGTGGCCGAGCGGTTCTAGGCGCTACGGAGGCAGGTTCGAATCCTGACTTAGGCATGGGTGTGTGTGATGTCCTTAGGTTAGTCAGGTTTAAGTACTTCTAGGTTCTAGGGGACTGATGACCTTAGAAGTTAAGTCCCATAGTGCTCAGAGACATTTGAACCATTTTTTTTATAAGCTTGGCACAGGTGGGTAGCCAAGATAAAACACAATGGCTTTAGTACTTTGTCGACACGGCCAGCGACAGTGCAGGTTGTTAACGAAGCGTAGAAAGTAGACCGAAAGATAGTAGTAAACATCATTACACTGTCAAAATGCTCATTGAGAGCAACAAGCTGGCTGGATGCGTGACTAAGGTCGCGGACTAGCCGCCTGAGTGGAGCAAGTTATATTCGTTTCTAAATTGCATCGGCAGGAGGGACGATGTGCTATTTAGCAATCGGTCAGTGCGTACTTTAACAGGCTGCCGGCAGCAACGGCTACAGAAATGCGAATTCAGCCCGCCTCCTGCACCTAGTGCTTAAGTACAGACGTCCTTCCAATGGTGGAAAACCACGTTTCATCCATCATCTCTCCCCTTATAACCTGAAGCAAAGTCATCACTTCACGAAGACCTATAGTGAAGTGTTTACTACAACGTGATAACCTGAAGCTTGCTGTCTCGCTGCCGGAACTGGAAATCGCTGCCCAATGAACGCGGAGACTCCGAGTTCCGAAGAATGAAAAATCCGTAGCAGCATTAAACTATTCCCTACCGTTTTCTGTCTCAGTATACACCTACCAGTCGCCCAGAGGCGGATAGTTGGAGCAAGAGCCTACTCCCAGACCATGACATTATTCTGAAAAGGACGAATGAACGAATTTGCACGCAACAACAGCCCAAAAGCGCTGTCACTGACAAAAACGTCTGTGTGAGCCAATGAGGCGGCTCTGTGCTGAAAGTTTAAACTCAACATTGTTCCGAGGGTTTGTAACATTCACACGCCCAGAGAGAAGCACAAGTGGCTTCTTATCTGGCTTAAGGGGCTTCGGCCTTCGGCAAAGATTTCTATGTTTCCTTTGATGGAGGAATGCGTTCTCACCCTCCCTTCCAGAGAGCGCACAGGGGGATGAAAACCTCAGCCTCATTGTTTTCGTACAGCCCTAAACCGGCAGTGCTACAGTTTTATAGATGCAAGTTCGTCTTAAAAGAGACTTAGCTCACACATCCATCTTGTGAGATTTCCAGCCTCTGGAACCACTACAACTTACAGAAGAAAGGCAGAAGTGAAGCGAAAAACAGACAGTGGATATGCTAATCTGGATCTGCAACGACAGAGGAGTGTACTGAACGACTATTTGATGAAGGGAATTTGCATATCAACCTCTGAAATATTGTAGCGAACATTACAGCACGTTGATTAAAATGTAATCCTTTTGCGAGCTTATTCTCAGTGAGGAAAAAGTACAGTCCTAAAAGTGAATAACGGTGACAAGACAGTGGTGGCTGTTAGGTGTGTTTAACATTGGTGGAAGTTTTGAGGTGGACATCGCAACATGCCCAGAGGCAATATATATAGTAGTGGTCGAATGACTGGCACGAGGGACATGGGAGCATCAACCTGCAGATCGTCTAGACACTTTGCTGTAGTGAAATGGCTACAGCACGAATGTTGAGGAGTTGGACTCAGCACAACAGTGACGAAGCGGAATAGCCATGGGTCCTTCCAGAGGAACTACACCACGACAAGAACGTACGACTGTTCGACGAATAGACGGGCAACAACAGCTGAAGTACACTACTGAAAATGCCGGCCGAAGTGGCCGTGCGGTTAAAGGCGCTGCAGTCTGGAACCGCAAGACCGCTACGGTCGCAGGTTCGAATCCTGCCTCGGGCAAGGATGTTTGTGATGTCATTAGGTTAGTTAGGTTTAACTAGTTCTAAGTTCTAGGGGACTAATGACCTCAGCAGTTGAGTCCCATAGTGCTCAGAGCCATTTGAGCCACTACTGAAAATAATTTGGTGCACTTGGAAAGACGACGTCGATTTTGATCCGAAGACGGCATATCCCATCTGGGGGATACTAGATGTACTGTAGTAGCGTAGCCAACAAACCGCTATCCGTTTCTGCCGTTTAAAAGGAAATGCTCACAGCCACAAGATTCAGTGTGCTGCAAACTTGTGAAGCAAGCAGGCGGAGATGCCATAGACGTGCACTCGTGATTCCTACAACCAACTGACCGAGTCCGAAAGGGGTCAAAGTGTGGCCTTCCGTGTCGCAGGACGGACCTTTCGAAGAAGTGCCACAAAAGTTGGACGTGCTGCGTCAGTTGTGCAACGTTCCCACATCCGTAAACGACGTTGTGGACGTCCACGCAGCACAGACATCGGCCAGGATTGTCCTACTGTAGGGCAGCAGTGGCAGACCGTACAGCTACCACACAACAGATAAGAGGGCTTGTGAGCTCAGACGTGTCAACGGTAAATGTTGCGGACCGGTTGTTAGCAGTGGGACTACAGGCACGCATACCTCTGGCCTGTCTTCCATTCACACCACAGAATCCACGTGCGCGGCTCGACTGCTGCCGTCAGAGGATGACTTGGAAGATGGAACGGTGCGCCTTGATCTTCAGCGATAAAATCAGATTACACCTGTACTCAAGGGATGATCGCTTGCGCATACGACGTGATCTGGTGAGCGCTGTTTTGTAGAGTGCATTCGTCCAAGACATACTGGTCCCACCCCAGGCCTTATGGTCCAGAGTGCGATAAGC
The DNA here is from genome assembly GCF_023864345.2 of Schistocerca serialis cubense. Classification (NCBI taxonomy): domain Eukaryota; kingdom Metazoa; phylum Arthropoda; class Insecta; order Orthoptera; family Acrididae; genus Schistocerca; species Schistocerca serialis. The sequence continues at coordinate 602,123,959 of NC_064645.1, read as the reverse complement.
TACAACTCTCGTTCATCTTTGCTGTTTCTGGAGGACTTCGTCACCAGTGCTCAGTATGAGTAGGATGTTGTTAGTCCCGTCCTTCTGCCGTTCTTGCAACATAGAGGTAAAGCTTTGATCCAACAGGATAATGCTCGCCCATACACTGCCCTTGAAACCAAAGTGCTCCGCAGAATGTGCGACAACTTCCCTGGCCAGCACGATCTCCAAGCACGCGTGGGATATGATGGGATGAGAAACGAGTTGTGCGACTCGTCAGCCGACAACTCTTACAGAAGTACATGAGCAGGTCGAGCAGGCAAGGCATAACGTATCCCAGGACAATATCCGCCATCTGTACGGTCGACTGGAGGCCAATGTCGGAGCTGCTCTGCCGCCAGTGGAGTATATTTCAACATGGGTCAACACCTGGTACCTCAGAAACACTTGTGTTATTGATCTATAAATGTAGTCATTTCATGTACACCATATGCGACAATAAATCTTGAATGAATTGGCAACCCCTAAAAGGATGTACTAATTTCTTTCCTACAGCGTACATGCACCGTAATCCGTCAGTTGGGTTGAGATTTCGAGTTGAGATGTATCGTTTCAAACCTGCCAGGGTAGCCGAGAGCGCTAATGCGCTGCTTCCTGGACTCGGGTAGGTGCACTGGCCCCAGATCAAACCAGCCCGGCGGATTACCGGCCAGGGCCGCTATGCTGGCCAGCCAGGATGTGGCTTTTAGGCGGTTTTCCGCATGCCGCCAGGTGAATACCGGGATGGTCCCAACATTCCACCTCGGTTACATGACTCACAGACATGTGAAAAAAGTTCGCCCTATTTCATGACTTCTACTATACGCAGACATCTGGGGTACACTACTTATGTCCCGGGGATTTGGGTTGGTGGCAGGAAGGGCATCCGGCCACCCTCTGCCACTAACCCTGCCAAATCCGTAATAAGAAGACCGACCCCGCGATGGAGCAGGACAATTGCCCCAAGAAAGAAAGAAATGTATCGTTTATAACGCACCATGAAAAACTGCATGGTGTCACGGCGAGAGTTAACTGGTCATTGAACGGCATTTCGTGGTGCTCAGTGGTGAGTCTCGCTTCTCTTTTTGCTAGTCAGATCGCCACATGAAGCAGAGATTTTTGAGATGTATAGCGCTACAGCTCCTGGAATCATGTTGTGGGGGAACCGTTGGGCTTGGCAACAGAAAAAAATTGAATTTTTTTGAAGGGAGGCTAATGTGTAGTAAGAGTGGCACACCCTTTAGTCATGCCCTTCTTGACTAGGTTATCAGATGATATATTCTACTATAATAATACAGGTCACTTCATAAATACCTTTAGGAATGTACGTAGCCTCCAGTGGCCTGCATGGTCCGGTGATCTGTGATTCCTCGGATGCCATGGGAAGATGTAAACTTTCAAAACAGTGTCAATCTGGTAATCATCACCAGTTTAAACTGCATGTAATTTAGGCATGACAAGAAATCATCCAAGATAGCAGTTGGGGACTGTTTGTTTCCATGCCACAGGCCTGTAATCTTATTTACTGGAGCAGTATTGACTTCAGACATGAGTTCCGCTAAGAAATGAGCCCCTCTGACCAGCGGGATATCAGAAGGGCATCTGGGTAAATTATATGAACACTCCAATTTTATGCAAATAATATTACATTAATGTCAAAATTTTAGAGGATTTTTTGTTGCCGTGGGTTTCTGTACAATTTACATGCAACAAGTTATAAGGAGAGGTTAAATTTTTGAGTGGCCATTTAAAGAATGCTAAAACAGCGAGTTTCATTAAATACCGGTTTTAAATGGCACCCTGTACTTTGTTGAGAATAATGCCACTATCCAACTCTCGCAAGGAAAGTATATTTAAGATCCACAAAGGGCTGCTTATGAAATTAACACTTATTCACTACCAGCATCTATCAGTCTGTGATCAAGTGGCTTGTACAGCAACAGAGAGAAAACTTGAGATGCATTTCACGATTTAACGATCAATGCCACGACATGTGCTGAAAATAGAAAACTATCATTGTCCCTAATCATTCAGCATTCCTTTTGGAAAGGGGGAGATTCATGACTGATGTATTGTGAACGTATTTCTATTTCTGACACAGTCACGTTTGATGACAAGATCATTTCATTTAGTTTTACAACGCATGTAAGAAAGTTTTGTTTATTAATTGCCACCCATAACTAACAGTATCTGAAGGTAACGAATGTAGGACAAAATCGGTTATGACTGCCTCATAAAATGTGACTTCGTAAAATATAAAAGAAAAATCATTTTACATTCCATCATACCACACAAAGCACCTCAGCTTTTTCTTGAAGCGTAAGAAGCAGAAAAATCATTAGTGTTTCTTACAGGCATGCAACTGAATATTTAAGGGACAAATGCTACATTATTTATTTATTTATTTACACGTCAAGTGCCGTAGGACCAAACTGAGGAACAAACTCCAAGGTCATGGAACATGTCAGTACATGAAATTACAACATAAAACTAATAACAGATAAAAATAAAATGTATATGAACCCAAAAAGTAAAGCCATAAGTTTAAGTAAACGCAATAAACAATACAACAAGAATCAGCTTAATTTTTCAAGGAACTCCTACACAGAGTAGAAGGCGTGACCCATGAGGAAACTCTTCAGTTTCGATTTGAAAGCGTGTGGATTACTGCTAGGATTTTTGAATTCGAGCGGCAGCTTATTGAAAATGGAAGCACCAGTATACTGCACATCTTTCTGCACATGAGTTACGGAAGTCCGATCCAAATCAGGTTTGACTTCTGGCGAGTATTAACTCAGTGGAAGCTGCTTATTCTTGGAAAGAAGCTGATATTATTAACAAGAAATGAGAGTAAGGAATATATATATTGAGAGGCCAATGTCAAAATACCCAGACTCGTGAACAGGGATCGACAAGAGGTTCGCCACTTATTGCCCGAACCGCCCGTTTCTGAGCAAAAAATTTCCTTTTAGAATGGGAAGAGTTACTCCAAAATATAATACCATACGACATAAATGAATGAAAATAAGCAAAGTAGACTAATTATCGTGTCAAACGATCACTCACTTCAGATACCGTTGGAATAGTAAAAAATGGCAGCATTCAGTCTTTGAACAGGATAGTGAACGTGGGCTTTGCATGAGAGTTTACTATCTATCTGAACACCTAGAAATTTGAACTGTTCAGTTTCACTAATCATATGCCCATTCTGTGAAATTAAAACGTCAGGTTTCGTTGATCTGTGTGTTAGAAACAGTAAAAGCTGAGTCTTCCTGTGATTTAGCATCAGTTTATTTTCTACAAGCCATGAACTTATATCATGAACTGCACTATTTGAAACCGAGCTAGTGTTGCACTCAACATCCTTTACTACCAAGCTAGTGTCATCAGCAAACAGAAATATTTTAGATTTACCCATAATACTATATTTATATAAATTTATATAAATAAGGGACAGGAGTGGTCCCAACACTGATCACTGGGGAACACCATTTGACTGCACCACACGCAGACCCCACATCACAGGCATTCTCAACACTGTGAATAACGACCCATTTCTGTCTGTTGCTAAAGTAAGATGTGAACCAATTGTGTGCTACTCCCCATATTCCGTAATGGTCCAACTTCTGGAGCAATATTTTGTGATTAACACAATCAAACGCCTTAGTTAAGTCAAAAAATATTCCTAGCGTTCGAAACCTTTTGTTTAACCCATCCAGTACCTCACAGAGAAATGAAAATATAGCATTTTCAGTTGTTAAACGACCTCTAAAATCGAATCGTGCATGTGATAGCAAATCGTGTGATGTAAAATGATCAATTATCCTTACACACACATGCCTTTTCAATAACTTTAGCAAACACTCATGGCATAGAATTAGGTGTAAAATTGTCTACATTATCCCTTTCTCTCTTTTTATAATGCGGCTTTAATAGTGAGTACTCTAAGCGTTCAGGAAACTAACCATTCCTAAAGGAAAAATTACAAATATGACTAAATACAGGACTGACATGTGCAGCACAGTACTTTAATATTCTGCTCGGCACTCCATCATGTCCATGAGAATCCTTAGCCTTCAGTGATTAAATTATTGACTCAATCTCCCCCTTGTCTATATCATAGAGGAGTATTTCAGACATTAATATCGGGAAGGCATTTGCCAAGGGAGTTGTATGATTCCCTGCAGAAACTAATTTTTTATTTAATTCACCAGCAATGCTCAGAAAATGATGGTTAAATACTGTATATATATCTGATTTAGAAGTAACAGAAATCTTTTTACTACCAACTGACTTTATATCGTCGACCTCATGCAGCTGACCAGACACTTCCTTCAGAACTAACCATGTGGTTTTATTTTTATCCCGTGAATGAGCTGTTCTATTTGCATACCACATACTCTTTGCCTTCCTAATAACAATTTTAAGCATCTTACAGTACTGTTTGTAACGGGCTACTGTAGCTTCATTGTGACTACTTCTAACACTTTGATGTAATTCCCACTTTGTTCTGCCTGATATCCTTATGCCTCTAGTCAGCCATCCAGGCTGCGTATTACTACTAGTACGCCGTTTAGAACGTTCTAATGGAAAGCAATGCTGAAAGAGCATGAGAAATGTGTTAAGGAAAGTGTTATATTTTTCATCTTTGTTATCGGCACTAAAAAACATCCTGCCACTCCTGTTCCTTGACGAGGCTTAAAAAACTCTCTATTGCCGTTTGATCAACTTTCCTACATAAGTATATGTGACATTTGTCTGAGTACAAAAGCCTTTTAGTGTTAAAACTTGTCCATCATGGTCTGAGAGATCATTCACCCGCTTAATAACAGAATGCCCATCCAGTGATGAAGAATGGAATGGTATATATTTCCTGTTGCATTCAGATAGGGCTCTACAGCGAACTTCAGCTGAGTATATGTCAAACGAGGGTGTTATCTTTCACCAGACGAAGTGCGCAGTCAGCCGTAATCAAAGTTCAGTAATGACTCTATTCTGTAGCGGAGACAGAGCTAACATTAATCTTTCTGGCAGTTTGAAAGTGTTTGATGAGGAGATATTCGAATTTCACTGTCATCAGCAGACAGTACTCCATCTCCGTTGTCCAAGACGTACTGTACCTAGAAGATCGAAATACGCAGGACAGAGCAATTGGTAAAAACAAAAGAGAACTGCTAACTTACTCATGTTTTGTGCTGGTCCTTGAAACTCCATAAAAAGGTTAGATCGTGTAATGACATCAGACCCGAATCTGCTTCATCCGTTGATTGCACGCTTCCATTAGTATAGAAGTCTTTAACACATAACGAGGGAGCGGTTACTTAAGAAAATTCCTAGAAACATCGTGTACAGAGCATCGTATGTTGTAAAAAGGAGTTCGCCGCTACGGACGAGGATTTGGACCTTGCGATATCAGCCTGCATTTTTGCGACGATTCATAAATTGCCTTACATCAGGTACACCCTTGAAGTTCTAAATGGACGTTCCAGTTACATCACAGGAACAGCAGCATAATCAGCCATTTACCATCGACTGCCTGCTACAAGATCCACCTGCGTAACTGGATGGTTCAGTATTGGTGGCTGACATACGGAGAGTCTGAGTTCAGATCCTTGTACTGCCAGGAACTTTCCATTCGTGAGAGAACTGGAAAGAGGTCCAGAGCACCGCTTGATGCCAGTTGAGGATTTACTTGAATAAGAAGTTGCGGCTCAAAGGTCTAGGAAGCCGCAACGGCCAGAGAGCGTTGTGCTGACCCCACATATGAGCCATTGTCTGAGGTTGACACGGCGGTCGGTCGGTCGCGATTAGCGTCGTGAAGCCGTGCTTTGTTTTCTTTTGCCGGATGTGGGGCTCTTTAACGTCTTACGATCTTCAGCTTTTCACTTCCGAGTTCGTCTCGCCTGTTTCCTCATGTCGACGATTTATCTTCCGCTTGATTTTCCTACTGTACTTATTACGAGGATTCCAAAACGGAATCATCTTTCGCCTCACTATATGCCCAGTCCATCTCCATTTCACTTTAATGAAAGTCACCATTACTTCCTCAGCTGCTGTCTTTTCTCTTAACACCCATTTTTTTATCTTCTTCCTATGCCCAACTTTTATCTTTGCATAAATTTTTTGAAACCATTTTCAGCAGTCATCATATGTTTCCAAAAGCTCATGACACTGATCTGCATTAACTGGATTTTAGCCAGCCGCTGTGGCAGAGCGGTTCTAGGCGCTTCAGTCTGGACCCGCGGGACTGCTACGGTCGCCGGTTCGAATCCTGCCTCGGGCATGGATGTGTGTGGTGTCCTTAGGTTAGTTAGGTTTAAGGAAGTTCTAGGGGACTGATGACCTCAGATGTTAAGTCCCATATTGCTCAGAGCCATTTGAACCATTTGAACTGGATTTTATTAGTACTATCGTTTTCGCCCGTAAGCCATCATCTGGTATTTGTTATTGTCATCTCATATGATAGGACGATTGCTGCACTAATAAATGCTATGAATGCGTTTTTTTTAAGTTTTTCGTGCGGATTAAGGTATTCAATGCTTTTTGTTTCTGTATTTATGACAAATGAAATGTTTTCGTACCAGATGATGGCTTACTGCCGAAACCGATACTACTGATAAAATCCAGTTAATGCAGTTCAGTGACATGAGCTTTTTGAAAAAATTGTGTCTTTGCATTCCTTGTTGGAACTGTTTGCCCCTATTATGTTCATGTCTCGCTGGCAGTATGCGCATGTTAGTCTTTCCGTGGGACATTTACTTCTGACTACAGCATCCAGTTTCGCGAATGAAGTCCAAGCCATTTTTTGGCCTCCTGTCCTTGGCTTCTCTGAGCCCTAGTAAAATTCTCTCTTAGTCAGCTGTCAAGTCACGAACGCTTTTACTGACGATCTGTGTAGTTCCGAGAAGTCTGAAGGGAGCGATAAAGTACAAGCAGCTGTTCATGCTTGACAGGCAATACTTTAGATCAGTGCGCTGTACGACGTGCCGCAACAGCGGAACGAACGGCCGGTCCGCCTGCGCGCTGATGGCTGATATTTGGAAAAACGTGACCGGCTGGCCGCTGCCGCTGCCGCTGCCCACATTGAGTCAACGGCTCAGGTTGTTCTGGACGTCGTTAGTTCCGAACTGACTGCACTGAAGCCACTCTTCTCCATTGGCAGCGAGGTGCTACATTATGTTCTAGATGTAGGGAAAGTCTCTAAGATTGTGTTCACCGATAATCCGGATTACAGCATGGCAATTACTTAGCTAGCTAGTTATTTGGACATTCCAAGGATCATGTACGGAATATGTCTCTTTGATGACCGCACGTACGCAGCTACAAGCAGACAATTTACATGTGAGAGGGGCAACGGTATTTGTATTTAAATTTACAGTAGTCAGCAGTGTTAACCTACACTGAAGAGCCAAAGAAACTGGTACACCTGCCTAATGTCATGTGGGTCTCCGAGCACGCAAAAGTGCCGCAACACGACGTGGCATGGGCTCGAGTAACCTCTGAAGTAGTGCTGGAGGGAACTGACACCATTAATCCGGCACAGCTGTCGATCAATCCGCAAGAGTACGAGCGGGTGGACATCTCTTCTGAACAGCAGGTTACAAGACATCCCGGATAATGTTCATGTCTGGGGAGTTTGGTGGCCAGCGGAAGCGTCTAAATTCGCAAGAGTGCCCCTGGAGCCACTCTCTATCAATTCTGGACACGTGGGGTGTCGCATTGTCTTGTTGGAATTTCTCAAGTCCAGGGGAATGCGCAATGGAAATGAATGGCTGCAGGTGATCAGACAGGATGCTTAAGTACGTGTCACCTGTCAGAGTCGTATCTGGACGTATCGAGGGTCCCATACCACTCCAACTGCATACGCCTCACACAGTTACAGAGCCTCCACCAGCTTGAACAGTCCCGTGATGTAGGGTCGATAGAGTCATAAGGTTGTCTCCACACCCATCCACGTCCATCCACTCAGTACAATTAGAAAGGAGATTCGTCCGACCAGGCGACATGTTTTCAGTCATCAACAGTCCAATGTCGGTGCTGACTGGCCCAGTCTCCGAAAGCCCATATCGATTATCTTTCGTTGACACTGTTGATGGCGCAGCATTGAATTCTGCAGCGATTTCGGAGATTTTATGTTTTACCGGATTCCTGATATTCACGGTACAGTCGTGAAATGGTCGTATGGGAATGTCCCCACTTCATCGCTACCTTGGAAATGTTGTGTCCCATTGCTCGTGCGCCGACTGTAACACGACGATGAAACTCACTTAAATCTTGATAACCTGATAGCAGCAGTAACCGATCTAACAACTGTTCCAGACACTTGTTGTTTTATATAGGCGTTGCCAATCGCTGCGCTGTCTTCTGCCTGCTTGCATATATCTGTATTTGAATACTCATGCCTGTACCAGTTTCCGTAGCTCTTCAGTGTACACTTCAAGTATTAATTCACTCACTCACTCAACCTCTCTCTCTCTCTCTCTCTCTCTCTCTCTCACACACACACACACACACACACACACACACACACACACAGATAACTTCTATTACTGAACATATTACATTTACTGCCTTTCCACACCTCTGAAGACCGTATTTAAAGTGAAGATTCGACAGGAGCTATCTGCTAACGACAAGACTGAGACACTTGATTATAGTTGTGTGTTTCTAATATCAGCGTGCGAGCCTCTGGTAACCGAGATGTCCACACAGCCCAAATTTTATGTTTCTAGAACAACTGGAAATATCATCATTTTTATCTGTTTTCCGTCTTTTCCTTTAGTTGCTCTAAATTCGTGGTCGTATGTACCGCCTATGTAACTAAACGAAAGCAGTTTGTTTCTTGCCACACGCGTTTATCTTATTTTATTTGGGAAGCATCATCAGTGGCCTGAATTACATATTTCTTTTTATACATACACTAAACGTATTATGTGATAGATACAATATGCTGTTACATTACATTTTGTCGCGTTATTCTTGCTTTTTAGGTTAGAAGCAACTTTTGTAGCACAAGTTCCGTATTGTGAATGTATCGTTCGGTGTTACTTACGATTTCCAGCGCTGTTAACATGTGTGTGTGGTCCTGAAGATCATTTGTTAGTCTTCACACTCCAGCTGGCCGATTTCTGGTGTTGTTTCATCCACATTTGTGACATCGCATGTTTGAGTTTCACTTCCATTTGATGATCAACATATGTGTGTTTCCAGCGTGTAGTGTAGCCAACTGTTGTTGTGTGTTTGTCTGTCTTTTGTTTCTATTGTGTTTGATGTTTTTAGTTTGTTTTGTGTGTGTGTGTATGTGTGTGATTCTGTGTGTGTGTGTGTGTGTGTGTGTGTGTGTGTTTGTGTGTGTGTGTGTATGCACACGAGCTTGCACTTGTGTGTATTCTGCTGTTTTCTTTTTAATAATAAATATGGGTTTGTGTGTGTGTGTGCATATTTCGCTTGGTGCAAATACATTTTTTTTAGTTTTTTTGTGTGTCTATGTGTGTAATTTGCTGTGTGCAAATGTATTTTATATATATATATATATGGGTCTTTATGTGTGTGTGTATTTAGTTGTGTGTAATGTTTTTTTCAAATAATAAATGCGGGTTTGTGTGTGTAGATGCGTGAGTTTTTTTTATATGAGTTCATGTGTTTGTGTGTGTGTGTGTGGGGGGGGGGGGGGAGAAGAGGGGGGAAGGAGATTCATTAATTCTTTATCCTGGTTACATTTCTGTTTGTTATTGTTTTGGTGGCTAGCATGATCAGAGAGTTATTGTTTATATGGATTTGGCCGTTGAGTACCTTCTTTTCCACTGCAGTGGCTCTTTGTATGTAACAGTTTTCTTGCAATGTCAGGAGCATTTAGTTGTGATTATTCACTCTGATAACTGGCATGTCATATTTCATGTTGGATGGTTCATGTCCATGTTTTATCAGGTGTTCGGCGAAGGTAGAATGGCGATTTTCATATTTCCAACTTCTTATATGTTCTTTATATCTAGTTTTAAAGTTCCTGCTTGTCATCCCCAGATATAGTGATTTACGTTCCTGGCACTCTAGCTAGTATATACCTGCTCCTTGGTACTTATCTGGTTTTTCTGTTGTTTGTAAATGTGACCGGATCGTGTTTCGCTTTCTGTAAGCTATTTGTAATCCCTGTGTCTTTAGCATATTTGCTATCTTGTATGTTGCTTTGTGTTTGTATCTAAGTGTGTACCATTTTCTCTGTTATTTATGTTATCAGTATTATTGTTCTGTGTTTCCATGCGTGCTGTAGTGTCTATGGGGTTCTGTGCTTCTGATTGTATTGATTTTTCTTTAGTTGTGTTTTAATTTTTTGATTGAGTTTTTGTATTATATGGGTGCTGTAACCATTGTTTGTGGTTATGAATTGTATTGGTTGTAACTCTTTTTCGTAATTTTCTTTGCTGAGTGCAATGTTATTTATTCTGTGTAACATGTGTCGTAGGGCCGCTTATTTTGGATTTAGCGGGTGGTTAGAGGAAGCATGTATAATTATGACTGTGGCTGTTGGCTTTCTGAAGATGTCAAATGTGTGTCTATGTTCTCTCTCCTTATTGTTATACCCAAGAAATACATTTGCTTTTGTATTTCTTTTTCTATGGTAAATTGATTATTTTTGTGTATGTTGTATATGTGTATGAAGTTTATCAATTTTCTCTGTTGTTTCATCTACCATACAGATTATGTCGTCCACATATCTGTACCAGTAAAAAATTTTGTATCAAAGATTGTGTTTTCTATGCAGTGTTCCTGAAATTAGGGATCCCATTGCAAGTTCATCTTCTTGAAGGTAAAATTCCTTTTCAAATCGGAAGTAATTTTGCGATGTGATTGTGTTGAGGGTTTTAGTTATTTCATTAATATTGTCTGGAGGTAATTTGTTGTATGTTAGTAAGTTTTCTTCAATTAGTGGGTATTGAGATGTATATATTCTCTGTGTCAAAAGATACAGACATAGATAAAGTCATATATATATATATATATATATATATATATATATACATTTGCACATAGCAAATTACACACAGAGGCACAGACACACACACACACAAAATAAAAAAAATACATTTACACACAGCGAAATACACACACACACAAACTCATATTTATTACATAAAAAAAAAGAACAGCAGAATACTACACACACGCGCGCGGGTGCACACACACACACACACACACACACACACACACACACACACACGACAAATGAAAAACACCAGACACTATAGAAACAGAAGACAGACAAACACACAACATCAGTTGGCAACACTACACACCGAAAACACACATATGTTGATCATCAAATGGAAGTGAAACTGAAACATGTGATGTGACAAATGTGGATGAAACAACACCAGAAATCAGCCAGCTGGGGTGTGAAGACTAACAAATGATCTCCAGGACCGCACAAATGTGTTAACAGGGCTGGAAATCGTAAGTAACACCGAACGATACATTCACAATACCGAACTTGTGCTACAAAAGTTGATTCTAACCTAAAAAGCAAGAAAAACAGGACAAAATGTTATATAGCAGCATATTGTGTCTATCACACAATATGTTAATTGTATGTATAAAAAGAAACATGTATTTCAGGCAACTGATGATGCTTGCCAAATGAAAGAAACTAAACGCTTATGACAAGAAACAAACTGCCTTCATTTAGTTACATAGACGGTACATACCTCCACTACTGGAAATATCTTTTAAGACAGTACTAATTTATCCTGACGTCGCTAGTGCACACCTGTACTGTAGCGCTCGATTCGTAGCTAGCCGCTGCAAATCTGTTGGTGGAAGAAATTTCCACCACCATTGTTTGGCTGGCAAGGAGAGGAAATGTATCGGCACAAGGATCCTGATCACCAAACTCTGTGCCAGTGACCCGGATTAAATCTAAACGTCTCCTCAGTGTCTGAGGAAGTGAGACCTGTTCATCAAGTTCCGGCCATCGTAAGCGAAACTCAAAGTTGTCACTCCCCTTGGTGCAATACGAGATGTAGGCTATGTGCCTGCGTCTGGCTTCGTCCTCTACATCTACTTCTATACTCCGCAAGTCACCTTGCTTTGTGTGTCGGAATGAGCTTCCGGTACCGCTACCGTTTGGTCCCTTCCCTCTTGTTTTGACGAATGGAACGTGGCTCCTCATGAGCACTAAATTCTCTCATTTTCTCTGTGCGAGACATGCTGCGCTGATAACCTCGCCGTTGAGTGCCCGTAAGTTCTCCGAGACAGAGGAAGTAATACACTCCTGGAAATTGAAATAAGAACACCGTGAATTCATTGTCCCAGGAAGGGGAAACTTTATTGACACATTCCTGGGGTCAGATACATCACATGATCACACTGACAGAACCACAGGCACATAGACACAGGCAACAGAGCATGCACAATGTCGGCACTAGTACAGTGTATATCCACCTTTCGCAGCAATGCAGGCTGCTATTCTCCCATGGAGACGATCGTAGAGATGCTGGATGTAGTCCTGTGGAACGGCTTGCCATGCTATTTCCACCTGGCGCCTCAGTTGGACCAGCGCTCGTGCTGGACGTGCAGACCGCGTGAGACGACGCTTCATCCAGTCCCAAACATGCTCAATGGGGGACAGATCCGGAGATCTTGCTGGCCAGGGTAGTTGACTTACACCTTCTAGAGCACGTTGGGTGGCACGGGATACATGCGGACGTGCATTGTCCTGTTGGAACAGCAAGTTCCCTTGCCGGTCTAGGAATGGTAGAACGATGGGTTCGATGACGGTTTGGATATACCGTGCACTATTCAGTGTCCCCTCGACGATCACCAGTGGTGTACGGTCAGTGTAGGAGATCGCTCCCCACACCATGATGCCGGGTGTTGGCCCTGTGTGCCTCGGTCGTATGCAGTCCTGATTGTGGCGCTCACCTGCACGGCGCCAAACACGCATACGACCGTCATTGGCACCAAGGCAGAAGCGACTCTCATCGCTGAAGACGACACGTCTCCATTCGTCCCTCCATTCACGCCTGTCGCGACACCACTGGAGGCGGGCTGCACGATGTTGGGGCGTGAGCGGAAGACGGCCTAACGGTGTGCGGGACCGTAGCCCAGCTTCATGGAGACGGTTGCGAATGGTCCTCGCCGATACCCCAGGAACAACAGTGTCCCTAATTTGCTGGGAAGTGGCGGTGCGGTCCCCTACGGCACTGCGTAGGATCCTACGGTCTTGGCGTGCATCCGTGCGTCGCTGCGGTCCAGTCCCAGGTCGACGGGCACGTGCACCTTCCGCCGACCACTGGCGACAACATCGATGTACTGTGGAGACCTCACGCCCCACGTGTTGAGCAATTCGGCGGTACGTCCACCCGGCCTCCCGCATGCCCACTATACGCCCTCGCTCAAAGTCCGTCAACTGCACATACGGTTCACGTCCACGCTGTCGCGGCATGCTACCAGTGTTAAAGACTGCGATGGAGCTCCGTATGCCACGGCAAACTGGCTGACAGTGACGGCGGCGGTGCACAAATGCTGCGCAGCTAGCGCCATTCGACGGCCAACGCCGCGGTTCCTGGTGTGTCCGCTGTGCCGTGCGTGTGATCATTGCTTGTACAGCCCTCTCGCAGTGTCCGGAGCAAGTATGGTGGGTCTGACACACCGGTGTCAATGTGTTCTTTTTTCCATTTCCAGGAGTGTATGTTGTTCGGCTCTCGCAATTACAATAGGAAACTTGAACGCGATGAACAACGCATATCATCTAGCAGTAGCCGCTGTAATTTGCTTAGCAGCTCTGTTTTAAGACCTCTCGCTGACGAAACAATCCTATGATGAAACGCGCCGCTCTTCTTTGAATCATCTGTACCTCTTCTATTCAGCCACTGTGTCACCATAAAGCACGAACAAGACAGCACAGCACAGACACACACCCGTCACACGGCTGAGTAGTTCACACCTCATACCCTAGAAACGCACTTGCCAACTCTCTGAGTTTTCAGTAGCAGATGAACTACTTAACTGATCTCTGAAGATCCTTCACTCGCGCTTTCATAACACGCAACCCTTTCGAAAGCCATTCTCCCCCACAGGGCTCCAGAGTCCCGCTCCGCCCTCACTACGGCCGTGGTTGATTCCTGATCGTGCCACCTCCTAAGGAAAATATTTTACCAATCAGACCTTCCTGTCAATTAATCTCCAGAGTATAATATAGGCACTTCAACAGGCCATTTTCTACCAAGTTCTTAGTACGAGGGTCACTCCATAGGAAATGCAGACTATTTTTTTTAAAACCATCTTTCATTCTACATGTTTGAAAGTTTTACAGTGTGTTGATACATCCTTTAGGAACAATATTTTCGTTTCTCCACATAATTTCCATCCCTCTCAACTGCCTTACGACATCTTGGAATCAGCGCTTGTATACCCGCACGGTAAAATTCTGGACCAACCTGTTGGAGCCACTGTTTGGCAGCGTGCACAAGGGAGTCATCATCTTCAAACCTTGTTCCACGAAGAGAGTCTTTCAGTTTCTCAAAGAGATGGTAGTCGTATGGAGCCAGGTCAGGACTGTAAGGTGGGTGTTTCAGTGTTGTCCATCCGAATTTTGTGTTGCTTACGTGGTTTTTTGACTGACATGTGGCCGTGCATTGTCGTGCAACAGCAAAACAGCCTGCTTTTGCCGATGTGGTCTAACACGACTCAGTCGAGCTTGAAGTTTCTTAAGTGTCTTAACATATCTATCTGAATTTATGGTGGTTCCACTTGGCACGATGTCCACAAGCAAGAGTCCTTCTGAATCGAAAAACACCGTAGCTGTAATTTTTCCAGCAGAAAGTGGGGTTTTGAATATTTTTTTCTTGGGTGAATTTGCATGATGTCACTCCATTGGTTGACTTTTCGCCTCTGGTGGAAAATGATGGAGCCATGTTTCATCACCTGTCACAATTCTTCCAAGAAATTCATCTCCACCATTCTCATACTGCTCAAAACGTTCGCTGCATACAGTTTTTCTTGTTTCTTTGCGAACCACTGTCAACATCCTGGAAACCCACCTGGCACAAACCATTTTGAACGCCAACACTTTCAGTATTCTGCAAACACTTCCTTCCCCTATCCCAACGTAGCATGACAATTCGTTCACTGTGATGCGTCTGTCAGCAGTCGCCAATTCGTTAACTCTCTGCACATTGTCTGGAGTGTGTGCAGTACGAGGCTTGCCGTTGCGAGGACAATCCTCAATATTGCCGTGCCCGCTTTCATCACGTAACCTGCTTGCCCACCGACTAACTGTACTGCGATTGACAGCAGCATCTACATACACCTTTTTGAACCTCCTGTGGATATTTCCCAATGTCTCGTTTTCACAGCACAAGAATTCTATGACAGCACGTTACTTCTGACGAACGTCAAGTGTAGCAGCCATCTTGAAGACATGCTGTGATGGCGTCACTCGCGGGAACAGGTTGAACTAAGTTTGAAAACAAGCGGCCGGGATGTATCTAAGCACTGTAAAACTTTCACACATACAGAATGAAAACTGTATTTTTACAAAAATAGTGTGCATTTCTTTTGGAGTGACCCTCGTATATGCCTTTAGCTGCTATTTCCTGCGAGGACCTTATGAAACTTGCTTCCCAAAGGATGTTAGGAAATAGCACCCATCCTCCACAAATCACTTGCCGTTGAAAACAGCATCGTTGGCCCAAAGCACCATCCACTTAGTCAGATTAAGGCAGATCGGCCGACTGTCTCAACAGTGGAGAATAGTCTCCTCCCCTAGAAATTGAAACCGGCACTTTTCTTCACAATAAGGACCAGTACTGCTGACGTGTGGGGCCAGCAACTGATACGTAACCCATAATACACAAAACACATGACGTCACACTATACACACAATACACACACAACAGTCAATTACTCATAATAGGTAAACGTAAGACACAACTCTCCTATATCGCATGGAAAGGGAACATTGTGTTCGCAGGAGGAAGACCCTTTCTGTGGAGGTGGCTGTAAAATCCCTCGGGGTCTCCCACCCAATAGAATCATAGAGTATTTATGCTGAATTGCTAGTTACGCGCTGACGGGCTTCATGGTGTAAGACGCGTATATTTCTATTGCATCTTGTCAAACCACAATTTATGAAAGATGTTTATATTTTATTAGTAGGATTAAGTAGGAATAATTAATATTTGTCATGTTGGAAATAATTGTGGTAGCAGGGAATGTCTGCACCAAAGTATTGTTGGCAAGAGAGACCGCACACTGATATAATTTTAAAAAGGGCGGGAGAGACCGCGTGTGGATACTTTTTAAGAAAAGAGCGGAAAAGACCGCGCATTGATACATTTTGTAATGGTAGCAGGGATTGTCTGCACCAGAAACCATTGTTGGCAGGAGAGACCGCACTTTAGCGTTCGCAGGAAGTCAGTAGTATGTGAGAAGTGAAGCGAGTCGGTAGCAGGTCTGAAGCGAGAGGTTGAGAGGAGCGGTGTGCCTGCCAGCCACCAGATATTTATAAGAGATTATAAACGGATGTACAGAGACATCAGCTAACTATTATCATAAGAGGAGCTAATATTATTGAATTATTTTTTTGAGAAACTCAAGACTACTGAAGGTATGTTTACGCAATGTTAGTTATAAGATTATTGTGAAAAGTAAGTCCCATTTCAACGTTTGTAAAATCATTTTATTCTGAATATAATTAATTTTTGCCAGCAATATTGCATTTCTGACTATAATCCATCCCAAAAACCATCAACGTAAAACTTTGTAAAATTTTATTGTTGTCGAGAAAAAGTTTAACTATGATTTACGTAACTTCAGTCAAATTAATTAAAGAATGACGTCAGCTTTGCTATTAAAGAATATCGTCAGCTTTGGTAATAAATACAGCCCACCAGAAGCTAATAGAGTATAGTAAAACAGAGTAAGTATATTCATGTCGCATTTCGATGTAGCAGTCAGATTGCGATCCAGTAACAGTAAAAAAGGTAAGGAACAGTTTTGGGTTATTGCAGGTATCGACTGAGGACCACGACGACGGCACAGTCTATGTTTCGTCGAAATAATCACAAAATAACTTTTAATAAAGAGCATTTAAATTTGTATGCGAAGATTGAGAAAGAGAAAGAGAAAGAAGATTTCATTTTTTATTACTAAGCAAGAGGTAGAAAACCAAAGGGAAGGTTTCATATGTTAAAGGAACGGTTGCGTAACAAAAGAGATATAGAGGAGACGGCTATTGAGTAACAATAGAGAGATAGAGGAGACGGGAAGGTTGCAATGGTTCTGACAACGAATCCATGAACGTACAGAGAACAGCTGCTTGTCCATGGGGAGCGAAGTGTTGGTCGTAACGTCTCAGGACGTGATGTGGTTACGGACGTGACGTATAAGTTTCGTGGAGAGAGGGAAGATTCTCTAGTATCCGCCAGGAGATTAGGACGAATTTTTGCGACACGGGCGCAGGGAGCATCCTGCGAAAAACAGGAAGCCGGCGATACGAAGCAGGCAGCGTGCCGGTGGCTCCGCGCAGACTTCCGATAGGCTCCCTCGCTGTCCTTTCCCCGGCGCCCGCGGACGCCAGGAAGTTGCACAAGTCCGGCGGGGCGTTCCCATTTCTCTCTGTCACAGTACTGTGGAGTGTCTTAGAGTTAGGGGCGCCCAAGTGTGAAACTTAGACGGGGAAGAGACTTGACTTTCACCAGTCGTTAGAGTAAGCAGACAGCTGTGAAATATTACTTTCGAACAGTATTGTATCTCCTAACTTCATCCGTGACCAATGAGAATGCTTTTTTGTTATTCTTTAACTGTTTTCAGTACCGTTTATAATCATTATAGCATTTCTGTACAGCTTGTCTCCCAGGAGGAGTGGTCAGTATTCAGGGGTATGAGAGCAACGATCATTTAAAGCAGAACATATGGACGTACTCCGTGTTCCGAACGGTTTCCAAGTTAGAACACATTTAATACCAGGTGGCAGTTGTAAGAGTCGAGGGGCATGAAAGGGAAGCAGTGGTTGGGAAGGGAGTGAGACAGGGTTGTAGCCTCTCCCCGATGTTATTCAATCAGTATAATGAGCAAGCCGTAAAAGAAACAAAAGAAAAATTCGGAGAACTTTGAGGTTCTCCGATGACACTGTAATTCTGTCAGAGACAGCAAAGGACTTGCAAGAGCAGTTGAACGGAATGGACAGTTTCTTGAAAGGAGGATATAAGAACATCAAGAAAAGCAAAACGAGGATAATGGAATGTAGTGGAATTAAGTCAGGTGATGCTGAGGGAATTAGATTAGGAAATGAGACACTTAAAGTAGTAAAGGAGTTTTGCTATTTGGGGAGCAAAATAACTGATGATGGTCGAAGTAGAGAGGATATAAAATGCAGACTGGCAATGGCAAGGAAAGCATTTCTGAAGAAGAGTAATTTATTAACATCGAGTATAGATTTAAGTGTCAGGAAGTCGTTTCTGAAAGTATTTGTATGGAGTGTAGCCCTGTATGGACGTGGAACGTGAACGATAAATAGTTTGGATAAGAAGAGAATTGAAGCTTTTGAAATGTGGTGCTACAGAAGAATGCTGAAGATTAGATGGGTAGATCACATAACTAATGAGGAGGTATTGAATAGAATTGGGAAGGAGTTGGTGGCACAACTTGACTAGAAGAAGGGATCGGTAGGTAGGACATGTTCTGAGGCATCAAGGGATCTCCAATTTAGTATTGGAGGGCAGCGTGGTGGGTAAAAATCGTAGAGGGAGACCAAGAGATGAATACACCAAACAGATTCAGAAGAATGTAGGATGCAGTAGGTGCTGGGAGATGAAAAAGCTTGCACAGAATAGAGTAGCATGGAGAGCTGCATCCAACCAGTCTCGGGACTGAAGACCACAACAACACATTTAATGGTTATTGTTATTTATTTCCTGCATTATTTAGTACATCGCCATTGTTTACAACATACCACACTGATACAAACAATTCGATATGTGGCGCTTGTGGTCTATCAAGTCGGAAAGTCAAACTGGCTTATAAAAATTACCTAAGCTACAGCACATGCTCTTCGTGCGAGATTTTCAATATTCTCTCGCTGTCTTGGCGCCAACTATCAGTCCAAGAGTAAACCTAATAGTACCTTTTTGTATGAAAGTTTAATTTCGTACTTCAACACGTTTTCATTTGGTGCCGCGATTTTCGAGTTATTCGAGAACAACGTACAAAAAGTGATATTAAATGTGTTCTAACTCTGAAACCATTCGGAGTAGGCTAGATGTACGCACGAAGATTTTTGTATCAAATGACGGTCTGTGTCATATCCCTGAATATTGACCTTTCTCCTGGGACACGCTGTCGGAAGTAGTTGGACTAGTCTTTTTTTATGGAAGAAATAATAAGGCTACAATCTGTAACTATATATGAGGATGTTGTAATGTTCCTAAGCTATATAACATTATTACAATCTTTTGGCTTTGCGTACCATCGATCATGCGCTACTGTAATTTTCACGACAACGCTCTTTGCTGTGACGATAACGCTCTTTTCTGTGAAAAAAAAGAGCATCTAGCCTGATTTGCAATTGTTGGAGATAAGGAATGGCTGTAGGAGATTTTTTTTTTTTTTTGGGGGGGGGGGGGGGGGTGACATAAGTTTGCATATAGGCATAGGGCAGAGGCCATACAACTTGTAATCGCAGATATCAAGAATAAAAAATTTCCCTTATTAAAAAGGAACGTAAATATCACCTAGGAACTTTTATTCGATGTTGGATCCCCGGACCTTCATAAAAACTATTAGTGTGTTTAACAATACAGTGCATAGTGATTTCTTCGGAAATTAACAGTACTGGGTGAATCTGCTACTATCACGGTCTGAAGAACGCGCAATATTTCGCCGTCAGCTTGTTTGTTCAAGACGTTCCCTAAGCGACCAGTTAGTTGGTCAGAAGATGCCACACTGCCACTTTTGTTCAACCTTCTCATTCTGAAAGTGTTTACAGAAAATCTTACGGCGACTGTGAGTACTTCAGCTGCCAAGTCGGACGGAGTCTTCATCGCGAGTCGTAGCAGTTTTCTCCGACTTCGCCTGGCGTTCTCTGAGAACTGGAGAAACGGAAACCTCCGACCGCCAACTCATCCTGTACCTAACCCGTTCTCTACTTACAACAGCCACGAAGGAAACGTAATCATTCACAGTCAACTTTTCTTCACAGATTCTTATCTTAGACCGGCATCTAGACAAAAAAAAAAAAAAAAAAAAAAAAATCAAAAGAGAATTTAAATGTAGTACTTGTCTTATCTATGTCAAAGTCAAAGGTCAAGTTATTTAATTAATTAGTTAATTAACTAATTTTTTTCGACGCAACAGTTCATTTTAATGTCTATTATCAGAAGTAACTAGATGCAAGTTATGTCTACGTAAATACAGTGAAGCGCCAAAGAAACTGGTATAGGCATGCGTATTCAAACACAGACACATGTAAACAAGCAGAAGACGGCGCTGCGATCGGCAACACCTGTATCAGACAATACGTGTCTTGCACAATTATTAGATCGGTTACTGCTGTTACAATGGCAGGTTATCAAGATTTCAGTGAGTTTGAACGTGGTATTAGCTGCACGACGGATTTTCCCGTACTACTATTTCACGAGTAATTAACTTTTTATACCAAGGATTCACAGTATTGTAGAACTTTATAAAAGACATCATATTTTCGCCAATGACTGTAAAACTTTATTTGTTTCACGATTGCAATTTCGGCCTAAGGCCATTACCAAGTGCAGATTTTTGTGGCTTTAAGCCGTGTCTACTTAGTAGTAATGACAACGACATATAAATGTGTCAGCTCATTTTAAGCTGACATGGCTTAAAGCTACAAAAATCTGCACTTGATAATGACCTAAGGACGAAATTGCAATCGTGAGCCGGCCAGTGTGGCCGAGCGGTTGTAGGCGCTTCAGTCTGGAACCGCGCGGCCGCTACGGTCGCAGGTTCGAATCCTGCCTCGGGCATGGATGCGTGTGATGTCCTTAGGTTGGTTAGGTTTAAGTAGTTCTAAGTCCTAGGGGACTGATGACCTGAGATGTTAAGTCCCATAGCGCTCAGAGCCATTTGAACCATCTTTTTGCAATCGTCAAATAAAGAAAGTGTTACAGTCACTGGCGTGAATATTATGTCTTTTATAAATTTCACGAGTGTACCGTGAATATCAGGAATCCGATAAAACATCAAATCTCCGACATCGGAAAAAGATCCTGGAAGAAGGGCACAAACGACGACTAAGGAGAGTCGTTCAACGTGACAGAAGTACAACTGTTGCGCAAATTGATGCTGATTTCAATGTTGGGCCATCAACAAGATCAACGTGTGAACCATTCAACGAAACATCATCGATATGGGCTTTCGGAGCCGAAGACCCATTCGTGTGACCCAAATGACTGCACTACACAAGGGTGTACGTCTCACCTGGACCTGTCAACACCGATATTGGACTGATGATAACAGGAGACATGTTGCCTATTCGGACGAGATTCGTTTCAAGTTGTAGCGAGAGTATGGACGTGTACGGGTATGGAGACAACCTCATGAATCCATGGACCCTACATGTCAGCAGGGCACTGTTCAAGCTGGTGGAGGCTCTGTACTGGTGTGGAGCGTGTGCAGTTGGAGTGATATGGGTCCCCTGATACGCCTATATGCTTCTCTGAGAGGTGATAGGTACGTAAGCATCCCGTCTGACCACCTGCATCCATTCATGTCCATTGTGCGTTCCGACGGCCTTGGGCAATTTCAGCAGGATAATGCGACACCCCACAGGTCCAGAATTGCTGCAGAGTGGTTCCAGGAACACTGTTCTGAGTTTAAACACCTCCGCTGGCCGCCAGACTCCCCAGACATGAACATTATTGAGCATATCTGGAATGCCTTGGAACGTGCTGTTCAGAAGAAATCTCCACCCCCATCGTACTCTTATGGACAGCCCTGCAGGATTCATGGTGTCAGTTCCCACCAGGATACTTCAACATTAGTCGAGTCCATGCCGCGTCGTGTTGCGGCACCTCTGCGTGCTTGCGTGGGCCCTACACGATATTAGGCAGGTGTACCAGTTTCTTTGGCTCTACAGTGTATAAATGATATCCTAGAACTTGTCTCTCTCTCTCGCATACACATAGCGACTAAGTTACACATGTCCCACGCTAAGGCCGTTGCTCAACAGAGTGGAACCGCGCGGCTGCTACGGTCGCAGGTTCGAATCCTACCTCGGGCATGGATGTGTGTGATGTCCTTAGGTTAGTTAGGTTTAAGTAGTTCTAGGGGACTGATCACCTAAGATGTTGAGTCCGATAGTGCTCAGAGCCATTTGTACCATTTTCAACAGAGTGATGCTTTGTCAAAAGAGAGCAAACACCGAGTTTTCTGCAGACAAAGTTCTGCTACGGCACGGATAACAGGTGTGCCAATGAAGTGGAACGGCAACTGGAAATGTGCTCCAATGTTCAAGTACGCGGGACAATTTCGTGGTTAAAACATCCAAATACACACAGACTGACAGTGAAACTCCGTCTGTGTACGAACCAATTGTAATATCGCTTCCAGCCCTATTGTAAAGGTGCCAACAATGTGACCAAGGCTGCACACACGTGGGTGACGCCGATCGGGCAGTTCAGATGCGGTTTGTATCTTTTTGGCAAGGACATCTGGCGGAGCGGGGAGGCGGGGGGGGGGGGGGGGGGGAGATTTCTCTATGATGAGAATGCATACATTTTAGAATGGTTGCGTGACCAAGAAGCGGATTTCTATCGTCGAGGACTTAAACGATTGGTAGAACGCTCCGTCCATTGTCTGGCAGAAACTTGGTGACTATGTTGAGAAACGTAGCATGTATTTGTATCACTTTGAAGTATAACTTACTTGGCCCACCGTAACAACATGTTACTTACTTTTTTAAGTAAATCCCTCTAGTCTTCATAACAGCCACAATTAGGCGTGGAAGAGAATCAATACGTTGTATCACATCCAGCTGAAACCACTCACCGATGACACGATCTCACCGAGCTACAAAACCGCGGGGGTACGTTTCATCTCAGGCATTTTCTAGGGGTTTAACATCGAGTGATTTAACGGGCCGGTAGAGGTGCTGTACGAAGCCTGCGTGGTCGTCAAACCATCATCGTGTTTCTGCAGCCCTTTGAACCCAGCTGCTGTCATCTTGGAGGACTGATCCACAACATGCTCATGATGAAAATGGCAAGAAAGAACAATACTTATGTCACTGAAACTCAAAACTTGCATCATTTGAAAAAGAACCTTTCAAACAGGAAAAAACGGTATTACAAAAAAAAAAAAAAATAACGAATAAGTTATGAGATGTGACTCACAAAATGAGCGATTCGTTGCATTTATTTGGAACTGCCTGAACGACCGCTGCTTCTCTCGCTTGGATTTTACGATATACTCAGATTTCTTTCTTTTTTTTCGGTTTTGCTACAACGAATTTGTATGTTTCGACGTGGTATCAATTTTGTCATGAGTAATGACTAGTTTACGTATTAATTACAACAAAAATTATTTTATAAAGACATCTTAGGCCTACTGAAAAATTAATGTATGAACGATACGTTTCTTCATGTGCACAGTTCTGACAAAGCCGACTTGTCGTTGCGACCATTAAATAGCTTACTTTGATTTAGCTCACAAATTACACCATCTAAACTTTTCACGCAAATTAAGTACAAGAAGCATGGTATTTTCGGAATGTACTTCATGCCAAAAAGGGATTCTGGTAGCTGGAGTCGGAAGTTCTTGTGAAGCCTGCCTGTAGAATTGTTGTGGTGATATTTCCATAGAAACTTTCATCCAATAATACATATTTCTTTATTTCTAAATGACAAATTATACACGTTTTCATATATTTAGCTTCAAAAATATTATAATGTAACGAAATATTTTCATATACCTTTTAATCCCTTATTACACACCCATAAGGGTTAAATTTTCAAAAAAAAAAAAAAAAAAAATGATGGAACACGTACTTTTTTTTTTTCAAACCGAGAAGTGAAATATGAATTTTCATAGATGTAGCTTTACGTGCCTTTCCTCGCCGATTCTGCGAAGAAACGTGTCATTGCTTATCTTATTAGTCTACCTAATTTTCAAATTCTTCTGTAGTACCATATCTCAAATGCTTAGATTTTCTTTTGCGGTTTTCCCACAGCCCATGTTTTACTGCTATGCAATGCTGTGCTTCAAAGTACGTTCTCAGAAACTTTTACCTCTGTTAAGACTATGTTTGGTACTAGTAGACTCCTCTTGGTCAGGAATGCCCTTTTTCATTTTGCTAGTGTACTTTTGAGGCCCCTCATTGCTCTCCCGTCGTGGGTAATTTTGCTGTTTAAACAGTAGAATTCTTTAACTTCATCTACTTCGTGACCATCAATTCCGACGTTAAATTTCTCGCTGTTCTCATTTCTGCTACTTCTCAGAAATTTCGGCTTTCTTCGATTTACTCTCAATCTATATTCTGCACTCATTACACTGTTCATTTCATTCAGGAGATCATGTAATCATCCTTCACTTTCACTGAGGATAGTTGTGTCATCAGCGAATCATGTCATTGATATCCTTTCACCTTGAATTTTAGTTCCACTCCTGAACGTTTCTTTTATATCCACCATTGCTTCATCGACATATACATTCAACAACAGGGGCGAAAGACTACATACCTGCCTTACACCTTTTTCATCCGAGCACTTCAGTCTTGGTCTTCCACTCTTATTATTACCTCTTGGCTCTTATATATATTCTACATTACCCACCTCTCTCTGCTTACCCCTAATTTCCATAGAATTTCGAATATCTTGCACTATTGACACCGTCGAACGCTTTACCCAGGTCGACAAATCTTACGAACAAGTCTTGATTTTTCTTCAGTCTTGCTTCCATTATCAGCCGCAACGTCAGAATAGCCACTGTGGTGCCCTTGCCTTTCCTAAAGCCAAACTGACAGTCATCTAATACATTCTCAATTTTTCATTCTTCTGTATATTATTCTTGTCAGAAACTTGGATGCAGCTATTAGGCTGAATGTGCGATAATTCTCGCACTTGTCAGCTCTTGCAGTCTTCGGAAATGTGTTGATGATATTTTTCGGGGTCAGATGGTGTATCGCCGATTTATAGATTCTACACACCAACGTGAATAGTTGGTTTGTTGCCACTTCTCCCAATGTTCTTAGAAAATTCTGATAGAACTTTGTCTATTCCTCCTGTCTTATTTAAGTCTTCCGTAGCTCTTTTAAATTCTGTTACTAGATCCCCGAGCTCTTCCCTATCGACTCTATATGTCTTCTTCTATCACGTCATCAGACAAATCTTTCCCCTCATAATAGACACTTTCAACGTAACCTTCAACGAACCCGCTCTCTGCTCTGCCATTAACAGTGGAATTCCCGTAGCACTCTTAACATTACCGCACTGACATGTAATTTCACAGGGGGTTTCTTTGACTTTCCTCTACGATGAGTCAGTCATTCCGACAACCACCTCGATTTTTTCACAGTTTTCATGCTACCATTTCGTCTTAGCTTCCCTGCGCTTCCAGTTTATTTCATTACTAAGCAACTATGTTTTTTGTATTCCTGAATTTCCCTGAACATTTTGTACCTCTTTCTTTCGTCGATCAGCTGAAGTATTTCTTGTGTTACCCGTGATTTCTCCGCAGTTACCTTTTTCGTGCCTCTGTTTTTCTTTCCATCTTCTGTGACTGCCCATTTTAGAAATGTCCATTCCTCTTCAATTTTACTGCCTACTGAGGTATTCCTTATTGCAGTGTCTATAGCCTTAGAGAACTTCAATTATATCTCGTCTTTCCTTAGTATTTCCTTATCACACTTCTTTGCGTATCGATTCTTTAAATGCGAACATTTTAGGTTAGGCTTTACCGTGACTATTATTGACATTAAACGAAACAACAAGTTTACTGTTACCAGTCACTGTTTATTTATCTGCACGACGCGTTTCAAAGGTTTAAAACTCAATCATCAGGTGAATTTACTTTTGTTGATACGACATTTGTGTGTGTGTTGTATTACGATTTTTTGGAGGAACTTGTGGCACTGTCTAGTGGAGAAACAAAACACTATTTCAGAACATGGTTTTGGACTTCGTTTGACAAAAAATTATGTAAATAAGTAAAATAAAGTAACTCCAGTGGTCACAGGTTCCTTTCACAGTCATATTTTGTAAAGAAATATGGAGTCGGAATCTATTATTTTATGTTTACCGTTAGATACACGTTTAATTGTTTGTCAAACGGAACCCAAAACCATGTTCTGAAATAGTGTTTCGTTTCTCCACTAGACAGTGCCACAAGTTGCTCCAAAAAATCGTAACACAACACACAGACAAATGTCATATTAACAAATGTAAATCCACCTGATGATGGAGGTTTAAACCTTTGAAACGCGTCGTGGAGATAAATAAACAGCGACTGGTAACAGTAAACTTGTTGCTTGATTTAATATTGACTCTTCCTGACTATTCTCCTACTCTTCATCGCTACTAAATTGTGATCTGGGTCTGTAACTGCTCCTGGGTACTCCTTATAATCCATTATTCGCCTTCGGAATCTCTGTCTGACTGTGATGTAATAAACTGAAATCTTCCCGTATCTCCTGGCCTTTTCGAAGTATACCTCTTCCTCTTGTGATTCTTGAGCACAGTATTGGCTATTACTACCTGAAATTTATTACAGAACTCAATTGGTCTTCATCCCTCATTCTTAGTACCAAACTGATATTCTCCCGTAACCCTATCTTGTACTCCTTCCTCTACAACAACTTACAATGTAAGATCAACAACCTCTAAAATTTCATGTTTCTATCTTTAGCGGTTTGGGCTGGACGATGTGTCAGTGAAAGAGTCCTATTTCCTGTGACAGAGGTTGTTTGGAAACTCCCGTTAGAAATTTCTACGACTTATAGAGGGACCGGAGTACATAATATTTTCCATAGAAACTCAGGTCCGTAAACGTACCGTTTCCGTCCTACGACTGTTTCAATTCTGCTGAGAGAAAGAGAAAAGTGTCAGAGCTGCATATCCTGGAATTGCAGTAAGGTAGAGAGGATAATGTGTACTACGTCAGACTACTTCCTGTGGGACGGTATGCGAAGTTTAATTTACGAGGCTTCTTTACAGGCTGAGGAAGTTCTGCTGGCACTAGTTCTGGCCGCTGCACAAGAAACTGAAGAGACACCAGGTGGGACGGAGAGCGTGCACCTGGACATGTTTTGTAGGTACAGTGTCTGTAAAAACGTTGGTGCTCGCCACATCGAGCCTCTGTTGTAGTGCATCAGTACTGTTCCGTAAGTATAATATGCTCAGTTCTTGTTTTCGAATAATGCAAACTCAGTCCTTATGTATTACATGGAAGTTTCATTATGTTTCCTCTCGTGTTGTTACCTAATGATTGTACTAATTCACAACTAATTCAGTTCTTCTGGCCCAAGTGGATGAATTAAACATCTGAATTGAAATCGTCATAGGACGGAAACGGTACATTTCCGGACATGAGTTCCTATCAAAATGTTATGTACTCACCCCTCTCCACAAGCCCTAGAACCTTATAACGGTAATTTCTGAAGATCTTGTATGTGTAGATTAGGTGTCTTTAGCGCATTAGTGCGCAACGTTTATCAACCACGCTTCTCGTCCTTACATTATGACGGGTTTTAAATTGCTCCATCCACACTGTAGAAGTGGACGAGTGGCTTTTTTGTAGACGTTACTATCGCTCTGCCTTGAAATATCAAGTACGAGCTCAAACAAGACAGGAGCTAGTCCCAAATAGCTAAAGGTACACTTCAAAAACACGTTCCGTTAATATTAATCGTCTTCAAAATACAAATCATTAACGCCCAAACACACGTGAAAGATATAAGCGAGCCGTTTTACCATCAGTTTCGTCTATCGGTGGAGCGTAGAAACCTACCGCCAATAAAATTCTCGTCTAATACGTAGCAAGTTGAAGCTTATCTTTATCCAAATACTGGGTACAAGGTCGGGAAATAAGTCACTTACTTGTACACTAAGAAGAACGAAAGGAAGGAAGATATCGACGAAGAGTTCATTAGAGATATAACTCAGATTGAGGTAGAATAGGGAAGAAAATCGGCCATTTCTTTCCAAAGGAACAACCTCGGCATTTGCCCTGAGTGGTTTAGGGAAATCACTCAAAACGTAAACGTGAATCCCTGGAGAGTGATTTGAACCGGCATCCTCCCGTATACGTACCCAGTGACTTTCCACAATGCTACCTCGTCCGATATATGCGATAAGACCAAAGGTATAGCGTGAGTAGTCCCATTTCTTTCGTTTCACTCTTCGTACACATATTTTTTAACAATGAGGTAGACGTGTGGGTATTGTAAAAGTTACTTAAACTGTGAGATAAAACAATTTCTATCAATTTTATGTTAGTTAAAGCAATTCCGGTGTTCCTCATTTCTTCAAGCAATGCTTCAAAAACTATTACCACTATCCTTCAGACCCATACCCGTCTTTTTTATAGAAAACGATGCGTCGGAAATTTTTCGTGCGAAATGCATTTAAACCAATCGGTTAGGGTGACCTAAACGGTGAAAGTGGTGGAACTTACATTGCCTGTAATACTGGTGGCACGAGGAGGTAACGAACTCGATTTTGGAATTTCAAATGACAACATCCGTGCATGAAAATGTTTTTTTGCAATTAATATGTCATGCCCCTTGTGTCTCGACTAAATAAGGCTTCATCGACAAGGACAAAAATTCACATTTTAAATACAGTTTTACTTCTTGATTTTCTACCGCACCCATAAAAAATTTACACAGGGCATTTCTCCCCCAGAGAATTACTATTTTTGACCCAAAAATTAGCATAGTAACGGTTAGATGGAAGGAAGGTGATGTTGCACCGCACCTGTAACGAGAAGCGGCAAGTCGAACACTGAAGATAACAAAAAGACACTTTACTATTTTGAGAGAAACTTATGAATAGAAATTATCATAGCCTTTTCTGTATCCACAGACATTTGAGAGGAAATCGTTAAACGCTTCAGGCTTTATTACAGGATAATCGTCCATGTACTGGGTATTTAGGAGAATCTCCTCTGGTGTTTCGGAAGATATTTGCATCGTCGTATTGCACTGTCCAGGTATAGTCAGCTCAAATAATGGTATGATCAGTGTACGCCCAGTCTCAACAGTAAACTTTAGATTATCAACAAAATATTATTTTGAAGTGAAATTTTACGATCCAAGTCGAAAGAATACTCTGAAACTAGTCTACTGCTACAACACGTTAAACACTATATCTTAGCAAGCAGAGAAGCGGCGAGTCGTGCACTGACGACCTGTCGAATAGCTTTGACAAGTTCCTAGAAGGCTGATCGAGTGTGCATATAAAATTCCACTTTAAAAACCATTTCATTTGTAACGAGAGATGTCAGTTTTCCGTTGACAATGCGAGACGCATGAAAAACTAAATGGCCAGTATTTGTTCGAGAGTGATGATTGTCATCTTTCTGGGCACACCACCGCATCCTCATGTTTATAAAACTAATGATTTCGTCAGAGTAACAAGTGCCGCTCATCAGCTTGATTTGCTTACGGTTGTTGTACAGGATGTGGCAAATAAAAGTGGCCCAGACGAGTCAACATGAATGAACGTATTTAACCTCACACCGTGACACAGAAACCACCTCCGTCCACCCGCCAAGTGATCCACACCGGTTCACTGCGTAGTGAGGGCTGCGTGGGTGTGAGTGCAGCAGTGCAAAGGAGACTGTGCTACTCACACATTAGAAGAAGAGTCGGACAAACTATTCTTCCCACATCTGACCCCGGCAAGAGAAGTGTCACAAGTTAACAAAAAAAGGCAAATTTTGTTTATGTCACTGAAATACGCGGGTGAAGTGCCCTAATGAAATCGAAAAAGGGCACATCTCTATCACGTGATTTGTTCACTTTAGGGCAATCCTGCCGCTTTTGTCGTAGGCTACTTCATGATTCGCCACGGCAAGAACAGTGTCGCTTTAGCGTTACCACTGCACGTGTGCATAATAGGTCATTCAGGAAGAACGGCGCATTCTGAGCCCTGACACTTGTCATGTGTCAGGTATGTTCAATGTTATTTTTAATGTCATTGACTATTTCAGTGTCTGTGTTTATGGTGTGTCTGTATAATACCATTACAATGTCCTTCAGACATGCATGCATGTCACGCATTTCTGAAGAAACAGACATTGTTTTGGTGATTACAGCTGTTGTAGATATTCGCAGTTTCATGCATTGCAGCGTACAAGAGAAAACGGAAATTTATGCTATAAAGTAAGTTCATATTGTATCCCTTTTTGTCTACGAAAAGTATTTCCATATGACGTAAGACCATTTACAATACTGTGTTTTCGTAAAAAGTGTTCTTTAAACTGTAATTAACTCATATTTCTTAGCCAATTTTATTAATTTTTATAAATTATAATTCTGTATTTTTCTAATTAAACGATTTCAACTTGGTTTTCATTACTTTTCCTAACTTAAGTTCTGTTTTTATGTAATAGAAGTTCGAATGTTTTATTATATTACAATGACTAAAAATAAGATACATTATTTTGGGTGGTAAGGTGGCAAAAGTATCATAAAGCAAAAAGGTTTTAGAAAAGCAGCGACACAACTCAGAGAACTAATTAATAACTGTCCGATAACACCTCACATTCGACAAGAACAGAATTGCATGTTCATATTAATGTTGTATACTGTTTAATGGAATTTACTGCCAAAAAGACTTACTTGAAATTCAAAAGAATCTTATAATTCGTATGTTCCGTCTATGCAACTAATTTAAGGCAGTTTGTTTAGTGCCATATGCGTTTCGCTTATTTATTTGTGAAGCATTTTCAGTGGCTTGTAATACATGTTTCTTTGTATACGTATAATGAACACGTCATGTTACGGTTACAATATGTAACTAGATTACATTTTGTGAGTGTGTGTTTTTTTAGGTTAGAATCAACTTTTGTAGCAAAAATTTCGTGATGTGAAATTATCGTTCGGCGTTTTTTTACGATTTACAGCGCTATTAGCCAATGTGTGAGGTGCTGGAGATGTATTCGTTAATTTACATGCTCCAGTTGGTCGATTTCCGGAAACTAATGACCATATCTCCAAGACCACATACATTGCTTGACAGCGCTGTAAATCGTAAGTAACACCGAACGATAATTTCACATCACGAGATTTTTGCTACAAAAGTTGATTCTAACCTAAAAATAACACGACAAAATGTAATATAGTAACATGTTGTAACTGAAACATAATACGATTATTATATGTATACATACAAAGAAACATGTATTAAAAGCCACTGAGAATGCTTCACAAATAGAGAAGTGAAACGCATATGGTGATAAACAAACGGCCTTCAATTAGCTGCGTAGGCGGAACATACCTCCAAGGATTTTAAAGGAACCAAGGAAAGAAGGAAAATACAGGGTGATTCAAAAAGAATACCACAACTTTAAAAATGTGTATTTAATGAAAGAAACATAATATAACCTTCTGTTATACATCATTACAAAGAGTATTTAAAAAGGTTTTTTTTTCACTCAAAAACAAGTTCAGAGATGTTCAATATGGCCCCCTCCAGACACACGAGCAATATCAACCCGATACTCCAACTCGTTCCACACTCTCTGTAGCATATCAGGCATAACAGTTTGGATAGCTGCTGTTATTTCTCGTTTCAAATCATCAATGGTGGCTGGGAGAGGTGGCCGAAACACCATATCCTTAACATACCCCCATAAGAAAAAATCGCAGGGGGTAAGATCAGGGCTTCTTGGAGGCCAGTGATGAAGTGCTCTGTCACGGGCTGCCTGGCGGCCGATCCATCGCCTCGGGTAGTTGACGTTCAGGTTTCATAACTAACCTTTTTCGTAGGACTCTCCATACAGTTGATTGTGGAATTTGCAGCTCTCTGCTAGCTCTGGGAGTCGATTTTCCTGGGCTGCGAACAGATTCTTGCTGGATGCGTGCTACACAAACACCCATTCTCTGTAAACTGTTTATACCAACGTTTAATACACCACCTATCAGGAGGTTTAACACCATACTTCGTTCGAAATGCACGCTGAACAACTGTCGTCGATTCACTTCTGCCGTACTCAATAACACAAAAAGCTTTCTGTTGAGCGGTCGCCATCTTAGCAAATGGTTCAAATGGCTCTGAGCACTATGGGACTTAACTGCTGAGGTCATTAGTCCCCTAGAACTTAGAACTAGTTAAACCTAACTAACCTAAGGACATCACAAACATCCATGCCCGAGGCAGGATTCGAACCTGCGACCGTAGCGGTCTTGCGGTTCCAGACTGCAGCGCCTTTAACCGCACGGCCACTTCGGCCGGCGCCATCTTAGCATCAACTGACGCTGACGCCTAGACAACAGCACCTCAAGCGAACAAATGTACAACTAAATGAAACTTTATAGCTCCCTTAATTCGCCGACAGATAGTGCTTAGCTCTGCCTTTTGTCGTTGCAGAGTTTTAAATTCCTAAAGTTGTGGTATTCTTTTTGAATCAGCCTGTAGAAAAAAGTGACTCTTATAATATTTCAGGATAGATTTCACAGAATTATTTAAGTCGACTTTTTGCAAGTATTGAATCTGTTGTGGCATTGTTCTTGCCGGTGTGCGATATGACTCCAGAACTGATCACGTAATCAGAGAAATTAGAGCTCACTCGGAAGTTTACAGACAACCACTCTACACACACACACACACACACACACACACACACACCATTCGCGATTCAAAGATACAAGGGGGGGGGGGGGATGATGGTAGTACCATAGGTACTCTCTACGACACACCGAAGGTGTCTTGCGGACAGGCGTACGTTTCCTGGCCTACAGCAGCCTGCCGGACGTCAGTCGCCCGCAGGGGTCCGCGACCGGGCCGACGCATCCGGCGCTGTGACGTGGCGTGGCGAGGCGCCGGGTGGACCTCGTTGCGTAAGGCGTTATCACGTGGCGGTATCGCGCTTTCTCCCGCTGAATCGCGGGTGCCCGAATAATGCATGAGGCCGCCCGGCCGGGCCGCACACCGCTAACGCGACCATTCTCATTCCCAGGGCGCGCCGCGCCGCCATCTGTTGCTATTCTTTACGTGCCCGCCACAATGGGCGCCGTGCTCTGCAAGCAGCGACGACCTGCGAGCACAAAGTGGTATTCAGTTCCAGTCCACTTGCTACACTTTTCCTTTCACTCCTACAAACTCTCTAATCATACCTCATACGCGTATGGTATTTTCTGCCATCTACCCACGGCGTTTGATTAAGTGCATCATATAACAGAAAAAGAGCTGTTGTATGGCACTGATAGCTTTACAAACAACTGATTTCAGTCGAACTTAACAAACAAAATGAAAAAAAGTTTTTTGTAATGTTTCAGTCTTAGAAGGAGAGAAAATTCTAGTGGATAGCGAGAAATCACGAAACGAGTCCTACAAGGCTCAGTTTTTGGTCCACTTCCATTCCTTATATATGTGTATGATCTTCTACTAAACATTCATCTACATCTACATACAAATAGAGTCATGGCAGGAGCACAGAATGCGTAACTATTGTAGAAGTGGTGATATTTGGATCGAGAAGTATGCGTAACAGAAGATTTCTTTATTTCTTAAAATAATGTTAAACACAAGTTATGTATCAGGAGGGGTAATCCCCAGATTGCTTTTGTACTTTGTTGTTAATTAAGGAAGGGCAACGGCCTTGCGGCAGTGGATACACAGGTTCCCGTCAGATCACCGAAGTTAAGCGCTGTCGGGCGTGGCCGGCACTTGGATGGGTGACCATCCGGTCCGCCATGCGCTGTTGCCATTTTTCGGGGTGTACTCAGCCTCGTGATACCAATTGAGGAGCTACTCGACTTAATAGTAGCGGTTCCGGTCAAAGAAAACCATCGTAACGACAGGGAGAGCGGTGTGCTGACCACACATCCCTCTTATCCGCTTCCACATCTGAGGATGACACGGCGGTCGGATGGTCGCGATGGGTCACTTGTGGATTGAAGACGGAGTGCTGTTATTATATTATATATAAATTAAGAAACTAGCAAGCCACAGTTCTTAAAATAGTATCAAGAAATGCTCTTAAAAGTTGGCCCAGCTTGACATAGGTATTTAAAGAGCTTTCCAGTAATGACCAGAATAGTTTTACCCCAAAAAATCTTATTAAAAATAGATAACCCTTACCCCGCAGTGGCCAGTGGAATATGGATTGAACACAGCCGAACAAGAAATGAACTCAGGAAGCAAGGTCCCTTAGCAAGTGAAAGAGCAGGCGATATTAATCACCGAGAGATCCTTCAAACAACAGATAGAGCTTCGTTAAACCACGCACTAGCTCAGTCACTAACATTGATGTCGCCAGCTGGATTACAAAATGTAATTGCTTTGTTTGCTCACAAATCACAAACCACAGAAAATAATACATTCACCTTCTGATTCAATACAATGTCCGTATGTTAGAATGGTACAGTGAAACCGCTTTCAAAACATGCAAAATCAAAGTTCTCTCGATACACAGTGCAGCTGCTTCTCAATTATAAATGCCCTATGGACTCAGTACATGGGCGCACTCACCATCGTAATCCGACACACACCCACTGCCTGACTGGTTAGAAAATGAACTAAACCGTCTCTGACCTTCTGTCACATTGGTGCCCTTAGCAGACCGACGGAATACAGCTTAAAAAAGAAAGAAAAAGAATGGGTTCCATATCATGGCTTTGCGTTTACATTTTATGACGTTGAATACTAGACCACGAATAGATTATTCACAACAACTAGTGGAAGTCAACACTTCTCGCATCAAGTGCTACGTATCCTATCATGAGAAAAACATGATGGTAACACATGTGAAATTCGGTGGTTGGTTGGACTGGGGCTGGGTTGTGATAGTTAAGGTGTGAGTGGTATTCCCACTGGGGTACCAGTTTTTAACAGCCGCAAATACACCCTCTTCACCTCCAATAACGCCAAGTGAAGAACGCAGGACTTTGCCGTGGTTCCAAATCATCATCAAACATGACCACTCGCTACTTACTGGAACAGAGTTGTATTACCTTTGGCCGTCAGATGCGGAAGTCGCTGTTTGCAGAAACTCTCTCTCTAGTAAGCTTTCTTACACAAATAATGTTATTTTAGTTCATGAACCAATCGCCGTGGTAGGTCATAGGACCTTCAGCTATTATTTTAAGTGACCTTTAGAATTTGAAATTATTTCCACTGGACTGGGATTCGAGCTCTGATATAAGATTTTCTCTGGATTTGAACCCTTCGAGATGATACTGTCCCGCCATTTCGTTGTTTCCTCACAAAGCCAAACTCCTCCAGGTCTCTACGAATGGCGCGATCCTAATTATTAGTGACAAGGAATTTGATAGTTGACATCTCTTCGTGTGGAGCCCACAACGACAATATGTGTGACTACTTGTTGCATTACCTCTAGCCGAACATGCGCACACATCGCTGCTGGTGAAGAAATAATAAATATTTCGTGTTTGTTCGTAGCTATAAGACAATAGCGAAAGGCGCCGAGTTCGAATCCCTACCAGGCAAAAATCATTTGTATAGTTGTTTCAGGTTCCAGTATCACGCTGTTGGTGAACATAATTAATATCTGACATCTGATTGCCCTTAGTTAACGATTCATATAGATATGGGGCTCTATTCCTCAGCCATCACCACAACTTTACTTCATGACGTTTCACATCTACACGTTGCATTTTATTACATAATTTTCATGGTTACTTATCAGGGGCAATATAAGCATTATGAAGTTCCCAGTGCAGTGCTAAACGTATCGTCTTTTTATTTCCAGGTTCGGACACTCGGTCTTATGAACTGATATTTCTGAAAACTTCGATATTTTACGTCTCCTTATGCCTAGTCATTTCTCTATGAGACACACAAGCTTTGTTTAACTAACAGCAGGTCCTAATTCAGATCATGAACAAGAACTTGTAATGTCATTTAATGAGTGTTGTAGGACTTTTGAGGCGTCTCTTATTGCAACGAAGTTTAATTTACAAGTGATGGGAATTGTCTCATCTCTGACAATGTGTTTATTAACATTTATTGTATCACAGTGTTAATTTACGCCTGGAGTGACTGCCAAAGTGAACAGGTTTCTCTAATGGTCTCTTGCAGTAACCACTGTGTATAGTCAAGCGACTGTACTCCACAGAGTTTCGGCATTAGAGGACTTGCAACACAGGTATGTTATGCTGGTTGCAGTCAGCAGTGACCCACTTTTATTGCTGTCAAGTGTACCTCTTCAAGAAGTTAGATATTTTAACTCCACCATCACAATACACACATATTTATAATGCTAGAGGACAAATGGGTTTTTTGCCCATTATTAAAACTATCAGTGGCTAAGAAAATATTTCAATATGCAGCATAAAAGCCTTTGAGCACAAAATGTCTGAAAGGCAGCAAAGTAAATTTCTAATCTAATGTAAAAGCATTTCTGTCGTACAACTCGTTCTATCCCACATACCAATTTTTAGCCGAGCGGTTGTAGGGGCTTCAGTCTGGCATGGATGTGTGTGATGTCCTTAGGTTAGTTAGGTTTAAGTAGTCCTAAGTTCTAGGGGACTGATGGCCTCAGATGTTAAGTCCCATAGTGCTCAGAGCCATTTGAACCATTTGAGCCATTTGAACGAATTTTTACATAGTAACTGTAAAAGAATTAAGTTTTTATGTGTAGTTGCGTAAGTGGCAGTAAAAAATATTATCTTTATTAACACCAGTGATGCATACATGTCCTGTGAAATGACTCGTTGCATGTCATTTCGATAAAGGAACTGTTTAAATGATCTATCGAACATGGAACTACGTGACTGTATTTTCCCCAAAACACCATGTGGTCTACAGCACAGGGTACCTTGTAACTCTACTTTCTCATTCCGTTTCCTATTCCACTCGCGACTGGAACTAGGGAGAAACGACTGTCTATATGCTCCCGTACAAGTTCTGATTACTCTTGTACTCATGGTCCTTGCGCGAAATATGAGTTGGCAGCAGAAAAATCCTTCTGCAGTTAACTGCAAATGCCGATTATCTAAATTTTCTCAATAGCATTTTGCGCAAAGAACGTCACTTCATTCCAAGGATTGCTATTTGAATTTAAGGAGCATTTCCGCAGCACTTGCGTGTTGATCGAATCTAGCAGTAACAGAACTAGCAGCATGCCTCTGAATTGCTTCGATGTCTTTCTTTAATCCGACCTGGTGAGATCCGCAATCACTCGAGAGCCGTATTCAAGAATGGGTCGATTTACTTTATAGATGAGTTGCATTTTTTACAGTACTAATAAAAAAACCGAAGTGGGTCACTCATTTTCCTTGATACCGACTTTAAATACTCGTTCCTTTTCATACCGTTTTGCATCTCTATGCCTAGATATTAATCGATATCGCTGTGTCAAGCAGCACACCACTAATGCCGTATTCGAACATTAGAGGATTATTATTAGTATTCATCTCCATAAACTTATACTTCTGTCCATTTAGAGCATTCATCTCACAAAATACAAATTCTGTCCAAGTCATCCTCTATCCTCCTACCGACAATCAACGAGGACAGTTTCCTTTGCACTACAGCGTCATTAGCATACAGTCGTAGACTGCTGTCGACCCTAACCGTCAGTTCATTTACGTATTTAAAAAAAACAAGAGCAGTCGTAATACACTTTCCTACGCGACTCGTGACGATTCTTTTATTTGACGAACGATCGCCATCCAGGAGGCTGTACTGGGTTTTAGTACTTAAGAAGTCTCACATAACGGCGGACCCATTCCGTTTGCTCGGACCTACATTATCTGGGACACTCTGACGAGCGCCATCCGGAAATCTAGGAATATGGAATCTGCCTGTTGTCCTTCATCCATGGTTCACAGGGTATCATATGAGAAAAGAGCAAGCTGAGTATCCCATGATCGATGCTTCCTAAATTAGTGGTGAGTTGTGAACGAAAGCTTCTCTGTCTAAGGGAACTGATTGTATAAGAGCTTAGAATATCCTCAAGAACTGCAGCTGTTTGTGTGTAATTGTGCGGGTCCGTTAACTTCCTTATATACAGGAGTCATACGAGCTTTCTTTTCCGTCGCAGCAAGTCATTCATGGTAATTGCAAGCGAAGTAAGGGACCAGTATTGGAGTGTGTTGTCTGTAAAACCGAACTGAGTGTCCATCCAGACCTCATGGCTAATTTGTTTTCAACTCTTTTAGTTGTTTCTCATCGCTATGGATGGATATTTCTATGTCGTCCATAAGGGAGTCTGTACCGAGGTCAGACGATGGTTTGTCTGCACAATCTTCGGTTAGCTATTTTTTAAACGCTTTTAACTTCAGCTTTCCATTTGTTGTCTTCTGTTGCCATACACAACTGGTCGACGAGGGACAGAATAGAAACATCAGACCCGGTTAGTGATTCAACGTTTGACCAGAATTCTCTCGGGTTCTCGGCAAGATCTACCGCTAACGTATGAGGATGAAAGTTGTATGCTTTACGCATCGCCTTTTTTAGACACATGAATTTCTATTAACTTTGGCGTATTGATATTTCTGGATTCTATTTTGAATGGAGAGCGCAACAGTCTCTTGTTAAAATGTTTCAATTTTTGTTATTCAACCACGCTGGGTGTTTTCCATCATTAATCGACTTATTCGGCAGATATTTCGCCAGAGTGAGATTTACAGTTATTTTAAACTTCCCCATTAATCTTTTACGTTCACCGTATTGGAACTAAATAATGTCTATTTCTTGAGCAGGATGGGAACGACTCCTTATGTGCTTTCCCTAGTCTTCTTGATGGATTTATTAACTTCAGTAACCATCGTCGCTATGACATCGCGATCACTAATCGCTGTCGCCATACTGACACTGTCCATGTCAGGCCTGAGTGTGTAGCCACAAGGTCCAAAATATTCCCTTTCCCTAGCTGCTCAAGATAATTTTCGAAAAATGTCTTCAGAACAACTTCACAAGACTGTCTGCTCGTACCCCCTGC
This sequence comes from Schistocerca serialis cubense, assembly GCF_023864345.2. Taxonomy (NCBI): domain Eukaryota; kingdom Metazoa; phylum Arthropoda; class Insecta; order Orthoptera; family Acrididae; genus Schistocerca; species Schistocerca serialis. Next base: position 602,084,848 of record NC_064645.1, on the reverse strand, counting down.
ACCAAATCTATAGTCCCACTCTACAGGGTGGTCCCGAATTCATGGTACAAACTTTAATGGTAGGTACAGGACATTGTAACAAGGATTTATTGTATAGGAATGTATAGTCGCAGGTGACGCGGTGAGGCGTAAACAGGGGAAAGAGAAATGGAGTGATCGGTTGGTGTCACTGCCGGTAGAGGGCAGTAGATGAACATGATGTATCGCAGTAGGGACAAGCGCCATTCACAATTGTGCTGCCGTAGACGATGGGTGACTTTACGTATGCAGAAAAAGCAGACATGCATTACATGTACGGCCGTGCAAATGGTAACGCCAGAGCTGCGTTACGAATGTATCGCGCGGAGTATCCTAATCGACGAATGCCGGATCATAGAATTTTTCAACGGTTACATCGTCAACTTTGTGAAACAGGTACGTTCGACGTCAACAGACATGACGCTGGTCGATTAAGAGCTGTACGCACTCCAAGACTGGAAGAACGCATCTTGAACATAGTGGCTGATAGACCCGAGTCAAGCACAAGAACTGTTGCGCGTGACGTACATGTGAGTCATCAGACTGTATGCAGAGTGTTAAATGAAAATCGCTTACACCCCTTCCATTTTCAAAAAGTACAAGCATTGAATCCGGCAGATTATCCTCTTCGCGTGAACTTCTGCCAGTGGTTGTTGCAGCAATGTGCGTTGCAGCCGGATTTCGTAGGTCATGTGCTATTTACAGATGAAGCGACATTTTCACGCGAGGGTGTCTTTAATGCGCACAATTCCCATGTGTGGGCAACAGATAATCCACATGCAACGCGTCCACATGCGTATCAACAACGTTTCAGTATTAATGTGTGGGCTGGTATTGTGAACGACTTTTTGATTGGGCCATACTTACTACCCACGCGACTCTGTGGCGAAAGCTATCTTATTTTTCTGCAAGAAGTGTTACCAGAACTGCTGCAAGATGTTCCGCTCGCCATTCGTAACCGCATGTGGTTTCAGCACGATGGAGCGCCAGCACACTTCAGCACTGCTGTACGGAATTACCTGAATGCCACGTTTGGTGCTAGATGGATTGGGCGTGGTGGACCAGTCCCTTGGCCACCCCGATCTCCTGATTTCTCTTGCCTCGATTACTTTTTATGGGGACATCTTAAGAGTCTTGTTTATGAGACTCCAGTTGACTCAGATGAGGATCTCGTTGCTCGCATATCTGTAGCTGCTGCAGGTGTGCGTGAAATACCAGGCATCTTTGAACGTGTACGCCAATCGCTGCACCGACGCTGTCAAGCATGTATCGCTCATGGTGGACGCAATTTTGAACACTTACTGTAAACATGACACTTGTCAACAACGATTTCAATAAAATCTTTCGTTTTCCTTTCGGCCGTTATTTCCCCTGTTTACGCCTCACCGCGTCACCTGGGACTATACATTCCTATACAATATATCCTTGTTACAATGTCCTGCACCTACCATTAAAGTTTGTACCATGAATTCGGGACCACCCTGTATATACTGTAGGTATAAGTCGCCCCCAACAAGTATAACATGATCAGGGCACATCCACGCTACTGACGGTACACTTTCTCTGAATAACTCTACAATTGTTGTGGTGGGATCGAGGTGCCGGTGGGGCATCCGATGACAAAATTTTCACCTTGGCTGGTTACACAGGTTCAGATAACTTCACACTCAGACAGAACACGAGAAAGACAATAATTTTGTTGAACACTCTCCTTCACATGGCATTTAACCTGTGTTTTCGACATATGTACATTTCTCGTTAAATATTCCGTAGTATCGTACTTCGAGTTTCAGCTTTACCGCGACAGCTTTTCCGGAGAGTAATAAATTAGTAAGGACTTTGTTATGTATGCTCCGGCACTTTACTGCCGAATTTTTTACATTTACGTGTCTTCACCTTGCAGGCGATCGGATTTCGATATCTGTGCATCGACGAGGGAGCTTTCGTCTAAAGGGTTCATACTATCGCCTGTGCTAAGAAACCCCCATATGCACTCCATCTCTGCTGCCTGAGAAACTGCTTCCCCTGTACTGTGCACAGCTGACCTATCAAGGGCAATCTTAGACACTGTAACACACGTCCAGAAGTCTGTAGTCAAGACCTTCGAATCGTGGGAGACTCTGGTTGATTTCCTCCACTCGACTCCGAGCCAAAGAATCCCAATAAATTTAGGATATAATACTGTAGTTTGTACGCTCAGCTTGCACGCGATGAGTGTGGGCAGCTGTCTACACCATTTTGACCAGCCGCCCATACGAATTGAGGAAGGCCTCAACAGAGTACTGTCACTGGTTCTGACATGATCCGTAACTTGATCGCGACTGCACACCCCGCAGGCAGGGTACCCTCCACATCTCGAATGACGCCCCCTGTAGAAATACTGAGCGCACGTTGGACTTTTTCCCAGCCACGGAGGCCATTTTCCTAAGGGACCTCATAACGCGCCTAACATTGGAGCTCCCGATAACCATCCAACTCTTCAGCCCCGTTTATCTACTTGGAAGGGGCGGCTACTTGTCGAAAGTCGAAATGGCGAGGCCAGAAGGCCAATTCCCACATCCATCTTCTGCCTCCAGCGATTCGATCGGTGAGCGTGGTTCCCTGCATCGAGTACGCTGGAAGGTGCTAGGTAACACACTCCATCAGTGAAACAAGCGACAAATTTAGATGTCCTACGCAACGTGCGCCAGTAACTCCGGCAGCGTTATACCCTGAGCCAAAGCATGCAGACGACCGACCCTGGCCGACTGTGCCTTCAGGTGTTCGCGAATTTCGATCAGCTCCTTCCGTGTCTGCACACACCATACGCACTGGCTCGTTAGAAAACACTTAACTACACACCCTACTCGCACAGAATTACCTGCTACCGCTGATAGGTTACTGAACGGAGACTTATACCGCTGTCCTGACGAATGCGGGTCCATTGTCTTAGCATAGTGCCAGCTGATGATAACCTTGCCAGAAATATCCAGCGTGATATGGACGGTGGCAACTGTTAAACAATTTCGCCTTTCGTAGGACCCGGAGCGGCGATGTCGGAATTGCTGTCCAGATCATCGCACTGACAGCCCACGTCACGGGAATCTTCGACATCGTTTTCAGCGCCAGCGGTTTACCAAGAGTGCGAACCTGGCCTCTAGATCCATGACAGTAAACAGCAGAGCTGTGAAAGGAACTGCCCATAATACTCTCCTTTCTGGTCCTTGTGTCTATGTTGGTTGCAGGATGTCTTCGGATCCAGTTCATGGTGCTGATACATTTGCTGCTGGTAATGGTTGGATTACTGGGAATTTAAGGAGATGGGACCTGGATTCACTTACTAAACCAGAGATTGTACAGAGTTTCAGGGAGATCGTAAGGGAACAACTGAAAGGAATGCGGGAAAGAAATACAGTAAAAGAAGATTGGGTAGCTTTGAGGGATGAAATAGTGAAGGCAGCAGAGGATCAAGTAGGCAAAAAGACGAGGGCTAATAGAAATCCTTGGGTAACAGAAGAAATATTGAATTTAATTGGTGAAAGGAGAAAATATAAAAATGCAGTAAATGAAGCAGGCAAAAAGGAAAACAAACGTCTCAAAAATGAGATCGACAGGAAGTGCAAAATGGCTAAGCAGGGATGGCTAGAGGACAAATGTAAAGATGTAGAGGCTTATCTCACTAGGGGTACAAGAAAATTGAAGAGACCTTCGGAGAAAAGGGAACCACTTGGATGAATATCAAGAGCTCTGATGGAAACCCAGATCTAAGCAAAGAAGGGAAAGCAGAAAGGTGGAAGGAGTATATAGAGGGTCTATACAAGGCCGGTGTACTTGAGGACAATATTATGGAAATGGAAGAGGATGTAGATGAAGATGAAATGGGAGATATGATACTGCGTCAAGAGTTTGACAGAGCACTGAAAGACCTAAGTCGAAACAAGGCCCCGGGAGTAGACAACATTCCACTGGAACTACTGACAGCCTTGGGAGAGCCAGTGCTGACAAAGCTCTACCGTCTGGTGAGCAAGATGTATGAGACAGGCGAAATACCCTCAGACTTCAAGAAGAATATAATAATTACAAACCCAAAGAAAGCAGGTGTTGACAGATGTGAAAATTACCGAACTATCAGTTTAATAAGTCACGGCTGAAAAATACTAACACGAATTCCTTACAGACGAATGGAAAAACTGATAGAAGCCGACCTTGGGGAAGATCAGTTTGGATTCCGTAGAAATGTTGGAACACGTGAGGCAATACTGACCCTACGACTTATCTTAGAAGAAAGATTAAGAAAAGGCAAACCTACGTTTCTAGCATTTGTAGACTTAGAGAAAGCTTTTGACAATGTTGACTGGAATACCCTCTTTCAAATTCTGAAGGTGGCAAGGGTAAAGTATAGGGAGCGAAAGGCTATTTACAATTTGTACAGAAAGCAGATGGCAGTTATAAGAATCGAGGGGCATGAAAGGGAAGCAGTGGTTTGGAATGGAGGGAGACAGGGTTGTAGCCTCCCCCAAGTGTTATTCAATCACTATATTGAGCAAGCAGTAAAGGAAACAAAAGAAAAATTCGGAGTAGGTATTAAAATCCATGGAGAAGAAATAAAAACTATGAGGTTCGCCTACGACATTGTAATTCTGTCAGAGACAGCAAAGGACTTGGAAGAGCAGTTGAACGGAATGGACAGTGTCTTGAAAGGAGGATATAATATGAACATCAACAAAAGCAAAACGGGCATTATGGAATGCAATCGAATTAAGTCGGGAATTAGATTATGAAATGAGACACTTAAAGTAGTAAAAGAGTTTTGCTGTTTTGGGAGCAAAATAACTGATGATGGTCGGAGTAGAGAGGATACAAAATGTAGCCTGGCAATGGCAAGGAAAGCGTTTCTGAAGAGGAGAAATTTGTTAACATCGAATAGAGGTTTAAGTGTCAGGACGTCGTTTCTGAAAGTATTTGTATGGAGTGTGGCCATGTATGGAAGTGAAACATGGACGATAAATAGTTTGGACAAGAAGAGAATAGAGGCTTTCGAAATGTGGTGCTACAGAAGAATGCTGAAGATTAGATGGGCAGATCACATAACTAATGATGAAGTATTGAATAGAATTGGAGACAAGAGGAGTTTGTGGCACAACTCGACTAGAAGATGGGATAGGTTGGTAGGACATGTTCTGAGGCATCAAGGGATCGCCAGTTTAGTATCCGAGGGTAGCGTAGAGGGTAAAAATCGTAGAGGGAGTCCAAGAGATGAATACACTAAGCAGATTCAGAAGGATGTAGGATGCAGTAGGTGCCGGGAGATGGAGAAGGTTGTACAGGATGGAGTAGCATGGAGAGCTGCATCAAACCAGTCTCGGGACTGACCACCACAACAGCAACAACTGTTGCTTTGGTGCGATGTATTTCAGCTTCAGTGGCCCCAAATGCTGCTGGCCCTAGAACTCCGGCCTACCGATGCCGATTCATTAAGATTGCGACGGCATCGGCTGATGCATGTGACGCCAGAGAGCCGCCGAACCGAGACGTGAGACGTAACCGCTGCGCCGGCGTGTGTAAACGAGGCGAGGTGCGTGCGTAAGGCCCCGCCCGAAATAGCGGCGCCTATTGTGAGGGTGGGACGTCACGGGCCGAGAGCAAACACGGCCCCACGTCACATCCTGTCTCGCCCCGCGCTGCCTCCTCCTGGTGCTGGACCTGCGTCAAAGCCAAGGGCGCCAGCACGCGCCCTGCGTCACCGGCGCACCTGGTGGGCGGCGCCGGCCACGCACTCCCTGCCTCCCGCTACACCAGCACCTGCAAGTATAGCACACACTCACCACCTGGGAGCCTTAATTTTAGCGACCGAGAGGAATTCGCGGAAAGAGATCCACTGGTTCACATTCGGCATTCGGCATACTAATGTCTTCACACTCCAGATACATTATACAGGGTAGTTCATCGATAGTGACTGGGCCAAACATTTCACGAAATAAGCATCAAACGAAAATAGTACAAAGAACAAAGCTGGAAACCAGATGGCGCTATGATTGGCCCGCTAGATGGCGCTGCCATAGGTCAAACGGATATCACCTGCGTTTTTTTTTAAATGGGAACCCCCATTATTTATTACATATTCGTGTAGTACGTAAAGAAATATGAATGTTTTAGTTGAACCACTTTGTGATAGATGGCGCTGTAATAGTCACAAAGGTATAGGTACGTGGTATCACGTAACATTCCGCCAGTGCGGACGGTGTTTGCTTCGTGATACATTACCCGCGTTAAAATGGACCGTTTACCAATTGCGGAAAAGGTTGATGTATGGCTATTGTGATCAAACGGGCGAGTGCTATCTATGCTGTTATCCTGCACGACATAATCCAAGTGTCCGGACCGTTCGCCGGATAGTTACGTTATTTAAGGAAACAGGAAGTGTTCAGCCACATGTGAAACGTCAACCACGACCTGCAACAAATGATGATGCCCAAGTAGGTGTTTTAGCTGCTGTCACGGCTAATCCGCACATCAGTAGCAGACAAATTGCGAGAGAATTGGGAATCTCAAAAACGTCGGCGTTGAGAATTCTACATCAACATCGATTGTGCCCGTACCATATTTCTATGCACCAGGAATTGCATGGCGACGACTTTGAACGTCATGTTCAATTCTGCCACTGGGCACAAGAGAAATTGCGGGACGATGACAGATTTGTTGCACGCGTTCTATTTAGCGATGAAGCGTCATTCACCAACAGCGGTAACGTAAACCGGCATAATATGCACTGTTGGGCAACGGAAAATTCACGATGGATGCGACAAGTGGAACATCAGCGACCTTGGCGGGTTAATTTACGGTGCGGCATTATGGGCGGAAGGATAATTGGCTCCCATTTCATCGATGACAATCTAAATAGTGCAATGTATGCTGATTCGATACGTAATGTTCTACCGATGTTACTACAAGATGTTTCACTGCATGACAGGGATGTCCGGCACATAGCTCGCGTGCGGTTGAAGCGGTAGTGGACAGCTTATTTAATGACAGGCGAATTGGTCGTCGAAGCGCCATACCATGGCCCGCACGTTCACCGGATCCGACGTCCCCGGTTTTCTTTCTGTGGGGTAAGTTGAAGGATATTTGCTATCGTGATCCACCGACAACGCCTGACGACATGCGTCAGCGCATTGTCAATGCATGTGCGAACATTACGGAAGGCGAACTACTCGCTGTTGACAGGGATGTCGTTACACGTATTGCCAAATCATTGAGGTTGACGAATATCATTTTGAGCATTTATTGCATTAATGTGATCTTTACAGGTAATCACGCAGTGACAACATGCGTTCTCAGAAATGATAAATTCACAAAGACACATGTATCACATTGGAACAACCGAAATAAAATGTTCAAACGTACCTACGTTCTGTATTTTAATTTAAAAAACCTAGCTGTTACCAACTGTTCGTCTAAAATTTTGAGCCATATGTTTTTTGACTACTGCAGCGCCATCTATCACAAAGCGAAAAAAGTGATCGAACTAAAACATTTATATTTCTTTACGTACTGCACGACTATGTAATAAAAAATGGGGTTCCTATTTAAAAACACGCAGTTGATATCCGTTTGATCTATGGCAGCGCCATCTAGCGGGCCAACCATAGCGCCATCTGGTTTCCCCCTTCAAGCTAGACAAGTTTCGTTCTTTGTAGTTTTTTCGTTTGACGCTTATTTCGTGAGATATTTGGCCCGGTCACGATCAATGGACCACCCTGTATAGGCATCACTTTCTTCGGACGGCACAGTAGCTGTAATTACACCAGTTAGAGAGGAAGCAACAATTATTAATGTTTTTCATGACCACAGAAAATGTTAATAGTGTTAATTACGTATTAGATCATAACTAAGTGTGGACAGAGGCTTTCAGGCGCGTAAAACAGATGGGTGACAAACAGGACGGGATAACGAGTCCCAAGGGAAACGAAAGCTGTCTGCTTCTCCGCGGATGACCAAACACGCCAGTGAAGATTATTCTCGATGGTTCGACAATACGATTAATGTCGAGGTTACAAGCGCGCGCGTGTGTGTGTGTGTGTGTGTGTGTGTGTGTGTGTGTGTGTGTGTGTGTGCCTGTGTGCGTATGTGCATGTGTGTATGTGTGTAGCATTTGGTGTGATTATCATGTGCGACGTAATACGAAATAGAAGGGCCAGACGCAGGATTCGGGATTTAAAAAAAATCGGACTATTAATTGCAAGTGAACCGACCAATTTTTGTGGTAATTTGGCAACAGCGAACGGTTCGGGCGTGACGTTGAGCGCCCTGATTCGAGGAAACCAGCCCATCGCGTGAAGTGTCAACTACCAAGCAATTTTAATCGGACGGTAAATAGAGGACGTTGGAAAGAGTTACCTTAAGTGAGAAAGAGCGCTGAACCACAAGATAGCGGTGTAGGTGACAAAGCGGGGAGGTCATTGGAAAATCTTACGGCGTGACTGGAGACGTCAGTCTACGGCGGTAGTACGAGATGGCCGCGTTCGCCAGGCGAACGAAGCGGCGTGCGTATACGAGCGTCACTGCAGAGTCCTGTTCAAGGTGTTGGGCAGCTAAACTGTTACTAAATGTGAGGCGTAAGCGCCTACGGCAAAACGTGTCCGGAGTCGAAGGTGCATTTGTTGGCGGAATCTAAATAGAAACCGAATGGGATAGGACGCTGGTGGCCCGACCTTGAGCATCTGGCCCCAAAAAGTAGGGACCTCGGCAACTTTCGTGATGGTCCAGAGGAGGAAAAACTAACTGCTGTAACACAAGGAACTGATCATGTCATTTGTGGATACAAGTCTCCCACTGTGGCCCAGTTCAACAGTCGGAAAAGCTGTTTTTTCTTTCTGTACCTCCACGAAGAAGAATAAAGAACCGTTTACAACTTGAAGAGTTTTTAATGGTAGCCACATTCTTGAATAAATTAACAACTTCTCTCAAAATGACGGCAACCGAAATTCATTTCCAGATGTTGGTTCCAAAAGAAATCCACAGCAAGATGCGGCTGGCTGATCACTTACTAAAATCGCGGAGGAGCCAGCCACCCTGATTACACATTAAAAATGGCACCCAAAATTTCAGGGAACAGATCGGACTGTTCAAAAAAGTTTAAAAGTCATACAACATTCCCTGTCAGCTAAAATAGATAGCAAATCTGACGGAAAAAGAGCTGCCACCCTTTGGTGCAAGAATAAAACACAATCTAGTAAAATGTGGCAGTCTGTCGTCTGTGCAAAGACCGCACATTGGAGGGTGCTCTTACCGGAACAACATATCATGCGTCATAGGGTTGTGGCCCATGTGAAGACTAGTAGGGAGGACTTCGACCTCTTGCGTGGCTGGAAAGAGGTACGCCACGGCAGCGTTGTGGCTTATTATCGCCTACATTCAGCCATTCTTCTTCTCGTCGATGACTCTGAACGTCAACAGTGAGGCAAGAGTATGCAGAGGTATGGCTCACTGAAATAACAGAGGACCGCGACACGCCTTCTTGGCTGCTACATTCGCCCTCTCATTCCCACAATATCTATGTGCTCAACACCCAGTAGAAAGACGCCCACGCGATGGTCAGAGAAGGTAATTTGTCAGGTGACCTTTAGTGATGCTCGGGTTAACAGAACAGGTTCTGTGTTTATGAAGAGTGTTAGCGACTGTGTCATTAGAAGATAGAGCACTTTATAGGAGTGACTAGGGTAAACAAGGTTATCTAAGTAGAAGAAAGTGAGAAGTGAGTGCTGGTCAGAGTATGTGTCTAACGTATTAAGGTGAAAGGGCAGCTAGTGTTTGTTATTTGTGTATAGTTATTTGTGTATAGTAAGGAGACACTCACAAGGGGAGACCGCCAATTGTGAAATTCAGATTCGATTCATACTGCGCATAATAAAAGCTCATGGTCAGAGGTGTAATGTGGCAAAGCACCAAGATGCACTTCTCAGCCGTTGTCGAGAAAATCGACAGTTAAAAGAAACCGTTGCGGTGAAATACTCTCTACGATTAATAGTTTTCTACAGCGTCGTGGCAAGGCGGTAAGCGCTCGAGTTCGTATTCCGAAGGTCGCCGGACCGAATCTCGCGCCATGCAACTTTTTTTATTATTTGTTTTTTTGTAATTCAAACGTATATATACACACACACACACACACGGCAATCAGTTGCAACAATTATGCATGTAATAAGTTGTTGATAGTCGTTTGTCGTGGAAAAATAAAACTTGAAATAAAACACAATATCACAAATAGTATTCAAGTGGATACAATTTATTGAAAAGTTCGGTGTACACTCGCACATAATTAACAATTAGTGACCAGAAGTAGTTGGAGTATCGCACGAACCAGAGTGATAGTTATCACAGAAACATGGAAAGCAGAAAACAGCACGATATCGAGCACATCTGATAAACGATGTATTTTTACAAGAACAATTGTTTTTTAAGTTATCTGTTCGGAAACACACGTGATTGACATCGTCAGGTTTGATGCATACCACGCGTATCGTATCTTATCGGCAAAAATCGGAGAAGACAATTGGTGGTGGACGATGGATTGAATTTATTTCGTGTGTGTGTATATACATTTGAATTACAAAAAAACAAATAATAAAAAAAAGTTACACGGCGCAGGATTCGATCCGGCGACCTTCGGATTACGAATCCGAGCGCTTACCACTGCGCCACGACGCTGTAGAAAACAAATAAGCGTAGAGAGTATTTCACCGCAACGGTTTCTTTTAACTGTCGATTTTCTCGACAACGGCTGAGAAGTGCATCTTGGTGCTTTGCCACATTACACCTCTGGCCATGAGCTTTTATTATGCACAGTATGAATCGAATCTGAATTTCACAATTGGCGGCCTCCCCTTGTCAGTGGGGTGCGTCTTCAGTGGTGTGAATGGGACACATTTGCATCAGGTGATGTGTCAGAGAGAACAGTCATTCTAATTTTGGTAAGAGAGAGCTCTGATTCACAGTTGTAGAAGAATATCATGTGGGTTAACTTAATGGGGCAGGTCTTCACGGTTTTGAATGGGACATGTCGTTTGGATCAGATGATGTGTCAGTGAGAACAGTCATTCTAGTTTTGGTAAGAGAGATCTCTGGTTTACACTTTAGCAGTAGGTAACGTGGGGTAACATACATATTGTATTACATGATGTAGTAATTGCAAAGTAGAGCGTTGCTTTGAAATAAGGACGGATTTGTCACGGGGAGAGGTGTGCGATATCGTATTTTATATTCGTCAGTTTAGGTGGCTGTTTGATGTAACATACTTTGACAATGTTATACTTCAGTTTGGGACTCGAAAAGTTTTACATGGTGACTGCAGTGGTAAATAAGGGGAGGTTATTAGAAGTTGTTGCGGATTCGGAGAGCTGTACGACTCTGGATTTCAGGACTGGGATTAAATGTCCAGTCGAGCTCCACAGTGAAAACACCAGTGCAGTTCCGTAGGCAGGGTGCGAGCTGTGGTTGCTCGGGACGCAGGGGACCAAGAGGGAGCAAGGATGAAAGGAGACGGAAAGTTCTGAAGGAGGAGTTTGCACAGCAGGATAGCATGAAGACTCGAACTGACGACACGCCGATGAAATCTCCTTTTCTTTTTTTAGTCATCCAGCTTCTGACTGGTTTGATGCGGCTCCCCACCATTTCCTATCCTGTGCCAACCTCTTCATCTCTTAGTAGCACTTGCGACCTACTTCCTCATATGGTTCAAATGGCTCTGAGCACTATGGGATTCAACATCTGTGGTCATAAGTCCCCTAGAACTTAGAACTACTTAAACCTAACTAACCTAATGACATCACACACATCCATGCCCGAGCCAGGATTCCAACCTGCGACCGCAGCGGTCACGCGGTTCCAGACTGAAGCGCCTAGAATCGCACGGCCACACCGGCCGGCCCTACTTCCTCAATTATTTGCGTGATGTGTTCCAGTCTCTGTCTTCTTCTACAGCTTTCACCCTCCACAGCTCCCTCTAGCACCATGGAAGTCATTCCCTGATGCCTTAATAGATGTCCTATCATCCCGCCCCTCCTACTTAATGTTTTCCACATACTCCTTTTCTCTCAGATTCCTTGCAGAACCTCCTCATTCATACCTAATTTTCGACATTCTTTTGCAGCACATATGGAATGCTTCGATTCTCTTCTGTTCCGGTTTTCCCACAGTCCATGTTTGACTACCGTACAACGCTGTGCTCCAAACGTACATTCTCAGAAATTTCTTCCTAAAAATTAAGGCCGATATTTGATATTATTAGACTTCTCTTGGGCAGGAATGCATTTTTTGCCATAGCTAGCCTTCTTTTGATGTCCACTTTGCTCCGTCCTTCATTGGTTATTTTACTGCCTAGGCAGCAGAATTCCTTAACTTCGTGACCATCAATCCTGATGTTAAATTTCTCACTGATCTCATTTCTGCTACTTCTCATTGTTTTTGTCTTTCTTTGATTTACTCTCAGTCCATAAACTGTATTCATTAGACAGTTCATTCCATGCAGCAGATCCTGTAATTCTTCTTCACCTTCCTTGAGTATAACAATGTCATCAGCGAATCGTGCGATTGATTTCACCATGAATTTTAATTCCACTTCTGAACAGTTCTATTATTTCCATCATTTCTTCTTCCATGTACAGATTGAACAATAGGGGCGAAAGACTAAATCCTCGCATTACACCCTTTCTAATCCGAACACTTCATTCCTGGTCGTCCACTCTTATTATTCCGTCTTGTCTCTTGTACATATTGTACATTACCCGTCTCTCCCTACAGCTTATTCCCATTTTTCTCAAAATTTCGAACATCTTGCACCATTTTACATTGTCAACGCTTTCTCCAGCTCGACGAAACCTATGGAAGTGTCTTGGTTTTTCTTTAGTTTTGCTTTCTTTATCAATCGCAACGTCAGTGTTGCCTCTTTGGTGCCTTTAGCTTTCCTAAACCCAAAATGGTTATCATCTAACATATCCTCGAGTTTCTTTTCTATTCTTCTATATATTATTCTTTTGAGCAACTTGGATGCTGGGATCTAATTGGTATAAGGTGGGTGATGCTGATATTTCAAAGGATAAGGTCTTCAGGATATCGTCAGGTCGGGAGAGGACAAAGGAAATAGCGCATAAATTTGGGGTATGTCTGGGGTGACGTTCGTTAGTTCAGTGTTGTCCTTGTCACTTTGAATGTCCGTGACGTCACTGACTGCTCTAAAGCAGTTATCTCTCAGGATAAAGTAATGAAGGGAGCTGTTTAGGAAAAGGGAAATGGGAAGACGGAGACGATCCGGTTGACACGCATCGCTGGCGAGACGTTACGCATTGCTCAGGCGCGCTCGCCCGCCACGTCAGACCCAAACTGTGAATGGGAGTCACCGACACGCGCTACCAAAGCAAACAAGTGCGTCGCGCAGCTTATCTGGCGTGACGTCAGCCGCTCCTCTGAGCTCCTAGTACACAGGCTCGCGGAGCACACTACTAATGACTTCAGCCTTTCCGAGTCCTCAGTGGCTGTGTTCCTCGAAGTAGAGAAAACGAATCATCAGGTTCGACAAGTCATCCCTATAAGGAAGATACCTGAGAAAACTTCAGTACCAGTCTACTATAGCAAGCTCATCGCCAGCTTTCTAAAACACAGGACAACGACGGTTAAAATCAAGGGAAAAAGGCTCTGTCTTAACGCCGATTTTGTGCACAATTTACATAATGACAAGCGGAGCCTCAAAAATATCAACCGAATACAATTCGCCGAGGGTACAGCCTTCCTGACTAGCAGATGCCATCACAAAGTAAAAATGTAACGATTACACTCAGGTGACGAAAGTCGGTGGATTACGATTTGCACGTATACAGATGTCGGTAGTATAGCGTACACAAGTTGTAAAAGGGCAGTGCATTGGCGGAGCTGTTATTTGTATTGTGGTAGTGAAAAGGCTTACGACGTGATTAGGACAGCATCACAGGAATTAACATACTTTGAACGTGAAATAGTACATCTACATCTACATCTACATTTATACTCCGCAAGCCGCCCAACGGTGTGTGGCGGAGGGCACTTTACGTGCCACTGTCATTACCTCCCTTTTCTGTTCCAGTCGCGTATGGTTCGCGGGAAGAACGACTGCCGTGCGCGTTCGAATCTCTCTAATTTTACGTTCGTGATCTCCTCGGGAGGTATAAGTAGGGGGAAGCAATATATTCGATACGTCATCTCGAAACCTGGACAGCAAGCTACACCGCGTGCAGAGCGCCTCTCTTGCAGAGTCTGCCACCTGAGTTTGTTAAACATCTCCGTAACGCTATCACGGTTACCAAATAAACCTGTGACAAAACGCGCCGCTCTTCTTTGGATCTTCTCTATCTCCTCCGTCAACCCGATCTAGTACGGATCCCACAATTATTAGCAATACTCAAGTATAGGTCGAACGAGTGTTTTGTAAGCCAACTCCTTTGTTGATGGACTACATTTCCTAAGGACTCTCCCAATGAATCTCTACCTGGTACCCGCCTTACCAAAAATTAATTTTATATGATCATCCCATTTCAAATCGTTCCGCACGCATACTCCCAGATATTTTACAGAAGTAACTGCTACCAGTGTTTGTTCCGCTATCATATAATCATACAATAAAGGATCCTTCTTTCTATGTATTCGCAATACATTACATTTGTCTATGTTATGGGTGAGTTGCCACTCCCTGCGCCAAGTGCCTATCCGCTGCAAATCTTTCTGCATTTCGCTGCAATTTTCTAATGCTGCAACTCCTCTGTATACTACAGTATCATCCGCGAAAAGCCGCATCGAACTTCCGACACTATCTACTAGGTCATTTATATATATTTTGAAAAGCAATGGTCCCATAACAGTCCCCTGTGGCACGCCAGATGTTACTTTAACGTCTGTAGACGTCTCTCCATTGAGAACAACATGCTGTGTTCTGTTTGCTAAAAACTCTTCAATCCAGCCACACAGCTGGTCTGATATTCCGTAGGCTCTTACTTTGTTTATCAGGCGACAGTGCGCAAATTTATCGAACGCCTTCCGGAAGTCAAGGAAAATAGCATCTACCTGGGAGCCTGTATCTAATATTTTGTGGGTCTCATGAACAAATAAAGCGAGTTGCGTCTCACACGATCGCTGTTTCCGGAATCCATGTTGACTCCTACAGAGCAGATTCTGGGTTTCCAGAAACGACATGATACGCGAGCGCCGGCCGAAGTGGCCGTGCCGTGCGGTTCTAGGCGCTGCAGTCTGGAACCGCGGGACCGCTACGGTCGCAGGTTCGAATCCTGCCTCGGGCATGGATGTGTGTGATGTCCTTAGGTTAGCTAGGTTTAACTAGTTCTAAGTTCTAGGGGACTAATGACCTCAGAAGTTGAGTCCCATAGTGCTCAGAGCCATTTTGATACGCGAGCAAAAAATCACGTTCTAAAATTCTACAACAGATTGACGTCAGAGATATAGTTTTGCGCATCTGCTCGACGACCCTTCCTGGAGACTAGGACTACCTGTGCCCCTTTCCAATCATTTGGAACCTTCCGTTCATCTAGAGACTTGCGGTACACGGCTGTTAGAACGGGGACAAGTTCTTTTGCGTACTCTGTGTAGAATCGAACTGGTATCCCGTCAGGTCCAATGGACTTTCCTCTGTTGAGTGATTCCAGTTGCTCTTCTATTACTTGGACACTTATTTCGATGTCAGCCATTTTTTCGTTTGTGCGAGGATTTAGAGAAGGAACTGCGGTGCGGTCTTCCTCTGTGAAACAGCTTTGAAAAAAGGTGTTTAGTATTTCAGCTTTACGCGTGTCAACCTCTGTTTCAATGCCATCATCACCCCGGAGTATCTGGATATGCTGTTTCGAACCACTTACTGATTTAACGTAAGACCAGAACTTCCTAGGATTTTCTGTCAAGTCGGTGCATAGAATTTTACTTTCGAATTCACTGAACGCTTCTCGCATAGCCCTCCTTACGCTAACTTTGACATCGTTTAGCTTCTGTTTGTCTGAGAGGTTTTGGCTGCGTTCAAACTTGCAGTGAAGCTCTCTTTGCTTTCGCAGTAGTTGGAGTTAGACGCATTGTACATTCCATTTCATAAATCGTTAGGGAATTCAGCGTTCCGAGATCCAAGAGTGTTTAGAGTATGCCGAGAATACCAAATTACCTCTCACCACGAACAGCGCAGTGGCCGATGGCCTTCACTGAGAGCAGCGGCGTTTGCGTAGCGTTGTCAGTGCTAACAGACAAGGAAAGCTGCGTGAAATAGCCGCAGAAATAATTCTGGCACGTAGGACTAACGTACGCATTAGGACAGTGGGGCGAAATCTGGCGTTAATGGGCTAAGCCAGCTGACGACCGACCCGAGTGCCTTTGTTGAGAGCACGACATCGCCTGCAGTGTCTCTCTTGGGCTCGTGACCATATCGGTTGAACCACAGACGACTGGAAAACCGTTGGCCTGATCAGGTGAGTCCCGATTTCAGTTGCTGAGAGCTGATGGCAGCGTTCGGGAGTGGCGCAGACCTCACGAAGTGATGAACACAAACTGTCAACAAGGCACTGTGCTAGCTTCTGGTGGCTCCATAATGGTGTGGGCTGTGTTTACATGGAATAAACTGGCTCCTCTGGTCGGACTGGACCGATCATTTACTAAAAATGTCAATAAAATTCTTCTGCGCTGTTGATTACATTGTAGATCTGAATGTAGAAATATGTATAGATGTAAACAGATTTATAGATATGTCACTCTTGAGAGAATGTCTATTTGGCCGGCCAGAGTGGCCGTGCCTTTCTAGGCGCTACAGTCTGGAGCCGAGTGACCGCTCCGGTCGCAGGTTCGAATCCTGCCTCGGGCATGGATGTGTGTGTGATGTCCTTAGGTTAGTTAGGTTTAATTAGTTCTAAGTTCTAGGCGACTAATGACCTCAGAAGTTAAGTCGCATAGTGCTCAGTGCCAGAATGTCTATTTGGAAGATATCTTGCTCTAACCAATCTGAAAGTCTGTTAATGCCATTCAATAGGCAAATAAACACTATAAGCGGCTCAGTGCATAAACTTTCGAAGTAAGTAGACCCACAGCTGGGGCTCCGGAGAGAGCATGCTTGTATGTCATTGGTAGCGGCGTAAGCGTGGCTGCGGTCTCGTGCCGCGGAGGCGTGTGTAGGAAATGCATCGGCGTGACAGGGTAGCTGCCGGTACCGTAGCTTCTATTTCAGAATGTGTTTGACTTGTAACTGCTTTTTGATAATACTTCTGCTTAATTTGATTTCACTGGTTGTAATATCCACGCGTATATTTTATTCAGAATAATATTCACGACGGCATTGTGTGTGGAATGTGAATGAACATCTCGTGATATCAATAAAAAGGGCTTGATCGTTAATAAAGTAATAAATAATTATTCTCAGTGATGTTATTTAATATTTTGTAAAAAATTACATCTCAGACACTACCCATGGAGAAAGAAAATGAAAATCTCTATCTTTCGCTATCTATGATTCTTCTAGAAAAATCCTTCTTCTTGTTCGACTTCTGTATTGATAGGATGTGATTGATGTCTTCTAACACAGAGGTCTGTAAAAAACTGTATTATGTTGCTATTTTTTAATATTCGAAAAATAGAGTTTATGTGCCATTGAAATGAATCTGCCTTGTAGGAAGTTTTATTTCATTGAAATTCTCGCCCTATATAAATGTTAT
Organism: Schistocerca serialis cubense; assembly: GCF_023864345.2. Taxonomy (NCBI): domain Eukaryota; kingdom Metazoa; phylum Arthropoda; class Insecta; order Orthoptera; family Acrididae; genus Schistocerca; species Schistocerca serialis. The sequence goes on along the minus strand of NC_064645.1, from coordinate 602,067,137 downwards.
GTTTTTTGATCAGCTACAAAAGAGGGCAGCCATTAGTGATATTGATCTACAGCACGGTTTATTGGTTAGTGCTGAATTGACAAATATTTTCAAATGTTAATGCATATAGTGAAGCTACAAAAAGGTTTGAAATATGTTATTTGTTAGTAGCAAAACAGGAGTTGAAGCAGAATCGATAAGTGAATGTCTTATGTTAGTCACCATCTTAGTGAAATATTGCAGCGCCAGTTTTAAATTGTTTTTCTATACACACGTAAATGTTGTTGGCCATAATTGCGATAATAATTGTGTACTGCTGGCCCAGAACCCACTCTGAAGTAATAAATTCCAGTTAGACTGTGAATACGGCGAACTTCTATGAATGCAAACAGCCTATTATGTGATATAGTTTCCTATCTGCTAATGTATGAAGCCTGGTTATTTCGTAACAATTTTTATGAAATATTTTGGCAGGAAAAAATACATTAGTGTTGTGAACATGTGGTAGTGTGTGACAAAACTGTTCATTTTGCTTTAAAAACAAAGTGTTGCCACCTCGAATAACAGTAGCGTTAAATTCGATAAACGATCTGTAACTATAGAGAGAATATTATACAACAGCACTGAAAATTACTAAAAATCTTTGCTCTTGTTTAGTTCAGATTACTTATCATACACTGAGCTTGTTTGCTGTTTATATATGATTTCTTTTATGCATGAACTTACTGCCATTTACTCTGCTTGACAGACCACATTGCTACACGTTCCCAGGTGGAGATTTCTTTAACAAAATAGAGATCATTAGTCGGTAACAGCAGTGATTAAATAAAACCTCATGTTACATTAATAATAAATAACTAGTATCTGGTAATCTTGCTGAAATAGTACAACACGCAATCAAACTATACCACATCACATGGTTAGTAGTGTGTAGGAGAGTAATAATGTAACAGACAAATTTCTAAATACAGCATTGAGAAGATTTTCTCGATTACATTGCTTTTAAATTGGAATAAAATATTTGTTCCAATGTGCATGAGCATGTTGCATCATGAAATATGTTTACAAATTAGTAAAAATATAAATTTTCTGGAGTGATTTTTGTAATTCCAAAAAAAAAAGCACAGCACTCGTAAAGTGAACTCTATCGTTTCAAAACGAAATAAAAATACATTAAACATCTACTACAGGGCTGACTAGAGGCGAACGTATGGAAAGTGTTCCAAGGTACAACACTCTCCGCTGCCTTTTGTTTCAATGTAAAATCGTAGTGATCCCAGTAATGGAAGATTTGGGCTCACCGACGATAGGGATTAGTCAAGAAGGGGAAGAGTGGGGGCCCTAGTTGATGTTATTGTTGGACACCAATCACTGCATCACTTCCATGGTTGTTTAGGAATAGCTGCATAATGGTGACGAGTGATGAGGTGACTTACCAAGATGAACATGTCCAATAAATTCAGTTTTTCAAAATTAGCACAAAACTTATTTTCATGACACATATGCATGAATATAACACACTGCAATGCAAACGTCTTTACTTTTGCGCCAGAAGGCAGTTCATGGCTGTAAATTAAATCTACAATGAAAACATTCCTTAAAAAAGTAGACTTAAATATGCACATGTTCTCATTTGGATGTGTTCAGCTTTGAATGATTTTCAAAAGCAAATATCTTGTTGTTGTTTTTTTTTCTAAGGTACTTTGATGTTATTGTATAATGCTTGCTATACTATACCTTATTACGTATTTGTAGCAATTTAATTAAGATATGAAAAAAGTTATGTAATGGCAACCTGACATCGATATTCCTTGTTGTACCGTAAGTTATGATTTCACTGTTCTTTCACAATTATTTAAAATATTTCAAATCAGCTTGACAGAATACAATAATTTAACAGTGGTATTCATTGTTAACAGAATGCTTCTTTGAGGTAACTCTTACACTTAAACATACAAACCAAAAGCACCTTCTAAACAATAAAAGCAATTTCCTGTGCCTCTCTGTTCAGCAACATGGGTATATCGTCAATGATGCCGGTGTGCTAACTAAGTCATGTTGATTTCGCCAGACTTCGCCGAAAATAGTTTGCAATAAACCCTCAACATTCTTCTGCTTGTCATCAGAGATTGGATGGCTGAGAAGTACTGCAGCTCATGGTTAAGGAAAGAGTTTCTGAATGGTCCATCCGCGTTTCTGAAGAGACTTCCGCTATCGTACATCTTTTTGGGACCTTTGGAATGCATTTACTTCCATATCTACATGAGTCTTCCCCGTAGCTTCGTAGCTGTACGTGAAAATTCGTATCATTTCACTTACATGATCTAAATTTCGTAGGCCATTAGATAGGAATTTTACTTCTATCACTCTCCAGTCTTCATCAAGGTTTCTTATGTCACCTACTGACTGGTATATTCCAATTCTATTACAACTGTCGGCCTTTTTTGTAGAAGTCTCTCTACTGTATCAAAAATTCCGTCAGTAGGTAAGTAACTGTATCCTCGTAATAATAATTATTAATATTAGTACTATGTAGTACTATAACGAGAGAGAACAGAAGCAGAAAATAATGCTAACAGCTGTTCCAGTCTGGCCGCGACTGGAATGGAAATCAAGTGACTGGAATCAGCGATGCCTATTGTCCGTAATGAATTAGTAACTTGCTTGAAATGTTTGCTTTGAACCACATGTTTTCACAGAGTAGTCGCACTGGACATGTTTTGTTTCACTTAAATTGAGTGACATATTTAGGTTCTATTAACGTAACTCAATCCAATGTCCGGAGAGCGGGACTTCGACTGGTCGATTTCCAATAATAAAATACCGACACCAGTTATTTTCGTTTTATTTGTTAGGCAGTGAGTTTCGGAATTACATTCTGCCATCTTCAGGCCGGCATACATCGAGTAAGCCTCGTGTTATAAACCAATGCAGCACTGAAACTTCCTGGCAGATTAAAAATGTGTGCCGAACCGAGACTCGAACTCGGGACCTTTGCCTTTCGCGGGCAAGTGCTCTACCAACTGAGCTACCCAAGCACGACTCACGCCCCGTTCTCACAGCTTTACTTCTGCCAGTACCTCGTCTCCTACCTTCCAAACTTAACAGAAGCTTTCCTGCGAACCTTGCAGAACTAGCACTCCTGAAAGAAAGGATATTGCGGAGACATGGCTTAGCCACAGCCTGGGGGATGTTTCCAGAATGAGCAGCACTGTCAACTGGCGTCGTGAAGAATTTTGGCCCACGGGCATGTGCGCTCTTGGACAGTTATCAACAAGCTGCTGGAGGGAACTGATGACATGATCCTGTTGTCCACAAATCCTTAAGAGTACGATGGGGTGGAGACCTCTTCTGAAGTTGCAAGGCATCCCAGATACGCTCAATAATGTTCATTTCTGGGGAGACTGGTGGCTAGCGAAGGGTTTAAACTCAGAAGAGTGTTCCTGGAGCCATTCTGTAGCAATTCTGGACGTATGGGGTGTCACACTGTCCTGATGGAATTGCCCACGTCCGTTGCAATGCACAATGGACATGAAAGGTTGCAGGTGATCAGACAGGATGCTTAAGTACGTGTCACTTGTCAGAGTCGTATCTAGACGTATCAGGGGTCCCATATCACTCCAACTGCACACACCCAACCTGCTTGCACAGTCCCCTGCTGACAGCCGGCCGGTGTGGCCGTGCGGTTCTAGGCGCTTCAGTCCGCAACCGCGTGACCGCTACGGTCGCAGGTTCAAATCCTGCCTCGGGCATGCATGTGTGTGATAGGTTAGTTAGGTTTAATTAGTTCTAAGTTCTAGGTGACTGATGAACCCAGAAGTTAAGTCGCATAGTGGTCAGAGCCATTTGAACCAACCCTGCTGACATGCAGGGCCCATGAATTCATTAGGTTGTCTCTGTACCCGTACACATCCATCCGCTCGATACAATTTGAAACCAGACTCGTCCGACTAGGCAACATGTTTCCAGTCATCGACAGTCCAATGTCGGTGTTGACTGGCCCGGGCGAGGCGGAAAGCTTTGTGTCGTGCAGTCATCAAGGGTACACGAGTGGGCCTTCGGCTGCGAAAGCCCATATCGATTACGTTTCGTTGAATGGTTCACACGCTGGCGCTTGTTGATGGCCCAGCATTGAAATCTGCTGTAATTTGCTGAAGGGTTGCACTTCTGTCACGTTGAACGATTTTCTTTATGGGTCGTTGGTCCCGTTCTTGCAGGATTTTTTGCCGGCCGCAACGGTGTCGGAGATTTGATATTTTACCGGATTCCTGGTATTCACGGTACACTCGTGAAATGGTCGTACGGGAAAATCCCCATTTCATCTCTGCCTCGGATATGCTGTGGCCCATCGCTCGTGCGCCGACTATAACAACACGTTCGTACGTCATAACCTGCCATTGTAGCAGTAGTAACCGAACTAACAACTGCGCCAGACACTTGTTGTCTTATATAGGCATTGCCGACCGCAGCGCCGTATTCTGCCTGTTTACGTATCTCTGTATTTGAATACCCATGCCTATACCAGTTTCTTTGGAGCTTCAGTCTATAATACGGGCGGGATGGGGAGTACCGGCTCTCGTTAGCGGCGGGCCAGAACGCGGATTCAGAGTCGCTGTGTACGGCCTAGCGGGAGTGGGGGCGTGTCGTGAGGTGTCAGCGGTCGTGAGTCAGCAGTCGTGGGGCTCGGCCGCTGCCAGCTTGCCGTCCCACAGCGTGGCAAGGTCGCCGTGGCTGACGCGGCCTGCCTGTCTTATGAGATACCACACCAGCTCCACTGACGCGTCCTAACGCCGAGCCACATCCTAGATGATGCAATGTCGCCTCTATACTTAACTGCTCGTACTCCCGCGCTTGCGAATGCGGGGTATGAATAAATTGTAATGATGCTGACTGTTTTCCTTTTTCCCGAATTCTATCTATCTATCTATCGCTTCAGCCTTGTCCCGCAGTTGCGCAGGGTCAGCCATCGTTAATCGGATTTGGCATGTTAATGTTTAAGGGGTGGCCGGATGCCCTTCCTGCCGTCATCCCGTACCCCCCAGGACGGAATTAGTGTCTGCATTGAGTGTAATCCATGCAATAATGCGAATGTATTCAGATGTCAGCGAGCCGTGTAACTGAAGTGGAAAATGACGACCAGCTCAGTAGTCACCTAGCGGAATGTGGAAAACCGCCTAAAAACCACATCCAGGCTGGCCGGCACATCGGCTCTTGTCGTTAATCCGCCAGGCGGATTCGAACCGGGGTCGGCGCGCCTACCCGAGTCCAGGAAGCAGCGCGTTAACGCTCTCGGCTACCCTGGCGGGTCTTTCGTTTTTTCCCCGAATATGAAGGTTTATTTCCGCGTTTGTTGTGGAAAGAAAAACTTACTAGCATTGTAAGAGACAGTATGAAGTATTAATTTGATTAATGAATTATTTCAGCTTCAGAATTTTGTTCACCATATTCCTTCAATGTTTCAATTCAGTTCTCTCTAAAAGCTGTTCCTACACATAACACGCTGCAGACGGTAAACACAGGTATATTTTGCGGTAAAAAGGAACACATAACCGCCAGGAAGCTCCACTATGACAATTAGCTTTTCAACGAAAATTTTGTGAATAAAGTCGTCTAGATCACGTAATATATTTCTTATTTGTATCGTCGTTTCGACTACTGCCGTCACAGAACAAAACTTAGTTCGTAAAAACACATTTAGAGTCAATATCAATAAAACCTGTACCTAAACGAGGGAGTTGCGGTTGACGTCACGTTTAGGCTTAGGTTTTATTGATACTGACTCGGACCGTTTTTTTTTTTTTTTTTTACATGTCTCCGCAATATCCTTTCTTTCAGGAGTGCTAGTTCTGCAAGGTTCGCAGGAGAGCTTCTGTAAACTTTGGAAGGTAGGAGACGAGATAGTGGCAGAAGTAAAGCTGTGAGTACCGGGCGTGAGTCGTGCTTCGGTAGCTCAGATGGTAGAGCACCTGCCCGCGAAAGGCAAAGGTCCCGAGTTCGAGTCTCGGTCGGGCACACAGTTTTAATCCGCTAGGAAGTTTCATATCAGCGCACACTCCGCTGCAGAGTGAAAATCTCATTCTGGAATACGTGAATATTGCTCGTCAGTAAGGAATCCGCACCAGACAGGACAGGGCAGAAGATCCGAAGAGGAGCAACACGTTTCGTTACAGGTTCATTTAGTAAGACCGAAAGCATCACGGAAATGCGCAGCCAACTCGAATCCAGGCACTGGTAAAGGGGTCTTCTGCATCACAGTATGGTCTACTGTTGAAAGTTCCGAGGGCGTAAGTTCCTAGAAGAATCAAACAATATATTGCTTCCTTCTACGGATATCGCGCAGAAAGACCACCAAGATAAAATTACAGAGATTCGAATTCACACGGTAGGCTACCAGCAACCATACGCGACTGGAATAGGAAAAAGGGAAGTGACAATGATGTATAAAGCACCGTCCGCCACACACCGTAAAGTAGCTTGCGGAATATAGGTGTATTGTCTGCCTGGCATCGACATAGTTGTGATAACAATTAAGTAAAGAAACGATGTACGAGTATATGCCTTAAATTGTCATATTCGAATCATAATCACGGTGGATGCTGTGAGTCCACGTCTCATATATAGCTACTAATATTTTTAAGTGACTTTAATGTGTGAAAATCGGCATACGATGGTTCTAAAGAGTACTTTGGTGAAAAATGCGCAGTTAGGTTTTGGCTCAAATAATTACTTTGGTGACAACTCTGCAGTTGAGACTTGGATGTTCCATCTGTGTGTTGAACTATAGACTGCAACAGTGAATGTGGAAATCTGAAACTGTGTAATCAACTGAAGATTAGTGTAGGTCCGGAACCGGTTGTGATTTCAGCAAACGATTTTCAATTGTGAGTGCTGGCGTATTTCACTCAGCATTACTCTTTAAAGCTATAAATGCATCTTGGTGAATGTTGTTCATAATGTAGTCGATGTGTATTTGATAAGAGATTCTCATCATTATAAAAATGGTTATAACTGATCTTTCTATTCAACGTCACGTACACTCATGATCAATTGAATAAGAATAAACTGGGATGTGGAAGATACAGTGTTTTTGTCACATAGGCGAGTCGACTAGCTTCGCAAAGCATGTGACACTCACAAATGACATATGCAAGTCACCGTATCTTAGAACATTCGGCCGTAGCGAGATCGGTAGCGTAAAACGTGCAGGCTTTGGAGTTTTCACGGATCACTGTATAAAGGCTCTTTCATGAGTATGTCGATATCAAGGAAAGGGATGAAGGCTGGAGGATGTACTATGCCTGACAGGAGAGGTAGAGAGCAAAAGGCAGTGGAGCAGAAAGGTAAATAGAGGTCCAATACCTCAAGGTTCGTAATTACCCATTTTGGGTCTTTCAGGTATATAATTGTGTTGAATCTTTTTGTTTACTGGCAACGAACAACCCCATCAGAACAGGCCATGATGGCTCAACGGTACCGACCGGCCACCGTGTTATCGTCAGGCCTTAGATGTCACCGGATGCGTATACGGACGAGCACATGGTCAGAACACCGTCTCCCGACCATTGTCGGTTCTCGTCACTGGTGTCGCTACTTTTCAAGTACTTTCTCAATGGGCCTCACCAGGGCTGAGTGCACCCCACTTGCCAACAGCACTCGGCAGACCTGGGCGGCGACCCATCCAAGTGCTAGTCAAGCCCGATTGCGCTTAACTTTAGTGTTACAGTCGACAGAGTTGGAGGATGACGTAATTTCCACCAACCTGTTATTTTATCAAGAACTAATACGAAGGTTAGCGCTTTGCTCATTGTGAAGTACGTTATGTAAAATAACATTCCATCTGGAACTGTGTCGAATGCCTTCCGGAAGTCAAGGAACACAGCATCCATTAACATAGACAACATTCCATTAGAACTACTGACGGCCTTCGGAGAACCAGTCATGACAAAACTCTACCATCTGGTGAGCAAGACGTATGAGACAGGCGAAATACCCTCAGACTTCAAGAAGAATATGATAATTCCAATCCCAAAGAAATCAGGTGTTGACAGATGTGAAAATTACCGAACTATCAGTTTAATAAGTCACAGCTGTAAAATACTAACGCGAATTCTTTACAGACGAATGGAAAAACTGATAGAAGCCGACCTCGGGGAAGATCAGTTTGGATTCCGTAGAAATCCTGGAACACGTGGGGCAATACTGACCCTACGACTTATCTTAGAAGAAAGATTAAGAAAAGGCAAACCTACGTTTCTAGCATTTGACAATGTTGATTGGAATATTCTCTTTCAAATTCCAAAGGTGGCAGGGGTAAAATACAGACAGCGAAAGGCTATTTACAATTTGTACAGAAAGCAGATGGCAGTTACAAGAGTTGAGGGGTATGAAAGGGAAGCAGTGGTTGGGAAGGGAGTGAGACAGGGTTGTAGCCTATCCCCGATGCTATTCAATCTGTATATTGAGCAAGCAATAAAGGAAACAAAAGAAAAGTTCGGAGTAGGTATTAAAATCCATGGAGAAGAAATAAAAACTTTGAGTTTCGCCGATGACATTGTAATTCTGTCAGAGACAGCAAAGGACTTGGAAGAGCAGTTGAACGGAATGGACAGTGTCTTGAAAGGAGGGTATAAGATGAACATCAACAAAAGCAAAACGAGGATAATGGAATGTAGTCGAATTAAATCGGGTGGTGCTGAGGGAATTAGATTAGGAAATGAGACTCTTAAAGTAGTAAAGGAGTTTTGCTATTTGGGGAGCAAAATAACTGATGATGGTCGACGTAGAGAGAATATAAAATGTAGGCTGGCAATGGCAAGGAAAGCGTTTCTGAAGAACAAAAATTTGTTAACATCGAGTATAGATTTAAATGTCAGGAAGTCATTTGTGAAAGTATTTGTATGGAGTGTAGCAATGTATGGAAGTGAAAAGTGGACGGTAAATACCTTAGACAAGAAGAGAATAGAAGCTTTCGAAATGTGGTGCTACAGAAGAATGCTGAAGATTAGATGGGTTGATCACATAACCAATGAGGAGGTATTGAATAGAATTGGGGAGAAGAGGAGGTTGTGGCACAACTTCACTACAAGAAGGGATCGGTTGGTAGGACATGTTCTGAGACATCGAGGGATCACCAATTTAGTATTGGAGGACAGCGTGGAGGGTAAAAATCATAGAGGGAGACCAAGAGATGAATACACTAAGCAGATTCAGAAGGATGTAGGTTGCAGTAGGTACTGGGAGATGAAGAAGCTTGCACAGGATAGAGTAGCATGGAGAGCTGCATCAAACCAGTCTCAGGACTGAAGACCACAACAACAAGAACATGTAAAATAAAATTAATATGCTTGAATAGTTCTTGCACTGCATGGCAGTCAGTGCACAAAACCTAGAATGTAATTAGAATGGAGTAATATAGCCGCGAGAACAGCAGTAACAATAGACAATAAGAAAAGACTGATAACCAAAAACAAGGCGAAGACAAGACTCGTAATTAGTATCCACAAATTAGGCATATACACAGTTGTTTGAGTTCCGCCACTTGCTTATAAGCGTACGCTGGAATACTTTGGAACTGTCACTGTACAGTCAGAAAATCGTAGGATACTAGTGATATACAATTCTACAGCACATCTTTCTTCGTGTACTTATAATCACATGCAAGACGGATAAGCATATCACACTAAATTTGCAAAATGGTGACACACGTAAACACTTTTTTTTCAGATGTCACGACATAAACCATAAACCATAAATGCGACACGAAAATCTACATCTTCCCCAGTCATCAACAGTTTAACGACGTTGCTGACGGGCCCAAGCGAGGCGTAAAGCTTAGTCTTCAAGGGTGCACGGGTGGACCTCTGGATCCAAAAGTCCGTATAGGTGATGTCTCGTTGAATATATATATATATATATATATATATATATATATATATATATATATATATATGGCACTAAAATTGTGTTTTATTCAGTTGCTGTCAGACGGTCCATAAGTGAAAATCATCAACATACCGTAGTATATATATACACTCCTGGAAATTGAAATAAGAACACCGTGAATTCATTGTCCCAGGAAGGGGAAACTTTATTGACACATTCCTGGGGTCAGATACATCACATGATCACACTGACAGAACCACAGGCACATAGACACAGGCAACAGAGCACGCACAATGTCGGCACTAGTACAGTGTATATCCACCTTTCGCAGCAATGCAGGCTGCTATTCTCCCATGGAGACGATCGTAGAGATGCTGGATGTAGTCCTGTGGAACGGCTTGCCATGCCATTTCCACCTGGCGCCTCAGTTGGACCAGCGTTCTTGCTGGACGTGCAGACCGTGTGAGACGACGCTTCATCCAGTCCCAAACATGCTCAATGGGGGACAGATCCGGAGATCTTGCTGGCCAGGGTAGTTGACTTACACCTTCTAGAGCACGTTGGGTGGCACGGGATACATGCGGACGTGCATTGTCCTGTTGGAACAGCAAGTTCCCTTGCCGGTCTAGGAATGGTAGAACGATGGGTTCGATGACGGTTTGGATGTACCGTGCACTATTCAGTGTCCCCTCGACGATCACCAGTGGTGTACGGCCAGTGTAGGAGATCGCTCCCCACACCATGATGCCGGGTGTTGGCCCTGTGTGCCTCGGTCGTATGCAGTCCTGATTGTGGCGCTCACCTGCACGGCGCCAAACACGCATACGACCATCATTGGCACCAAGGCAGAAGCGACTCTCAGCGCTGAAGACGACACGTCTCCATTCGTCCCTCCATTCACGCCTGTCGCGACACCACTGGCGGCGGGCTGCACGATGTTGGGGCGTGAGCGGAAGACGGCCTAACGGTGTGCGGGACCGTAGCCCAGCTTCATGGAGACGGTTGCGAATGGTCCTCGCCGATACCCCAGGAGCAACAGTGTCCCTAATTTGCTGGGAAGTGGCGGTGCGGTCCCCTACGGCACTGCGTAGGATCCTACGGTCTTGGCGTGCATCCGTGCGTCGCTGCGGTCCGGTCCCAGGTCGACGGGCACGTGCACCTTCCGCCGACCACTGGCGACAACATCGATGTACTGTGGAGACCTCATGCCCCACGTGTTGAGCAATTCGGCGGTACGTCCACCCGGCCTCCCGCATGCCCACTATACGCCCTCGCTCAAAGTCCGTCAACTGCACATACGGTTCACGTCCACGCTGTCGCGGCATGCTACCAGTGTTAAAGACTGCGATGGAGCTCCGTATGCCACGGCAAACTGGCTGACACTGACGGCGGCGGTGCACAAATGCTGCGCAGCTAGCGCCATTCGACGGCCAACACCGCCGTTCCTGGTGTGTCCGCTGTGCCGTGCGTGTGATCATTGCTTGTACAGCCCTCTCGCAGTGTCCGGAGCAAGTATGGTGGGTCTGACACACCGGTGTCAATGTGTTCTATTTTCCATTTCCAGGAGTGTATATATATATATATATATATATATATATATATGAGGTGGTTTATTGTAATGGTAAGCTTTTTTTGTCGATTTATGTATGAAACGTGTATATTTCACTTAGTATGTACAATCTAAGTGGTAAGCACACTAGTGTCCAAAAGTTAAGCATAATTACGAAAAGACATTACCTTATCAGGACGTCGAAACGATTACTGAACAAGCTACAGTTTAATCATAAGCCTTTGGATACAACAGTGCTCCAAACATAATGTCAGAAATGTTCTGATAGCTAAGATACACATTTGTAAGAAAATAACACAACTGGGAAATTTCTTCCACTACAAAAGGGCCTTTAAGTATTGGATATACACACACGATACAGAGGCAAGTGATATGCTCTGAACGAAATGTTTCAAGAGCTCTGTTGGCAGTCATCCCACAGCCCATCAGAGTGGTGCGGAGGTCCGGAAGTGTCCTTGGTGGAGGCCGACAGGATGCAGTTGGTCTCCATAAGGCGTCCTAGGCATGTTCTACAGGATTCAGATCTGGTGACCTCTCCGGGCAGTCCATGTGACGGAGGTCTCCACCTACAAGAAATTCATGCACCAGAGCAACTCTATGAGGACGGGCGTTATCACCCATAAAATGGAAGTCTGTACCAACTGCGCCACTGAAAAGGCGAACGTGTGGTAGCAGTACCTCATATCTTTACCTCTGAACGTTTATACAGTACTCCTCCGACCACCATCGATGTTGTGCAGCTCCTTAAGGCCATTTAACATGATGCCTCCGAATACCATGATGCCATGACTATCAAACCTGTCTCTTTCCACGATATTCGTGTGGATGTATCGCCCACCAGCTTCTCTCGAAACTAATATCCGACGAGAATCATTTTGCAAACTGAAGCGGGATTCATCTGCCCATATCATATTCCTTCATTCATTCATGGTCCAATTTTGATATTGCGGACTCCATAATAGACGGTGCCATCTGTGTGCTGGAGTGAGTGGGATGCACTCGAGCGGACGTCTGGAAACCAGGCTAGCTGTACTGAACCTTCGATACACAGTCTGTCGGGAAACAGCAGCTCCTGAGACACCTATTAGCTCTGCAACCAATTGCCTTGCGAGAGTACTCCGATTTTTATCGACCTTGTACTGACCTACGACGAACGTCCCCTCCCTCAACTGTCGCCAAAGCCTCGATGTGACGCTTTGTGTCGCATCCGAGGAAACTGAGACTTCGGTCTGCTTCCAGGAGGCCGAGTACTCCACCCCGCAATACGTGGTCCAAATGGCATTACATTGTCACCTTCACCAAGAGACTACACTCTGTTCATAGCGAATGGACAAACAATACTGAGGCATGAGTGGTCTCCTGCAATGTTTGTATTAATCTTTCGTTTACGCCGCTATTCGCAGCACGGAGTACTCCTTTCCTATATAGAGCGAACATGTAGGGTAAGTTTTGGCGGTGATTTTGGGTAATTGCTCCTTTCCACTTTTCATTTATGCGTTTTCGTAATAAAAGCTCATCTGGTGTGCATCTCTCTAAATAAATATGTTTTTGTTGATACCTCAAATTTTATCTGCATTATGGGGAGAATTCAGGAAAGGAACAAATAAAAGTTTATTGAACTCCTCAGAGCTACTGACTTACACATTTTCCACGAAGCTTCTCTGAGACAGAGTGGTTCTATCCGTGTCAGAGAATGTCTTACTCCATCGATGGAGGGTTCCTAGTCCTTATTAAGTGGTTACTTGGTGAACCGTTCACTAGCATTTAGGGACTACAAACAACACATGGCCTTGCATGAGATTTTCACTCTGCAGCGGAGTGTGCGCTGATATGAAACTTCTTGGCAGATTAAAACTGTGTGCCCGACCGAGACTCGAACTCGGGACCTTTGCCTTTCGCGACATACACATGGCCTTGTTTGTACAATTCTAGTAGATCACGAATATGTGCGTTCCTACTTAAGACATTAATGAACAGTTACGCAATACCAATGCAGATTGTGTTACGCAATTGTGCGGGTAACGCTCGCTGCCTGGAGTTCTGGGGACACATTGACGTATCTGACAATCGAGACGCCGTACTCGGGCTGCGAGTGGATTCCCTCAGGATGAGGAAGAAACACTGGCTAGCCGTACCTGGAAACGGAGTTCGTGCTGCGAACTCGCGAGGCGCGGGGAAGAACTGGTGGCCTGGCAGATAGCTGCGGCCTTCACGGAAGCGGCCGACGTCCTCGTCTTCCCGGGAAATCGTGCGGCCGATGGCGTCGCGGCGCGTCCACCGATAGTGCGCCTCACACCTGGACACCGAGCCGAGATAAGGAAGAGAGCGGCAGCCGATTAATTCTCCTTCATTCAGCCTCCTTCTGCAGTCATACATGACGACCGGATAAAAAAAGAAAACTACTGCTTATTCAGTTCCAAGGGAACTTAGTTTCTCTATTCGTTGTCGTTTTTCGCCCTCGATATATGCACAGCCGACCTGTGTTTAAGTCACACGCATGAATTTGAGAGTACTCCTCCTAATAGCTCGTAATATACGAGGTGCATTCAAGTTGTAAGGCCTCCGATTTTTTTTCTAATTAGCTACTCACCCGAAATCGATGAAACTGGCGTTACTTCTCGACGTAATCGCCCTGCAGACGTACACATTTTTCACAACGCTGACGGCATGATTCCATGGCAGCTGCGAAGGCTTCTTTAGGAGTCTATTTTGACCACTGGAAAACCGCTGAGGCAATAGCAGCACGGCTGGTGAATGTGCGGCCACGGAGAGTGTCTTTCATTGTTGGAAAAAGCCAAAAGTCACTAGGAGCCAGGTCAGGTGAGTAGGGAGCATGAGGAATCACGTCAAAGTTGTTATCACGAAGAAACTGGATGTGCGGGTGCGTTGTCTTGGTGAAACAGCACACGTGCAGCCCTTCCCGGACGTTTTTGTTGCAGTGCAGGAAGGAATTTGTTCTTCAAAACATTTTCGTAGGATGCACCTGTTACCGTAGTGCCCTTTGTAACGCAATGGGTAAGGATTACGCCCTCGCTGTCGCAGAACATGGACACCATCATTTTTTCAGCACTGGCGGTTACCCGAAATTTTTTTTGGTGGCGGTGAATCTGTGTGCTTCCATTGAGCTGACTGGCGCTTTGTTTCTGGATTGAAAAATGGCATCCACATCTCATCCAGTGTCACAACCGACGAAAAGAAAGTCCCGTTCATGCTGTCGTTGCACGTCAACATTGCTTGGCAACATGCCACACGGGCAGCCATGTGGTCGTCCGTCAGCATTCGTGGCACCCACCTGGATGACACTTTTCGCATTTTCAGGTCGTCATGCAGGATTGTGTGCACAGAACCCACAGAAATGCCAACTCTGGAGGCGATCACCCAAAACAATTCTCTCCACTTTTTCGATCATGTCGTCAGACCGGCTTGTGCAAGCCGGAGGTTGTTTCGGTTTGTTGTCAAACGATGTTCTGCCTTCATTAAACTGTCGCACCCACGAACGCACTTTCGACACATCCATAACTCCATCACCACATGTCTCCTTCAACTGTCGATGAATTTCAATTGGTTTCACACCACGCAAATTCAGAAAACGAATGATTGCACGCTGTTCAACCTAGGAAAACGTCGCCATTTTAAGTATTTAAAACAGTTCTCATTCTCACCTCTGGCGGTAAAATTCCATCTGCCGTACGGTGCTGCCATCTCTGGGACGTATTGACAATGAACACGGCCTCATTTTAAAACAATGCGCATGTTTCTATCTCTTTCCAGTCCGGAGAAAAAAAATCGGAGGCCTTAGAACTTGAATGCACCTCGTACACTAACACAAGTTCCTCGCAAGGTGGCGGAGACGCAAGTGATGCCCACCGGCCGCCATGTCGTCCCCTCCCTTGACGAGTCATATGGAAATTGTATGATGGGCATCTGGTCGGTACACCGCTCTCGCGGCTGTTTGCAGATTTTCCAGACCGTGTGGTCGCTAATATTCAGCCACAGAGCTCAGTAGACTGAGTGCACTCCGTACCAGTCCTCCCAGCAATGAAAAGTCCTAGGCAGTATCGGGAATCGAACCTGGATCTTCCACATGGCAGCCATGTACGATGACTACTCAGCTAGGGAGGCGGACGCCTGATGTACAGTGTCTGACAAAAAACGTGAAGCACCCAGCAGGGCATGTAGAAACAGAATGAAACTTCGCGGGTTGAGAGGATACACGATGTTATTTGAGTGCGTACAAAATCGATTAAATCACTGAACAGACAAGAAAATGAACGTATACTTGTCAATAATATAGGGGAGAGCGAATGCAAAGCTCATTATAAAAAATTATGATATGATGATACTTTAATTCAGACATTACGTGAACTACATGACGCAAATGGCCTGGACACTATTGATAAAAGAGAGCTGACGGAAGCTCTGAAAACTGCAAAAAATAGCAAAGCTGGTTTAGAAGGCACTGACTTGGAACTGTGGAAATATGGAATACTTCATCGATTTTGGAGAGATAAGAAGGCTCCAAGGACTGACTAACAGCCGAAGTAATATCTAACTTGCCCGCCTGGTTATCCGTGCGGTTTGTATAGTTCTAGTAGATCACGATTACGTGCGTTCCTACTTAAGGCGTTAATGAACAGTTGCTCAATACCAATGCAGATTGTGTTTCGCAACTGTGCGGGTAATGCTCGCTGCCTGGAGTTCTGGGGACACATTGACGTACCTGGCGATCGAGACGCCGTGCTCGGGCTCGAGATATCAGACTCCTGGAGTCAAACTATAAATTATATACCAAAATACTGAATGCAAAACTTAAAAATATCATGGTAAAATTAATATGTGAAGAACAATCAGGTTTTAAGAAACGACAGTCAACGAAAATTTTTACATGTTATAGAAAAGAGATGAGAGCTCAATATGGAAATCCAGCTTCCTTTGTGGATTTCCAAAAAGCATTCGATAGTGTGAATAGAGAAATTCTATCTTAGAGGAACGAGGTTAACTATCTATGACAGTTTCTGCAGGACCTGACCATCATTTTGCAGGGCAAGGCTAAGCATGTACAGTGCAAGCTGTTACTGACTTGTTTGACTGATGGGGCTGCTAACTGCTATGCCACCTACTGCACTCCCCTGACTTAAGCCCTCGTGAGTTCAACTCGATTTCTAAACTGAAGGAAACACTTCACGGCATTCTCTTCAGAACTACTACAAATTCCTTGGCAATAGACCGCGCCGCTCGAACTGTCAACACAACTGGCTGTGCTAAGAGTATGCTACGACTTCCACATCGCTGGCAACGGGTTATTCACTATGCTGATGACTACTTTGAAGGTCAGTAAAACTTTGAAACACGTATTTATATTGTACGAGCCGTAAATAAATAGTTGCCACTATTAAAGTTCGAACCCTCGTAGACGAAGTGAGCAGAGAAATGGCATCTTGGGTAAGTGGTTGTGGTGTTGGACTGCCAAGCGAGTTATCCGTATTCATACCTTCCTCTTGCCAATTTCTTTTTTTCACTGTTCGCTTCATTCAGTTTTGTGTCTGTGTCGTGGTGCAACGTCCGCTTGCAAATGCGAGGTGTAAGGAAGAGATCTACTACTCTATTACCAGCCGAAAGGAAGTGGCTTTCGAATGGGAACCGCAAACATCTGATGACAAGTCGACAAGTCAACCGAATACTCCACCGGAATACCCGTCTGGTGTGTCATATACGGCATTAGTGACAGTGCGTGTGTCACATTATAGGAATCTCTTATCGACGAACCTAATTTGTACGCCTCTTAAGTGAGTGAGATACGCCTTCTTGCCCGTTATAGGTGTTCCTATGAAAGTGAATGTGATCGCTCCTGAGGAAATGACGAAAACATAATAGTTTGTCACATAAGCTGCAAAAAATGGACGCGACAGAGTCACAATCACACATTGTCTCTGTGCTGTCTTAAAAAATATGTTTTTAATGTGCTTGAAGTTGCGTTCCGTTTAGAATGTCTTAACTCCTGAATTCCTTTGTTGTAACTTAGTTCACGCCCGTTTACTTGTTGTTTTCATTTCTATAAGACGTCTATGTGGTATCTCTCCTGCTCTCACTATTCATCAGATTTACTTGCGAAGGTTATGTATTCTTACCACGTGACTCATCTCCTATAAGCAGTGTATAGTAAGATAACTGCCGACTACAGAAACAGAACGAACATTTCAATGGCCGGGCGGACAGTTGTGAAGGAAAAAGAGAGCGTTTTGAACATGGCTCGCCCACGTGGTTGTCCAACACCATCACCGCTGGCCCACAGCGCCGTTGCTGTTTTGGCTGCTCTTTATAGCACTTCTTGTTTTTGAACAGTTCACTGTTCGTATTTGGCTTTTCTTTCACATTTCAGTACATCTTCTTCCCTTCTTCCTGTTTTCATAACTGATTTGTGTTCAGTTTTTGACGGGCTATCCATTAGGCTCTCTTACCACTAAAACTGAGGGGAGTGCGATGTGGAGTTTCCTTTGTTAAGGTGAGATCCACTGTCTAGTCTTTGCTTACTGCTTCTCTACAGACAATACAATACGTCGTTCCCCCTCTTATCCTGTTCTTTGTTTCATTTTAGGTGGAAATATTATTATAATTTTTTGAATTTCGAGAGAGAGCTTTCGGCTTGCTGGGCGGTTTATTTATATCCGAATTAAACATTCCACCAGGAGTAAGCCAAGTTATTATTCTGTTTTTAATTGCAATGGAGGCCGAGTTTCTAATGCAGTAATGGATGAGAGTTGCAGTTGCACTAGCGCGCAGGATAACAAACTGACAGCTACAACAACCACGAATGACTATCATCACGTAGGTGAGGAAACGCTTCGCGAAAATTTTCTCTTGACAGCTTCTGTTACGATATAAATATCACACTTGACTTCTTAGGGTTTATTTTGGGGTCAAAGTGATGTACCCATTTTGATTCTTTATGAAGGTTACCAATCACAGCATCGGTCAACATCTGTTTTACAGTTAGCCATTGAACCATGTGAGTGCATTAAATTCTGTAGTCCTATTTTCAAGAGTAAGTAATTGAAACCAACAGCATCAACCACTTCACTAAAGCCAAAGGTAAAATGATTTCTTTGCGTCGGTCGACCTTTTGTTTGAGGTCTTGTGCCACAATGGTCAATGCAGCTGTTGTGCTGTGATGTTTCCGGAGGACTAAAGGGTATTTGTCGTGAATTTTGCAACGTTTAAGCCGTCCGACAGTTGGACGCCTTTGGGAGTTCGATAGTAAGTGTGTCTAAACAGTAAGCAGCAGCGCAGAATCGGACGAGAGTTGTTTGGAACGAAATAATTCGGAAATTCATTGATTCTATGTTGCACCTGCAATCCACAATAGATTAGTAAAATACAACTTATAGTGATGATTTGATGTTACTGACTTAGAATAGTGTTACTTAACTTATTCAATCGTAAGTCATTACCGTCCCGTATTGATGCCCTTTCGATTTTCTTTTCCAGCAACGCATATGCACGATGGAAAATGGCCGGCCGCGGTGGTCTAGCGGTTCTAGGCGCTCAGTCCGGAACCGCGCGACTGCTACGGTCGCAGCTTCGAATCCTGCCTCGGGCATGGATGTGTGTGATGTCCTTAGGTTAGTTAGGTTTAAGTAGTTCTAAGTTATAGGGGACTGATGACCACAGATGTTAAGTCCCATAGTGTTCAGAGCCATTTGATGGAAAATGTAAAAGTAGTGAAATGTTTAGTTACAGTTTCACGGTAACCATTTGATACTTGGTAAATGGGGTAACCACTTAGTGAGCCAGTCGGAGAGTTTTATCGCAGACAGAGGTTCACTCGTCAGCTATAGCGTGGCGACATGGCAGCACCACCGTTCATACGGAAGCTGCGTTGAGAGATTGCACCACCGAGGGACAGTATGTCGTAATGCGATTTCTGTGGTTAGAGGGAATGAAACCTACGGAAATCCTCCACTGAGTGGTGTCGCAATAAGAAGACAACACGAGGAATGGAAAACGCACTCGTCTATCGAACGATTTCGAGCTTGACAAAGTAGTCGCCCGTCATGAAAGTTTCTGTCTATTCCTGTGCGTTTTAAATGGGGAGACCAAACAGAGCATTGCTTCGAAATGAACAGAGACCTGATACATGCAATTTTGTCCAGATTCTACTACCGCATAATAATGATGTACAACTTCATACAGTGGAAGACCTAAAATTTGAAGTTTTACATCATCTCCACTCCAGACTCCAGTTACCGTCGCGTGGCTATTATATTTCTGGTGTGTTCACAAAGGTGTTGCGTTGTCACATATTCGTTCTCGCTTCCCGCGCACGGGGTCCCGGGTTCGATTCCCGGCGGGGTCAGGGATTTTCTCTGCCTCGTGATGACTGGGTGTTGTGTGTCTTTCATCATCATTTCATCTTCATTGACTCGCAAGTCGCCGAAGTGGCGTCAACTACAAAGGACTTGCAATACGGCGGCCGAACTTCCCCACATGGGGCCTCCGGGCCAACAATGCCATACGATCATTTCATTTCATTTCATCAAAGATAATGAAATTCGACGGTTGTTCATACCTAGGGATGAGGGTGTGGTAGAAAGTTCTCGGCCTGGATCAGAGGTGACGTCGATATTTATGAAATATCAGTTGATATTGCACCACGTTGCACAATAATGTGACTCAAGTGTGAGCATGATCTATGGAATGATTTAGTTTATATGGCTGTTTAATCTAGTCGCGCTGTATGTATTACACAAAAAAGCACAAGTTATAATTCCCTGCCATCAGAAAAGTAAGTAACGTGGACGACTTATCTACAAAGCAAATTCGTCCAAACTTGTTTAAGGTTTGAACCAGCATGGTAATTCCTTCTCCACAGTTAAGCCTCGAAGATAGGCCACTTGCGGAGTGTTCTAAATCTGCAAACTGAGATAAAAATGAAATTAAATGACACTCCTTTCGTCTAACGACTGTAGGCGGTATGCCGTTTAATGAATTCTAGGATACAATGCGGCGTGAATGTTATGCCGAAGTGATTAAAGCGCCCTTCCATAAGCCACAATCGAAAATCGACCAATAACGTGCAACAATATTTTATACCGTCAATATTCGTCATTGTACCCAGTATCATCAAACAGAACACGTAATTTATTCTCATATACAACAATGTGCTACTACGTAAGTGAGAAAAACGACCAATATATGCCAGTTCACTGGCGCCAACAAGACAGGAAATATTTAAATTCATACGAAAAGCAGTCTTGAAATTGCGTTATATTGTATTCTAAGCTTAGCAGTTAAAGCCATATGAAATGTCAGAGGTCAAAGACACAACACAGAAAATAAGAGAGTATGTTTTACTGTAAGAAAGTTTTGAACACAATGGGTGCCACGTTTACTGAACGTTGACCAAGAGTAAATGCGTAATTGAGTGTCTCCATAGAGTCTGGACTGTCTTAAAAGCAATTCAGCTGAAGTGTGCACACGTTTGTCCCTGCGCGTGACAGTCATGTTTGTACACAACTTGATGTCAGAAGAAACTGTTATCAAATCTGCTGTATTTGCTCCAAAAAAGCAGAGTCGTTTCGTTTTCCGAAAACGTTATAGCAAGATGTGAAATGAAACCTCTGCTGATTAACTTAGAAAATATTAAACTTATTTTATGCATCTGCTTTCGATTTACTAGAAGAAAAAAAACTGTGTGAAGATGATTTCATTACTAGAGGAAAAAGAAGTTAACTTTTACCAGAATAATAAAACGACCCACAAACGCTCGTGTTAAGTTAAGCCGGCCGTAGTGGCCGTATGGTTCTAGGCGCTACAGTCTGGAGCCGAGCGACCGCTACGGTCGCAGGTTCGAATCCTGCCTCGGAAATGGATGTGTGTGATGTCCTTGGGTTAGTTAGGTTTAATTAGTTCTAAGTTGTAAGTGACTAATGACCTCAGAAGTTAAGTCGCATAGTGCTTAGAGCCATTTGAACCATGTTTTTGTTAAGTTAATTATTTACGTTATATAGGGTCCAAGGGGACCCGTGCGAAACTTCCGGACTTGTATAGTTTTAAGTAATGACAGTATTTGTAGTAAGTGTAGTCGTTGGGATATGTGTAGTTGTGGGAATCAAGAGAAAACATCTTTAAAAGGGACCCGAACGACGTGAAGTAATAATCATGAATTTATGATAACATCGTTGTATGTACATTCCCATGGGTCCAAAAATGTGTTTTGCATTCGAAATGCTTATCCCTGCTTGCACGACGGGCAGCGATCACGGACTGTCATCAGGGCCACATAATCTATAACTTTAACTTGAAGCCCGTTATCAATTATAGCAAGCACGTTGGGCCGTTGTAGCAATAGGTAAACCACATTAAAAGGGACAATGACAAACATGTTTGTCGTTTCGAAAGTATATTTGTTTAGAAAAGTAATGGTGTACGACGGACAGAGATAATGGACTGCCCAAGTGGTCACTATTATTAACTATGACAATTGTCTATATGAATTATCCAGTTAATAAATAATTTTGAACAAACAAAGTGGTATTTATAATAAGGGAGCCTCTTATTCGTGATTAATAGGTTAGTTTCATAAAATACAGATATGAAGTTGGACACCATTTTGCGTATGATAATTATGTTTCTTTTATGTTAGTTTTCCACAAATAGCCCAAAATCAATATTCAGTGTCAGAAATCGATTGAAAAACCTCATTCGACCCTTTACAATTAGTATGTGCTGAGAAAAGAGATGTTGACTTGAGTAATAATATATATGAACAAATTTACGACAGCTCGTTCGGATGTATCAGTAGGTTTGAAGAAGTATAAATTTTTTCTGAGTAACACTTGCATCTGTATTTTAATCTGTAATCGAATTTAATGAATGTACCCAAAGTAAGATAGAAGTTAAGGAATGTAGTCGAATTAAATCTGGCGATGCCGAGGCAATTAGATTACGAAATGAGACACTAAAAGCAGTGGAAAAATTTTGCTATTCAGGCTTAAAAATAACTGGTGATAGCCGAAGCTGAGAAGATACAAAATGCAGACCGACATTGGCAAAACTAAGTTACCAAGAAAGAGAAATTTGTTAACTTCAGATAAAAATTTAAGAGATAGGAAATTTTTCCTGAACCCATTTGTGTGACGTGTAGCTTCGGTTCCCTTCCCTACCAACCAAATGACGATCCCCTACTGCCTCGTGGTGTGTCCTATCCACTGATCCCTTCTTCTAGTCAAGCTGACCCATAATGTTCATTTCCGATCTACTCATCTAAGCCCAAATTTTCGAACCGTGGACGATGAGCAATTCATACAAGAAAAGAACAGAAAATTTGGAAAACTGATGCTACAGAAGAATTTTTAAACTTAGGTGGGTGGATCGGAAAAGAACACAGTGGGTCAACTTGACTAGAAGAAGGGATCAGTGGAGAGGACACACCATGAGGCAGTATGGGATCGTCAATTGATTGGTAGGTAAGGGAACTGCGTGAGGTGCAGGGGGAGGGGTAGAACTGCAGAGACCAAGCATTTTATGTTTAAACTCTTGCATTGGTCCGTTTTTGTGTTAAACAACAATATGCGATTGTGGGTCCACCTTGGTGCAAAACACTTTTCTCTTTACTTATTTATTCCCAAAATAGTTTCAGCGACCTGAACGCCATCATCAGTGGGTTTTTTAATTCTAAAACACGAAAAAATAGTATAGTTATAAACTTTATAAGACTTTTTACATGTGTAGATTTAGGTTCCCAATTTGTATTCCGCGAGTAGTTTCATAGCGCCTTATTTACTTTAGGTCACAGCATGGCTTTTACGTTCGTTGATGTTATTTCTGGCATATTTTCTATGTTTCTGTTGTCGCTTCTTCGGCATACTGCATGTTATCTGAAACTGTATGAGAGGCTGTTAGTAAACAAATACGAAAAAGTGAACTTACGCACGTCAGCATTATACTCTTGGGATTGCAGCGGTGTTGTGGGCACAGTTTTGGTGTGCACTAGGTTGTTACATTCATTGGTCAGCTCGCAGTTGCTTTTAAACACAGAAAAAACATAGATTTTTCACCTTGGTCGTAATCCAAACCACTACGACATCTAGTTGTTCGCGTGTGTCACCAGAAGGAGTTGATACGCCTGGGCATTGAGTCAAACAGAGCTTGGATGGCATGTACAGGTACAGCTGTCCATGCAGCTTCAACACGATACCACAGTTCATCAAGAGTAGTGACTGGCGCATTGGGACAAGCCAGTTGCTCGGCCACCATTGACCAGATGTTTTCAGTGGGTGAGAGATCTGGAGAATTTGCTGGCCAGGGCAGTAGTCGAGCATTTTCTGTATCCAGAAAGGCCCGTATAGAACCTGCAACATGCGGTCGAGCTTTATCCTGCTGAAATGTAGGGTTTCGCAGGGATCGAATGTAGGGTAGAGCCACGGGTCGTAACACATCTGAAATATAACGTCCACTGTTCTAGGTACCATCAATGCGAACAAGAGGTGACCGAGACGTGTAACCAATGGCACCCCATACCATCACGCCGGGTGATACGCCAATATGGCGATGACGAATACACGCTTCCAATGTGCGTTCACTGCGATGTCGCCAAACACGGATGCGACCATCATGATGTTGTAAACAGAACCTGGATTCATTCAAAACATGACGTTTTGCCATTCGTGCACCCAGGTTCGTCGTTGAGTACACCATCACCGGCGCTCCTGTCTGTGATGCAGCGTCAAGGGCAACCGCAGCCACGGTCTCCATGCTGCTGCTGCAAACGTCGTCGAACTGTTCGTGCAGATGGTTGTTGTCTTGCAAACGTGCCCATCTGTTGACTCAGGGATCGAGACGTGGCTGCACGATCCGTTGCAGCCATGCGGATAAGATGCCTGTCATCTTGACTGCTAGTGATACGAGGCCATTGGGATCCAGCACGACGTTCAGTATTACCCTCCTGAACCCACCGATTCCATATTCTGCTAGCGGTCATTGGATCTCGACCAACGCGAGCAGCAATGTCGCGATTCGATAAACCTCAATTGCGATAGGCTACAATCCGACCTTTATCAATGTCGGAAACGTGATGGTACGCATTTCTCCTCCTTACACGAGGCATCACAACAACGTTTCACCAGGCAACGCCGGTCAACTGCTGTTTGTGTATGAGAAATCGGTTGGAAACTTTCCTCATGTCAGCACGTTGTAGGTGTCGCCATTGGCGCCAACCTTGTGTGAATGCTCTGAAAAGCTAATCGTTTGCATATCACAGCATCTTCTTCCTGTCGGTTAAATTTCGCGTCTGTAGCACGTCATCTTCATGGTGTAGCAATTTTAATGGTCAGTAGTGTACTTAGTCGCTGTACTTTGGAAGCACATTCGAATGCCTTAAAAAGTCTACACAATAAACTGATAGTTGGAAATTCGTCTTTCCGATATTTTAATACAAGCACAGAGAAATGGCAGGTGGCACATTCAATGAAGATGCTTTGGCAATGAGAAAACCTAGAGACTTTTAGTACGAATTACTGAAACACTGAACAAAATCACGAGATGTGGCTCTCTTAGACTTCCAGCCGTTCCCATACGATAGAAATTTGGGCATAATTTCCGCAAAAGTCTGTAGGCAATTACAAGACATGCACTTGCGTGAAATTCGTAATTACAGAGAATACAAATGACAAGTGTTAAGTACGTACCACAGTGGTGTAGGGGAAGTCGACAAGAAAAATTTGATATACGACACTTCCGATCGATCAGGCATGGAAATAACCTCAAATAGGCCTACAAGAGCGCCTAAGCTACAGCGCATGCACATCTCGATCTCTTACACCTCCGAATTAACCGGCTATTTTGTTAACATTATTGATTTCAAAATTTCCGTAACAGTAATGAAAGAAAAAAGACTTCTGTAAGCGTTACGAAAAAACTAATTAGGTTTTGCTATTCGATCTGAACTTAACCTCTACAAGCACAGGAGGTTCGTCGTAACAAGGCCAGACAAACAGAACGATTTAATTGTTAATTTTATCCAGTTAAGATTCACAATATTTTGAGGTAATATTTACACAAACGTCTATTTTACATTTTGTAAGAGCAAGAATAAGGCGTTTTTTTTTAAATATTCAGGGACCATTATGAAAAAACCTCGCTCGGCGTGCATGCGCCGTATCTTAAATGGTTTTTGTGGGCCAATTTGGCGCTGTTCCCCGGAATGATAGACAGCAACGGTCCTGTACCAGTTTGTTCGCCTCGACTTCACCTGGTCACCGTAGTATGTTGCAGACAATTATAGGTTGCACTCTGTATATGATACTAAACTGTAGCTAAGAACTCATCCTATTGCTATACCACACGTAAAAAAGTGGTTTGGTAAAAGAAAACTATCCGAGTTAGGGGACAGAAGTTGGAGGAGAAGGATACTAAGTGATTTCGCGAAGAGACCGGACCAGTGACAGAATGACATTCGGTAACCGTTGTCATAAGGTCACCAGCACAAATATACTCCGGGAAATAATGAACTGTAACTGTATAACCACCACCTAATAAATCGGGCGTATTTCACAAGAACCACCAAAAGCGCATGGCAATAACGATTTAAATGTTATTGCTGCACTTTTAACTCGCAGCAGTGTACGCTATGACATTAGGTCCCATCAAGAAATTTCCTACAGTTCCCAAAAAATAAGAAAAGCTATACGTTATACACCGTACGCCGCTTAATAAGGTCTCACTGCAAGCAAAAGCTTTTTTTTCCAGAACAGTATCCCAACAAATTGCATCTAGTTCATATATTTTCTTCAAGAGAAGGAAGATCTTTGACGATTAAAAGCCACTTAGTACAATATCTGGAAGATGCACTACTACGTTTATCGTTGCCGACTTTCCGACCAGTAGTCAAGTTTAGCCGAAATTCGTGGCTCGAAAACAGTTTTGAATCTAATGAAATGATTATAGCCATAGACCTTACGAAATTGCAGTTATGTGATGGACTCTGCTCACTGCTAAAAATTGGGACAACCTCGTTGCCCCGAGAGACGACTACGTTAAAAAAATAAGAATATCCCATTACTTCCAAAGCGTATTCAAAAAATAGCAGGAACTTTTATTTTTGCACCTACGCCAATGGTTTTTCCAACCCCCAAAACACTTCTAGAACTCTATCTATCGTATAACTTTTAACTCTCTCTGCACTGCTTTTTTAAGGTTTTATTTATTTTTAGAAACGGATAAAGTAGCTCGGTACGGGCTTTTGTTAAGTTTCGAGAACATACCTTCACCGAAGAGTCAAGCAGTATATTGCTCCTTCCTACGTATATCTCGCGAAGAGACCATGAGGATAAAATCAGAGAGATTAGAGCCCACACAGAAGTATACCGACAATCCTTCTTTCCACGAAGCATACGAGACTGGAATAGAAGGGAAAACCGATAGAGGTACTCAAGGTACCCTCCGCCATACACCGTCAGGTGGCTTGCGGAGTATGGATGTAGATGCATATGCAGAACCACGTCTACTGATATGGAGAATTGCCCATCATGGAGTACTGTTTTGGGACAAGAAATACATGAACAAACACCAGAATGTGAACAGGTGCATCATCGTGATCCAAAGCCATGAACTGTTTCTCCACGAGTCCGGTCTTATTTTTCAGACTGCCACACGGAAACTGCGTAGAAACTTGTAAATAGTACTTTTCATTGACGGTCTGATCTTGCGGCCAGAACCAATGGTGCACTATGCCGCTAAAGTCGAAGAATACACTTTATTTATCGTATCCAAGACATCACCATTTTACAAAAAAAATTATATTACATGCAAGAGAAGCAGTTATAATACATGGTTATAAGGTAAATTAACTACAATAATATAGAAAAGTATGTAACTTATAATGATGAGCGCTAAGGATGCGAAACAGAGCGATTTTCATATCCCACGTGAAGCCCAATACACTGCAGCTTGAATAGCCTTGTCATTTGCTTCAAATAGGTCTTGAGTCGAACACGGGTTGTTTAGTTTCCTGCAGACCAGTAGGTGTTGTGGGTCTTGCTGTTCTCCACACTCGCAGGACTCGTCTGCACTGATGTAGCCCCATTTTTCCAAGTTTGCTCTGCATCTTGATACGCCTTTTCGTAGTCTATTCAGGGCTTTCCAGGTCGTATATGGGAGTTCAGGGCCAGCTGTGGGTTCTTCCCTGGGGCTATTCCCTGGTCTTCCTGGGTCCACATTGTGCCACAGCTCTTCTCGTCGTGCTCTAGGCGATAAAAGAGTTGCTTCAGTTGTCCGTAGGAAACTCTTCCTTGATTTAAGTCGGCGAGGTTGAAGATTGTATCCGAACATTGGATGCCTGGGATCTGTCTCCTGTTTATGTTTCTCGATTTCTGCGGCAGTCCTTCTTCTGATGCCTGGCGGGGCTATGCCCATGAGGTGGTACGGCTGCTTTGTGGGAGTTGGGCGGAGGCATCCTGTCACGATGCGTCCAGTCTCATTCAATGCTATATTTACTTGTTCAGCGTGGGTGGAATTTTGCCAAACGGGTGCCGAGTACTCCGCAGTGGAGAAACATAAAGCTAAAGCTGACGTGCGGAGAACTGTAGGTTGCGCTCCCCATCTGCTATTTGTTAGCTTGCGGATGGTGTTGTTCCTGGCACTCACTTTCATCTTTGTGGCCAAACAGTGTTCCTTGTAGGTGGGAGCACGGTCAAGTTTAATCCCAAGATATTTTGGTGAGTCGCAGTGAGATAGATGTTGTCCCTTCCAGCTTATGTTGAGTTTCCTCCTTGCTTCCGTATTACGTAGGTGAAAAGCACAGACCTGGGTTTTTGCTGGGTTTGGCTTGAGGTGGTTATTATTATAATAGTCACCCAGCTTTTCAATCGCTAAAGTTAGTTTACTTTCTACCTCTTCAAAGGTTTTTCCCTGGGTCGCAACGACTGTATCGTCTGCATTGATGAAGGAGCGAGCGTCCATGCTGATCGGTTGGTCATTGGTATAAATATTACACAGCAATGGGGCGAGGACGCTACCTTGAGGTAGGCCGTTTTTCTGGGTCCGCCATCGGCTCTTCTTCGACTGCAGCGTGACAAAATACCGTCTATTCTGCAACAGGCACTGGATGAATTGCGCCAGTCGGTAGTCTTTTGTGGTGTTATATATTTTTGATATTAACTTACTGTGGTTTATGGTGTCGCAAGCTGCTGTAAGGTCGATAAAGGCTGTACCTGTAACTTGTTTCCGCTCGTATCCATCTTCTATGAACTGTGTAAGGTTGAGGATTTGTACCTTCCTGGGCGGAATCCTGCTTGCTCTATAATTATATTCTTGTCTACATGTTTTGAGATGCGGTTAAGGATCATTCTTTCTAAGACTTTATAGAGCTGACAAAGCAGGGAGATTTTAGGGTCTGTGGGGTGTTTTCCAGGTTTTGGTATAGCTACTATATTTGCCTTCCGCCAAGTCTTGGGGATTTTCATTTCAAGAACACATTTGTTCATCATATCTAGTAACCACCGTCTGGTAAAAGGTCCGAACATTTTTATTTGTTCTGGGCGTAGATCATCTAGGCCAGCGGCTTTATCAATTTTCATTATGGAGATGGATCAAGAAGAATATAATAATTCCAATCCCAAAGAAAGCAGGTGTTGACAGATGTGAAAATTACGGAACTATCAGTTTAATAAGTCACAGCTGCAAAATACTGACGCGAATTCTTTACAGACGAATGGAAAAACTGGTAGAAGGGGACCTCGGGGAAGATCAGTTTGGATTCCGTAGAAATGTTGGAACACGTGAGGCAATACTAACCTTACGACTTATCTTAGATGAAAGATTAAGAAAAGGCAAACCTATGTTTCTAGCATTTGTAGACTTAGAGAAAGCTTTTGACAACGTTAACTGGAATACTCTCTTTCAAATTCTGAAGGTGGCAGGGGTAAAATACAGGGAGCGAAAGGCTATTTACAATTTGTACAGAAACCAGATGGCACTTATAAGAGTCGAGGGGCATGAAAGGGAAGCAGTGGTTGGGAAAGGAGTGAGACAGGGTTGTAGCCTGTCCCCGGTGTTATTCAATCTGTATATTGAGCAAGCAGTAAAGGAAACAAAAGAAAAATTCGGAGTAGGTATTAAAATCCATGGAGAAGAAATAAAAACTTTGAGGTTCGCCGATGACATTGTAATTCTGTCAGAGACAGCAAAGGACGTGGAAGAGCAGTTGAACGGAATGGACAGTGTCTTGAAAGGAGGATATAAGATGAACATCAACAAAAGCAAAACGAGGATAATGGAATGTAGTCGAATTAAGTTGGGTGATGCTGAGGGAATTAGATTAGGAAATGAGGCACTTAAAGTAGTAGAGGAGTTTTGCTATTTGGGGAGCAAAATAACTGATGATGGTCGAAGTAGAGAGGATATAAAATGTAGACTGGCAATGGCAAGGAAATCGTTTCTGAAGAAGAGAAATTTGTTAACATCGAGTATAGATTTAAGTGTCAGGAAGTCGTTTCTGAAAGTATTTGTATGGAGTGTAGTCATGTATGGAAGTGAAACATGGACGATAACCAGTTTGGACAAGAAGAGAATAGAAGCTTTCGAAATGTGGTGCTACAGAAGAATGCTGAAGATAAGGTGGGTAGATCACGTAACTATTGAGGAGGTATTGAATAGGATTGGGGAGAAGAGAAGTTTGTGGCCCAACTTGACTAGAAGAAGGGATCGTTTGGTAGGACATGTTTTGAGGCATCAAGGGATCACAAATTTAGCATTGGAGGGCAGCGTGGAGGGTAAAAATCGTAGAGGGAGACCAAGAGATCAATACACTAAGCAGATTCAGAAGGATGTAGGTTGCAATAGGTACTGGGAGATGAAGAAGGTTGCACAGGATAGAGTAGCATGGAGAGCTGCATCAAACCAGTCTCAGGACTGAAGACCATAACAACAACAATGGAGATGAAATCTTCTAATTCTTTCAGAGTAAAAGGGGTGCCTAGGTGGAAGAATACACTGAGCATAACCTTCACATCTGACCATATTTGTCGAGCTTTTTCGCTCCTGCCGACCCAGAATGCTTTCACTGATGTGACTGAGTCTTACACTCATGTTCAGAAAAAAACAGAATGCCAGGAATGACTAGAGGTAAGATATTCGTATCCGGAGAACATGTAATGATTAGCATTTGAGTCACATAGGTTCAGCACCTATGCTGTTGCCTAGTAGACATAGGGTCCGCCATGGGCCCTGAGAACTTGTTCCAGCGACGCGTATAAGGCGTGAATGGCGTCCTGTGGTAAAGCCATCCATGCTGGTTCCAAAGTTCATCTGTGGTGGTTGCCACTGGACCACAGCGCTGCAGGCGTCGTTTCACCATATCACACACTTTTCCGATTGGTGACAAATCTGGTGATGTCGCGGGGCAGGGCAAAAAGCTCACGTCCTCTGATAACAAGAAGGCACGTGTTCGCGCAGCAACTTGTGGCCGTGCATTGGCTTGCTCAAAAAAGGTGACTGGGATGTTGTGCAGAAAGGGTAGGGCTACGAATCGCAGGATGTCAATCACGTAAGTCACATTGGTAATTGTGCCCTGGACACGCACCAACTGTGGTTTGTGGTTGTACCCAATAGAACCACACACCATAATACCTTGAGTTGGCGCTGTATGTCTTCTGCAAATGCTCCTCCTGTCTCCAGCGAGTCAAAATGCGGCCGTCATTTTCAATTTTCGGCCAATGCATTCGCCATCTTCAGCTTCTTAACGGTCTATAGCTACATGTACGTGAATACTCTGCAATTCATACTTAAGAGTCTGGCAGGGATTCCTTAAACAACCTTCAGGCTCTCTACCGTTCCAGTCTCTAACAGTGCAAGGGGAAAATGAACACTTAAATCTTCACGTACGAGATCTGATTTCTCTTGTTTTATTACGATGATCATTTCTCTCTACGTATGTTGGCGACAACAAAATTCAAATGGCTCTAAGCACTATGGGACTTAACATCTGAGGTCATCAGTCCACTAGACTTACTACTCAAACCTAACTAACCTAAGGACACCACACACATCCATGCCCGAGGCAGGATTCGAACCTGCCGCCGTAGTAGCAGCGCGGTTCCAGAGTGAAGCGCCTAGAACCGCTCGGCGACAGCGAACTGCCTTGACGACAACAGAACATTTTCTCATTCAGAAGAGAATGTTGCTGACTGAAATATCGTGAAAACATTTTGCCGCAACGTAAAACGCCTTTGTTTTAATGACTGACACCCCAGCTTGCTTACGACATCCGTGACACACTCTCTCCTGTTTCGCGGTTTCGCGACAATACAAAATGAGCTGCTTTCTTTGGACTTTTTCGATGTTCTCCGTCAGTTGCAACCGGTAAGGATCCCACACAGTGCAGCAATACTCTACAGAGGTCGGACAAGCGTTGAGTAGGCAGTCTCTTAGTTAGAGCTGTTTCATCATCATTGAAACTCTTACACCGTTCGTAAATTTTCGTATTACTCATAGGAAACTCAACGGAAGCGTATAGTATTTGAAATTTTTAAAGCTTTGCTCCACTTTATTCCATTATTATACCAAAATATAATACGAAATCTAACCGAGTGTGCAAATTGGACAGGTTACACGCTTCTCTCTGCGCCAGTCAAAATCTTTGGCTTCGTTTTTCTAACAAGGATACAGCAAGCAACAGATTGTCGACTGCAATAAGAACAGGCTGGCTTCCGAAGCGGGAACTCCTGCTCGGAACAAATATCTGTACTGCGAAACGTAACAGAACAATCCATACAATTATACTCACCACTGCATCTAAGCTAAAAAATGGTTCAAATGGCTCTGAGCACTATGGGACTTAACATCTGTGGTCATCAGTCCCCTAGAACTTAGAACTACTTAAACCTAACTAACCTAAGGACGTCACACAGATCCATGTCCGAGGCAGGATTCGAACCTGCGACCGTAGCGGTCACGCGGTTCCAGACTGAAGCGCCTAGAACCGCTCGGCCACACCGGCCGGCTGCATCAAAGCTTCGTTTATTTAAGAAAGCTTTCGGCAGTTTATGCCGACGAACACTGTAAGCCTGTATGGAATTCCTGACCATCTCAACGCTGTTTATAAGGACCTTATCTAGACTCTAGTTCTTGGAAAAAAAAAACAGAAGATGCGACAAACCCGTTTCTTTAGCATTCTGACAGGCGATACTCGAGGATATATTCTGGTACCAATCCTTTCAAAATGCTCACAAATTTCACAAAAAAGAAAAACTGTTGACAACTAGAAACGGGCCTAAGTTGGAATGTATACTTTAGTGTTAGAAATCTGGATTTTGCTGATGACATAGTTCTTCTTACAGAAACACCACAAAGTGTAAAATTAGTGGCTACCAAATCGGATGGAAAGCCAGTTCTGCAGGGCTAAAAATAAATAGTGGTAAGACAGACACAATGTGCATAACAAGTGGAAATGTATCTACTCAAATTATGGTGCAACACAAAGTACTACAAGATTTTGGCCGTTTTCTATACCACGGCAGCATTATCTGTTACAACTGGGACATAGATAAAGACACCAACAGCAGAACTGGAAAGGCTTCTGCTGTCTCCCAACGAATGCGATCCTTATTGCAATTACACTCTGTAAGAACGTCCTAAAACCTTCGGTTGTAGTTCTCTGTCAATCCACAGATGGCGACATACGCATGTGACACATGTAAAATGCCAGTTAAGTCAGCGCATATGCTCAATGTATTTCACCAACTACACTTTAGACGAATTTTTGAGGTCAGTTACCGCAACCACGATTGAAATAACGAAGTGCTGAGAAGTAGTGGTCTACACAGCCTCCAATGAATCGTTGCTCAAAGAAGACTGAGGCTTGCTGGGCATTTTCCACGCATGATAGACGAAAGAATTCCCACAGCAGCACTGTTGTGGAAACCAACGGATAATACATAAATAGAGGAAGCTCTCGTAACACCTAGAAACGAGCTTTTGCCAAGGATTTTCAGTGCATCAACATGAACTACGAGGAAGTTGAAAACGTTGTAGCTGATCGAGTTCGCTGAAGGAAACTTGTTGCTCGGTATGTTGCTTAGCAATGGAGGACGTAGAGTCTAAGTACGAGGGATGGAACTTTAATAGTGGCAACTACTTATTTACAGCTCGTACAAAATAGATAAGAGTTTCGATGTTTTACTGACCTTCAAAGTAGTCACCAGCTTTGTATATAACCCGTTGCTAGCGATGTGGAAGTCGTAGGATTTCTTATCAGTGCCAGTTGTGTTGACAGCTCGAGCGGCGCGGTCTATTGCCCGACGAATTTGTAGCAGCTCTGAAGCGAATGCCGTGAAGTGTTTCCTTCAGTTTAGAAATCGAGTTGAACTTACAAGGGCTTAAGTCAGGGGAGTGCAGGAGGTGGCATAGCACTTAGCAGCCCCATCAGTCAAACAAATCGGTAACAGCTTGCACTGTATGTACTTGAGCATTGTCCTGCAAAATGATGGTCAGGTCCTGCAGAAAGTGTCACCACTTCTGTCTCTAAGCTGGTCGTAGGTTGTGTTCCACTCGATTTCTAAACTGAAGGAAACACTTCACGGCATTCGCTTCAGAACTGCTACAAATTCGTCGGGCAATAATAGAGCGCGCCACTCGAACTGTCAACACAACTGGCACTGTTAAGAGTATCCTACGACTTCCACATCGCTGGCAACGGGTTATACACAATGATAGTAACTACTTTGAAGGTCAGTACAACTTTGAAACACCTATCTATTTTGTACGAGCTTTAAATAAATAGTTGCCCCTTTCAATGTTCCAACCCTGGTACTATACTCCTAAGCACACGTAACTTTTTTTGGTAACCAACAACAGACTATACGTGCGATATGGCTAACTCTGTAGAGATACATTGGTTTGATAAAAGTACAGAAACATAGCGAGAAACGCATGCGTGAAGGTAAATTCAGACAATAGCCAAAACTGCAGGTTGCGCTGTTGTATCAGATTAGATTAGATTAGACTGGATTAGTACTTGTTCCATAGATCATGAATACGACACTTCGTAATGATTTGGAACGTGTCAGGTTAATAAAAGGTGTCTATACAAGATATTACATTAGACAAAATATTACATGACACTCAATTTTTTTTTTTTTTTTTTTTTTTTTTTTTTTTGTGGAGGTTGGGAAATTACCCACTTACTATATCCAAAAATTCATCTAATGAGTAGAAGGAGTTACCATTAATAAATTCTTTTAATTTCCTTTTAAATGCTATATGGTCATCTGTCAGACTTTTGATGCTATTAGGTGACCAAATACTTTTGTGGCAGCATAATTTTACCCCCTTCTGAGCCAAAGTTAGATTTAACCTTTAGTAGTGAAGATCATCCTTTCTCCTAGTGTTGTAGCCATGTACACTGCTATTACTTTTGAATTCGTTCGGATTGTTAATAACAAATTTCATAAATAAATATATATATTGTGAGGCTACAGTGAAGATTTCTAGCTCTTTAAATAAGTGTCTGCAGGATGATCTTGGATCAGCTCCAGCAATTATTCTGATTACACGCATTTGTGCAATGAACACTCTTTTACTCAATGATGAGTTACCCTAGAATATGATGCCATACGAAAGCAGAGAATGACAATAGGCGTGGTAAGCTAATTTACTCAGATGTATATCGCCAAAATTTGCAATGCCCCTAATAGCATAAGTAGCTGAACTCAAACGTTTCAGCACATCCTCAGTGTGTTTCTTCCAGTTCAACCCCTCATCAATGCATACACCTAGAAATTTTGAATATTCTACCTTAGCTACCGATTTCTGATCGAAGTCTATATTTATTAATGGGGTCATTCCATTTACTGTGTGGAACTGTATATACTGTGTTTTGTCAAAGTTTAATGAGAGCCCATTTGCAGAGAACCACTTAATGATTTTCTGAAGAACATCGTTTACAATTTCACCAGTTAATTCTTGTCTGCCGGGTGTGATAGCTATACTTGTATCATCGGAAAAAAGTACCAGCTTTGCATCTACGTGAATATAGAATGGCAAGTCATTAATATATATTAAGAACAGCAAAGGACCCAAGACCGATCCTTGCGGCACCCCATTCTTGATTGTTCCCCAGTTTGAGAAATCACCAGTTTTTTGCATATAATGTGAACTGTTTATTTCAACTATTTGACCACGAACAGCACCTGTGCTGTGTCCACAACAAGTTGCAGTTGTCAGTCGTGTTCAGAACAGTGTTCTGTGTAGCTGTGAGTGTATTATGTCGGAACTAAGTGACCTCGAACGTAGGCAGATTGTTGGTGCTCATATGATGGGTGCGTCTGCTTTTCGTGTTTCAAAAGGCACTACATCAAAGATTTATATTGTGTAAAGGGAAAGTGAAGAAAATGATCCGCTAAGTCACAACACGGACGAAAGTGTGTCATAGTCACTGAAGAGGAATATGACGAAGCATAAGAGGACAAGTGCTGCAAAAGTCACTGCAGAACTGAATGTCGCACTTGTGACCCCTGTCAGCACCAAAGCAACACAAAGGGAGTTCCATAAGCTGGAAAGTGCAGAGCGAGACGGAATTCCAAAACCTGTCATCAGTGACGCAAATGCCCGTAGTAGAAAAACGTTGTGCCGAAGCCACAAAACCTGGACTGTGGAGCAATGCAAGAAAACCATTTGGTCGCAAAAGTCTTGTTGCTCATCGTTTCCAGCTTTTGACCAAGTGTACGTCCCAAGAGAGAAACGTAGCGGTCAGACAAATCGCGGCATTCGATGAGCCTCATAGTTACTCTGCGAGGTCGCGTTACTGCCAGAGATTATGTACCCATTTTGAGTGATCATTTCCATCCCATGGTATAATTTTTGTCCCCCACGATGGTGCTGTGTTCTAAGACGACAGGGCGCCTCTTCACACAGCTCCCATTGTCCATGTCTGGTTTTGCTAGTACGAGCATAAATTAGCACATCTCTCATGGCCACCATAGTCAATAGATCAGAACATAATCGAGCGTTGGTGGTCTACTCTGGAGAGAAGGGTGCATGATCGCTATCACCTCCATGATCGTTACCTGAAGAATGGTTCAACTGGCTCTGAGCACTATGAGACTTAACAGCTGTGGTCATCAGTCCCCTAGAACTTAGAACTATTTAAGGGGCTCCGGAACGCCCTATACTTGCAATGTTAAAATAACGCTTATAAATTACATCTTTCCTCACAAACTATTTGAGGTAGGAAGTTGAACTTTTTACAGATTATTTATTGGAATATGGGCTACAACTTAGCACAGGGATTTTACAAAATTTTAGTTCAGTTATTAAAGATGATTTTTTTTCAATTGTAATGAAAATTCATAACATTTTTTGCAATTTTTTATTTATATATTCAAAAATATACAGTTTTTTTGGAAAAAGGCTGTGTTAAATTATGCAGAAGGTACTGTGTAACATTTACTGAAAGTTTGAAACAAATATGTTTGGAAGATCTTTAGAAAACATGTAATTAGTATGAGAAAATAAAAGTTTTGGGAATCGAGCGACAAAGATTGGATTAACTTTTTAGTGCATTCCAGGTCCATAGGATGGATTATCTTCGTCCTCTGCAAACTCCTCCTCCAGCTTCCTCTTGTTCCTCCTCCTGTTTACTCTTGCTTGTATTTCTAGACTCTTTACAGCCCTGTCTGCAGCCCGAAGGCGTTCCTTGTCTAAAGCAAGCATCGCTCGTTGTTGTGTTCGTAGATTTTGCTACCATTTTCTTCAGTTGCAGTTACTGCAACACTGTTCCAAAAGGTGGTCATGTATGAACACTTATCACATTTCAGTTGTATTTCACTAGCAAGTCCTTCGTGCTTTATTATGGAGAGTTCCAGACCAACTTCACTACAATGAATACATCTTACACAGTTTGAAAAAATTCCTTTGAGAACCGACATATCAAATATTTCATTCACATCCGATCGCCCATAAAACATTCATAGTTTTCACTCATTGAACCAAGCTTCTTCTGTGAAGTATTTTCTTTCCCACTTTGACTGCTATGGGCAGGTGTACTTGAGAGGTTAGGTTCACTCACTTGGTTATCGTCTTTATTGTTTACAGTAAAAACACATACCTTTGGCTTTCCAACATTTCTCCTTTTCTTAAAAGCCTTCAGAGGATTTCTAATAACTTTACTTTTACTCATTCTTATACTTCAACAAAACAGAGACTCAAGAATTAATTACGAATATTTTCGAGATAACGACAGAGTAAATAAACATGAAACAATCGACAATCACACCAGCGATATATATTGAACCATCACAGGTTAGCCACAACACATACTTTATCTCACATCGCTAAAATGTACCTGATGAACACGGACGTTAATAATAACACCATTTGACAGCAGTTTAACAGCGCCACAGCGGGTCACGCCCATGTAGAACACATTTCAAAAAAAATTTAAAAATAGTTGTAGTCTTCGGAATTGAATAAATTATATATCTATTAAAAGGTAATAGTCTGCAGATTCAGAAAACGCAAAAAAGTAAAAATTGAACTTTTCATGATTTTGAGCCTTTCCGGAGCCCCTTAAACCTAACTAACCTAAGGCCATCACACACATCAGTGCCCGAGGCAGGATTCGAACCTGCGACCATAGCGGTCACGTGGTTCCAGACTGAAGCGCCTAGAACCGCACGGCCACACCCTTCGGCTAACGTTACCTGAGTTTGCCACTATTTTGAAGGAAGGATGGCATAAAATTCCCTTGAAACAATACAGGACCTGTATTTATCCATTCCATTGTTTTCAATGTCAGTGGTTTTCGTACACTATATTAGTCATGATAATGTTTTTTTTTTGAGTTTACATATTTCTGTCTACCCGCTGTACATGTCATACATACAGCAGCGAAAAACTGCGCCGGTTCGGATTAAAGAGAACGCGAAATTGCAAAATTGCTTTTACTTCTTTAACACACCTCGTAGAGGGATACTGAAGCTCGATGACCCGAGAACGTCTCTGTCTTCCAAGAGGATCTGCTTTAATTACGTGAGCTGAAAAGGGGGAGGGGAGGTGTCTCGCAAAAACTCGCCAGATCTCATTTAAAAGGGGGAGGGGGACTGAATGAAAATCTCACATTAACTTTTCAATTCAGAGAACATACATTATTGTAACAGATAACCGAGCACAGCCAAAATTAAAGTGTCCGCCTGTCTTTATGGCCTCTTTGAACTGAACTGATGGTTTACATGTCTGCCGGCCCCGGATTCCCGCATTTGAGGCCGGCCGGAGTGGCCGAGCGGTTAAAGGCGCTACAGTCTGGAACCGCACGACCGCTACGGTCGCAGGTTCGAATCCTGCCTCGGGCATGGATGTGTGTGATGTCCTTAGGTTAGTTAGGTTTAAGTAGTTCTAAGTTCTAGGGGACTTATGACAACAGCAGTTGAGTCCCATAGTGCTCAGAGCCATTTGAACCATTTTTTTGAACCCACATTTGAAACAGGTATAAAGCTTATGTTATTTTGGTCAACATGAGTTCGTATCAAAGCTTTTACAGTGCATATGTTAGGCGGCATACATACAAGTGGAAACATACGTGTAGGCAAGAAGTTGGTCGTTTCTGGTAGGAAGCTAAACTGAAGATCACCGACAAGAATTCTCTTAGCGATCATATAAATCAAAAGATTGAAAAGCTGCGTAATCATACGGTTCAAAGAAAGCTACCTACAATGTTGTCTTTCAACTACAGTGTAAATGAAGGTTCAACGAAATTTAATGGATACAGGGTGTATCAAAAAGAATCTTCCGATTTGGCACGTCTATATTTCTGAAATTAGTAAACATATACTATGAATTTGGTTTTTTGATGAACAGGAAACTCAAAACGTTTTTTTCATACTTTTTCATAGGCGTTCAATATGCCTCCCTTGAGATGCACGGCATATGACAATGCGGTACTGAAATTGTTCCGACACTGCAGCGAGCATATTTTGAGTTACAGCTATCACAGCTGCTGTTATGCGATGTCTCAGATCATTCATTGTCACTGGTAACGGAGGCACATATGTAAGTAGGCTGTTTATCTTTTCTTATTGGCAACGTTACGTAGCGCTCTGTATGAAAATCACTGGCTGTGCTGTGTGCAGTCTGTGGCTAGTTTGCATTGTTGTCTGCCATTGTAGTGTTGGGCAGTTGGCTGTTAACAGCGCGTAGCGTTGCGCAGTTGGAGGTGAGCCGCCAGCAGTGGTGGATGTGGGGAGAGAGATGGCGGTGTTTTGAAATTTGTAATACTGGATATCATGAACTGCTATGTATATTATGATTTTTCAACACTATTAAGGTAAATACATTGTTTGTTCTCTATCAAAGTCTTTCATTGCTAACTATGCCTATCAGTAGTTAGTGCCTTCCGTAGTTTGAATCTTTTATTTAAGTGGCAGTAGTGGCGCTCGCTGTATTGCAGTAGTTCGAGTAACCAAGATTTTTGTGAGGTAAGCGATTTGTGAAACGTATAGGTTAATGTTAGTCAGGGCCATTCTTTTGTAGGGATTTTTGAAAGTCAGATTGCGTTGCGCTAAAAACATTGTGTGTCAGTTTAAGTACAGTCTTGTATCATTGTTCAAAGGGGACGTTTCACATAGACAGTCTTTTATAAAGAGAAATAATCACATACAGTCGCGTCCACTGACCTTGGAGGCCAGTAATGTAAGGCTGAATCATTTAGTCCAGTGTGACCGATACATCGTTCAGTAATCCTTTGATTTAAGAATTCTTACACTTACAGACGCCAGTGTTTCAGTGTCCCATGCTGTTGGTAAATAAAGTCGTTCGAATCAGTCTCCAAATTAGAGAAAAGAAAGCTCTCAAGCACATCGAGATATCTGCTTCCTATAATAGCGTTTTCGGCAAAGAAAAATGGACCATACACCTTTTTCGTGAAACTGTGCAAAACACATTAAATTTTACATTTCCTCTCATGTTGTACAACTTCATGTGGCTGTTCTGCACCCCATACTCTCACATTATGACGGTTCATCTTTCCATTTAAATGGAACATTGCCTCGTCACTAAATAATAAGCGTGTAAGAAAATTCTCATCCTCCATCTTGCCAAGAACGAAATTACAGAACTCCACAACTTGTTTGTCATCATCACGAAGAGCTTGCAGTACCTGAATTTTGTATGGTGTCATACGTAAAGCTCGACGCAAAGCACGCCAGACGGACATCGGGCTCATGTTGAGCTGTCGAGCTGCAAGGCTAGCAGATTTTAACGAACTCCTTGTGAAACTCTGGCGGATGCGTTCGTCGTCTGTGTCACACACACGGGGACGGCCTGGCGGTTTGCCATTACCCAAACAACCGGTTGTCGGACTTGTTCATGCCGCCGTCTAATGCTCTGTGCTGTAGCAGGACGTACACCATACCTAGTACGAAA
Organism: Schistocerca serialis cubense; assembly: GCF_023864345.2. Lineage (NCBI taxonomy): Eukaryota > Metazoa > Arthropoda > Insecta > Orthoptera > Acrididae > Schistocerca > Schistocerca serialis. The sequence continues at coordinate 602,026,297 of NC_064645.1, read as the reverse complement.
GGCACGTTGAACAGTTATTAGCACAGCGCAAAACGTGGAACACAGAACGCATTTTGTTATCCCGACACCATTTTTACTACATCTGAAGTGGACGGACACTACTGCTACCTAGCGGGAACCATGTACTTCTCGAGAGTTTGCTCTTTCCAACAGTGTGTTGTTCACGCACATATTTGAAATAACATAACAGTTATCGGATGATTCTTTCTGATACACCCTGTATAATGTACCAATAAAAGATCGGTTTTAGGGATCCGTCAATGCGGTTAATATTATTTTCGTGGAGCCTTTTTTATCCGTTTGTCTGTGCCTTCTGCATACCACTCACGGGTTGTTGTTGTTGTGGTCTTCAGTTCTGAGACTGGTTTGATGCAGCTCTCCATGCTACTCTATCCTGTGCAAGCTTCTTCATCTCCCAGTACCTACTGCAACCTACATCCTTCTGAATCTGCTTAGTGTATTCATCTCTTTGTCTGCCTCTACGATTTTTACCCTTGGTAATCCCTTGATGGCTCAGAACATGTCCTACCAACCGATCCCTTCTTCTAGTCGAGTTGTGCCACAAACTCCCCTTCTCCCCAATTCTATTCTGTACTTCCTCATTAGTTATGTGATCTACCCATCTAATCTTTAGAATCCTTCTGTAGCACCACATTTCGAAAGCTTCTGTTCTCTTCTTGTCCAAACTATTTATCGTCCATGTTTGACTTCCATACATGGCTACACTCCATACAAATACTTTCAGAAACGACTTCCTGACACTTAAATCTATACTCGATGTTAACAAATTTCTGTTCTTCAGAAACGCTTTCCTTGCCGTTGCCAGTCTACATTTTATATCCTCTCTACTTCGACAATCATCAGTTATTTTGCTCCCCAAATAGCAAAACTCCTTTACTACTTTAAGCGTCTCATTTCCTAATCTAATTCCCTCAGCATCACCCGACTTAATTCGACTACACGCCATTATCCCCGTTTTGCTTATCTTGATGTCCTTATATCCTCCTTTCAAGATACTGTCCATTCCGTTCAACTGCTCTTCCAAGTCCTTTGCTGTCTCTGACAGAATTACAATGTCATCTGCGAACCTTAAACTTATTTTTTTTTTTCTCCATGGATTTTAATTCCTACTCCGAATTTTTCTTTTGTTCCCTTTACTGCTTGCTCAATATACAGATTGAATAACATCGGGGATGGACTACAACCCTGTCTCACTCCCTTCCCAACCACTGCTTCCCTTTCATGCCCCTCGACTCTTATAACTGCCATGTGGTTTCTGTACAAATTGTAAATATCCTTTCGCTCTCCGTATTTGGCCTCTTCCACCTTCAGAATTTGAGAGTATTCCTGTCAACATTACACTCACGGGTTGTTGTTGTGGTCTTCAGTCCTGAGACTGGTTTGATGCAGCTGTCCATACTACTCTATCCTGCCCAAGCTTCTTCATCTCCCAGTACCTACTGCAACCTACATCCTTCTGAATCTGCTTAGTGTATTCATCTCTTGGTCTCCCTCTACGATTTTTACCCTCCACGCTGCCCTCCAATGCTAAATTTGTGATCCCTTGATGCCTCAAAACGTGTCCTACCAACCGATCCCTTCTTCTAGTCAAGTTGTGCCACAAACTTCTCTTCTCCCCAATCCTATTCAATACCTCCTCATTAGTTACGTGATCTACCCACCTTATCTTCAGCATTCTTCTGTAGCACCACATTTCGAAAGCTTCTATTCTCTTCTTGTCCAAACTAGTTATCGTCCATGTTTCACTTCCATACATGGCTACACTCCATACAAATATTTTCAGAAACGACTTCCTGACACTTAAATCTATACTCGATGTTAACAAATTTCTCTTCTTCAGAAACGATTTCCTTGCCATTGCCAGTCTACATTTTATATCCTCTCCACTTCGACCATCATCAGTTATTTTACTCCCTAAATAGCAAAATTCCTTTACTACTTTAAGTGTCTCATTTCCTAATCTAATTCCCTCAGCATCACCCGATTCTATTTGACTACATTCCATTATCCTTGTTTTGCTTTTGTTGATGTTCATCTTATATCCTCCTTTCAAGACACTGTCCATTCCATTCAATTGTTCTTCCAAGTCCTTTGCTGGCTCTGACAGAATTACAATGTCATCGGCGAACCTCAAAGTTTTTACTTCTTCTCCATGAATTTTAATACCTACTCCGAATTTTTCTTTTGTTTCCTTTACTGCTTGCTCAATATACAGATTGAATAACATCGGGGACAGGCTACAACCCTGTCTCACTCCTTTCCCAACCACTGCTTCCCTTTCATGCCCCTCGACTCTTATAACTGCCATCTGGTTTCTGTACAAATTGTAAATAGCCTTTCGCTCCCTGTATTTTACCCCTGCCACCTTCAGAATTTGAAAGAGAGTATTCCAGTTAACATTGTCAAAAGCTTTCTCTAAGTCTACAAATGCTAGAAACGTAGGTTGGCCTTTTCTTAATCTTTCTTCTAAGATGAGATGTTTAAAATAAAGTGTTTTTAATCAAATGTTAAAACACTGTTTAACACCCTTTATAAATAAAATATGGTTTTATTAGTTTTAATCAATGTCTAAGACAAATTAAAATCTGTCGTTTTTAGTTATTTTTACCCGACTACAGGGTAAACCTCACGTGACGGGGAAAAGGGTGGGGGAGGATCATCATGTGTCACCAAATATCGCCGAGAGGGCTTTAAGGGAAACCATCCATGTGATTAATGGACGTCCCCCGAGGAAATTATGCGGCTAGGCTACATTATCTTATCTTGATAACTAAATGGACAGTGCCTTTAATTTGCGATGAGGTGGCGCATCTGGAGACGCCTAGCAACGGCTTCTTCGGCGCTCTCCACTGTTGGATGACGCCGCTGCCAGGCCGACCGCGTCCGTGGTACGAGAGCAGGCCTTGGAGTGATGGATGAGCGCGCCTTCAGCGGCGTGAAAGCGACTGCTCTGACATTTACCCCGGCGGCGGGCGCCGCGCTGGTAAAAAAGGCCCATCTGCCCAGTGGCCACGTCTGCAAAATAGCCGAGCTTCTGCATGATATCATTTGTGCTGTCCACGCGCTGATTTCAGCTACTGGTGGCAGCTTAATGCCCGGCATTTATCTCCAGCTGTAACGGAAAATAGCACTAAATAAAAATGAGACTGAAGGCACTTAAGTATTCGAGCTGAGAAATAACAACGCACAAAATGATATGTCTTGCCTTTTGGAGTCGTGATTATCATGAACTAGCGACTTAATCTTAATGCAAGCTAATACTTCGCAGTCTACCGTGAGGTAAATTGCAGGAGCCACACTCTACGAAGGTACCGTCAGTTTTCCTTTCTGTTTAATTAGTGATCACCTGAAGCAAACGTGTTGATGCTTTCGAACTGACTTATAGACATACTACCTGTTGGTTCTCGTCTGGGGATACTCGGCCGTCTTTTATTAACGTTCCTGGCGTTTCGCCAGCGCGAGTGGCTGGGTTTCATCCACCATTGCTGGCTGGTGCTCCAGTCATTTATAGGAAGGGAATATCATATACGAGGGAAGTTCAATAAGTAATGCAACACATTTTTTTTCTCGGCCAATTTAGGTTGAAAAAACCGGAAATTGCTAGTGGAATATTTTAAAACATTCCCGCTTCGTCTCGTATAGTTTCATTGACTTCCGACAGGTGGCAGCGCTGTACGGAGCTGTTAAAATGGCGTCTGTAACGGATGTGCGTTGCAAACGACGGGCAGTGATCGAGTTTCGTTTGGCGGAAAACCAGGGCATCTCAGATATTCATAGGCGCTTGCAGAATGTCTACGGTGATCTGGCAGTGGACAAAAGCACGGTGAGTCGTTGGGCAAAGCGTGTGTCATCATCGCCGCAAGGTCAAGCAAGACTGTCTGATCTCCCGCTTGCGAGCCGGCCGTGCACAGCTGTGACTCCTGCAATGGCGGAGCGTGCGAACACACTCGTTCGAGATGATCGACGGATCACCATGAAACAACTCAGTGCTCAACTTGACATCTCTGTTGGTAGTGCTGTCACAATTGTTCACCAGTTGGGATATTCAAAGGTTTGTTCCCACTGGGTTCGTCGTTGTCTAACCGAACACCATAAAGAGCAAAGGAGAACCATCTGTGCGGAATTGCTTGCTTGTCATGTGGCTGAGGGTGACAATTTCTTGTCAAAGATTGTTACAGGCGATGAAACATGGGTTCATCACTTCGAACCTGAAACAAAACGGCAATCAATGAAGTGGCGCCACACCCACTCCCCTACCAAGAAAAAGTTTAAAGCCATACCCTCAGCCGGTAAAGTCATGGTTACAGTCTTCTGGGACGCTGAAGGGGTTATTCTGTTCGATGTCCTTCCCCATGGACAAACGATCAACTCTGAAGTGTACTGTGCTACTCTTCAGAAATTGAAGAAACGACTTCAGCGTGTTCGTAGGCACAAAAATCTGAACGAACTTCTCCTTCTTCATGACAACGCAAGACCTCACACAAGTCTTCGCACCCGAGAGGAGCTCACAAAACTTCAGTGGACTGTTCTTCCTCATGCACCCTACAGCCCCGATCTCGCACCGTCGGATTTCCATATGTTTGGCCCAATGAAGGACGCAATCCGTGGGAGGCACTACGCGGATGATGGAGAAGTTATTGATGCAGTACGACGTTGGCTCGACATCGACCAGTGGAATGGTACCGTGCAGGCACACAGGGCCTCATTTCAGGGGAATAACCTGGTGTATTTCAATGCTGAATAAAACAACCCCTGTTTCAGAAAAAAAATGTGTTGCATTACTTATTGAACTGCCCTCGTAGTTAAGGCTCACCGGCCATTTGACCATCTTCTTCTGTCAAATTCAAATTCAAATGTGTGTGAAATGTTATGGGACTTAACTGCTAAGGTCATCAGTCCCTAAGCTGGCACACTACTTAACCTAAATTATCCTAAGGACAAACACACTCACCCATGCCCGAGGAAGGACTCGAACCTCCGCCGGGACCAGCCGCACAGTCCATGAATGCAGCGCCTTAGACCGCATCTTCTTCTGTGCGGATGCACAAACAGTGCCCGAACTCCTATGGGAATCGGCAAAAAGACACGAGTAATGAGTATAACGGGCAGTGGCATTACGAGTATAGTGCGGGACAATACGTTGGGAATGTGGATCTCACGGGAGGCGTGCCAGAGATAAGTCCCTGCAGTCGCACTATCCTCTGTGTCCTCCGTGGCTCAGATTGCCGGCACGGTAACTCAGCGTCTTCGGTCAGAGGGTTTGCTGCCCATTGTAATAAAAAAAAAAAACTGAGTTAATGGATTAACGACGAACTGAAACGGGTGTCTAGCGACGTCCGCACCGAGCAGACACAACGAACAAAATGAGATTAATAAAATAAGAAAAAAGATGGATGAAGTCTGCCATCTAAGTAGCAGATTCCGGGTTCGAGTCCCGGTCGGGACACACATTTTCAACTGTCCCCATTGACTTATATCAACGCATGTATGCAGCTAGGGGTGTTAGTTGCATTGTAAAACTATATCTATCATCTGCTCAGCGTCATACCAAAGATTTGCGCCTCAGTGCCGAAGCAACGCAGCTTAGAAGTTTATGCAGAGGGTGTTTGACAAAGAGTGGTAAATTATGGGACTTCATGCTTGTCGCTAAGGGAGACACTCCGGTGGTTTGTCACATGTTAGGGATCTTGACAGTTTGAAGAGTAATCTGTGCAGTTTACGAGCTTCGTCTGCGACTGTTGTAAAGGAAAACTTATTGACCACCGACTTAAGATGATCGCGAACAGAACAGATGTAAATCAGATAATAATTTATATGTTGATGAAATGAAGCCATATGTTACATCCTTCAATAAAAACTGACGGTTCACCAGTCTATCAGAACGAAGAATTTCTCGTTTCCATACACGCAGTTCGTTGACGTTCAATCATCCGTCGAGATAGAGAGCAGTCTCATTACATACAGTCGTCGGATTATAAAAAAATCACTACTCCTCTATGTCATAACTCCTTTAGCGGTGCATCATCTCAAATGTATTACGCCGACATTTAAAGAACACAAATCTGACTTGGTTCCACAAGTTGACGTTTTCTCAACATCGTGAGTACATAGGACCTTGGAATAAAGGCTTGGTTTGTCACAAGACAGCGTTGTGGGGTGTCGGAGAGTATTTCCTGGACGCATTGTACTCGCTCTTCCAATGTTGACAGCTTCCTGGAGGGTTTATCAGCGTTTAAATTAACTTACCCAGTATATAGCAAGAGTCACAGGAGAGCTTCTGTGAAGTTTGGAAGGTAGGACTCGAGGTATTGGCGGAAGTAAAGCTGTGAGGACGGGGCGTGAGTCGTGCTTGTGTAGCTCACATGGTAGAGCACTTGCCTGAGAAAGGCAAAGGACCCGAATTCGGGTCTCGGTCCGGCACACAGATTTAATCTGCCAGGAAGTTTCATACAGCGTAATAATTATTGAACTATATGAAATAAGATCGTCGTAACTTCTCAACGGTTCAAAGCGTTCAAACAGCACGGTTGGCGGCGGGGCATGATGGGAAATAGTATGTGCATGCGCATGATATGGTTTAGCGAAGAAGTCCACTCTCATTTGGATGGTTTAGTCAATAAGAAAAATCGGCGCACTCGGGGAACTGTGAACCCGTATTTCGCGATCGAGAAGTCTCTTTACCTTCAACGGATGACTGTGGGTGTACAGCGTCCAGTCACGAAACAATCGGTGCCGTATTACTTGATGTCACGGTGACTACCGAATGGTACACGATGGTTTTTGAAGATGATTTGATCCCCATTATCCAAAGTGAACCTGACTTCGACAAGATGAGATCCATGCAAGACGGAGCTCGACCGCATTGGCTCCGGGCTACCCAGAGCCCACTGGCACGGGCCTCGATGGCCGCCATATTCTCCGGCTCTCAGCACAGGCGACTCCTTCTTGTAGGGCTACATTAAAGACAAGGTGTACACCAATAACCCCAAAACCATCGCTAAGCTGAAAACAGCCATTCAGGAGGTCATCGAAGGCATCATGTTCCGACACTTCAGCGAGTCAGGCAGAATTTCGCTATTCGTCTGCGCCACATCATCGCCAATGATGGCAGGCATATCGTACATGTCACATCCTAAATAAAAATATCTATAGCGACGTTTACCTGTTGAATTAGCCGGCCGAAGTGGCCGTGCGGTTAAAGGCGCTGCAGTCTGGAACCGCAAGACCGCTACGGTCGCAGGTTCTAATCCTGCCTCGGGCATGGATGTTTGTGATGTCCTTAGGTTAGTTGGGTTTGACTAGTTCTAAGTTCTAGGGGACTAATGACCTCAGCAGTTGAGCCCATAGTGCTCAGAGCCAACCTGTTGAATTAAATGTGCACACGCCGTAGTTTATAACTAATTTACGTTTCTTTTGATATAGTTCAGTAATTGTCACCTTGTAGAATGGGAGGTCTAAAAGCCCAGTTCGAAGGCCATACAGTCCAGAATCTGTATCCCGATCACGTAAAATCGCCGTGAGCACTGAAGCAATCATTCCACCTGCGTACCAGGTAGAACATGACCGTTTGGTAAAACACTGTGTCCTGTTGTGTGAAGAAGTCCATAACTGCCTACTGCATATCCTCGTCCGATTGATTTGTCGACGCTTCAAGGCCCTTTTTAAGGGACCGAAGGCGTGATAATCCGATGGGTAGACATCAGGACTGCAGGGCGGTTGCTCGATCGTGTCCCACTTGATGTAATGGATGAGGTTCGCCTCCCAGATCTATCGCTGTTGTACTGTATTTCCTTTGGTGGTCATGAATTTGAAGTTTGTAAGTGCCATTTGGTGATAGTTATTGTGTGAATTGCTGGCGCAGTGCACCAAAGAATAATCAAATCCATTTTGTTGTAATGTATTTTCATGGAAATTAGAGATTCTGTGCCTGAACACTCTATTCCTTTGTCATCTACTTCTGCTATTGGACTTGAAGAGAAAAGAAATATTGTCTGAAGTTCATCTTGCTGTAATTTTCTATGTAAGTTTAAAACGAAGAAAAAATGTAGTTGTTCATAACTTAAAATTTGTGTACGGCATTCAATAATGTGTATTCTTCAACCTTGCTTGTCCTGAGCAGACGTGGCCTTAACGGAATACTGACCATTGTTAGGCGCCATACTAGAAAATAATTAGAAATTTTCTTTCAGCTCACCTTCGAGACGTGCCGCCGATATGGACACTAAACTTTCTTTTACATTCAAATGGCTCTGAGCACCATGGGACTTAACTTCTAAGATCATCAGTCCCCTAGAACTTAGAACTACTTAAACCTAACTAACCTAAGGACATCACACACATCCATGCCCGAGGCAGGATTCGAACCTGCGACCGTAGCGGTCGCGCGGTTCCAGACTGTAGCGCCTAGAGCCGCTCGCTCACCTCGGCCGGCTCTTTCACATTCCACGAGCTATGCAGTCGCTATGAATATTTTAATATATTTCACTTTCAGATTTTCTCAAGGTTGCGAGATAATATCCCAGACAGAAAGGCCTGGTCACATGATTCTAGTTCTAGTATAAGATTTCATCTGCAAAAGTTTAGGCTTGTTATGATATACTGGTATTCGAGACGAAACCACGATCTTGAGTTACGGGTTGTATTACTTCACATTGAACTGACATAAGAAATATTATCGGGTGCTATAAGCACATGAGTTTTAACTATACCTTGGATATACTTACATTTGGGAATATTTGTGATGGTTCAAGAGAGAGACAATTAATTATTTATAGTCCCGTAGCCACCCTGAACACTGAGCTAGTTTGCTGATTGCTCATCCGAGTCGGGCTAAATTAAAAATACATTACATCTACGTCTACATCTACGTGGATACTCTGCAAATCACATTTAATTGCCTGCCAGAGGGTTCATCGAACCACTTTCACAATTCTCTATTATTCCAAACTCGTATAGCGCGCGGAGAGAATGAACACTTATATCTTTCCGTACGAGCTCTGATTTCCCTTATTTTATTGTGGTGATCGTTCCTCCCTATGTAGATCGGTGTCAACAAAATATTTTCGCATTCGGAGAAGAAAGTTGGTGATTGGAATTTCGTGAGAAGATTCCGTCACAACGAAAAACGCCTTTCTTTTAATGATTTCCACCCCAAATCCTGTATCATTTCTGTGACACTCTCTCCCATATTTCGCCATAATAAAAAACGTGCTCCCTTTCTTTGAACTTTTTCGATGTACTCCGTCAGTCCTATCTGGTAAGGATCCCACACCGCGCAGCAGTATTCCAAAAGAGGACGGACAAGCGTAGTGTAGGCAGTCTCCTTAGTAGGTCTGTTACATTTTCTAAGTGTCCTGCCAATAAAACGCAGTCTTCGGTTAGCCTTCCCCATTACATTTTTTATGTGTTCCTACCAATTTAAGTTGTTCGTAATTGTAATACCTAGGTATTTAGTTGAATTTACGGCTATTAGATTAAACTGGTTTACCGTGTAACCGAAGTTTGACGAGTTCCTTTTAGCACTCATGTGGATGACCTCACACTTTTCGTTATTTAGGGTCAAGTGCCACTTTTCGCACCATTCCGATATTTCTTCTAAATAGTTTAGCAGTTTGTTTTGATTTTCTGATGAATTTATTAGTTGATAAACAAGAGCGTCATCTGCAAACAACCAAAGATGGTTGCTCAGGTTGTCTCCCAAATCGTTTATATAGATACGGAACAGCAAAGGGCCTATAACACTACCTCGGGGAACGCCAGAAATCACTTCTGTTTTACTCGATGGCTTTTCGTCAGTTACTACGAACTGTGACCTCTCTGACAGGAAATCACAAATCCAGTCACATAACTGAGACGATATTCCATAAGCACGCAATTTCAGTAAGAGCCACTGGGGTGGTACAGTGTCAAAAGCCTTCCGGAAATCCAGAAATACGGAATCGATCTGAAATCCCTGTTCATAGTATCACTGTTCATAGTATTATTAGTTATTTCTCTTTTGTTTTGACGTCACTTTATTAAAAGATATCAAAGTAGATATCATAAATTTAAAGTTTTATTAAATTACATTACAGTGTATTGTGTCGAATCGCCACTAGCAAAAAACTTGGCGTCCATTCCACAATGGTTGTTTTCGACAGACGTGAAATCCCATAACATTCTTCGTTCTCCGGTGGATGTCTGCCGGTGTTTGTCCTTTGGCAGCTGGGGAAAGAATAACAGTAAGTTGATCCTGTGTGGACGCATTTGATAATGACGTCACCATATTTCACGTTTCCGTATTTACTGCACGCACGTCGGGAAGACACGAATGCCACACTAACGCCATGCCTGCATGTCAGTGCTTATACAGGGTGAGTCACTAACTGCTCCCACCTAGAATAACTCCGCAAGTATGGCAGGAGCTGAAAAGTTTGTGGGGCAAATGCTGCACAGGACAACGGCGGCCATAATATGACGTTTGGTTTTTGTTGCTAGGTGGGGTCGCTTCAGAGATATGAAGGTCAACTTTGCTTTTTTAAATGGGATGCTATTGGTTGGTACTTATTTTCTGATAGCGGCCGTCGAGACGAATCCAATGATGTGTAACCGTAAGGTCTTTGAAGGTCAACGAAGGTCACAAAGGTGGCATGAACGTCCATTTGCAGAAAGCGTTCGAAGTGATGATCATTGGTATCAATGCAATGCTGCAGCCTTCTTATCATCGATTGAGTGGTATTCCTAATCACATAAGCACTTATCGAAGCACATGCTCTGACAATTCTCTCTCACATTCAGGCGTACTTGGATCGTCTTTATAAACAATGTCATTTACGAATCCTCACAAGAAAAAAAATCAAGAGGCGTCAAGTCTGGCGAACGAGTCGGCTACGACACATCTCCTCCGCGTCCAATACAATGATTTGGGAATTGTGTCTGTAACTTATTTCTAGCCATCAGCGAAAAGTGTGCCGGACACCCATCGTGTTGATACCACATTCTGTTCCTTGTTGCTAAAAGTATTTCTTCCAATAACAGACCTAATGTTTCTTGCAGGAATGTGGTGTACTTCCTACCATTAAGATTTCCTTAGATGAGATAGGGGCCTATAATTCTGTCCTCCAGAATCCCACACCACACATTCACCGACCATGGTGTTCGGTGTGCAACCTGCGAGCGAACATGGATTTTCAGTTGCCCAGTAATGCATGTAATGTAAATTGACATTTCCACTGTTCGTGAATGTAGCCTTGTCCGTAAATAAAATCAGATTAAAAAGTGTGTCATCCCTCTGAATCTGAAGTCGAGCCCATCGGCAGAATTCAATGCGACGCATACAATCCGTACCAGTTAATTCTTAGTGGAGACTGATACGGTAAGGATGATATTTATGGTGATGCAGAACACGAACAACACTACTCAGCCTCGTGCCAGATTCCCTTGCGATTTGACGCGAACTAACACAAGGATCTCGTACCACAGTGGCTAGAGTACCAATTTCCGTTTCCTCGTTAGTAACTTTCCTTTGCTGGATATGTTTCCGATGCGTTAAAAATCCAGTTGTTCTCAATTTATCATACGTATATTTAAATGTATGACTTGTAGGTTGAGTACGTTGAGGATAAGTGTGGTGTCACCGCCAGACACCACACTTGCTAGGTGGTAGCCTTTAAATCGGCCGCGGTCCATTAGTATACGTCGGACCCGCGTGTCGCCACTATCAGTGATTGCAGACCGAGCGCCGCCACACGGCAGATCTAGAGAGACTTCCTAGCACTCGCCCCAGTTGTACAGCCGACTTTGCTAGCGATGGTTCACTGACAAAATACGCTCTCATTTGCCCCAAAATGATGTGGATTGGCAGGAGACCAACCCACTAAATTTAGAGGAAGCCGAAAGGCACGCGTTTTAACTCACTCAGGCTGGCGTGAGGTCTGGAACAGGACAAGGAAATTAGAACTTAAAAAAACGGACGCAGATGGTGGAATACATAACTTTAATCCATTAATGTTGAACGTAGCTGTTGACTGTACATTATTTACAATATCAATAGCAACTGATAATGGTGCCTTGCCTGGTCGTAGCAAATGACGTAGCTGAAGGCTATGCTAACTATCGTCTCGGCAAATGAGAGCGTATTTTGTCAGTGAACCATCGCTAGCAAAGTCGGCTGTACAACTGGGGCGAGTGCTAGGAAGTCTCTCTAGACCTGCCGTGTGGCGGCGCTCGGTCTGCAATCACTGATAGTGGCGACACGCGGGTCCGACGTATACTAACGGACCGCGGCCGATTTAAAGGCTACCGCCTACCAAGTGTGGTGTCTGGCGGTGACACCACAAGTAGCATATAGACTTGTTCTTCGAAGGAATGCATCATTCACACTCGTTTGATTCGACCATACTAGTCTCACCGTTCCTATTAGTGTTGTATTGCGAAACCGTCGAATGGTGTTCACATGTCAATAGCACATTAGATGGATACGCCGTATTCGGCGTATATTTACTATTTGCACGATATACGAGAGAGAACTGTCACAGCATGTGCTTCGATAAGTGCTGAAGTGATAAGGGATACCACTCAATCCATGATAAGACGTTTGCAGCACTGCACTGATACCAATGGTCATCACCTCGAACACCTTCTGCAAATGGACGTTCATGCCACCTTCAAAGACCTTACATCATTGGATTCGTCTCGATGGCCGCTATCAGAAATTAAGTACCAAACTATAGCATCCCATTTAAAGAAAAAAAGTTGACCTTCATATCTCTGACGCGACCCCTCGTAGCAACAAAAAACCAACGTCATGTTATGGTCCCCGATGTCAGGTGCAACATTTGTCCCACAAACTTTTCAGCTACAATCATACTTTAGGAGTTATTATGGATGGCAATAGTTAGTTACACACCCTGTATACTCGCATCGAAGGAGAGCTACGTTGCATATAAGCCGCGCCAACGCCATCAAACGGGAACTCTTTGATAGTAACTGTCCTCGACAGTGAGTGTCCATCAGAGACAAGAGTAAAATCAGGACTGCTTCAGGGAAATGTGACAGACCGCTATTATTTTCGATATACGTAAATGATCTTGCGGACAGGGTCGGTTGCAGTCACCAATTGTTTACTGATGATGCTGTGGTGCACGGGAAAGCGTCGAAGTCGAATGATTATAGAAGGACACAAGATGACTTACACAAATATTTCGGTTGGGGTGATGAATGTCAACTAGCTCTAAATGTAGAAAAACTGCAAGTCACTGCAGACGAATAGGCAAAACAAACCCGTAATGATCAAATGGTTCAAATGGCTCTGAGCACTATGGGACTCAACTGCTGAGGTCATTAGTCCCCTAGAACTTAGAACTAGTTAAACCTAACTAACCTAAGGACATCACAAACATCCATGCCCGAGGCAGGATTCGAACCTGCGACCGTAGCGGTCTTGCGGTTCCAGACTGCAGCGCCTTTAACCGCACGGCCACTTCGGCCGGCCGTAATGATCAGATACGCCATTAGTAGTGTTCTGCTTGACATAGTCATGTCGTTTAACTATCTGGGCATACCGTTGCAAAGCGATACGAAATGGAACGAGCATGAGAGAACTGTGATAGGGAAGGCAAATGGTCGTCTTCAGTTTGTTGGGAGACTTTTAAAAAAGTGTGGTTCATCTGTAAAGGGAACTGCATAGAGAATGCTGGTGCAACCTATTCTTGAGTAAGAATTGTGTGGGATCCGCATCAGGTCGGATTAAAGGAAGATATCGAAAAAATTCAAAGGCGGGCTGCTAGGTTTGTTGCCGGTGGGTTCGAACAACATGCAAGATGCTTCGGGAACTCAGATGGGAATCCCTTTAGGCAAGGATCTCTATCGAGAAAATTTAGAGAACCGGCGTTTGAAGTTGATAGCAGAACTATTCTACTGTCGCCAACATGTGTTTTGCGTAAGGACCACGAAGATAAGATACGAGAAATTAGGACTCGAACAGAGGCATGTAGACAGTAGTTTTCCCTGACACATTTGCAAGGGTAACAGGGAAGGAAATGAGTAGTAATGGTGCAGCGTACCCTCCGCCATGCACAGTGCAGTGGCTTGCTGAGTACGCATGTAGATGCAAAAGATGCCTTTGCATCTCGTATAATTGTCGCACACTGTCAACCCGTAGTGTAAGTCGCCGAAAACGACAGAAATAATGCAGTTATTCAGGAGCCCATGGCCACGAGAACCGGTTAGGTACAAGAGAGGTGAGTCTTGCTTGACAGGAGCGCACGTAGCAGCGATGTTATTACCTGCATCCAGCTACCGCTGTGTCCGCAGAGCTGTCCAGAATGTCTTCGGCGTCGGCTGGCTAGGCAGGCAGGGAATATTCCGGGCGGCGAGGTACGTTTCCACGTGACGCATCCACTGCCAGCCCACCTGGTGGCTGGTACAGCTACAGGATCACTCAGGCCGCCATCGCGCCACAAGGACATCAGGAAATTTATCACGTCTAGAGTGCTATCGTTAAAAAATCTTTCCATAAGTTCCTGTTTTCAGGATTCCGCAGTTCAATCGGTAAACCGGCATCCCTGTAGGATCGCTTTGTTGTATATTTGTTTGTCTGTCTGTCTGGCCTTTTTTCTCGCGAATGAGTGAATGTATCAAGTAGAAATTTATGACACGTACTAAGTTCTACGGTCCCTTAGCGGTGTAAAAAAATTGAAACTTCCATGTCGGTGCAATCAAAAGATGCGACCTTTTACGTCACATATTTTGATACTCGCAAATTCACACATCGAAACTTGTGGGGTACTTCGCGTTGACCTAGAACCATAGAATTTGGTAATAAGAAGGTTTCACAGTAAAACTAAATGAAATGCTCCTAAAATTCTTAAATCTACATCTACATCCATACTCCGCAAGCCACCTGACGGTGTGTGGCGGAGGGTACCTTGAGTACCTCTATCGGTTCTCCCTTCTATTCCAGTCTCGTATTGTTCGTGGAAAGAAAGATTGTCGGTATGCCTCTGTGTGGGCTCTAATCTCTCTGATTTTATCCTCATGGTCTCTCCGCGAGATATACGTAGGAGGGAGCAATATACTGCTTGACTCTTCGGTGAAGGTATGTTCTCGAAACTTTAACAAAAGCCCGTACCGAGCTACTGAGCGTCTCTCCTGCAGAGTCTTCCACTGGAGTTTATTTATCATCTCCGTAACGCTCTCGCGATTACTAAATGATCCTGTAACGAAGCGCGCTGCTCTCCGTTGGATCTTCTCTATCTCTTCTATCAACCCTATCTGGTACGGATCCCACACTGCTGAGCAGTATTCAAGCAGTGGGCGAACAAGCGTACTGTAACCTACTTCCTTTGTTTTCGGATTGCATTTCCTTAGGATACTTCCAATGAATCTCAGTCTGGCATCTGCTTTACCAACGATCAACTTTGTATGATCATTCCATTTTAAATCACTCCTAATGCGTTCTCCCAGATAATTTATGGAATTAACTGCTTCCAGTTGCTGACCTGCTATTTTGTAGCTAAATGATAAGGGATCTATCTATGTATTCGCAGCACATTACACTTGTCTACATTGAGATTGAATTGCCATTCCCTGCACCATGCGTCAATTCGCTGCAGATCCTCCAGCATTTCTGTAGAATTTTCCATTGTTACAACCTCTCGATACACCACAACATCATCTGGAAAAAGCCTCAGTGAACTTCCGATGTTATCCACAAGGTCATTTATGTATATTGTGAGTAGCAACGGTCCTGCGACACTCCTCTTCTTCACACCTCAAATCACGCTTGCTTCGGAAGACTTCTCTCCATTGAGAGTGACATGCTGCGTTCTGTTATCTAGGAACTCTTCAATCCAATCACACAATTGGTCTGACAGTCCATATGCTCTTACTTTGTTGATTAAACGACTGTGGAGAACTGCATCGAACGCCTTGCGGAAGTCAAGAAACACGGCATCTACCTGGGAACCCGTGTCTATGGCCCTCTGAGTCTCGTGGACGAATAGCGCGAGCTGGGTTTCACACGATCGTCTTTTTCGAAACCCATGCTGATTCCTACAGAGTAGATTTCTAGTCTCCAGAAAAGTCATTATACTCGAACATAATACGTGTTACAAAATTCTACAACTGATCGACGTTAGAGATATAGGTCTATAGTTCTGCACATCTGTTCGACGTCCCTTCTTGAAAACGGGGATGACCTGCGCCCTTTTCCAATCGCTTGGAACGCTACGCTCTTCTAGAGACCTACGGTACACCGCTGCAAGAAGGGGGCCAAGTTCCGTCGCGTACTCTGTGTAAAATCGAACTGGTATCCCTTCAGGTCCAGCGGCCTTTCCTCTTTAGAGTGATTTTAATTGTTTCTCTATCCCTCTGTCGTTTATTTCGATATCTACCATTTTGTGCGACAATGTAGAGATGGAACTAGAGTGCAGTCTTCCTCTGTGAAACAGCTTTGGAAAAAGACATTTAGTATTTCGGCCTTTCGTGTGTCATCCTCTGTTTCAGTACCATTTTGGTCCCAGAGTGTCTGGACATTTTGTTTTGATCCACCTACCGCTTTGACATAAGATCAAAATTTCTTAGGATTTTCTGCCAAGTCAGTACATAGAACTTTACTTTCGAATTCATTGAACGCCTCTCGCATAGCCCTCATCACACTACATTTCGCTTCGCGTAATTTTTTTTTGTCTGCAGGACTTTGGCTGTGTTTATGTTTGCTGTGAAGTTCCCTTTGCTTCCGCAGCAGTTTTCTAACTCGGTTGTTGTACCACGATGGCTCTTTCCCATCTCTTACGTTCTTGCTTGGCACATACTCATCTAACGCATATTGTACGATGGTTTTGAACTTTGTCCACTGATCCTCAACACTATCTGTACTTCCGACAAAACTTTTGTGTTGAGCCGTCAGGTACTCTGTAATCTGCTTTTTGTCACTTTTGCTAAACAGAAAAACCTTCCTACCTTTTTTAACAGTTCTCTTTACGGCTGAAATCATCGATGCTGTAACCGCTTTATGATCAATTCCCTGTTCTACGTTAACTGTTTCAAATAGTTCGGGTCTGTTTGTCACCAGAAGGTCTAATATGTTATCGCCACGAGTCGGTTCTCTGTTTAACTGCTCAAGGTAGTTTTCAGATAGAGCACTTAAAAAAAATTCACTGGATTCTTTGCCCCTGCCACCCGTTGTGAACGTTTGAGTCTCCCAGTCTGTATCCGGCAAATTAAAATCTCCACCCAGAACTATGACATGATGGGGAAATCTACTCGAAATATTTTCCAAATTATTCTTCAGGCGCTCAGCCAAAAATGAAATGAGCGTGCGGCATCGTTGGCCGGGAGGCCCCAACCGGGGAAGTTCAGCCACCAAATGCAAGTCTTATTTCAGTCGACGCCACACTGGGCGACTGGCGCGCCGTTGGTGAGGATGAAATGATGGCGAAGACGACACAACACACAGTCCTCGAGCTGATAAAATCTCCAACCCGGCCGGGAATCGAACCTGGGCGTGCGTGCGTGGGAGACGAGTACGTTACCACCCAGCTAAGCAGGAGGACTCTTAAAGCGTAACTACATCAGACGAAAAAACATTTTTTCTCTCATTTATTACCCGACTGTCTGTCGGTCCGTCTGTTAAGTCCACTTTTCCTCAGAAACGGTTAGATGTATCAAGATGAAATTTATGTCACATACTAAGTTCTATGGTCCCTTGGCGGTGTAAAATGTTGAAGCTTGTAAGTCAACGCAGTGAAAAGTCACGGCCATTTTCGCAACATATTTTAATACTTGTAAACTCACACATCAGAGCTTATAGGGTACTTCCCGTTAATCTAGAATCATGAAAATTGGCAAGAAGCAAGGTTTCACAGCATAACTAAAAGAAAAAGTCAGATATTGTTAATTTGTCACTATAGCACAACAAATTTTTTTTTTGTCATTTGTCATCTGGCTGCCTGTCTGCCCGAACGTCTGTTAACACTCCTTTCCCTCAGGAACGGGTATCCGTATAAAGATGAAATTTATGTCATGTACTAAGATGTATACTGCCTTGGTGTAAGCAAGCTAAGCTTCTGAGTCAATTCAATCAAAAATGCTGCCTTGTTTGTCATTTAATTTGATACTGGAAAACTTACCCATTAAACCTATAGCATACTTCCTACTGACCTCTAATCATGAAATTTGAAAGAAGAATGGTTTCACAGTACAAGTAAAGGAAAAAATCAGAAAATTATTAGTTTATAATTATATCACATGTAAAAATTATTTATTTTGTCGTTTGTTATCCGTCTTCAAACTTAAAATTAAAACATTCTTGAAAGTCTTGGAATTCGTGGTACCGATAACTCATCAGTATCAAAGTCTTTAACAGATTTTCGATAGCCGGTATGGATGAATTGTATATACACATAACTAAGTAAACGTAAGAGCGCGAGTCTTAGTCACACCCGACCAATTTTTCTCTCTGATGCATCTCGACAGCAGAATGCTTGGTATACGTTGCAACGGCGTTGATGCTATCCCACAGTACCTACGAAAAGTACCATACAAAATTTCTTTCATCTGAGGACCGAGCAACGCGAAACAGTGATCAAGGCACTGAACTTGCATTTGGGGAAATGTGGTTTCAGATCCACATTTAGAATCAGATTCCTTGGATGTTTTGAGTGTGTAACACAAACACTGAGATAGTTACTATGGGAAGGCCATGAGCGGGTGTCCTATCCTGTGTCTACAAAAATCAAGCCTGTGATTCGTCTCCAGCGATCTTGCTGTCGACAGAACATCGAAGTGAAGTCGCTCCTTTCCATTATTTCATCAGGAGCTGGACTATTCTCTAAACGAAAATACAAATCTTTTCGTGACTAATGATTTATAACGATGAGGTAAAAATTGCTGTGAATGATATAAGTTTTGCCAAATCAACGATTTATTTTGTCTTTATATATTGCAGAACATATCCAACATTACTCGTAAAATTTGCAATAAATTTGCTTTAGATTTGAATGTATTATTAAACAGATTCTTTTTACATAACACAGGAGCAATATCAATGCCCGCACAATAAATGCTCGCAGTGATATGAAGACGCATCCGAGTCCGAAATTAATCGTTTTCTGACGATATCGAGACCACATAAGGGAGAAAATCAAAAGTATTTAGTGATTCCGTAAATTTTACAGTGGTTATTAAAAGTAATAATTCGACGGAAATCTACAGTTGCGGTGTACATGTACACATAGGAATGATTACAATTTCAGAAAAAGTGGATGATTTATTCAAGAAAAGAAGCTTCAAAAATTGCGCAAGTTACTAACACTTTGGTTCACCTCTGGCCCTTATTCAAGCGATTAATCCGTTTGGCACTGGCTGATAGAGTTATTAGATATCCTCTTGAGAGATATCGTGCCAAATTCTGCCCAATTGGCATATTAGATCATCAAAATCCCGAGGTGGGTGCAGCAACCTACCCGTAATGTTCCAAAAGTTCTCAGCTGGGATGAGATCCGGCGACCTTGCTGGCCAAGAAAATCTTGAGGGCCTTGGACTGGCAGGATGGCTCGCCGTGAAGGGCAACGAAACGGGGCGTATAATATCGTCGACGTACCGCTATGCTGTGAGCATGCCGCGGATGGCAATCAAAGGAATTCTGTTATTGAAAGAAATGGCAACCCCGATCATCATTCCTTGTTTTGAGGCTGTATGGCTGGCGACAGTCAGGATGGTATCTTACCGCTATCCGGGGACACTCCAGACATGTCTTCAGCCTGGAATTTTACTGACTGGGGTAGAATTTTCTGTAGTGGTGAGTCCCGCTTCGGACCCAACCGCGATGACCAGAGATGCCCGGAGACGTCCCGCACAATGGTGGGATACCAACCTGATACAGCCCGATGACCAGGACTGTTGACTCTAAGAAAATGAAACACCTACAGTCCTCCATGTGATGTCATTTATTGTGTAGCTACCAGTTTAGGCGCTTCGGTGCACCATCTTCAGGTCTTAGTTGATGCTGAAGTGGCTATCACGATCCATATATACGATTCATCAGTGGCCAACATAATGGTTTACGCAGACTATCTGTAACTACAATGTCGTCTCTCCAACCATCAACTGTCAGCTCAGTTCACGGTTGACTGTTGATGGTTGGAGGGATAACATCACAGTTACAGATCATCGGTGTTAACAAGTCTTGTTGGCCCCTAATGCATCGTACATGTGAATCGTGATAACCCCTTCAGCATCAACTAAGACCTGAAGATGGTGCACTGAAGCGCCGAAACTAGTAGCTACACGATAAATGAAATCACAAGGACGGCTGTAGGTGTTTCATTTTCTTACAATAGCGAACGGCCATAGTTCCCCAGACCTCCAGTCAGAAGGACTGATGATGGTCTGAGGTGCCATTTCTTTTCCTAGCAGGACCGCTTTGGTTGCCATCTGCGGTGGTATGTCGACGATACTCTACGGCTCGTTTTGCTTCCCTTCATGGTAATCCATCCTGGGCTTACATTTCAGCAAGATAATGCCATCCCATATGCCTTGAGAGTTTCTACTGCTTGTCTTTGTGCTTGTCCAACCCTGTCTTGGCTGAAAGGTCGCCGAATCTCTTCCCAATTGAGAACTTTTGTAACATTATGGGACGTTCTCTCCAATTACCGCGGGATTTTGACAATCTAACGCGTCAGTTGGATAGAATTCCGCACAGTATCTCTCACGTGGTATCCAACAACTTTATCAATCAATGTCAAACCGATTAGCTGCCTGCATAAGGACCAGAGGTGGACCAACGCTTTGTTGACTTGCTTAATTCGTGAACCTCTTGCTCTTGCATAAATCACCCTATTTTTCTGAAATTATAATAATTAGTTTGCCTGTACATGTACATCACATCTACCGATTTCCGTCCTATTCGGGCAATTTCCTCGTGGTGAGTGTATTTTCCGATTCTTAAACTATTCAACGATTCCATGTTTGGACACACGTCCTATTGTTTGATGACTGGTGCTAAGAGTACATCTGACACCATCCCTTGGAGCATCTGACTAA
Source organism: Schistocerca serialis cubense (assembly GCF_023864345.2). Taxonomy (NCBI): domain Eukaryota; kingdom Metazoa; phylum Arthropoda; class Insecta; order Orthoptera; family Acrididae; genus Schistocerca; species Schistocerca serialis. The sequence goes on along the minus strand of NC_064645.1, from coordinate 602,005,252 downwards.
GATGACGTGGTCTGCCATCGAAATATTGGGGTAACAATGGAATCGTCGTCCCTGTTGCAGAGGAAAAAATTCACGGTCTATGACGAATTGCGTTTCCATCCCAACAATTAATCCACTGGAATAACTTAAAACAGATACTTACACTGTTGTTCTACTCTGAGGTGAGTGTGAAAATGAATAAAACCTGCTTGCAGCACAATTAATAACAGCTAAGAAGGTCACAAGTTTTCCTTTGAATACGAACTATGTTCTCCAGCTTGCCATCTATCAAATGACAAGGTACTGGAAATCAGTAGTACAAATTTGAGAATTTAACTGACTTTGTGCCCTAAAAACTACTAAAATCTCTGTAAGAAGTTCGAATAGAATCTAGGATTTAAAAGCCTACCTGACGCTACTATGCTCTTACGACAGATTTCAAAATGAAATAAGATTTAGGAAATGGAATCTGCACATAAACAAATAATTAATTTTGTCAGTTGTAACATAAGGAATCTCTATTTTCATAAAAAAGGAAAAGAAATGTATTTATTTGAACGCAAGTCTATAAAAAACCGCTTGGAACAGACACCATCAATAACGGATATCGAGTTCCCAGAATGAGATTTTCACTCTGCAGCGGAGTGTGCGCTGATATGAAACTTCCTGGCAGATTAAAACTGTGTGCCCGACCGAGACTCGAACTCGGGACCTTTGCCTTTGGATATCGAGTTGTTTATTACACAGCTATGAATTTTACAGTTTATCCAATGAGCCAGATGTACGGAAGAACACACAGTTAAAAACAAAAGATTGTAATTATCATCGTTATCGTTATTTTAATGTTGTTGTTGTGGTCTTCAGTCCTGAGACTGGTTTGATGCAGCTCTCCATGCTACTCTATCCTGTGCAAGTCTCTTCATCTCCCAGTACTTACTGCAACCTACATCCTTCTGAATCTGCTTAGTGTATTCATCTCTTGGTCTCCCTCTACGATTTTTACCCTCCACGCTGCCCTCCAATGCTAAATTTGTGATCACCTGATGCCTCAGAACATGTCCTACCAACCGGTCCCTTCTTCTAGTCAAGTTGTGCCACAAACTACTCTTCTCCCCAATTCTATTCAATACCTCCTCATTAGTTATGTGATCTACCCATCTAATCTTCAGCATTCTTCTGTAGCACCACATTTCGAAAGCTTCTATTCTCTTCTTGTCCAAACTATTTATCGTCCATGTTTCACTTCCATACCTGGCTACACTCCATACACATACTTTCAGGAACGACTTCCTGATACTTAAATCTATACTCGATGTTAACAAATTTCTCGTCTTCAGAAACGCTTTCCTAGCCATTGCCAGTGTACTTTTTATATCCTCTGTACTTCGACCATAATCAGTTATTTTGCTCCCCAAATAGCAAAACTCCTTTACTACTGTAAGTGTCTCATTTCCTAATCTAATTCCCTCAGCATCACCAGAATTAATTCTACTACATTCCATTATCCTCGTTTTGCTTTCGTTGATGTTCATCTTATATCCTCCTTTCAAGACACTGTCCATTCCGTTCAACTGCTCTTCTAAGTCTTTTGCTGTCTCTGACAGAATTACAATGTCATCGGCGAACCTCAAAGTTTTTATTTCTTCTCCATGGATTTTAATAGCTACACCATATTTTTCTTTTGTTTCCTTTACAGATTGCTCAATATACAGATTGAATAACATCGGAGAGAGGCTACAACCCTGTCTCACACCCTTCCCAACCACTGCTTCCCTTTCATGCCCCTCGACTCTTATAACTGCCATCTGGTTTCTGTACAAACCACTTCAGCGATTTTGTTATACGTTGTGATGTACACTCCTGGAAATTGAAATAAGAACACCGTGAATTCATTGTCCCAGGAAGGGGAAACTTTATTGACACATTCCTGGGGTCAGATACATCACATGATCACACTGACAGAACCACAGGCTCATAGACACAGGCAACAGAGCATGCACAATATCGGCACTAGTACAGTGTATATCCACCTTTCGCAGCAATGCAGGCTGCTATTCTCCCATGGAGACGATCGTAGAGATGCTGGATGTAGTCCTGTGGAACGGCTTGCCATGCCATTTCCACCTGGCGCCTCAGTTGGACCAGCGTTCGTGCTGGACGTGCAAACCGCGTGAGACGACGCTTCATCCAGTCCCAAACATGCTCAATGGGGGACAGATCCGGAGATCTTGCTGGCCAGGGTAGTTGACTTACACCTTCTAGAGCACGTTGGGTGGCACGGGATACATGCGGACGTGCATTGTCCTGTTGGAACAGCAAGTTCCTTGCCGGTCTAGGAATGGTAGAACGATGGGTTCGATGACGGTTTGGATGTACCGTGCACTATTCAGTGTCCCCTCGACGATCACCAGTGGTGTACGGCCAGTGTAGGAGATCGCTCCCCACACCATGATGCCGGGTGTTGGCCCTGTGTGCCTCGGTCGTATGCAATCCTGATTGTGGCGCTCACCTGCACGGCGCCAAACACGCATACGACCATCATTGGCACCAAGGCAGAAGCGACTCTCATCGCTGAAGACGACACGTCTCCATTCGTCCCTCCATTCACGCCTGTCGCGACACCACTGGAGGCGGGCTGCACGATGTTGGGGCGTGAGCGGAAGACGGCCTAACGGTGTGCGGGACCGTAGCCCAGCTTCATGGAGACGGTTGCGAATGGTCCTCGCCGATACCCCAGGAGCAACAGTGTCCCTAATTTGCTGGGAAGTGGCGGTGCGGTCCCCTACGGCACTGCGTAGGATCCTACGGTCTTGGCGTGCATCCGTGCGTCGCTGCGGTCCGGTCCCAGGTCGACGGGCACGTGCACCTTCCGCCGACCACTGGCGACAACATCGATGTACTGTTGAGACCTCACGCCCCACGTGTTGAGCAATTCGGCGGTACGTCCACCCGGCCTCCCGCATGCCCACTATACGCCCTCGCTCAAAGTCCGTCAACTGCACATACGGTTCACGTCCACGTTTTCGCGGCATGCTACCAGTGTTAAAGACTGCGATGGAGCTCCGTATGTCACGGCAAACTGGCTGACACTGATGGCGGCGGTGCACAAATGCTGCGCAGCTAGCGCCATTCGACGGCCAACACCGCGGTTCCTGGTGTGTCCGCTGTGCCGTGCGTGTGATCATTGCTTGTACAGCCCTCTCGCAGTGTCCGGAGCAAGTATGGTGGGTCTGACACACCGGTGTCAATGTGTTCTTTTTTCCATTTCCAGGAGTGTATTTATCTGCTACTAAGTTTACGGCATATGAATCATTCGTTATTTCACGCTGTTGACAGCTTCATATACCGGCTGGTTATAACTAAACTTTCCCTATGCGACTCGTTGTAACACGTAAATTAACTGCCGTAGGAGTACCCGACTTGTAGCGTAACGTCCAGAGTATGGGATGCTTGATTTCCATTCTTCACAGCGCCACCGTCCAGTTCCAACTATGGCCACCATGTGTCGTGATCAGCCATCGTGATTCATAGTCTCACACACCTGACCAGTCGAATGTTGACGTGTCAACATGAGCCTTGGACAAAAGAAGCAGAGCATTATTGGTGAAGCTCTGTTGTCAAAACAAGAGTAATACTCAGCTGCACTTAGAAAATATGGCCGGCTGAAAGGATTACGGAGGGGTCCACTTTCTCCACCTGCTCTGCGAAGCATGATGAAGAAGTTCGAATCAACTGGAGAACTGGGCGTCACTCAGGGAAGAGGCCGACGACCAGTTGCACCAGAGGTGGTTGATGAAATCGCTGTCGCTATGGCAGACAACACTGCGCGAAATTCCCGATCGTTAGGGATTGCGCGTGCTACGTCATCACAGTTGAACATCCCGTGGTCTCAAACAGTATCTGTAAAAGATCCATATCGTACATCAGCTTGCACAACAGGACGCACGTGTTGACTCTCGCAAAGTTGACGATGGCTGTCCCTGGACTCTCCTATGGAGAGACGAAGCTCATTTTTCTCTGACAGGTGAGGTGAACACACTCACTCTGCATGAAGTTCCTTTGTATGGTGAGTGTGTCACCGTATGGTGTGGCTTCATGGCTACGTTCACCACTGGCCCATTCTTTTTTGAGAAGGTTGCCGCTCAAGGACCAAAGACGTCCAGTGTGACTGGCCAAAGTTACTACAAAATGATTCGCCAGCATGTCATGCCACCCCACAGGAGACAGATGCATTGAACTCAACAGTTTTCATACAAGATGGGCCCCACCGCACATCACTCGTGTTCATCTGCTTCTCCGGAACGCATTTGGAAACGATCGAATTACCAGCCGATCGTTTCAAAATGGCTGGCACGATCACATGGTCTCACTCCCTGTGTTTTCTGATTGTGGGGCTATCTGAAGGTCAGGATTTACCAGGGGAACATTCAAACATGTGCTGATCTGAAGCGTAGCGCGTCAAGAGACGTAGCCAGCATACCAACGGACATGAAACCCTGCGCTTTCAAACTCTTCTGAATACTGATGGGCGCCATATTGCACCCGTCATGTAGCAGTAATGGTACCAGTATCTGATGGTATGATGTAGCAGCTCATTAAAAGTGTTTCAATTGAATTCATTCTGGATTATTTCACTTCCCCATACCTTCAAGAACATGTGGGAAGGGCAAGTCATTAAAGGTTATTTTCCCCAGGCAATTGGGTCAGGTGCTGATGTGTAGATGTGTGGTCGCAAAACAGTAGTCTGTACTGCCACTTCACTGTTCAGGCGTGACCATGCCCAAAACATCAGGTCGTAAAGTTCGTCACGTGCTTGTGGGAAGGCTATTCGATGCAGGTAAAAAGCAAGCAACACACTGAGGTGTGTTCATATTAAGGTACCATATAATTAAATCTAAACCCTTAGCTGCCGACAGGTGTTGTTGATATACACCAATGGGGGCAGCTGAAAATGTGTGCCCCGACCAGGAATCGAACCCGGTATCTCCTGCTTACATGGCAGACGCTATATCCAACTTTTTTTTCTTCTTTTTTTCTCATTTTGTTCGATATAATTTGTTGCGTTTGGTCTGGGCGGACGCCACAAGACAACCGTTCAAGTTGATCGTTGATTCCTTGACTCAGTTTTTTTTTATTATAGAGAGCACGCAGCCCTCTTACCGAACACGCTGAGCTACCGTGCCGGCTAAAAATCTAGTATCGTAACCACTACACTATCGCAACTGCGCGATCCATCTGAACCACCGAGGGCACAGAGGATAGGTCGACTGTAGGGACTTATCGCTTGCACGCCTCCCGTGAGACCCACATTCCCAACTGTCCACAACCTACATTCGTAGTGTTCCTAATAGATATTTGCCCATATATTCATTACTCGCAGCTAAGAGTTTCGATTTAATTATCATTCATTTCATTGTAGAGAAGCTGCACGGTCATCAATGGTATCTGTTCTTTCGGGAACAGATACCATCTTCATATACCATATAATTCTTTTCAAAATACTTGTAACAGGACAGAAAGTGCTTCTCTTTGAAACGTCCCCTTTGAACAAATTATACAAGACTGTCCTTAAACTGACATACAATATTTTTAGCGCAACGCAATCTGACTATCAAAGATCCCTGCAAAAGAATGGCCCTGACTAACATTAAACTATACCTTTCACAAATCACTAAATCACTTACCTCACAATAATCTTCGCTGCTCAAGCTACTGCAGTACAGCGAGCGCCACTACTGCCAGCTAAATAAAAGATTCAAACTATGGAAGGCACTAACTACTGATAGGGATAGTTAGCAAATGAAAGATATTAATAGAGAACAAACAATGTATTTACCTTAATATCATCACAAGTCATAATATATATCAGTTCATTACAAATTGCAAACCTCCGCCATCTCTCTCCCCACATCCACCACTGCTGGCGGCTCACCTCCAACTGCGCAACGCTACGCGCTGTTCACATCCAGCTGCCTAACACTACAATGGCGAGTATTACAACAATGCAAAGCAGCCACAGACTGGACACAGCACAGCCAGTGATTTTCATACAGAGGTGGCGTTACCAATAAAAAACCTAAACAGCCTACTTACATAAAGAAAACATAAACAGCCTACTTACATAGAGAAAACATAAACAGCCTACTTACATCTTTATTGCAAGACTGTGGGAGAGTTTACAGAAGCTACCATCGTTAAAACGGCAAAAGTGTTCTTTTGAAACAGCAAAATGATGCATCGACATCAGAACGGCAAAAGAGGAGCTTACGTTTTTCTACCTCTATAGCCCCCCCGGTTTGGTTCCACATGACTTCCCTTCTGTATCATAGTCTCTGACTTCCACCAGTTTGCTATATTTCGCCGGCCGCGGTGGTCTAGCGGTTCTAGGCGCTCAGTCCGGAACCGCGCGACTGCTACGGTCGCAGGTTCGAATCCTGCCTCCGGCATGGATGTGTGTGATGTCCTTAGGTTAGTTAGGTTTAAGTAGTTCTGAGTTCTAGGGGACTGATGACCACAGATGTTAAGTCCCATAGTGCTCAGAGCCATTTTGAGCTATATTTCGATATTGTAGTGTTGCTGTTGTTCTGGTGACGATGCACTGTGGCGACCACATCCGTTACTAAACACATCAGATGAATTGGCAGCTGCGAATAATGACTACCATCAGCTGTAAGCGGGAAATTCGGGTTCGAGTCCTTGTCTACCACAAAATTTCATTGCCATCATTCCATTCTACAGCCGGTGGTAGTCATTACTCGCAATTGCGAATTCATCTGATGCGCTATATTTCGGGTCGCGCTCTCAGTTTACTCAGTGAGAACGCCTGTTTGGTACGCCGTAGTTTTATTGCCATTTGCGTTGTACACTAAGAAAAAATAATGGGAAACTTTTTATGACAAATAGGCTGCAGTCATATTAGAAATTGGCGTCGCAGATTTGCAGATACTTGTCCGTGAAATGCGTCGTTCGCAAAGCTAGAAACGCTGGATGATGATTCTCGTTCACTCCTAACACCCCCTCTTCCCAATGCTTTCTCGGGGATTTAGGGAGAAATGATATTGGATCCGCATGTCCATCATTTACGAGAAAACAACATTTTACTAGTAAAGGAGTCGTCTGTGATTGAGAAAGATCCTTTTTAAAAATTGACTGCCAATGCGGTTTTCTGAGTGTGCTTGCGAGGGAGCTACTGCTTTCTCTTATCGTCTAAACGTGGCTAGTGACAGCCAAAACCAGTAATTTCCATCTGAAATATGATTTGTTTGTGCAGAACAATAGACCATTTTGAGAAGGAACTATTCAGTTTTGCGCTGAGATCCTTGCAGGAAGAATACAGAGTTGGCCAGTGTGGTTGTGCAGTAGGAGACTCTTGCAAAGAAGCACCACCAAACGGACTTCATAACTGAAGGAGAAGATCGCACACTTGCAAGATATCAGGCGATCCCATGCGAAAATTTCAGCCATAATTCTGACACTATGCAATGATTACATGAAAATACAGAACACAAAGGAATCAAAGACATTTAGCTGCCTGTGTGCATGATCGAAAGAACACACACCACATTACATAATTAGAGCGAGGACGACAGATGATCACTTCAATGCCGATGCACACCAAGCTCTAAATCTTACGGGAATCTGTGAAATGCCGCGAGTAATGAGGATGATGGGCAAGGGTCACAAAATCAATAGTGGTGGTAAGTTGAGAATTTGGGTCTGACGGGAGGTGTAATAGGTAGTCCGTGCATCAGGGTCCGGATGGCGTAATGGTCAACGTATCTGCCTAGTAAGTAAGCGACCAGGGTTCGACTCCTGGTACAGTACCAATTTTTAACTTTCCACATTAATTTAAATCAAACCTCACTAGCAGTAATGTCTTTAATTCCTTTGTGTGTTAATTCACAGTGACTGCATGATCAAAATGGTGACGAAAGAACAGCCACAACGTATATATACTGAAAATATTGCTTTTTAAACTTCAGGGCGCACCCACTGCAGCCGCCTACAGCGTGACGGCGGAGTACTGTACAGTGGAATCAGTAACAGGTTTGTGACATATTTTAAGATATTAGTAACATGCCTTCTTCATTGTGTCGTAGTGCGCGATATGTAGCAACGTAGCTGTTGCTGTGTAAGTGAATGAAATGAATTACTGTGTCAGTAAAAAAGTAGCGTAGGACCATTTATGAACATCGCTGTTGTGCGTCCTTTTCCTTGGATCTTAAAGCTTGCAATGTTAAAATGATGTATATTTGCATGAGATGTTATGTGCTTTAACGTTATTGCCACGATTCGATTGCAAAACGATAATCTTAAACTTAATTTCTTAATAATTCTTCAGCTGTTTAGGTTTATTCATTTTGATTTTGAGGTGTATACAAAGCTGCAGTATATCAGTTGTAAGTAGGCTGTTTAGGTTCTTATGTTGGTGACGCCACGTAGTGCCCTGTATGAAAATCGCTGACTGCGCTGTGTGCTGTCTGTGGCTGGTTGGACTCATTGTTGTAATATTCGCTTGTGTAGTGTTGGGCAGTTGGATGTGAACAGCGCGTAGCGTTGGGCAGTTGGAGGTGAGCCGCCAGCAGTGGTAGATGTGGGGAGAGAAATGCGAGAGTTTTGAGACGTTACTATGAGGGCACGCTCTGGACGTGTGTCCGTAAGAAAAAGGAAATTAGTTTAATTGGACGTCACAAAATTATATATTCTTTGTTCTCTATTAAAATCTTTCAGTTGCTAACTATTCCTATAAGTAGTTAGTGCCTTCAGTAGTTGGTTATTTAGCTGGCAGTATTGGCGCTCGCTGTAATGGAGTAGTTCGAAAACGAAGATTTTTGGGATATAAGTGATCCATGAAAGGTATAGGTTATTGTTAGTCAGGGCCATTCTTTTGTAGGGATTATTTGAAAGATTGCTTGCGCTAAAAATATTGTGTGTCAGTTTAGTGTGGATCAGAGTAAGTCAAGAGAAAACTGTCTGAGTACGTTGAGTTTTGCTCAGCTGTTTGAAACTCAAATAACGCAAGAGTTTTTATAATGTTACTTGAAATCCGTCTTGATCAGATCTGAAGATGGTTCTGAATGAACCGAAACCGGTCATATGAATAATAAAAAAAATTTTTGCAACCAAGACGGATTTTAAGTAACTTTATAAAATCACTGATTGCTGTTATCCCATAAGACATTATGTCTGTTTTTGCAAGAGTTTTTCCAGCACTGTCATTCTTTGCATTCAAAGGAGAAGTTTCACAGTATGAGAATACTGTTAAAATAGTATGTAAGGTGTATGTGCGTGAGGTTGACATATTGCGCACTCGTGTCACTTACTATTCTTCTCGCACAATAATAAATGTTCTCTAACGAGATTTCCAAGCACGTTGGGCAGATTTGTCCACTTCCCCCCTTCCTCTGCCCTCGGCTTCAACATTTCACACATAGGAGGGCTCTGGCTGTCACCCGATGAACAGTACTTCGCGCTCTGGCATTAGGAGCCCCCAGTGGAGGCGAAATGAGTGACAAGCACCCGGAGCGCGCGGTAGTTTCAAATCTGTGCTTTCAGGCCATAACTGAGTAATACCAGAATTATGGAACAAATTTTCGCGCAGGATCGATTGCGCAAGTTTACTTTTTTTCTCCTCAAAATACAGGATCAAGTTCGCGACGTTTCCTTGTTAGTTAGTTTTTGCTATTTCAATGGGAGTCTTTCTCTTGGTTTCCGACTCCTCTGGTGCAGATGCTGATCTGGAATTCGTTGAACGTCCCTGAACCGCCCTCAAGCCGATGTCACTGGTGATACGGGTCATAGTCACGTGAAGAAAACTGTTGTTTGAGTCACCCAGCGCGATGTTGAAAGCTGCTGGTCGTTCCTTGCTGTGTCAGGCGTAACAAGGCGTCACATGGTGCCAGACAGGAATTACGTGACGTAAAAGAAGATAAAGACGTTCACTAGGCGATTTACTTCAAGCGCATTCTCCGCAAGATGTCTGAGCGGCGAGCGATAGTGGAGAGGAAAAAAACAAGTGACATGCGGCCTGCCTATTGGACCCTGAAGTGCGTACAAACATTTCCTGGTGATACCGCTTCACCGAAATCCGATTATCACTAGGCGGCGTGTTTGTGTCCTTCCGGATAAGTACCAGCTAGGAATCACAGAACAACATGCCACGATCATGACGTGCGGAATGAGACGCCTTCCTCGCCAGCACTGTGAGACCGGGAATTTTTCGGTTTTTCTAATTACAATATAAATACCTAAAAGACAGTAATGAAAATTTGCTATCTCGACAGACATCCCAGACTGACACGCACCGCGTTTCAATCCTACATTATGCAGGAAAACATCGTTACAGAGTAAAAGTTTAAATGAAACAATTTATCTGTGTCCGTCTCTTTTTATTTTTTCCCACGACGCATTTAGAGAGTTTAAACTCTCACCTTCAGGTGCAAACAGTGATATTTTGTTACGTGTGTACGAACTGGATGCAGCTAGTTGCTCGTTTTGGATTCATTTTGCTACAAAAAGTGTAACAAGCACTTGTTATCGTCATATGGCAGATTTGGAATGGCGATGGAGTTACATACAATCTGTTCCATTATACATAAACCTGTAGTTCGTCATACGTGAACATTTTTGATTTGATTTTTCACACAGAAACACGAATCACTAATATAAACACACCAAAATTGTAGCGAATGTGAAGATATGGAATTTTGCCTGAAAGATAATTCATAGCTAGTTTATTTTGTGGATCAAAGTTATATATACGAGCAAGAAGCAATTATAAAATTATAAAGAATGTAGTCTTGGAAACATAATTTATTTATCTTGTTGCAAATCGATTTCGACTGATATCAGTCATCATCTGTGCATGGAAACACTTTGTTGCTTATGCGTCGCTTATTTAACACGATGTGTTGGCTGGCGGCAGTAAGCCTAATTTTTAATGTCTTTTATTCTTGAAACATGGCACATGCCTGGCTAGGCAGAAACTTTTGAATGTTGGGCTCCATAAAGTTCCCTTTCTGCGCAGCGACCGTGGAATATAAAATTGTAAAGAGTGTAACAAGCAGTCGCGGAAACATCGTGTTCAATAAGCGATGTATAAGCAACAAAGTTATAAGCAACAAAGTGTCTCCAAGCACCGTTCATGACTGATATCAATCGAAATCGATTTGCAACAAGATAAATAAATTCTGTTTCGCCGACTGGTTCCTACATTCTTTATAATTTTATATTCCTCCGTCACTGCACAGAAAGGGAACCTTGTGGAGCCCAACATTAAAAAATTGTAAAATTATTTCTTCGTTTACAGCATCTTTTTAAAAGGATTACTTTGCATAATATATTACAGTAACATAAAACAAGTTAGATCAGCTCTCTCTCTCTCTCTCTCTCTCTCTCTCTCTCTCTCTCTCTCTCTCTCTCTCTCTCTCTCTATTGTGCTGTTTTTATGGAAACTGCGACTAAATCTGCAAGTTTTAAATAAGATATCGTTGCAGAGATCTTGATCTCTTTCACAGACCAGTCAGGAAGTTATTCCGAGACTCGCACAAAATCAGATGACGGATGATTGCACCAACATACAAACACTGCAAAAGTCCTCGTTTCGCTGCTGTAGAACACAGCACAAATCTGTCAAACTCTTCTACAGTCGCTTTGATCGAAGAAGGGAAACAGAGTTGCATAGCGATTTACCTGCATAAGATGTGTCATCGTAATGATTTTAGAAACTTTCACTACAAATTAACATGAAGCACTATACAGAATGATTTAGCTATCCCTACCGCTGTCGTTTTATGCAACGCACAATATTATAGCTGGCTTTCATAAACTACGAGCGAGATTTTCATGTTCCCTTTCTCGCCACGCGTGAAACATTAGCCCTTTAAAAAAGGACAGAATCTTCTTATAGGAAAGTTAGAGCAGTTAAACTTCGTATTGGGTTACATTTTCTCTAGAGGCCGTAGTTTTTGAATCATTCCAATAAAACGTACAAAAATGACCTCCAAACGCAACCTCTTCTCTGTCTCTCCCCCCCCCCCCCCCCCCTACTGGCATGAATGTCAGTTTGTACGTTTTAGTTGATGTACTAAAGGGACAGACTCTATTTGGAGGAGGTCGTTTTGATTTTACTTTGTCTGTTACTGATAATCCTGTTGGTCAGTGTTGGTTAACTGTTGCAATAATACGTATTGATACTACTACTAAGTCAATTGCTACGTCTTTGGAGCAAGTACCTCCTCGTGATGTACTGGGTTATCGGACATTCATGATTACTATGTCTCAAGTTCCTGGTGTTGGAGAAACGTCTACAAATTTTTTTATTGATAAACCATTGTGTGTCAGGACTAGGAAGTCCTGTAAGCTGTTACATGATGAAGACATTTGCATTTTTATTCGTGGTAGAGGAATTGATATGAAATTGTAAAATTGTTGGTGATATGACTTTGTATAATAGTATGTAATAAAGACTTTCATTATCGTTAAATTATTGTTTTATTTCTATCTTATTATCCTTAAATACAATTAACAAATACTACACATTGATCTTGCCAAAAGCCGAGAAGCGATTCTTCTTAGTGTTGTAGCTCTCTGGGGCACTCTGGGATGCTCTCTGGGGCCCACGCTCAGTCAGTTGGTGGGCGCTGGGAGGTGGGGGGGGGGGGGGGGGTCAGGCTCGCGTCTCTATGCTTACTAGACGCGAGCTGCTGTGCGAAATTCAAGATAGCGTGCTTTCTTATGGCAGCCGTTGAGAAAAATCAAGATTGCGTCATCCCCCACCACTGTACAAATATTTATGACTGCATGATTTATTTCCCACATTCGAACATTTTTGATTTTCATTGACTGGCCTTATTACGCCAGCGTCTTAGCTGAGCACTTAAAAACTGTAAAATTGACGTTTGTGTAAATCCTGCCTAACAATTTCGTCAATTTTAACAGCATAAAATAAACAGTTACACAGTTGTATTCGTCAGGCCTTCTGACTGTGAAACTATTGTGCCTGTAATGGTTACGTTTGGGTCAAATTCTCAACGAATTAGTTTTAGCGTTTCCAAAATTCATTTTCCATTCATTGCCCTCAAGAGCGTCTTTAATAATGTTAGCAAAGTAGCCGACTATGCTGGTGGCGTAACAGCCCATTCAAGAGACACCAAGAAGATCGAATATCGAGAGTAGTTCGTGGAGTTGGAAATTTTTGACAAAAATCCTGACTGGTGAGTGATGGGTGTTGGACGGAGCTCCCTTTCTTTGAAGGTCATTTTTGGTGGTTTTTCTTCAATAACTAGAAAACCGTGTCCTCCAACAAAAAAGCATCCCAGCACAAAATTTAGATATTTTAAATTTCGTACAAAATCGTGCTGTTCATATTTTTCTGTACGACTAACAGTTTGCGCGTAGCGAACGAGAGAATGTGACAAGTCTTGCTGGCGGTTTATGAAGGTCTGTGTGCCTTATCCTGGTGTATTTTCCTCTGAGAATATACTTGAAAAAAAAAAGACTTAATATTTTTCTGTAATATGTATAAAACATAGACTTTTTTCATGTGAAATGCATCGTGTGAAAAGGACAAAGATAACAAGCACGATTTATTATGTGTGTAGACGATGATTAGAAAGGCAAATTTTCATTTGTCTGATAAAAGACAAGACAGTCTACCGTTTCTAGCAGTATTGCTGATCTAGCAAGACGCACTCTTCCTACGTTCCATATTAAGAGGATTGTAGTAAGTGTAATAATTGTTAATTTATTTAAGTCGTTTTCAGAATAGAAAATGTTGTTTGATATTATTGAAACCATCTTTTGTTTATAGAGAAACTGTGTCCTTCCCTGCAGTTATTGAAAGTTATATTAGTTATGTTCTTACCCTATTGTTGTGCTCCATTACGGTGGGTACAACTGTTTTTGACAATCACGGCTATTCCAGCACAGATATCATTAATATAACTAATTAAATTTATGCATTTATGATAGTATTAAAATATCTCCACCAATATTTTCATTTTCTGATGCAAATTTATCCGTACTGCGCCACAAATATTGAGTACGTTATTTTTCACGTAGGCGCCATTACAGTGAAAGTTATAACTAAATATACTTCACCCAATTAAAATTGCTACTAATAAATATGCACGCATAAGAACCCTAAGTTTTCATCCCTGAGACCAAAAGAGATCATGTTTATATGTTGTTTGTGCTTTGGTGTGCAATAACGTATCTGCACAATAACGTAACTTCAATCAAAGGAAATACTTATAATCAATTATTTGGCACACCGAAGTGTTCTGTGTAATAAGTGTGTGTTAACAGTTTTACAACTTAAACGACTGTATGAAGATCTGTGATAAAAATAATTAACCATTATTTGCTTAAAAGACAATTCCATACAACACATTACAACTACATTACGCACAGATTATTCGTCCACATTTACACGCACGCACGCACAATATATATGAGTGTGTATATGTATACTAAAGTCATATATCACTACACTTGTTCTAACACTGCGGTTTGTATAAAACGACAGCAGTAGGATCAGCTGAATGACCATATATGTGTAGTTAGGAACACGTATCTATCAAATGCTCTTGAAGATCTGTCTTTTCGCAGACTCTCTGACTTGGCTCCTGACAAAATCGTTGTATTACCACTTTCGCAGATTAAACATATCATTTATTCTGAGGCAGACTGCCTGTTTCCTGAATGAAAATTAAAAGTGAACGACAGCTGAACCTGAACGGGGGGAATATGTCGGTTCGGCATTAGGTGCAATTGCAATATGACTCCGGTAGCAGCAGCTGTTAAGTTCCACAGTGAATTTGTTCATACGTTCTCCATTAACGTACACTACTGAGTTCGATTTTTAGGTTCTTAATAGAATTATCACTTTCTTAAGGAATTTCGCAAACTCACACACACTGTAAAAGAAACACATCCCTTTGAGAAACAAAGCATAGAAGAACAAATCACAACAGTTACGTTACAGTCTGTAGCTGTCGTCCGCACCTGGCTTGTAACCAGCGGCTTAGGCAACACAGGGAAATGACAGCTATATACAAGACAACAGGTGTGACCAAGCTCTTGCTATGGTAGTTGCTTTGTAAACAACTAGTTCTCAGTCACTTTTTTATTCTGATACAGGTATGTGGGCAAATTTGCGTAATTTTGAATATCAAGCATTTGGTCTTCGATCGTTCTAGGTTTTACTTCATAAGATTCCCCCAAAACGTGTTGACAGAACAATAAATGTTGGATGGTGTGAAAGTTTAAAAGATATTGTGGAATTGCTGTTCAGAAAAATAAATATATTCATTGAAATTCATTGCGATATTTCAACGTCGGCCACGCATGCATACCTCGACTTCTTTAAATCACTTTAATCATTTATTCATCTGTAGCCGCTTTTCACGCAGTAAAATGAATTTCAACGGGTGTAAACATTAACAAAGAAATTTTTAATTCCTTTTATTATCGATAGTTTGCTTGGCATTCTTTCCCTGTACGAGTATTTTTCCATGGCAAGTTCAAAAGCTATCAGACGATGAACAAAGCACTAACTTATACTACAGGGGAATCAACACTTTCTCTGGTTACTTTTTTAGAGTTAAGCAGACAAAAATGTTTAAATAACTGCTGTATCTTTATTAACTAACTCTATGAAGTTGCCATATTGATCTTTGGACAATCTTTGTTTTTCTCCTTACGCACTTCTCTCAGTGGGAAATTACAAAATCGGAAAGAAGACCTTAGCAGAGCAGAATGAATGCAGTCTTCTTGAGCTTATACAAATTCTTAGTGAACAATGGTCGTCTTAACAGCGTATTGAAAATCACACATACCTGTAATTTATTACAAGTTTGTGATACGAGTGCCTTAAAGGGGATAACAGAATGAGTGCTCTTGTATGCTAGTTCCCCTGAAACACTCCACCCGCGGGGGGGGGGGGGGGGGGGGAGCTATATTTTAGCTCCATCAGAGGATTTCGTTGTCGATAAAGCGTGATTCTTCAACTGCCGCCGGCCGCGGTAGCCGTGCCGTTCTAGGCACGTCAGTCCGGAGCCACGCTGCTGCTACGGTCGTAGGTTCGAATCCTGCGTCGGGGCCGGCCGGTGTGACCGTGCGGTTCTAGACGCTTCAGTCTGGAACCGCCTGACCGCTACGGTCGCAGGTTCGAATCCTGCCTCGGGCATGGATGTCTGTGATGTCCTTAGGTTAGTTAGGTTTAAGTAGATCTAAGTTCTAGGGGACTGATGACCACACAGATGTTAAGTCCCATAGTGCTCAGAGCCATTTGAACCCGCATCGTGCATGGTTGTGTGTGATGTCCTTAGGCAAGTTAGGTTTAAGTAATTCTAAGTTCTAGGGGACTGATGACCTCAGATGTTAAGTCCCATAGTGCTTAGAGCCATTTGAACCATTTTTCAACTGCCAAGGAAAAGAAACGCATTATATTTTAAGTTATCATTACGTATGACATATCGTTAACTTCCTTAGTAACGTGTTTGTTAACTTCGTGATTGAAGTGCATAGGGAGCGTGTTCAGTTATTTTTACACTGTATTGTGGTGCATGCATTGTTGTGACGGATTGCTGAAGATGAATGGAAACTATCGATATATCGTGCAGCAACCACGTTAGTAGCTTATTAAATTGATATCTTCTTCTTTATCTACCTTTTTGAGGTTTTTATGCTAATACTTTTGTAGGAAACATTTTGCCTCAAATCCTTCCGAAAGCTGTTTGCTCTTTGTTATGACCCCCTGCTATTCTTAATTCCAGTGAATCTTTGAACACTATCAACGAAACGTTTTTTGCTAGGTCTCGTAGTACAGAATCGTGCATTAGCATAAAGTCCATTTCCGATTTTTTTTTAATGTAACTGTACAGTAGCTAGTCGGATTGTCTTTGTTCGATCTTCTTCTCGGTTGATCTTAAGATCCTCTTTCGCACATCTCTTTCTTGAACTTGTAGTTTATGTCACTCGTTTTCTATAACAAAGCAGTGGGGGCAAGGGAATTCCTTAGGAATGGCTGTATGTATTCTGAGTTCATTAGACTGATTTGACTGTTCAATCCATACCATTCCATTTGTTCTGTAATTATTACTCACTTTTACTTGGGGTCATAGATATCCTATCACTCTTGATTTTAATGCCATCCCTGCAGGATTTTCTTATATCCGTCACTGTTTCTTGTAAGTGGAGTAAGTGTTAAACGATTGAGGAACGCTTTCTTTCTGCCATACGTCTTTTTTAATTTCTTGTGTAAATATTTCTCCTAGTTATAAAAACAGGAAGTTGTTTAATAATGTGTTGATGTTGTGGTCTGCAGTCCTGAAGCTGATTTGATGCATTCCTCTAGGCCAGTCTGCTCTGTGAAAGTCTCTTCATCTCTGCATAACCACTGCAACCTACCTGTGTACGGTCTTCAAGCGATGGATGGTCTCCCACCATAGTTATTGCTCCCTCTTCCCCACACATCCCTTCGGTACCAATTTAATTACTTCTTGATGCCTCAGGATGTGTCCTGTCACCCTGTCGATCCTTTTACTATCGTTGTAAATCAAGCAGTGCTATAAACATCTTTTCCCTCAGATTATTTTATGTAGCTTACAGTTTGGTTGGTCATCCAACAAATCATCAGTATCGTTCCGTAACAGCACCCTTGAATACTTCTATTCGCTTCTAGTCGTTGGTTGAAACCACGCTGAAAAGTATGAGTAAATCCTTCTCAAAGATCATACAAGTGTTCGGCAAGGAAATAAAATTATTAGAAACCAACACAGGGCCTGATCAGGCCTGTGTAAGATCAGAGGTTCCACATGGTGCGGATTCGGTTTGAGCAACGCTAAATTTGAGACATGAAACTTACAAAAGGGTGCCTGAGAAGACTGAAAGGAGGTTGCGATAACTATCTTTCGGCTTCTTAAAAGAAGAAGGAGTGTGGACGTTCAGGATGAATGACTAAGCGAACAACTGGATGGAAAAAAATAAGACACCACCACTTTCAGGCGCGTACTGTTCAGAAAATACACTGTTCAGAGAAGCAAAACCTACCTATGAAGATAAGGTAAAACTAGGGGGCACAAAGAAGAGGTTAATGATTTATTTCTGAGCTGGATAAAAGAATAAGGTGCACTGCAGTAAATAATGTGGTGGAACTGAAATCCGTGGACAGAAAGAAGAAGAAACGTTGTCATCAAAAGAATGCAGGACATAAGGGCATGTAAACTAAGGCTAAATGAAAGTAAATGAATTAAATCAGGGCATGCTTGATTATATTAGTAAATGAGTGATTGAAAGTGGTTGTTGAGAGTTGCTTTTTGAGCAACAAAATGACTGACGATGGCCGATATGGAAAATATATAAAATGCAGACTTTCAGTAATAAGAAAAGCTTTAAAGAAAGCGAGACATTTTTAACATAAGATATAAGAATTAGTAAGTCACTTCGGAATCTATTCGGACCGTATGGAAGAGAAATGAGAACGACATACAGTTCAGACGAAATAGCTCTTGAAACGTGGTGCGACAGAACGGTGAGGCTAACTTGGGTTTGACCGGCTAAGTAACGAGAAGCATCTGAATACAACAGTGGAAAAAAAGAAATTTAGAGCACGAAAAAGGACCGGTGATAGCTCAGATCCTGAGGTATGAAGGAAACATCAATTTTTTGATGGAGCAAAGTGTGTAAATAGGAGAGAGAGAGATCCGGATTCGAGTACAGTAAGCACGTTTAGATGGATGTAGGTTGCATTAGTGAGACGTGCAGAGGGTTGATTGGCGTGGAGGGCTATAGCCATGAGCATTCGCATAAATTTTTTCAAGAGCGAGCAAGAATATAAAACTGCTATTTTTTATACAACTAGTTCGGTGAGTTTGAGAACGTTTAGTGACCAAAAGGCTACATACAGCGAGGTGACAAATGTAATGGGGTACCTCCCAATATCGTATCGGACCTTCTTTTGCCCGGCGGACAGCAGCTACTCGACGTGGCATGAACTCAACAAGTACTTGGGAGTTTCCTGCAGACATATTGAGCCGTACTGTCTCCACAGTGGTCCATAATTGCTAAAACGGTGCCGGTGCAGGATTTTATGTCTAAACTCACCTATAGATTATGTCCCATAAATGTTCGGGCCGGCCGCTGTGGTCTAGCGGTTCTAGGCGCTCAGTCCGGAACCGCGCGACTGCTACGGTCGCAGGTTCGAATCCTGCCTCGGGCATGGGTGTGTGTGATTTCCTTAGGTTAGTTAGGTTTAAGTAGTTCTAAGTTCTAGGGGACTGATGACCACAGATGTTAAGTCCCATAGTGCTCAGAGCCATTTGAACCATTTTTTAAATGTTCTATGGGATTCTTGTCTGGTGATCTGGGTGGCCAAATCACCCGCTCGAACTGTCCAAAATGTTCTTCAAATCAATCGCGAAGGATTGTGGCCCTGTGATGTGCCACACTGTCACCAATAAAAATTTCATCATAGTTTTTGAACACGACGTTCGCGAATGGCTGTAAATGGTCTCCAAGTACCCAAACATAGCCATTTCCAGTCAATAATCAGGCCAGAGAGCCCAGTCCATTCCATGTAAACACAGCCCACACCATTACCGAGCCACCCCCACCTTTCACAGTGCTTTAATGACGACCTAAGTCCATGGCTTCGTGGGGTCTACGACGTACTCGAAACTTACCATCAACTCTTCAAAAATTGGACTCATTTGATCAGGTCACGATTGGTTCAAATGGTTCAAATGGCTCCGAGCCCTATGGGACAACATCTGAGGTCATCAGTCCCCTAGAACGTAGCACTACTTAAACCTAATTAACCTAAGTACATCGCACACATCCATGCGCGAGGCAGGACCGTAGCGGTCGCGCGGTTCCAGGCTGAAGCGGCTAGAACCGCTCGGCCACACCAGCTCGACAGGTCACGATTCTCCAGACGAGAACAGGCAAGGCGCTGCAGGCGATGTCGCGGAGTTAGCAAAGCCACTGGCAACGGTCGTCTGCTGCCATATTCCATTAAAGCCAAATTTCGCTCACTGTCCTAATGGATATGTTCGTCGTTCGCCCCAAATTGTTTTCTGCTGTTATTTCAAGCAGCGTTTCTTGTCCATTATCGCTGACAACTCTAAGCAAATGCCGCTGCTCTTAGTCGGTAAGTGATGGCCGCAGCTCACAGCGTTGTTCGTGGTGAGACGTCATACTACATTTGTTATTCTCCCCAAACTGTCAATCTCGGAATATTGAATTCTCTACCAATTTCCGAAATGGAATGTCCCATCCGTTTACCTCCAACTACCATTCCGCGTCGGGTGGACATCGTGTGGACATAATAACGTTGGAAATCTTTTCACATGGATCACCTGAGTACAAACCACGGCAACGCCCTTTTATACCCAGTGTATGCGATACTACAGCCATCTATATATGTTCCTATCGTTACCCCACGATTTTTGTCACCTGAGTGTATAAAAAAAAAATTATTGGATCTCAAACAACTGACAGGTATCCATTCAAGTTTTATGGCACATTGCTTTTATACCAAATGTTAAGTGTATTCATGAGTATACACTAAGTACATATTTTTTTGTTGTTAACATGAATCTGAATACCAACACCTTTATTCAGTGATGTAAAATTATTCCCTTTTTGTGTTGTACTAGAAAATTTTTTGTTCATATGCCAATAATGCTATGTTCTCACTGAAAATTAAAAACCTGAAAAAGATCAGTACGACAGACAAAATCCAGTTGGATAGGAACAAAAATAATCACGATAAAATGCCGAATTATTATCCCTGAAAGCAGAGAAATTGCACTGAAATTTAAAAATCACATATTTCTCATTGCGCCCAGTAATGTTGCAACTGCGATGTGGCAGAATCGCCAGATTGCTCGAAACTAGCCAGACTATCGTTATAAGTGTGAAGCCCATAACCAGAGATCTCACCCCCTTAGCCTATGGTTGCACCGATCCCAGCTTCAGACTGACTGAGGTAACAACGGTACAACAGCAACATTTTGAATTATGAGTCGACACAGAAATAAACGTCCTCGAATTACAGCCTTAACGACATTTTTTAATTCGACTACTAAATGCTGAAAACGAAAACTAACTTTGCAGCGTATCTTTTTATATTTAGAAGAAAAAATACATTACGTACTACACTGATCTATTGTACAGGATCAGTTATAGCGTCTGGCACAGTGCCGATGAGATTGCATGTGGGTTCATAACGGAGCTACGTAAACTAAGGGCAGGTTCCCGAGATATGGGAGCAATAAGCTAACTTCTCGCAAAGCGATCTCTGATTGACGGCCAGCTGGCAGTATAGCGGTATTTGGTCAGGGCTGTGGTCGCTGAGTCAGCGTCGGTATTTTCTGGGGGGAACACCCACGCCCTCTCCCCCCCCACCCCTCTCTTATCAGGAAGATGGCGTCTCATCCAGGATGCGGCGTGACAAGGTCAGCATGGCTGGAGCGAGGCCGCGTGTGCACGGCTAAACGTCCGGGGATGTCGCTGACAATTTCCGCGCCAGCTGACTTCGTGGCTGTGTCAGTGGCTCCCGTATAGTACTGTACTATTTGTACGGCTAGCAGTAAACGAACGCTGCAGCAGGAGCGGCTCGTTGAGCGTGAAGAAACTAATAAAGGCTCGTGCTAACTATGAGACAGTGAATCACTTCTCCTCGGATGTCTCCTAAGCAGTATATACAATAGCAGCCACTGGTCCAATGAGTTGTCATATTATTTGCAGTTAGGGAATAACTTAACGCGATGTATATCCTTCATAAGTGGGATTCAGTGTCAGCATTTGAGCACAAAAGCCTTGTCACCACTGCTCAACAATGACCTAACGAGGAATGCAAAACGTTAGCTTATGGGGTTCAAAAGAACCCTTAACAACAACCAAATAGACGTACTATTAAGAACAAACAGTACACATCAGAGTACAAGTAGACACAGAAGACGTTAGAGTGAAATACCAATCAAGCTTTGGAGAAATTAAAAAGAAATGCGTCACCATAAAGAGTACAATAGGAATTCTATTGCTATGCGTAGAAGATATAGCGGACAGGTGCAAAAATAACACTGCCGGTCTTTACGAGGTGGGGAGGGGGCATGTCTGATAACGTGACGGAAAAAGAAATGGGAGTCGGTCTGGAAGATACAAGGTGTCCATTGTTATAGTCCGAGATTACCAGATATTTGCAAAATTTATTGTCAAATAAGGTGGAACGCAAAGATGAACTTCCTTCCGAATTTCTAAAATCATTGAGGGAAGTGGCAACAAAACTAATGTAAATGCTTTGCAGAATCTGTCAGTCTGGTGGCATATCGTCAGACTTCCAGAAACAGATATACCATAGAATCCCGAAGATAACGAGGGAAGCAAAGTATGAGAAATATCAAACAATTAGCTTAAAAGATCGGGCATCTACGTTACCGTCGAGAAAAGCATAGATAGGAATGGAAAATAAATTTGAGGATCTGTTAGATGTCCATGGGTTTGACTTTAGGAAAGGTAAAGGCACCAGAAAGGCAGTTCTGACGTAAGGGCTGATAGTAATTAAGACTCACTCATAGGATTTATCGAGCAAGAAAAATTGCTCGACAAAGTAAAATTGTGTAAGGTGATGGAAATTCTTAGGTAAACTAGATATAAACTACAGGGGAAGATAGTCACATGCAACAAGACCTAAGAGGGAAAAATAAGAGTGGAATACCACGAACGAAGTGCTCGGATTAAAAAGATTGAGTGTAAATTGAAGAAAGATAGAATTAATAAGGAGTTACGGGGATGAGGTTAGTGATAAACCTAGTAAATGATGTGATTGTCTACACAGTAGATTAGGAAAGGAATATGTGGGAAAATAAGGGACAAGATAACAGAACATATTTTAAGACGTCAGGGAGTAGCTTCTGTGGCCTGGAAGGAGCTGTAGTTAGTACAAACCGTAGGGGAAGAGAGCGATTGGAATACATTCCACAACACTGGCTGCAAATGCCACTCTTAAATGTAGAGTTTCGCGCAGGAGAGGAATTCGTGGCAATAGAAAGAGAGAGAGAGAGAGAGAGAGAGAGAGAGAGAGAGAGAGAGAGGGAGAGAACAAATATTAATTACTTTCTGCCTAGAGTAACAGACTCGAATAAAGTCCGAGGTATAATAAGCAATACATATCGAGGCAAGAAGCAATAAAACCATTAGTTATGCTGAATAACATTCGGCGATTTTGTTTCTAACAGCGACTCTTTCACTATCAATAGGATGACAACAGTCTAAAGTAGTTTCAGGTACTTTGTTGCAGAGTCTGTAGTTAATTGATACTGCTTTTTAGACACGTGTAATGGAGTGGCTTTTTTTGTACGCAAAAGCGTGTTTTCCTTTGTTTGAAACAGATGATCCATTGCACCTTAGTCTTTTCTTTTACTAATCTCTTTTGAGTCAATTTCACGACTTTTTATTTTATATTTTATTTATTTAAGCAATTCCCTTAGTTTATTTATTATTTATTTAGTATTCTGTAACAGTTGCGTATAATGTTTAATAGCGAGTAGCTTCGAACGATTGAGTTCATTTTCAAACCACTGCCTTCATCTCTATATTTTGCTACGAGGGCATCAGTAATCTTTTTATAATTTGGTGCTCCTAATAGACTTGGTCTATAAACGCTATTTCCCCTCATTTCCTTTCAGACTATATGAGTTGTCACAGCGATGGTGAAACTGAAGAAATTATCAGTGGTACTAACTTTCTGAATCCCTGTGGCGATTCTGATGTGAGAGAATCATTCGATATCGTCGAAGTTCCTCCAAATCATAAAGATGAAACATCAAATTGTATTGGAAGAAGTGGTTTCAACTGACGTTCCAGGTAGCCTGGAGCAGCACGCGAGCCAAAAACATGACTGTGGAGGAATCTACGAAAAGTAACGCTGCCTACAATAGTGGCTATCATTATTCGAAAGCAAATGACTACCGGACAAACCGGAAAAGTTGTTAAAGGAAAGGCACATGTTGAACGAGTTGCAGGATTTGTTCATGAAGCAGTTGTGAGGCTTTTCAAAAAATGGTTCAAATGGCTCTGAGCACTATGGGACTTAACAGGTATGGTCATCAGTCCCCTAGAACTTAGAACTACTTAAACCTAACTAACCTAAGGACAGAACACAACACCCAGCCATCACGAGGCAGAGAAAATCCCTGACCCCGCCGGGAATCGAACCCGGGAACCCGGGCGTGAGAAGCGAGAACGCTACCGCACGACCACGAGATGCGGGCTGTGAGGCTTTTGGTCGATGAAAGTGTTCAGTATGTTTCCCAGAAAGAGAATGACAGCTTCAAGCTCTCGAAAGATGAAAATACACTCTTGTACAAAACTTGTGTTTGTCTGCCTATCTGGAGGGTGAATATTCGGTGTTAATAGCCATTTCACTTCCCTCCTTCTCGAACTTGTACGCGTAAAGATTCTAATATCTGGATCAGTCGCAGCCTACAATAAATCCCCTGAGAATGAGCGAGGGTTAATAGATAGTAGAGTCTTGATAGAAAAAAAATTCATTTAGCTGCCTGGGCTTTAAGTTAAAGTTCGTAACTGCTCACACAAGGTAAAAGCTCAAGCTATATAGCGATTATAAGGGCTGTTCATAAAGTCTCTCCGCAGTGCCACAATGATTGTTAGCCGCGCGTGCTGTATGATTGTTCGCCTGCCTGGGTTATTTCCCTTCAAGTGGACTCTCCCAACATTCCTCTATCTCAACCAACGTCAGTAGTATCGTTGGTGCGTGTCGTTACGTGTCGACGTGAACGTTTAACTTTCCTTTGTTCATTTGTTTCGTTTTTGTGACTGTTAAAATCCTAACCATTTAAGAATGTGTTTTTTTAGTCGTAAAAGTGTTCAAAGCTGGCGGTAAATACACAGTTTCAGTTCGTCAAACATTTAATTCAATTTCCTCGGAGACTGCACTCCCACACCGCGATACTGTGCGTGATTTGATTAACAAATATCGAAATACGGGTTGAGTGACAGACGCACCGAGAAGCGGTTGTCGTAGCGTTTTTGTCTGAGGATAAACTACTCGGTACTTCCGATAAAATGTCCACGAGTCAGAACAAGTCAGTAAGAAAGCTCGCTCAGGAAATCGATGTTAGTGTCGGAACGGCCCACACAGCTGTAAGGAAGAAATTAGAACTTTTCCCATACAAAGTAACAGTCGTGCAAGAACTGAAAAATACTGATCATGGCAAGACACTGCATTATTGTCAATGGTTCAAAAATTTCGTTCAACAAAATGGAAGGGATATTCTTAATGAAACGTTTTTCACTGATGAAGTGTGGCTTCATTCATCCGGGTAAATGAACTAGCAAAATTCTCGTATGTGGAGTACTGCAAATACATCGTGTATTCATGAGGAACCACTTCATTCTGTGAAAATAGGAGTGTGGATTGCAATTTCTAGACGTCGGATTGTGGGTCCGATATTTTTCAACGAAACTATAAATGCACAACGATACTGCAGTGATATTCTGTACCCATTCATAAGAGAACTTGTGGTAAGTTAAATAGTGAACGGTTATTTTCAACAAGATGGTGCAATCGCGTATATAGCTCGCGTTTCAGTGCCACTGCTTGCTGTTGTTTTTGGTGATCGCATAATTTCACAGGGACTTTGGCCTCCACTATAGCAAGACCTAACACCACCTGACTTTTTCTTCTACGGTGCAGCGAAAACAACTGTCTATAAAAACCGTCCAAAATCCATCGATGAATTGAAAACTGCAATATCCACTTTCACTGCTTCTGTTACAGAAGAAATGTTACAGCTTGTGTTTGGCAACATGATTAGATGAATTGAACTGGGGGACACCTTCAACACTTAATGTGAAAATTTGTAAGAAAAAATGAATATTCAGTAAATTAATAACTTGTATTTCACTGAGTTTCATTTCGGTATATTCACTGCGGCATACGGCACGCGCGGCTAACAACCATACGGCACTGAGGAGAGACTTTTTGAACGCCCCGTATAAAGAGCTAATAATATTCATGCACTGCTAAAGTTAGATATGTAATTACTCTCACTCAAAGCTGAATACGGCGTTCAAAGTTAAGCTCAAATAAGAAATCACTGTCAAATAAACACATCAGTTTACAACTGAAGAAACCGTTTCGTCTGCATTTTCCTAGACGACCTCTCAAGTCTCTGGCTAATGGCAAGTATTTTCACTAAAAAATAAAAAGAAGTAGTTCATTAGTTTAAAGCCTTTTGCGTGGCACAAACGTCTTTCAATATACAATACAAACAGGACACTAAAATTGTAGAATCATCGTTTAAAAAGCTTCGCAACGCTGCATTGGTCCTCACATCCCATGACTCGTATTGTACGCCAGCTGCAGCCACTAATGCAGCCATGGCTGGATACTTTTTCGTCTTCGAGCTCCTCAGGATGCAGCGGGGTGTTACAAAAAAACCTTTCTGTAATCTGTTTTCGAAAAGCACTGATACAAATATATTCCCCGCGTTCGTAGCAAGATTTCCCGTTCAGTAGTGATCATTTACAAAAAACTTCATCAAAATGGGTGAATAAAAAAAATGTTGATGGACGCACTAGGCTGTCCATCACATTCCTAAGATATAGTGAAATCGTTTTAACTACTGAGTCTGATCAAACTCACTACCAGCCGGATCATTTACAATATTCCCATCATTTTCAACATTAAGTTCATAGCATCAGGAAACTGCTGTAAGGTGTGTGGTCATTATAGATACCACTCATTTACATTACTCTTTATCGCAACCTTCCAACATTACCTCTAACCTATTGGTGGCTACAACGATTTTTAAATCACTGGGTACCCGCTTGCTTTGTGGTAGGCGTACCCTTTTATTTCGTGTGTATCTTAATAATAAAATATAATAATGGTCTCCACAATCCTCCTTTTAATAAGACATAAATAAATACACCATTCATCATCATTTCTGCTGTATATCATTTGTTTCCATCCTGTTAGTAATACAACAAATAAAAACTCCACTCAACATATTATGTATAAACCAAAATCTTCACATTAGCCTTCCCTTCTCACTCGTTATCCCTCATACTTATGATGTAAATACCTCAAAGTAATCCTTGCAATTACACACAAATAAAATATGGTCAACTATTATTCCTTTTCCTCTTCACACTCAAATAGAAAATATCACCTTTCCTACTTAGCTTCTTTCCAGTTCCTTCTATACAGGATATAATCCAGTTGGTTAAAATAATAGCATATCATTTGTTAAAAACAATAATTTATTCTTCCCTACACAGCGTCCGTACCGATCTATTTATTCTACGTTGTGGCATTATGCTTCAATTACAGTGATAAAACCTTTCCCGCCCACAACATCTTTAAATAACTTTGCTTCTATAATAAACATCCTTCAACCTGTGGCAGTGGAAGCACAGAGTCCACTTCGCGTATTTACATGTGCTACATTACTCCCACTCCGGCTTTCCTTCATATACAACACGGCATATGTTTTCATTTAATACGACAAGAGGTATTTTCAGGGTTCGTCTAATCGATAAAACCACTAAGACAGCTATCCAGTTTATTACACCATTTTATATCAATATGAGACATCTCGTTATTGCGTGTTCATGCCAGACCAGAGATATAATCATCATGAAACTGCAGCGACTGCTGAGTGAACAAATGAAGACACAACAAATTCATACTTTTTCTTTGTCATCGCTCTTCTGACTAGTTTGATGCGGCCTGCCACGAGTTTCTATCCGGTGCCAACCTCTTCATCTCGGAGTAGCACTTGCAACCTACGTCCTCAATTACTTGCTGGATCTATTTCAATCTCTCTCTTCCTCTACAGTTTATTCCCTCTACAGCTCCCTCTAGTACCATGCAGTAAGTTCCTAATTTCTTAACAGATGTCCTATTATCCTGTCCCTTCTCCTTGTCAGTGTTTTTCACATATTCCTTTCTTCACCCATTCTGGGGAGAAACTCCTCACTGCTTACCTTATCCACATAATTTTCGACATTGATCTACAGCACCACATCTGAAATGCTTCGGTTCTATTCTGTTCTGGTTTTCCCACCGTCCATGTTTCACATCCATAGAATGCTGTGCTCCAAACGTACATTCTCACAAATTTCTTCTTATAGCAAGGCCTATGTTTGAAACCAGTAGACTTCTCTTGGCCAGGAAATCTCTTTTCGCCTGTGCTAGTCGACTTTTGATGCTTCCTTACTCCGGACGTCACTGGTTCTTTTGCTGCCTAGGTAGCACAGTTCCTTAACTTCACCTACTTCGTGAACTCAGCGTGCGAACCATTCAACGAAACATTATCGATATGAGTTTTCGGAGCCGAAGGCCTTCTTGTGTATCCTTGATGATTGCGGGGCTCAAAGCTTTACACCTCGCCTGGTCTAGTCAACACCGACATTGGACTGTTGATTACTGGAAGCGTGTTGCCTGGGAGGACAAGTTTCGTTTCAAATTGTATCGATCATATGAATTTAGATCTACCAACATCCTTTTCCTTGCACAATCACATACAAAATTTACATTGAAGTCACCACATATAACTAATTTCTGGTAGTTCCTACGAAGTGAATCAAGAGCCATCTCTGGCTTGAGCAGACATGCTCTGAAGTCAGAGTTAGACGACCTGCAAACAACAACAATCAGAAGTTTAGTTTCACTAACTTCAACTGCCCCTGATCAACATTCAAATATCTGTTCAGTGCAGTGCCGTGATACGTCTACGGACTCAAATGGAATACTGTTTTTTACATACATAGCTACTCCCCCTCGCCTCAAGGAACTCGTTGAAAAGCGGATGGACGTGTACGGGTATTCAGACAACCTCATGTATCCATGGACGCTGCATGCCAGCAGGGGACTCTTCAAGCCGTGTGGGGCATGTGGAGTTGGAGTGATATGGGACCACGGATACGTCTAGATAGGACTCTGATAGGTGACACGTACGTAATCATCATCTCTGATCACCTGCATCCATTCATGCCCATCGTGCGTGCCGGCCGCTGTGGCCGAGCGGTTCTAGGCGGAACAACGTGGCTGCCACGTCGCAGGTTCGAATCCTGCCTCGGGCGTGGATATGTGTGATGTCGTTAGGTTAATTAGGTTAAAATAGTTCTAACAAGGGAACCTCCCAATCGCACCCCCCTCAGATTTAGTTATAAGTTCGCACAGTGCATAGGTCGTGAAAAACTGAACACAGATTAATCGAGAAAACAGGAAGAAGTTGCGTGAAACTATGAAAAAAATAAGCAAAATATACAAACTGAGTAGTCCATGGGCCACATAGGCAACATCATGGACAATGTTGGATCAGGAGCGCTGTGGTCGCGTGGTAGCGTGAGCAGCTTTAGAACGAGAGGTCCTTGGTTCAAGTCTTCCCTGGAGTGAAAATTTTACTTTCTTTATTTTTGCATAGTTATTATCTGTCCGTTCGTTCATTGACGTCTCTGTTCACTGTAATAAGTTTAGTGTCTGTGTTTTGCGACCGCATCGCAAAACCGTGCGATTAGTAGACGAAAGGACGTGCCTCTCCAATGGGAACCGAAAACATTTGATCGCAAGGTCATAGGTCAACCGACTCCTCCACAGGAAAACACGTCTGATATATTCTATACGACACTGGTGACGGCATGTGCGTCACATGACAGGAATATGTTGTCGACCCACCTAACTTGTACACTTGGCGAATGGGTAAAAAGATTCTTCTATCTTGCCCGATTTAGGTTTTCTTGTGGATGTGATAATCACTCCCAAAAAAGTGATGAAAACATAAGAGTTTGTCACATAAACTGAAAATAAAAAATTAAATTTTTCACTCGATGGAAGATTTGAACTAAGGACCTTTCGTACCGCAAGTACTCACGTTACCACGAGACCACAGCGCTCCCGAGTTGCCAGCGTCCTTGATGTGGCATATGTTCCCATGAACTACTCAGTTTGTATATTTTGCTTATTTTTTCACAGTGCGACACATCTTCTTCCTGTTTTCTCAATTGATCTGTGTTCAGTTTTTTAAGGCCTATCCACTGTGCCAACTTATAACTAAATCTGAGGGGGGTGCGATGGGGAGGTTCCCTTGTAAGTCTAGGGGACTGATGATTTCAGTGCTTGGAGCCATTTGAACCAGACTTGGGCAATTCCAGCATGACAATGCGACACCCCACACGTCGACGATCGCTGCAGAGTGGCTCCGGGAACGCTCTTCTCAGTTTAAACACTTCCGCTGGCCACCAAACTCTCCAGACATGAACATTGTTAAACGTATCTGGGATGCCTTACAACGTGCTGCTCAGAAGAAATTTCCTCCCCCTCGTACTCTTACGGATTTATGGACAGCCCTGCAGGATTAGTGATGTCAATTGCCTCCAAAACTACTTCAGACGTTAGTCGTGTCCATGTCACGTCGTGTTGCGGCACTTCTGCGTGCTCGCAAGGTTCGAATGGCTCTGAGCACTATGGGACTTTAACTGCTGTGGTCATCAGTCCCCTAGTTTTAGAACTACTTAAACCTAACTAACCTACAGACATCACACACATCCAAGCCCGAGGCAGGATTCGAACCTGCGATCGTAGCGGTCTCGCGGTTCCAGACTGTAGCGCCTAGAACCGCTCGGCCACTCCGGCCAGCCTGCTCGCAAGGGCCCTACACCATATTAGGCAGAGGTACCAGTTTCTTTGGCTCTTCATTGTAGTAGGATGTGACGTTCCAAAACTCCTAGAGAGCGGCGTTAACGTTAGCCAAATTGCCCTGCGTGCCGACGGCCTTACTATGCGCTAGTGGAGAGTCGAAAGCACATCGCAAAGTGTCGCGAGAGATGGCGGCCGCTCCGCAAGCTGTCAGAAGCTGTGTACGGAGGGCACTGCGCCTCGTAAGGACGTGCCGTCGGCGACGTACGGAGCGCTTATCATTATTTTTGTGGTGGACGGGAGTGGTGAGGCGACCCCTGTAGTTTTCTGTTGTTTACGCGCCGACCCCCAGATTTCCGGTGACGGCGCGGCGCGGCGCGGTGCGGGCGAACGGCCGCGTTACGCGCGCACGTGGGCATGCGGGCCACTGCGTGTGAGCGACGGCGCACGTCGCGCGCCGGCCGGCGGTTTCCGCCGCAGCCGCGGAATGGCCCCGCCGACAAGCGCGTTCGCTCCGTCGGAACGCCTCCCGTTTGTTACAGGCAGCCCGCGCGGTGAGAGCCGCTTAGCACTGCGTGGCAGGGACGCGCGGCTGCGGATTTAAAACCGCGGCTGACAACGGGCACAGCGCGGGCCAGCGTTTTTTCCGCTGGTGTCCGTCATCCTCTGAGAATGCGGATACGTTGAACTCGTTGGCCGCAAGGAAAAAACGAAGTCCTTTTGGACAAGCGTTGCTATGTGACATGCCATACTACCAATCTTTCGTGCGTGGACGCACTCATTGTGACGGAATTTCCTTTGGTTAACTACACTACTGGCCATTAAAATTGCTACACCACGAAGATGACGTGCTACAGACGCGAAATTTAACCGACAGGAAGAAGATGCTGTCATATGCAAATCATTAGCTTTTCAGAACATTCACGGAAGGTTGGCGCCGGTGGCGACACCTACAACGTGCTGACATGAGGAAAGTTTCCAACCGATTTCTCATACACAAACAGCAGTTGACCAGCGTTGCCTGGCGAAATGTTGTGATGCCTCGTGAAAGGAGGAGAAATGCGTACCATCACGTTTCCGACTTTGATAAAGGTCGGATTATAGGTAGTGGTGGTGGTTAGTGTTTAACGTCCCGTCGACTGCGAGGTCATTAGAGACGGAGCGCAAGCTCGGGTTAGGGAAGGATTGGGAAGGAAATCGGCCGTGCCCTTTCAAAGGAACCATCCCGGCATTTGCCTGAAACGATTTAGGGAAATCACGGAAAACCTAAATCAGGATGGCCGGAGACAGGATTGAACCGTCGTCCTCCCGAATGCGGGTCCAGTGTGCTAACCACTGCGCCACCTCGCTCGGTGGTCGGATTATAGCCTATCGTGATTGCGGTTTATCGTATCGCGACATTGCTCCTAGCGTTGCTCGAGATCCAATGACTGTTAGCAGAATATAGAATCGGTGGGTTCAGGGGGGTAATACGGAACGCCGTGCTGGATCCCAACGGCCTCGTTTCACTAGCAGTCGAGATGACAGGCATCTTATCCGCATGGCTGTAACGGATCGTGCAGCCACGTCTCGAGCCCTGAGTCAACAGATGGGACGTTTGCAAGACAATAACCATCTGCACGAACAGTTCGACGACGTTTGCAGCAGCATGGACTATCAGCTCGGAGACCATGGTTGCGGTTACCCTTAATGCTGCATCACAGACAGGAGCGCCTGCGATGGTGTACTCAACGACGAAACTGGGTGCACGAAAGGCAAAACGTCATTATTTTCGGATGAATCCAGCTTCTGTTTAAAGCATCATGATGGCCGCATCCGTGTTTGGCGACATCGCGGTGAACGCACATTGGAAGCGCCTATTCGTCATCGCCATAATGGCGTATCACCCGGCGTGATGGTATGGGGTGCCATTGGTTACACGTCTCGGTCACCTCTTGTTCGCATTGACGGCACTTTGATAATGTGGACGGTACTTTTCAGATGTGTTACGACCCGTGGCTCTACCCTTCATTCGATCGCTGCGAATCCCTACATTTCAGGAGTATAATGCACGACCGCATGTTGCAGGTTCTGTACGGGCCTTTCTGGATACAGAAAATGTTCGACTGCTGCCCTGGCCAGAACATTCTCCAGATCTCTCACCAACTGAAAACGTCTGGTCAATACTGGCCGAGCAACTGGCTCGTCACAATACGCCAGTCACTACTCTTAATGAACTGTGGTTTCGTATTGAAGCTGCATGGGCAGCTGTACCTGTACACTCCATCCAAGCTCTGTTTCACTTAATGCCCAGGCGTATCAAGACCGCTATTACAGGCAGAGGTGGTTGGTCCTGGTAGTGATTTCTCAGGATCTATGCACCCAAATTGCGTGAAATTGTAATCACACGTCATTTCTAGTGTAATATATTTGTCCAATGAATACCCGTTTATCATCTGCATTTCTTCTTCGTGTAGCAATTTTACTGGCCAGTAGTGTATTTATCGTTTCTTCTTTTTTCAGTTATGTCATCTATCTCAAGAAGGCCCAGAATTGAGCGCGCATGTGGAGCTCTTAAACGCGTGCGGACTTCTGTCGATCGAGTGCACTCTACCCTCACTTTCACACATGCTGTCATAGTGAGAAGAGGGGAAAGAAGAGAAAGAGATTAGGAACCTGGAATCCACCCCAACTTTCCGTTATTTTATTATTTCTGGCGAGTTAAAAACACAGTAAAAATTTATATCTGCACTAAATGTCAGCGTACATGCACACGCAGACAATTTCGCAGAGTTTCGACACTCAGATTGCCACATAATCATGACATATTTAGTTTCACAATCGAAAAAAGCCTTCCAGGCGCATATATTGATCGAAACATTGTATCATGTTCGTAACCTCATTATGGAGATGTGGAAGCTCTTCCAGAAAAAAAGAAAATAGCAAAACTCTTGGACAGTTTTAACTTAAAAGAATCTTTTAAAAGTGGATTACATTGTAGGTCAGTCAGTTTTATAAGCTCAGGGCGCTCTTAACTGAAACCACGAACTGTCTCGAAAACTGCTGTAAGATTGCCAATATCCTCAAAACGTTTACATGACTCTTCCTGTATTTAGGAAAACATCGGATAATCTGCCTGATACACTATTACCCACAGCTACTTCATCTGCTTGGGTATAAATTTTGTTGTTAAATTCAAAATTATTTTGTGACAGGACTATTTAAAAATGATTTGTTATATCACGTGTCCCATTCATAGATATTTTCCTATACTGTATGAGGTTATATTTTATGATGTGGGTAGTTTCCTGTACTGGAACACTCATATATAGATTAGTAATATCAATGAAATACATTAACCACTAGGTCATATTTGCATTTCTTTCATGCCTTTTTCCAGATTACGCGAATTTTTGTCGACGCACTTTTTATTGCAAGTATATTGTTTTGTTATTAATGTGTTTAGTGTTCTTGCTTATGAAATATGATGGGCTATTTATGATATTAGTTACGGGGTAAATCAGGACCATAGGTTTATATGTCTTTGGTTGGGCTCGTAATTTTGGTATATTTGGATTCATTATTATATGTGTTCTCTTTTCATGCTCAGAGAGAATGGTATTACAATTTTTAATGGCTTTAATGTGGCAAGACATATAAAAGACATGCAAAAACCATCTAATTCTTGCATTAGTTTCAGCGCCACATTGCATTCTTCAAAGTTCTAGTTGTCTTTAGCGCCAGTGAGCTTAGGAAAGTGGATGCCGCTATAAATCAGAAGTTGTTCCTCTCACAATGCGATTTTCTTCGCATGCATCCACATCATATAAATTGTTTCTCATCTTCCAGTGTCTTGTTGTGAGAAACGTGCAGTGAAGCTCGGAAATCCATTTCAGACGTTCCAACCTTCGTTCCCGCTTACCTGTTGCCTTCAGAAATTCAACAAAAGCAAACCTCAATTCGAAAAATCGTTCCAGCTATGCCAATCTTCTCAATAAACTTGTATAACATTTCCGTACTCTTCACTCAAGTTCATCAGAAACCGTTGCAATGGACGGTATAACAATGCAAGTGACATCAAAACAATTTACTTTGCCTATTACCAGTCTGATCACGAGATCCATGCCAGCAAATTTAGCATAAAGTTCCTCTTGACGAGCATGCCAATGAATCCCGTACAAATCGTCTGTCGATTATTGTAATTTTTTGCTCCTTCATTATCAACTAAACCTTTTATGGACTTCTGCGTGGAGTTGTAATGCTCTTCGATAGCAAACACAGAGTTATCATCCTGCCTTTCTGTGGTACCTACTAATTTTAAAGGCTTGTGACAACTGGTTGCTAGACTGCCTCTTTTTGCGCAAACAGCCACGAATAAATAGCAAAGGATAAACCGTACTGACATCACGATCATACCTAACTGAAAAACGTCGTGTCGACTGTAAAGCGCGTCGCGAAATGCCGAAAGTAACAGCGTCGCATCCCACTGCTAAATGAAACGTTGCACTGTGGCGAGCAATTCTGGGAATGACCGAAGAAAACCGAAACGTACGAGTAACACCGGGATAGGCCGAGCCTGGGGCTGCACGCGTGCAGCACATTGTGTTCAAAAAGGTTCAAATGGCTCTGAGCACTATGGGACTTAACAGCTGTGGTCATCAGTCCCCTAGAACTTAGAACTACTTAAACCTAACTAACCTAAGGACATCACACACATCCATGCCCGAGGCAGGATTCGAACTTGCGACCGTAGCAGTCGCGCGGTTCCGGACTGCGCGCCTAGAACCGTGAGACCACCGCGGCCGGCACACATTGTGTGCAGAGGAAGATTTGCTTGCTGTGGGCGACCTTGATGTATGTTATATAACATACGTGGTTTTCGACAGATACGCAACCACCGATACGTTCTTCGTTGTTCACCTATGGGTGGTTACCACTGCCAGTGGCCAAGGAAGGAACAAAAGCTGTTGGTCCTGTTTGGACACATTGGGTAATAACGTCGCCATACTTCAAGTTTCGACATTTAACGCACGCACGTTGGAAAGGCATGAATGTCACACTAACCCTTGCCTACATGTCAGTGCTTGTATGTCCGCATCGAAGTCGCGTCATGTTGCATGTACACTTCAGCAACGACCTAAAAGAGAAACTTTCTGATCGCCCCTTATGCAAAACTTTTTCTTAAAAACTCAGTAGGTACTTCGGAAGGAATTGTGATTCGGGTAAACATATGCGAAATTGTCGCAGAGTTGATTAATATACACCGAAGAGCCAAAGTAACTGGTACACCTGCCAAAGGCCGTGCGGTTCAAAGTGCTTCAGTTTGGAACCGCGTGACCGCTACGGTCGCAGGTTCGAATCCTGCCTCGGGCATGGATGTGTGTGATGTCCTTAGGTTAGTTAGGTTTAAGTAGTTCTAAGTTCTATGGGACTGATGACCTGAGTAGTTAAGTCCCATAGTGCTCAGAGCCATTTGAACCATTTGAACACCTGCCAAATATCGGATAGGGCTCCCGCGAGCAAGTAGCAGTACCGCAAAACGACGTGCCATGGACTCGACTAATGTCTGAAGTAGTGCTGGAGGGAGCTGACACCAAAATTCCTCCAGGGCTGTCCATAAATCAGTAGGTGTACGAGGGTGTGGAGATCTCTTCTGAACAGCACGTTGAAGGCATCCCAGATATGCTCAATAATGTTCATGTCTGTGGAGTCTGGTGGTCGGTGGAAGTGTTTAAACTCAGAAGAGTGTTCCTGGAACCGCTCTGTAGCAATTCTGGACGTATGAGGTGTCGCATTGTCCTGCTGGAATTGCCCAAGTCCGTCGGAATGCACAATGGACTTGAATGGATGCAGGCGATCAGACAGGATACTTACGTGTCAC
Organism: Schistocerca serialis cubense; assembly: GCF_023864345.2. Classification (NCBI taxonomy): domain Eukaryota; kingdom Metazoa; phylum Arthropoda; class Insecta; order Orthoptera; family Acrididae; genus Schistocerca; species Schistocerca serialis. Next base: position 601,968,740 of record NC_064645.1, on the reverse strand, counting down.
CTGTCAGAGATATATATAAACGTATCAGGGGTCCCATATCACTCGAACTGCACATGCCCCACACCATTACAGAGCCTCCACCATCTTGATCTTGAACAGTCCCCTGCTGACACGCAGGGTCAGTGGATTCATGAGGTTTTCTCCATGCCCATACTCGTCCATTCGCTCGATACTATTTGAAACGAGACTCGTCCTACCAGGTAACATGTTTCCAGTCATAAATAGTCCAATGTAGGTGTTAATGGGCCCAGGCAAGGCGCAAAGCTTTGTGTCGTTCAATTAATCATCAAGGGTACACGAGTGGCCCTTCGGTTCCGAAACCCTATATCGATGATGTTTCGTTGAATGGTTCACACGCTGACACTTGTTGATGGCCCAGCATTGACATCGGCACCAATTAGTGCACTTGTCAAGTTGAACGATTCTCTTTAGTCGTTGTTGGTCTCTTTCTTGCAGGATCTTTTCCCGGCAGCAGCGAGTCGAAAATTTGATGTTTTACCGGATTCCTGACGTGCAGTGGTTGTACGGGAATATCACACTTCATTGTCCGCCGATTATAACACCACTTTCAAGCTTACTTAAACTTCCATAACCTGCTATTGTAGCAACAGCAACTTATCTAACAACGCCGGAAATGCATATCCTCGTATTTCCATCTATTCTACAATAATTTTTTTTCCTTATTTTGTTACCTGAATATATCACGTTTCTGTGTCTTTGTATATTGTAATTGTTTTACTATTTGTATATATATGCATTTATGTCGATGTATAATTGGTTTGTTGTGTAAAGATTATTTGTATTTTTACGCTGGGTCTGGCCTAGGAAAACTATGCTATCGAACCATGACATCGATAGGTCGTGTGGAGAACCAAAGTGTTTAGGATATTTGGTAGTGTTATCTCTGCCGCGTGGAGCGCGGGCAGAGCAGAGGGAGTCTGGCCGGGGTGGTGCAGTGGAGCAGGTGTGTTGTGTGACGCTCCCGCGAGTTGCCGTGCTTTCGGGGCTGGGCAGCATGTAACTGCTTTCGACTTGCTATGATAGTTTCTGACACGGTGTCGCGTACGGGAAGCATTAGCTGGCGCACATCAAGAGCCCGTTTCGTCTGGTGACCGTGTCGAGAAGAAGGCGCGCCAACATCCAGCTTCTGCAACAGCGACGGCCGACAATGAGTGACTGTCGCCACCTCCTCGATCGACGGCTTCAAACCTTCAATCAGCCAACAAGGAAGACTGGAAGCACGTAAAGTTTTAGAACTGTATGGCAGACCTCAGCTTTTCAAACTTTTAAAATTGTTGCATCACAAAATTACAGCAACTTAGCATGAACCTTTGTTGCTCATTGTCCCAATTGCATTGCCAAGCAGGGTCCCTTCCTTTTCCGAAATGAGCCCGAGTGTCGTTGAAATTCAAACGCCAGCATCATTCGATTTCACTGCTTTAATTTCAAAGTTCAGTTAAGGTATTCATAGCTGGCTACAATATTTAGATTGCACAAGCACAAATTAAGAGTGCGAGTTTTGTTACCGTATTTTAGTTACCTGTGACTGCAGCTCAGCTTGGTACATACTAAATTTTACTATTGTTAATTGTTCAGAATCATTTAATCCAAGTTCAAAGTTAAATCTCTTATTTCTAAATTGGGTAGATTCAAGTAGCTTTTGAAATGATTGTTGAGGTAGTCCAAGACTAACCGTATTTTACTGAATTTCGATGTGCTTCAGAAATAAAGCTCACTATTAACTTCAGTCACTAAATTAACTTTCGATATTCCGGTTTTATTAATTCTTTTGCTAAATTAAGTCAGAGTGTAGCGAAATTTATTACTTCTGACAAACTTGCAGTTTTCACACTACACGTGTCAACCTTCAGTTGCCACGCTTCTAGTGCTAATTATATGTGTAATAACCTTTCTTTTTTCAGTTACTACTGTAATTGTCCTTAGGACTGGCGACCGTAATTTCCCCCAAATCTCAAATATCTAATTACCGCTAGTTAATTGTTAACGTAATGGCCCCACATTTGCTTTCTTTATTAACTTTACCCCTTTTCAAAATTAATTTCCACCAGTTTCATTTGCATTTTTCCTTTCATTTAGATGTAACACTTTCCTTCCTCTTTACCGACAAATTGACTTCGGTGACGATTGCTTTTCCCAAATTTCCATTAGGTACACGCGGTTTAATTTTTCACTGTCATTAAGGTCGATAAGTGGGGGGGAAGTTACAGGTCCAGCATTGAAATCGGCACCAATTAGTGCACTTGTCAAGTTGAACGATTCTCTTTAGTCGTTGTTGGTCTCTTTCTTGCAGGATCTTTTCCCGGCCGCAGGGAGTCGAAAATTTGATGGATTACCGGATTCCTGGCGCGCAGTGGTTGTACGGGAATATCACACTTCATCACTACCTCGGAGATGCTGTGTCCCATCGCTCGTGCGCCGATTATAACACCACTTTCAAGCTTACTTAAACTTCCATAACCTGCTATTGTAGCAACAGCAACTTATCTAACAACTGCGCCAGACACTTGCTGTGTTATATAGGCATTACCGACCGCAGCGTCTTATTTTGCCTTTTTACATATCTCTGTATTTGAATACGCTGTTTCTTTGGCGCTTCAGTGCAGAATTTGGCGAAAAGTCACTTGTTGTGTGCTCCTGAGCGAGGAATATGCCAAATATTTATACTGAACATTTTTAACTTTCTCTGTGTTTAGTGTTCACTATGTACGGAAGATAAGTTCGAGAACTATCGCACAATAAACTGAACACCTCATACATCCAAACTGTTAACAAGACTAAAATACAGAAGAATGTAAAAGAAAATTGAGGTTTTGCTGGATGATGATCAGTTCGGCTTGAGGAAAAGTAAAGCTACCAGGGAGGCAGTTTTGAAGTTGCACTTGATAATGAATTCCAGACTGAAGGAAAATCAAGACAAGTTCATAACATTTGCCGACCTAGAAAAAGCTCATGACAATTTAAAATGGTGCAAGATCGAAATTCTAAGTAAAACAGGAGTAAGCTCTAGGGAAAGATGAGAGATGTATATGTATATGTAGAAGACCCAAAAGACTGGAACACTAAGAAAGCAGTGCTCGAATCAAAAAGTTTGTAAGACAGGGATGCAGTCTTTCGCCCTTAGTGTTCAATCTATACAATGAGGACGCAATGACTGAAACAGAAGAAATGTTCAAGAGTGGGATTAAAATTCAGGATATCAATGATGAGATTCGCTGGTGACATTGCTATCCTCAACGAAAATGAATAAGAATTACATGTCCTTCTGAGAGAAACGAAGGGTCTAATAGATACAGAATAAGGGTTTAGAATGATCCAATGTAAAGAGGAGTAGCAAACATTAGATTAACGACAAATTGATCATAAGAGTTGGTGACCACAGAGTAGACAAAGTTAAGGAATTCTGGAACCTTGGAAGCAAAATAACACTTGACGAACAAAACAAGGACATACAGAGCAAACTGGAACGGGTAAAGCCAGTTTTCTTGGCTAAGAGAAGTCTCTTACATCGAAGCACAAGACTTAATTTGAGGAAGAATTTCCTGAAAATGTACTTTTGAAGGATGGCAATGTGGAATGTATGGAACAGGCAGTACACTACGACCAAAGCTCACGTATCGTGCAGACGCAGAACAGAGAAAGGTTCTTAACATTACAATACTTGCGAAGTGTTTATCATCTACATACCTATCTATCATTTAGAGAGCAAACATGGAAGTGAACGATGACTGTTGCAACCACAGAAGAAAAAATTGAAATGATCCTGCTTTACGGAAAATGTAGGAATAAAACCGTGTTACAGGAGGAGCTGATGAAATGCTTGTACTAGCGGCAGTGCACCACAAACCACGGATAAGTGCCACGTAATTACACCGTGATTGCGGTATGTCTGTGGATAACATTGTCATAAATATCACCCATATCACATGTCACTGCATCAAGAATTTCATGTCGGCGATTTCCATAACCCAGCAGTGTCTTGTGAATGGGCACGTCAATAAATGCAAACGACCCCCAAGGTCTTTGCCGATGTGCTGTTTTCCGATGAGTCTACGGTTACAAACCATGACTGGTCGGTTTATGTATGGTGTGGCATCACGAGGAACAAACTTGTAGGTCAGTATTTTATCGACGGCACTAAGAATAGACGCAAATATCGAACGTTTTTGGAACAGAAACTCCCGGTACTACTACACGATGTTGCCCTGGACGTTCTACAACGTATGAGGTTTCAGCATGACGGTTTCACAGCGCATAACGCAGCTGAAGCACAGTGGTCGGTGGATCGGCAGAGTAGGCCCTATTAATTGGTCCGCTAGGTCACCGGATTTGACGTCGACGGATTTCTTTCTGTGGGGATATTTAAAAAATAATTTGGACAAGCAAGTGCCAGAAGGCCGTGAAGACATGGTCTACCGCATCAGAAACTCGTGTCGTGACATTACCGCACATATGTTTCTGCCCTGTGTGCGGTCATTTGAAAAGCGATTCAGTAAGAGTATTGAACTTGATGGAACTACATTTCAACTTTGGTTGGAAAACTAAGCCGGCCGCGTTGGCTGGGCCGTTCTAGGCGTTTCAGTCCGGAACTGCGCGACTGTTACGGTCGCAGGTTCGAATCCTGCCTCGGGCATGAATGTGTGTGATATCCTTAGGTTAGTTAGGTTTAAGTAGTTCTAAGTTCTAGTGGACTGATGACCTCAGATGTTATGTCCCATAGCGCTCAGAGCCATTTGAAGCACTTTTTTGGAAAACTAAAGTAGTGTTCGCCTCATGCCACGGCCATAGTGGCATATATAGTAGTCTCCTGTTCGACATGTCGGAGGAATACAACGGTGTGAATGGTGTTTCCAATTAGAAGTTATGAAATACTAGCTTTTCCTGCCCTCGCAGCATGCAAGTGGGCTCCCACGTTCTATTGGATAGGATGTTGTAACTTACGATTGTGTACCCATTTCTGTTCCTCCGACTGCAGCGCCATATGAGGTGAAACGAAGAAAATGATTAACATTAAACGTATGTAGATTTTGCCGTATAATCGTAATCTCCAATAAAAACGGGGGTTCCCACTAAAGATTTCAAAGTTGCCACCCGCTACTCTCGCACGGGGTGGGGTGAGGGGTCCAGTGTGGTAACACTGAATGTCCTCCGAGACAAGCAGATTGGAACTATAATTTTTTTTGATCTGATGTTTACTTTTCGAGATATTCCAGTGTCTTCAGTTACAATGAAGACCCTGCATAGTTCACATGAAATCCAAGGGAAGGTAAAACCGAGAAACTCGCAGATGAGAAACGCGACGCTCAAAAACAAACACTACGTAAATGGTCGACGAAAACCATTTCCCATTTCATTCCTCAAATTACAACTCCTGTCCACATGTTTACGTAAATTTAAACAAAGGAAAATATTGTTTATCTCAGTGCACCAACGAATTAACTATCACAAAGCAAGGCGTCAGTATGAGCCCATCGAAGAACTTAAAAAATCCGAAAGTAATAATGATAAACCTTCTGCATATAAAATTATTGTACGATACTTGTGGCGGGTTGCTATGTTCAAGTTATAATCCTTATAATTGTATACAGTCTTTTCTTCAGATGAATGGTTACCAAAAGTGGGACGAAACGATTCATGGCACTCGTGACCTTCACGAAACTCTTAAAAATCTTGCAACGGAAACCAGCACGTGACATTTATCATGTTTTCTTGGCACTGTTTCTTCAAATGTTCACTCCAGTTAAACTACCGGGGATATTTATGAGGTTTTGTTGTTGTTAACGAAAACTAATGACAAATTTGTGATTCGACATCCCTTTAGCGTGTATTATATCTCTTAAAAAAATAATGTAACTAATTATTTACAGGAAACACTCTCCTAGTAAATTTGTTTGTCCTTTGATTTATCGTGATCTGCTCCTGACTTTTAGTGAAGTTAGTTTTTACGTTTAGCTTTCAAAAAAATACAGAAGAGATATAATAAGCAAAATAATGATTATCGTAGGTTGCCAGTTACGTATTATATCTGGTTTTATCGAGCGCCAGGCTCCCTACAAATTACTGTAAATGTAATAGCGTAGTATTACTCAGCTCCAGTTCACTGATCTGAAATTATTACTATCACAGAAAATAGACAAGTTTTAATAAAATTATTTCACTGGATTCCTTCAGTTAATCTCACTGAATATTTTTACATAATTTCTTCCACTCCGGCTATCAGACATTGTGCTGTGAAAAAATATTTTTAAATGTACCGCGTAATGGCGGCTAATTGTTAACAGTCAGAGATCACTGTTACTCGCTCCGCAGCAGCTGGAAACATGCTAAATAATTTTCATTAAATATTCTTTTCATAAGATAAATGTGGCGAAGGTTCTTGAAACAACACACGGAGATCACTTTATACTAATATATACACTCCTGGAAATGGAAAAAAGAACACATTGACACCGGTGTGTCAGACCCACCATACTTGCTCCGGACACTGCGAGAGGGCTGTACAAGCAATGATCACACGCATGGCACAGCGGACACACCAGGAACCGCGGTGTTGGCCGTCGAATGGCGCTAGCTGCGCAGCATTTGTGCACCGCCGCCGTCAGTGTCAGCCAGTTTGCCGTGGCATACGGAGCTCCATCGCAGTCTTTAACACTGGTAGCATGCCGCGACAGCGTGGACGTGAACCGTATGTGCAGTTGACGGACTTTGAGGGAGGGCGTATAGTGGGCATGCGGGAGGCCGGGTGGACGTACCGCCGAATTGCTCAACACGTGGGGCGTGAGGTCTCCACAGTACATCGATGTTGTCGCCAGTGGTCGGCGGAAGGTGCACGTGCCCGTCGACCTGGGACCGGACCGCAGTGACGCACGGATGCACGCCAAGACCGTAGGATCCTACGCAGTGCCGTAGGGGACCGCACCGCCACTTCCCAGCAAATTAGGGACACTGTTGCTCCTGGGGTATCGGCGAGGACCATTCGCAACCGTCTCCATGAAGCTGGGCTACGGTCCCGCACACCGTTAGGCCGTCTTCCGCTCACGCCCCAACATCGTGCAGCCCGCCTCCAGTGGTGTCGCGACAGGCGTGAATGGAGGGACGAATGGAGACGTGTCGTCTTCAGCGATGAGAGTTGCTTCTGCCTTGGTGCCAATGATGGTCGTATGCGTGTTTGGCGCCGTGGAGGTGAGCGCTACAATCAGGACTGCATTCGACCGAGGCACACAGGGCCAACACCCAGCATCATGGTGTGGGGAGCGATCTCCTACACTGGCCGTACACCACTGGTGATCGTCGAGGGGACACTGAATAGTGCACGGTACATCCAAACCGTCATCGAACCCATCGTTCTACCATTCCTAGACCGGCAAGGGAACTTGCTGTTCCAACAGGACAATGCACGTCCGCATGTATTCCGTGCCACCCAACGTGCTCTAGAAGGTGTACGTCAACTACCCTGGCCAGCAAGATCTCCGGATCTGTCCCCCATTGAGCATGTTTGGGACTGGATGAAGCGTCGTCTCACGCGGTCTGCACGTCCAGCACGAACGCTGGTCCAACTGAGGCGCCAGGTGGAAATGGCATGGCAAGCCGTTCCACAGGACTACATCCAGCATCTCTACGACCGTCTCCATGGGAGAATAGCAGCCTGCATTGCTGCGAAAGGTGGATATACACTGTACTAGTGCCGACATTGTGCATGCTCTGTTGCCTGTGTCTATGTGCCTGTGGTTCTGTCAGTGTGATCATGTGATGTATCTGACCCCAGGAATGTGTCAATAAAGTTTCCCCTTCCTGGGACAATGAATTCACGGTGTTCTTATTTCAATTTCCAGGAGTGTACTTACTAGGACACAGTTTACACCATTAAATATTTGCAATTACGTTACGACAGAAACAAATGCTAGCGCAGCACAATAGCTTGCGTACCTTATACCAGCTAACATCAGAACGAACAGAACAAAACAGACTAGACAGAAGAATGAGCATTGCATTGTGTTTTATACTCTTACAAAGATAATAATACTGCTTTCAATTACTTACACATTATAATCTCATACAATAAAAATAATGTCTTTTCTGCATCTATCGATCTATATTGTATATTTTTACAGTTAGTGTTATTACCTTTCGCAGATAAATCGATGTTTGCAGTTCATTTTGAGTCACATAAAGTCATTTTTATTTATGCTTCACCTCGATAATGGTGAATATTGCAAAAGTGACACTACACGTCTTCTCATGGTTGTTTGTCAGAAACGTAAAAAGCCTGACACTCATACGAGGTAGTAGTGACTGGTCCGCCTGAGAGCGTAATATTCCCGAATGCTATGCAGCAGTTCGTCTGGTGCCGCTGTGCCAGAAGCTCGGTAAGCCCCGGGAAGGCACGGAGGAGGCTCGGCTGCGACAGCGGCGGCGACGGCTGGGGCGTTATCTGGCAGCGGAGGACAGCAGCTAACGACCCCGACTCATTAGCCGGCTGGCACCAGCTCTCCAGCTCTCCTAATGGGCCAGCCAGCTGTTTGTCAGCTCGGCAGGTCCCCAGGCGAGATCACCTTTCCTGCTTCGGAGCTTCTGACGGAACATCACCGAATCTGTCGCCCTCCTTTATCACACACTGACAGCAACATACATACCGAATTGTAAATTTGTCACTTCATAGGGTCATTGCGCTAAGTGCGAGTAATACCACCTATAGATTTGAAAATGACCTCAGTCCAACTAGGTAGAGTATGCACAAATTTCTTCAAGTAAGTCACATTCAGCTGAAGTCAACCTGACCCCATGGCCCCGGATCATTTGAAAAGAGGAAAAAATAAAACTCGTCACACCATAATACACTACTGGCCTTTAAAATTGGTACACCAAGAAGAAATGCAGATGATAAAAGGGTATTCATTGGACAAATATATTATACTAGAACTGACATGTGATTACATTTTCATGCAATTTGGGTGCATAGATCCTGAGAAATCAGTACCCAGAGCAACCACCTCTGGTCGTAATAACGGCCTTGATACGCCGGGGCATTGAGTCAAACAGAGCTTGTATGGCGTGTACAGGTACAGCTGCCCACGCAGCTTCAACACGATGCCACAATTCATCAAGAGTAGTGACTGGCGCATTGTGACGAGCCAGTTGCTAGGCCACGATTGACCAGACGTTTTCAATTGGTGAGAGATCTGGAGAATGTGCTGGCCAGCGCAGCAGTCGAACATTTTCCGTATCCAGAAAGGCCCGTAGAGGACCTGCAACATGCGGTCGTGCATTATCCTGCTGAAATGTAGGGTTTCGCAGTGATCGAATGAAGGGTTGAGCCACGGGTCGTAACACATCTGAAAAGTAACGCCCACATTATCAAAGTGCCGTCAATGCGAACAAGAGGTGACCGAGACGCGTAACCAATGGCACCCCATACCATCACGCCGGGTGATACGCCATTATGGCGATGACGAATAGACGCCTCCAATGTCCGTTCACCGCGATGACGCCAAACACGGATGCGACCATCATGATGCTGTAAACAGAACCTGCATTCATCCGAAAAAATGACGTTTCGCCATTTGTGCACCCAGGTTCGTCGTTGAGTACACCATCGCAGGCGCTCTTGTCTGTGATGTAGCGTCAAGGGCAGCTGCAGCCATGGTCTCCGAGGTGATAGTTCATGCTGCTGCAAACGTCGTAGAACTGTTCGTGCAGATGGTTGTTGTCTTGCAAACGTCCCCATCTGTTGACTCAGGGATCGAGACGTGGCTGCACGATCCGTTACAGCCATGCGGATAAGATGCCTGTCATCTCGACTGCTAGTGATACGAGGCCGTTGGGATCCAGCACGGCGTTCCGTATTACCGTCCTGAACCGATCGATTCCATATTCTGCTGATGGATTTCGACCAACGCGAGCAGCAATGTCGCGATAGGATAAACCGCGATCGCGTTTGGCTACAATCCGGCCTTTATCAAAGTCGGAAACGTGATGGTACGCATTTCTCCCCCTTACACCAGACATCAGAACAAAGTTTCACCAGGCAACGCCGGTCAACTGCTGTTTGTGTATGACAAATCGGTTGGAAACTTTCCTCATGTCAGCACGTTGTAGGTGTCACCACCGGCACCAACATTGTGTGAATGCTCTGAAAAGCTAATCATTTGCATATCACAGTATCATCTTCCTGTCGGTTAAATTTCGCGTCTGTAGCACGTCATTTTCGTGGTGTAGCAATTTTAATGGCCAGTAGTGTACACGCCTCCAGTCACTGTCCAATTTATGTATTGTTGTTCCACTGAAGGAGTCCGACTATGGACTGTCTCATAAAAAGAAGAATCCGGACACTCATTAGTGGACACTCCTTTCAGGTGACATGTCATGGGATACCATCCTAGTATCGTGTCGGAACTCCTTTTGTTCGGCGTAGTACAGCAATTCGAAGTCGCATCTCCCCACAGTTGCGAAAGTATTGCCGGTGCAGGATTTTGTACACGAACTGACCTCTCGATCATGTCCCATAAATGTTCGATGGGATTCACGTCGGGCGATCTGGGTGGCCAAACCATCCGTTCAAACTCTCCAGAATGCTTTTCAAACGAATCGCAAACAACTATGGCCCAGTGAAATGGTACACAGTCAACTATACAAATTCCATCATTGTTTTGGAACCTGAAGTGCATGAATGGCTGCAAATAGACTCAAAGTCGCTGAAAATAACCATTTCCGGTCAATGACACGTTCAGCTGGAACACAGGACCCAGTCCATTCCATGTAAACCGATCCCGTACCAATATCGACCTACCACCGGCTTGCACAGTGCCTTGTTGACAGCTTGTGGTTCAAATGGCTCTGAGCACTATGGGACTTAACATCTGTGGTCACCAGTCCCCTAGAACTTAGAACTACTTAAACCTAACTAACCTAAGGACATCACACACATCCATGCCCGAGGCAGGATTCGAACCTGCGACCGTAGCGGTCGCGCGGTTCCAGACCGAAGCGCCTAGAACCGCACGGCCACACCGGCCGGCGACAACTTGTGTCCACACAGCTACGTGGGAACTGTGCCACACTCGAGCCCTACCATCAGCTCTTACCAACTGAAATCTGGACTCGTCTGACCAGACCACAGTTTTCCAGTTGACTAGACCGTAACCGAAATGGCCACTATTCCAGAGGAGTCGCTGCAGGCGATGTCGAGCTGTCAGCGAAGGCACTCGCGTCGTTCGTCTGCTGCCATAGCCCATTAAGGCAGGATTTCTCCTGTTATGTCACGCAGTGTTGCTCGTCTGTTAGCACTAACAACTCTACGCAAACGCCACTGCTCTCGTCGTTAAGGGGAGGTCGTCGCCCACTGCGTTGTCAGTGGTGAGAGGTAATTCTTGAAATTTGGTATTCTCTGCACACTCTTGGCGCTGTGGCTGCAGGAAGATCGATTTCTGTAACGATTTCCGAAATGGAAATTCACATGCTTCTAGCTCCAACTTATTATTTTTTTTTATTATTTATTTTATGGCCATCATTGGACCACTGTAGTCAAAAATACAAAGTTCTAAACAAGTTGTTGCACATGGATACAATTTGGTTCGACAATAACTTAATATATTTAGGTAATATAATAATTAGAGGCTATTCTTACATAAAGGTGTTTTGCTCTTCTGTCTGCCCAATATTTCTTCAGTCTTTCAGATATTTTCTTTCTTTCTTCATATGAGACAACTCTTCCTGTACTCCTTTTATTGATTTTCATTTGTAGTTTGGTTTGCGGGTCTTGCAGTATTCTGGTTTTCTCTGTCTTGTTTTTTAGTTCACCTACTGTAATTCAAAGTTCTTTTATATCTTCCTTAATTTCTGTGATCCATTTAACGTCGCTCTTGCTATTCCAAAATTTCTGTATTTTTTTTTACTAATTCTGTTTTCTGGAGTTCTCATCAGATGTTCAAAGAATGAGATGCGTTTCTTCCTGATTGTGCTCATGACTGGTTCTATTTTCTTGTATACTGTTTCATTTGATTCTATTCTCCAATGTCCATTTATTTTATACTGTTTATTTATGCATGTCCTAATTATTCTTCTTTCTATTTCTAGTATTCTGTCAATTTCTGCTGTATTAGTTGTTTTGAAGATAGTTTCCGCTGCATACGTTATTTCTGGTTGTGTAACTGTTTTATAGTGTTTTAATTTTCATCTATAGATAGGCTTTTTTGTTGTATGTAGTTTTAGTAATGTAATTCGCATAGTTCAGTTTTTTTATTCTATTTTGCCATGATAGCTTCTCATTTAGATTGTATGTTATTATTTCGCCTAAATATTTAAATTTATCAACAATTTTGATTTCCTGCTTTCCTATTGTAATTTTGTTTGCAAGTGGTGGATCAGTTAGCATAATCTCCGTTTTTTCAAATGATATTGCAAGGCCTACTTTCTCTGCTATTTCTTGTAGTGATTTCACTTGTTGCCTGGCTTCTTGAACGGTGTTGGCTAGGAGAGCAAGATCATCAGCGAATCCCAAGCAGTTTAAGCTAATATCATCTTTTGCACTTCCAATTTTTATCCTATTTGGATTGTCCTTGTACCATTCTCTCATTATGTATTCCAGTGCACAGCTGAAAAGTAATGGTGATAGGCAGTCACCTTGTCTTAAGCCTGTTTTTATGAGGAATGGTTCCGAAATTTCTCCTCTAAACTTCACTTTTGATTTGGTGTTGGTTAGAGTGAGTTGTATTATTTTAATTAGTTTTGGATGGAGTCCTAGATTTCTTAAAATTTTTAATACTGAAGGTCTGTGGAGACAGTCATATGCCTCCAACTACTACCATTCCGCGTTCAAATCTGTCAATTCTCGTCGTGCGTCCATAATCACGTCGGAAACCTTTTCATATGAATCACCTGAGTACAAGTGACAGCTCGGCCAATGTACTGTCCATATATACCTTCTGTACACAATACTACCGCCATTTGTATATGTGCATATCGCTATCACGTCACTTTTGTCACCTCACACGTTTCTTTCAAAGGCGTTAATGATACTGACGTCACCGCCATTTATTAAGGTCCCCTGGACATTGCAAAGGTGGGACAAGGTGTGTGATCACCACGGACGGCAGTGTATGCCTTGCAATGTAGCCGACGCTGGGCACAAGAACGGCAAGGAGTTCTTCCGGTAGGGTGTTCAGTTATTTTATTAGGGCGGTTGAGAACTGCTGGCTGGTTGTTTGTGCGCATGGACGTTCTGCTATAGGTCCCCCAACGTATCCCTCACAGCCTGTCCGATGGTTTCGAGGTCAGTATGCCCACGCCATGTTATGTCTTCCCACGCTTTAGCACATGGACCGCGAAAACGATCAAATAGGACAACATCAAAAAAGACAACGCTGCTGGGTGCAGTATGTGCTCCGGTCTCTCATTACACCAGTGTATCCGATGAATGCAGAAACAGTGTCGAATTTGATCGTTTTGGTGATCTAGTTCCTACGGACGAAAATGCGTGATCGTATCGAACTGCCCAGGTGGAGAAACTCTAGAAACGTGACGATTTTTGAGAATGGACTCCTGCTCTGCCCGTTCCCCCTACTTAAATCACACCGATGATGAGTGAGATACTTTAACGAGAAGAAATTACACGTCGACATGCACAAACGACCATACAGTAGATGACAACCGTCCTAGTGGAGGAATTGAATGCTCTGCGATACCAACGTTGTGGTCACCACGGCAACACGTTGCAGCACCATGCCAACACGTTGCAGAGGGTGCACTGCCGTCCGTGGTGATAAGAAATCCTGTTAAGAACCATGTCTTGTCTTTTACAATGATCTGGGAACCATCATAAATCGCAGTGGCTTCGGCCACCGAGTAATATATCTATATATACTGTGCTTCAGTGTAATTATTGTGTCTTAATAAAACTGTAATTTATGTTCGTATCACTGCGTACTTCTCTCAGTTGTATACTACACTACAGCAATTATTTCTGCGTATGGTCCAAGTTTCATTGATCTGTGCTGTTATTGTTGTTGTAGTCTTCAGTCCTGAGACTGGTTTGATGCAGCTGTCCATGCTACCCTATCCTGTGCAAGCTTCTTCATCTCCCAGTACTTACTGCAACCTACATCCTTCTGAATCTGCTTAGTGTACTCATCTCTTGGTCTCCCTCTATGATTTTTACCCTCAACGCTGCCCTCCAATGCTAGATTTGTGATCCCTTGATACCTCAGAACATGCCCTACCAACCGGTCCCTTCTTCTAGTCAAGTTGTGCCACAAACTTCTCTTCTCCCCTATTCTATTCAATAGCTCCTCATTAGTTACGTGATCTACCCATCTAATCTTCGGCATTCTTCTGTAGTACCACATTTCGAAAGCTTCTATTCTCTTCTTGTCCAGACTATTTATTCGTCCATGTTTCACTTCCATACATGGCTACACTCCATAAAAATACTTTCAGAAACGACTTCCTGACACGTAAATCTATACTAGATGTTAACAAATTCCTCTTCTTCAGAAACGATTTCCTTGCTATTGCCAGTCTACATTTTATATCCTCTCTACTTCGACCATCATCAGTTATTTTGCTCCCCAAATAACAAAACTCCTTTACTACTTTAAGTACCTCAATTACCTAATCTAATTCCCTCAGCATCATCCGACTTAACTCGACTACATTCCATGATCCTCGTTTTGCTTTTGTTGATGTTCATCTTATATCCTCCTTTCAAGATACTGTCAATTCCGTTCAACTGCTCTTCCAAGTCCTTTGCTATCTCTGACAGAATTACAATGTCATCGGCGAACCTCAAAGTTTTTATTTCTTCTCCATGGATTTTAATAACTAATCCGAATTTTTCTTTTGTTTCCTTTACTGCTTGCTCAATATACAGATTGAATAGCATCGGGGAGAGGCTACAACCCTGTCTCTCTCCCTTTCCAACCACTGCTTCCCTTTCATGCCCCTCGACTCTTATAACTGCCATCTGCTTTCTGTACAAATTGTAAATAGCATTTCGCTCTCTGTATTTTACCCCTGCCACCTTCAGAATTTGAAAGAGAGTATTTCAGTCAACATTGTCAAAAGCTTTCTCTAAGTCTACAAATGCTAGAAACGTAGGTTTGCCTTTTGTTAATCTTTCTTCTAAGATAAGGCGTAAGGTCAGTATTGTCTCACGTGTTCCAGCATTTCTACGGAATCCAAACTGATCTTCCCCAAGGTCGACTTCTACCAGTTTTTCCATTCGTCTGTAAAGAATTCGTGTTAGTATTTTGCAGCTGTGACTTATTAAACTGATAGTTCGGTAATTTTCACATCTGTCAACACCTGCTTTCTTTGGGATTGGAATTATTAAATTCTTCTTGAAGTCTGAGGGTATTTCGCCTGTCTCATACATCTTGCTCATCAGATGGTAGAGGTTTGTCATGACTGGCTCTCCCAAGGCCGTCAGTAGTTCCAATGGAATGTTGTCTACTCCCGGGGCCTTGTTTCGACTCAGGTCTTTCAGTTCTCTGTCAAACTCTTCACGCAGTATCGTATCTCCCATTTCATCTTCATCTACATCCTCTTCCATTTCCATAATATTGTCCTCAAGTACATCGCCCTTGTGTAGACCCTCTATATACTCCTTCCATCTTTCTGCTTTCCCCTCTTTGCTTAGAACTGGGTTTCCATCTGAGCTCTTGATGTTCATACAAGTAGTTCTCTTTTCTCCAAAAGTCTCTTTAATTTTCCTGTAGGCAGTATCTGTCCTACCCTAGTGAGATAAGCCTCTACATCCTTACATCTGTGCTACTCTGCAGTAAAACATCAGGCGAAAGTAACTTCAGTCTTTTAAGTTTGCACATCAGTGTACTTCCGCTACCGCGCCATTTGCCTGCAGTGCCACCAAGCGGCATTCTGGCGGTAATCAGTGCTCTTATGTTGAAACGAATTTTTTTCTTTCTTTTCCTGTTAGGAATCACCTCATTTAGTGTGGTGTCACCGCCAGACACCACACTTGCTGGGTGGTAGCCTTTAAATCGGCCGCGGTCCGGTAGTATACGTCGGACCCGTGTGTCGCCACTATCAGTGATTGCAGACCGAGCGCCGCCACACGGCAGGTCTAGAGAGACTTCCTAGCACTCGCCCCAGTTGTACAGCCGACTTTGCTAGCGATGGTTCACTGACAAAATACGCTCTCATTTGCCGAGACGATAGTTAGCATAGCCTTCAGCTACGTCATTAGCTACGACCTAGCAAGGCGCCATTATCAGTTGCTGTTTATCTTGTGATGCATGTACTGTCAGACCGATGTTCACCAATTATGGATTAAAGTTAAGTGTTCCAGAAGCTACGTACTTTTTTTGCTAGTCTCAATTCCTTGTCATTTTCCAGACCTCACGCCAGCCTGCGTGAGCTTAAACGCGTGCCTTTCGGCTACCTGTCATAGTGGATTGGCTGTCTTGCCAGTCCACAACATGAATAACATGAGTACTAAAAGAAATCCGCTAAATTTCGATTACGCGATAAGTCACACAAATCTGAAGGCTGTAATATCAACTAAATACTTAGGTATTACAATTACAAATAAACTAAGTCGGAACGATCCCATTGATAATGTTGTGGGTAGAACAAACCAAAGGCTCAGAATCATTGGCAGAACACTTAGCAGGTGCAACAGATCTACTAAAGAGACTGCTTACACCACGCTTGTCCGCCCTATTCTGGAGTACTGCTGTGCGATGTGGGATCCGCATCAGGTGCGGCTGACGGATGACATCGAAAAAGTACAAAGAAGGGCAGCTCGTTTTGTATCATCGCGAAATAGAGGAGATAGTGCCACAGACATGATATGTGATTTGGAATGGCAATCATTAAAATAAAGTCGTTTTTCGTTGCGGATGGATCTTCTCATGAAATTTCAGTTATCAGGTTTCTCCTCCGAGTCTGCAATTCTCTGATTTCTGTAACATTCTGTTGGCACCCACCTACATAGGGAGAAATGATCATCACTATAAAATAAGAGAAATCGGGGCTCGTACGGAAATATTTAAGTGCTCGGTTTTCTCGCGCGCCTTTCAAGAGTGGAACGGTAGAGACAGCTTGAAGGTGGTTCATTGAATC
The DNA here is from genome assembly GCF_023864345.2 of Schistocerca serialis cubense. NCBI lineage: Eukaryota > Metazoa > Arthropoda > Insecta > Orthoptera > Acrididae > Schistocerca > Schistocerca serialis. Next base: position 601,951,646 of record NC_064645.1, on the reverse strand, counting down.
CTCTGCCAGGCAGTTTATTGTGAATAGCAGAGAAATCATGTAGATGTAGAGGTAGATGTTCTCCTAAATTGAATATTAAAGGTTGATGGTATTCGATTACTAGCAAGAAGAGAGAGCGGAACTGACTTAATGACGGGAGCTGAGGCGTAAATCGACTTAATCAGTGATTGCTAGCTCGTCGCTAACTGGGTGAGGTATGACCTTGAGAATAAATATCAGTAATACGATGCCAGGGCTTGCTTTGCATTGCAAAACTTTTTTTAAAAGTTAACGTGAATTTGGAGAAAATTCAGGTTCTTTTATTGACCAAGAGATATACATTCAAGGTTGCAGCAATGCCAACCGATCGGTAGCATAATCATAGTAGTAGCATCCAATTTAACTCGACACTCATCGTTAAAAGAAGCTGCAAAAACATTTAAAAATCAGTCAAGAGAAAGAACAACGATAATATTAATTAGAACCATTGAAAACAAATGATATTATATAATTAATACAAACAAAACTACTAGATCATCTAATGCTAAAAGTTCTGACAGAGAAGGCCAAGAAAAATGTGAAGAGGAAAACTGACCAAGAATCAGAAGCTACTTTTTGAAAAGAAATGAGAATGTAATTCTGATCATAGACTCTATACTTTCTACGAGGGCCGTTCAATAAGTAATGCAGCACTTTTTTTCTGAAAACAGCTTGGTTTTATTGAGGTTTTCAATATACCATATTATTCCCCACTCTTTTGCCTGCAAAACCCATTTTTTCAACATAATCTCCATTCAGTGCGACTGCCTTACGCTACCTTCGTGGGAGGATCTATATCTCGTGTAGTAACATTCCACTGGTCGACATCGATGCCAACGTATTGTTCTATCAATAATCTCCCCTTCATCCACGTACTGTTACCCGCGGGGTGCACCCTTCACTGAGCCAAACAGATGGAAGTCGGAAGGTGCGAGATCTCGGGTGGATGAGGAAGAACAGTCCAATAAAGTTTTGTGAGCTTCTCTCGAGTGCGAAGACTTGTGAGGCATTGCGTTGTCATGGAAAACGAGAAGTTCGTTAACATTTTTGTGGTTGTGAAGCCGGTTCTTCAGTTCCCTGAGGGACGGCCGGCAAGTGCGTGATCGGGCAGATTAGTGCGACCTTGTTTCGTTGATGACAGACGCCTCTCCCAACCAATCACCGTGTTTTTCCTCATTCTAGGTCTCTGTAGACATTCTCCAAGTGCCTACGAATATCTCGGATGTTCCGCTTTTCGGCCAAAAGAAGATGAGTGCAAACTCTCTGCTTCGAACGCATTTCGGTTACAGATGTCACTTTGAAGGGTGCGCATAGCGTCGCAACCTGTCGAAACTTTCCACAACATACAGGGTGTTTCAAAAATGACCGGTATATTTGAAACGGCAATAACAACTAAACGAGCAGCGATAGAAATACACCGTTTGTTGCAATATGCTTGGGACAACAGTACATTTTCAGGCGGACAAACTTTCGAAATTACAGTAGTTACAATTTTCAACAACAGATGGCGCTGCGGTCTGGGAAACTCTATAGTACGATATTTTCCACATATCCACCATGCGTAGCAATAATATGGCGTAGTCTCTGAATGAAATTACCCGAAACCTTTGACAACGTGTCTGGCGGAATGGCTTCACATGCAGATGAGATGTACTGCTTCAGCTCTTCAATTGTTTCTGGATTCTGGCGGTACACCTGGTCTTTCAAGTGTCCCCACAGAAAGAAGTCACAGGGGTTCATCTCTGGCGAATAGGGAGGCCAATCCACGCCGCCTCCTGTATGTTTCGGATAGCCCAAAGCAATCACACGATCATCGAAATATTCATTCAGGAAATTAAAGACGTCGGCCGTGCGATGTGGCCGGGCACCATCTTGCATAAACCACGAGGTGTTCGCAGTGTCGTCTAAGGCAGTTTGTACAGCCACAAATTCACGAAGAATGTCCAGATAGCGTGATGCAGTAATCGTTTCGGATCTGAAAAATGGGCCAATGATTCCTTTGGAAGAAATGGCGGCCCAGACCAGTACTTTTTGAGGATGCAGGGACGATGGGACTGCAACATGGGGCTTTTCGGTTCCCCATATGCGCCAGTTCTGTTTATTGACGAAGCCGTCCAGGTAAAAATAAGCTTCGTCAGTAAACCAAATGCTGCCCACATGCATATCGCCGTCATCAATCCTGTGCACTATATCGTTAGCGAATATCTCTCGTACAGCAATGGTAGCGGCGCTGGGGGCTGCCGCGTTTGAATTTTGTATGGATAGAGGTGTAAACTCTGGCGCATGAGACGATACGTGGACGTTGGCGTCATTTGGACCGCAGCTGCAACACAGCGAACGGAAACCCGAGGCCGCTGTTGGATCACCTGCTGCACTAGCTGCGCGTTGCCCTCTGTGGTTGCCGTACGCGGTCGCCCTACCTTTCCAGCACGTTCATCCGTCACGTTCCCACTCCGTTGAAATTTTTCAAACAGTTCCTTTATTGTATCGCTTTTCGGTCCTTTGGTTACATTAAACCTCCGTTGAAAACTTCGTCTTGTTGCAACAACACTGTGTTCTAGGCGGTGGACTTCCAACACCAGAAAAATCCTCTGTTCTAAGGAATAAACCATGTTGTCTACAGCACACTTGCACGTTGTGAACAGCACACGCTTACAGCAGAAAGACGACGTACAGAATGGCGCACCCACAGACTGCGTTGTCTTCTATATCTTTCACATCACTTGCAGCGCCATCTGTTGTTGAAAATTGTAACTACTGTAATTTCGAAAGTTTGTCCGCCTGAAAATGTACTGTTGTCCCAAGCATATTGCAACAAACGGTGTATTTCTATCGCTGCTCGTTTAGTTTTTATTGCCGTTTCAAATATACCGGTCATTTTTGAAACACCCTGTATTTCCCGTTTATTCAGTTGAAACTACCGGAGAAAAAAATGTATTTCATTACTTACTGAGTGCCCCTCGTTCAAATATTCATAACATTATCAGAATTCTTATTAGCTTTATATGGTTTTGCTTTTATATATTGTTTTGTTGTAAGTAGGCTGTTTATGTTTTCTCTATGTAAGTAGGCTGTTTATGTTTTCTCTATGTAAGTAGGCTGTTTAGGTTTTTTTATGGTAACGCCACCTCTGTATGAAAATCACTGGCTGTGCTGTGTGCAGTCTGTGGCTGCTTTGCATTGTTGTAATACTCGCCATTGTAGTGTTAGGCAGCTGGCTGTGAACAGCGCGTAGCGTTGCGCAGTTGGAGGTGAGCCGCCAGCAGTGGTGGATGTGGGGAGAGAGATGGCGGAGTTTTGAAATTTGTCATGAACTGCTATATTTATATATGATGATATCAAGGTAAATACATTGTTTGTTCTCTATTAATATCTTTCATTTGCTAACTATCCCTATCAGTAGTTAGTGCCTTCCATAGTTTGAATCTTTTATTTAGCTGGCAGTAGTGGCGCTCGCTGTATTGCAGTAGCTTGAGCAGCGAAGATTTTTGTGAGGTAAGTGATTTGTGAAAGGTATAGTTTAATGTTAGTCAGGGCCATTCTTTTGTAGGGAATTTTGAAAGTCAGATTGCGTTGCGCTAACAAAATATTGTGTGTCAGGTTAAGCACAGTCATGTATAATTGTCCAAAGGGGACGTTTCATTGTTATAACGAGCACACATTCAGAAGAAATCTCGCAGAGAACGCTGTGGACAGTGACGGCTGATGCTCCTCTAGTGTGCAGGTGGCAACAGACCAGTGCAGCCGAGATGCTGACGCGATGCTGGCGCCGCGGCGACAATCACGTCGCGGCCTTCCCAGGCCGTGCACGTGTCGTGCCCAGGGGTCACGTGCGCGCTCCGGTCCAGTTTACGTCCTGATCGTTCGCGCCCCAACTCCCACGCTCTGCCTTTTCTCACCACACGCCGCTCTATTCTCAATTCAGCTCACAGAAAGGTACGCGAGCGCACTGCTAAAAACGAACGGCAGCGTCTTCAGCTCACTTCATAGCCCGTAATATGCTTCTGGCTCAGGAAGACTGAAGAAGAATTTCGAGTCTGTATAGTACCTGATAAATTGCATGTGACGTCACTAGTAGCAGTGAACATTAAAGTTACATTTAAAATTGTCCTGATTAAAAATGCGCTCTTTAGAAGTGAATAAATCCCAAATGAAATGATATTGTTACGCGATCTGACTGTCCTGAGACATAACTTAACACAGACACGCATACAGAACGGATATTCTCTTGGCGCCTGAAATGACCTACTATTGATTATGGTGATGGAAAATGGAAATGAGCTTTTGGTGTCATTGGCCGGGAGGTCCCTTACGGGGCAGGTCCGGCCGCTTTGGTGCAGGTCTTATTACATTCGATGCCACATTGGGCGATCTGCTCGCCGGATGGGGATGAAATGATGATAAAGACAACACAACAGCCAGTCCCTGAGCGGAGAAAATCCCCGTCCCAGCCGGGAATCGAAACCGGGCTCGTAGGATGACAATCCGTCACTCTGACCACTCAGCTATCGGGGCGAACATTATGGTGATAAGTAATGTAAACTTATTATAGAGCGCAATAAACGAGACTACGAACAAGCTGCTGCCCAAAAGCTCTCGACGCAAACTCATATTCCCGCTATTCGAACGATAATTCACTTATGCTAAGAAGTGCTTGATATTTTAATCGATTTCTTGGAAAAGAAGTAGTTCCAATAAACGGTGGATCGAATTAAAACACGATAATGGTTCTATAATTACCTTTGCATAAAGGGTCAGTGCAAGCTTCGTGCCTGTTCAGTGTTGCAAAAGTAGTTTAACAAATTTTAATTAAATATATGAAAGAAACGAAATAGCAATGACACGAAATTTTCTTTTAACTTCAGTGTTATTATTTGATCCTAAAAAGCACAAGCATTCTACACAGACCAACCACATTTATGCTACGTAATCTATGTTGTGGTCTCAGTGCAAAGACCTCCATAATGTAGATTAAAAAAAAAAAAAACTTATGATGAATGAGAGATCGGCTTGCTAAACCCAATTAAGAATAAAAAATAACACGTAAACAAAACGGAAAATTCACCACACTGATCGTAACCGTGGCTGCCTCTACTATTCACATAACGTAGCCTAAGCAACCACACTGTTCCAGTATAGCTCGGCAGGTTGTAAAGGAAGGAAACACAATACCTTGCAGTGCAGAATGAACACATACTTCGTCAATACAAGCCCACTGCCTTCATGCATGGCTCCCTCTATCTCAGTATATGTAAATCAATCATGATCCTTACCACACCATATCACACATGAGCAAAACACACCTTCACCCCAATGCAGCCCAAACGGAACAGACTGAAGCATATCGTCTCATTTTGCTGCTAAACCAACAAGACATGTGAGGCGACCGCGCTCTCGCTAGAAGCTACAAGTGCTTCAAAGACCACTGGTAGATACGCTGTGTAGCCTAAGGCAGCCATGGAAATGCGGAAATCGATCAATGCTCACGAGACGAAGCTGTGTAAGATACCTTGCTCGTCTTACGATTCTTATCTATATACATACTCATCAATACCTCACAATGAAGGTGTTCCGAAAGACCTATAGTGTCTTCAGTTTCAGCACCTTGCCTTAAATTAGGAAAATAGCAGATTCACTAATTGAAACAAAAACTAAATTTCGTCTGTAATTTGGAATACCTACTTCACTTGCATGAGTGTTATCTATGTACATACTCTTCAATACCTCACAATGAAGGTATTCCAAAAGACCTATAGTGTCTTCAGTTTCAGCACCTTGCCTTAAATTAAGAAAATAATAGATTCGCTAATTGAAATAAAAACATAATTTCGCGTGTAATTTGGAATACTAATTCACTTGCATGAGTGCTAAAACTAAAAGATGTACCCATTTCACGTAGTGTAAAACTAGTCTCTTTTGATGTTAGCAGCTTGCTTCTAATACTCCTGCTGCAGAGGCAATGGAAATTTTAATAAAATGGTTTCATAGAAACAGAAAAGATCCAGTGCGGATAGAAGATATAAGGATGGCAAACTGAAACATGCTTAAAGCAAAATTATTTCCAATTCCAGCAGGCTCTGTACATTCAGTCAGAAGGGTTAACAATGTGGTACCCACCAAGCCACTTATTAGCTGAAATGTTTACGAATAATTTTGAGCAAACATTTTTAGATAAAGAGACTCTAAGTACTAAAATACAATACTGAAATAAGTATGTGGATAATGTACTATGTCTGCGGACAGTTAAATCAATTTTTTCAATATTTGATCCAAACCACAGTAAAATCAAGTTTACAATGGAATTGGGTGAAGACTATCAACTTCGCAGACTTCACCATTGACATCAATAAGCAACAGCATTTACTTAAAATGTATAGGAAAGTAACGTCAAAAGACACAGTAATACTAGGCAGTTCCCACCATATCATAACGCATAAACATGCAGCCTTCCACTCCACTGTGCACCGTTACTATCTGTACCCCAAACCAATCCAGATTTTGAAAATCAATTGAAAATAATTAAAGAAATGGTCTACAGCATTGATTATCGTCCTACACTAATCCACAACATATTCACAAAAAAAGAACGACAGAGGATAATAGGACTCCTTCATCCACCTCAGAGAACACAAAACCACACTGATTATAAAAGGGCTCCCATGGCATATGTGGGTAGGACTTCTAAGGTTCTTGCTAGGAAACTAAAATCCAGGAAATGTACACCATCTTTTTACAGTAGGAATAGCGTTGCCTACCTTGCGTTCAACGGTAAAGATAAAGATTCCACCTTTAGAACAGAGTGGAATATATACAATTTTCTGCAATTTGTGTGGCAAATTATATGTCGGCCATTCAGGTAGGGCTCTAACTACTAGACCGACTTATCATGAAAGGAGTTGGAGACTGAAAAAGAAAGATTGCATCTTTGCTCTGAATGAGTGTCATTCACATGACGTGAAATTTGATGTTCTCCATGAAACAGTTAAGGGCAGAAAACTAACTTGAAATTCTGGCCATTAACAAACATCAATCAAAGAATCTTGCCCTGGTCATTAATGATCAAACACAATTCCATTACTCAGCCTTATTAAAGTCAGTTATAATTTCTTTCACCTTTAGACAGTAAGCTTGCTATTACTGTTCCACACGAACATCCCACAAACTTCTTTCTGCCACTCCCACCCTCCTTTTTCGGTCTGTTCGTCACATTCAGCAGTTTGTCCAGGTTACATAGCAGCCGGCGCAGTTACTCACTTGGAGAATATCTTTGGGTTATACATTCATATAGTTTTAATATTTGAATATACTGTAATATAAGATTTATTCTTCAGTCTCCCTTTGTGTATTATATTACGCTTGTGTTTTGTATCAATGTAGTCAAAAGTGTCACATATTTTTGTACAGCAATCTTTGTGCATCTATGAATTCTCGCTGAAATTGAGTGGACTATTTGTTTAGTGTTAAGTGATCTGACTATGGCCTAAGAAGTCGAAATCCTGTTCATAACTAACTATTATTATGGCACATTAGTATTTTGTATTCATACTATTAACACTATGAAATGCATGGCAGAATGTACTTAGAATTGTACCAAGCGTTAAGCTGTCGGCACATGGGACGAGGCAGTTAATGATAACGTACACGGAGACGGGATGTCGAACGAGACGAAAGACAGAGCAGTCGATGAGCAGTCGACACACGGGACGAGCTGACTAACGTGATTTTGTGCTCTCTGTGCGCTCCAGAGGCTATATTTGGCTCACAAACAATGCAATTTGTCCCCGAAAATGGAAGCGCTTAAAATTACTAGGTTAGCTATGTTAAAACGCACGTTTTCTTCCTTGTTTATATGCTACTCGTATTTTTCTGTCTGTTGTATACATAGATATAAACTTGAATATTAAAAACTTCAGTATCTGTGTACATCTAATGAGGTAAAAAGGAGAGACATATGTCCGAGTCAATCAGGACATCGGCTTATAAAGCTGACCAAATCGAACAAAATAACTTCTGGCAGAAAACGCACTTATATTTACGTAACATTAAGTGTTACAGAAATTATTTCTATTAACTGCTAAAGAAAGTCCTTCAACCTTTTGGAAAAGATGAAGACGAAGAAAACAAAATTTAGATACATCAGGACAAGAGCCCTTTACCAACCTAATCTCTGCACTGTGATATGGTGCCTCTACTCTCTACGCTTCTTTTTTGCCCACTTTTATCATCACTGTTCTCATCATTTGGTACGGGCGAACTTCATTTGACACCCCTTCAAGTCCGTCATTGAATACTTCCTCAGTTTCTTTTATTTCAGAGGGCAGCCATCCGTTTAACCGAACACGCTGAGCTACTGTGCCGGTAAATCACTAGGCTGTAGCATCGTTGTAAGAGACTTTGTATTTCATCTTATAGTCTTCTATAGGGTTTAATCACCGGTACGTTATTAGTTTTAAATATTTTCAACATTTCGCGGCCCTGTTAGCAACTGTATAAATATTAATATTAATTTTAATAACCAACAGCCTCAGCTGCACCGTTTACCTAGAATTTACCTAGGTTTCATTCGGGATAACCCAACTTAAGTTCCAGTACAGCACTCGTGGCTGCCGCATCGCGGTTGCGAAGTGAGCCCGAGGCAGTTTCAGATACGTTTTTACAGTCTGACGGTAATTTATGGATTTGTAGTTTTAGATTGACGATGTCCACTATGGACAACGGTAGTTACTTTTATTCTGAAGAAGGTTGAGTTATCCCGACTGAAACCTAGGTAAATTCTAGGTAAACGGTGCAACCGAGGCTGTTGGTAATTAAAATTAAAATTAACGTTATTAGTTTACATGTAATTATAACATATCGTATCAAGATCGACACGTTATTCGTGAACCTTTTAATGTGCCGTTGCCTTAAAACGGCATACTCTGACAACACGCGAGTCACAATGCGACAATAACTAAATAATAAAGTTCTTTAACAACCAATATGACGTTTCAAAAAATGGTTCAAATGGCTATGGGACTCAACTGCTGAGGTCATTAGTCCCCTTGATCTTAGAACTAGTTAAACCTAACTAACCTAAAGACATCACAAACATCCATGCCCGAGGCAGGATTCGAACCTGCGACCGTAGAGGTCTTGCGGTTCCAGACTGCAGCGCCTTTAACCGCACGGCCACTTCGGCCGGCCAATATGACGTTTCCCGTAGTTTTATCACAGCAAATCATACCAATAATGATTCAAGAATGTCAAATGTGTGTGAATTCCTAAGGGACCAAACTGCATAGGTAATTAGTCCCTAGACTTACACACTACTTAAACTAACTTATGCTAAGAACAACACACACATCCATGCCCCAGAGAGAACTCGAACCTCCGGTGGGAGTGGCCGCGCAGTCCGTGACAGAACGCCTCAAACCCCGTGGCTACTCCGCGCGTCATTAATGATTCGTTCCCGAAACATTCATCTGCTGTTGCTTAGAAACAGCATATGTTCATGGGATGTAAGTTATAAAATAAAACCCACCGAATATTGGCTTCTTCTGAACAACACAAATACAATATTACCTCTTGCTTTCTGCGAGCCTCAGGCTTTCTGCTTGTGACGTAGGGAGTGTCCTTGTTTCGAATTGCTTCTACTTTACATGACACGTCACCGAAATATCGCGGAACTTATTTTATGTTTCACGTGACGAAATGGCTCCTCAACATGAAATGGCAGTAAATGGCGTCACAAAACTCACGTCACCGTTAGCTAACTCATCTCGTTTGCCGACGGCTTTAGTGTTTCTTCGTACTCGAACTGCCAGTAAAGTGCAAAGGGGTATAACGACTTAAATGCCTCTTTGTGGGCTGCAATTAATCTGCCTGCGAAAGGATGGTGAATGTCACGACTGAACAAAAGTACAATAGAAAATACAGGGTGATTCAAAAAGAATACCACAACTTTAGGAATTTAAAACTCTGCAACGACAAAAGGCAGAGCTAAGCACTATTTGTCGGCGAATTAAGGGAGCTATAAAGTTTCATTTAGTTGTACATTTGTTCGCTTGAGGCGCTGTTGACTAGGCGTCAGCGTCAGTTGATGCTAAGATGGCGACCGCTCAACAGAAAGCTTTTTGTGTTATTGAGTACGGCAGAAGTGAATCGACGACAGTTGTTCAGCGTGCATTTCGAACGAAGTATGGTGTTAAACCTCCTGATAGGTGGTGTATTAAACGTTGGTATAAACAGTTTACAGAGAATGGGTGTTTGTGCAAAGGGAAAAGTTCTGGACGGCCAAGAACGAGTGATGAAAATGTAGCACGCATCCAGCAAGCATTTGTTCGCAGCCCAGGAAAATCGACTCGCAGAGCTAGCAGAGAGCTGCAAATTCCACCTGTTAGTGGCCCGTGACAGAGCACTTCATCACTGGCCTCCAAGAAGCCCTGATCTTACCCCCTGCGATTTTTTCTTATGGGGGTATGTTAAGGATATGGTGTTTCGGCCACCTCTCCCAGCCACCATTGATGATTTGAAACGAGAAATAACAGCAGCTATCCAAACTGTTACGCCTGATATGCTACAGAGAGTGTGGAACGAGTTGGAGTATCGGGTTGATATTGCTCGAGTGTCTGGAGGGGGCCATATTGAACATCTCTGAACTTGTTTTTGAGTGAAAAAAAACCTTTTTAAATACTCTTTGTAATGATGTATAACAGAAGGTTATATTATGCTTCTTTCATTAAATACACATTTTTAAAGTCGTGGTATTCTTTTTGAATCACTCTGTATGTGCCTCTTGATTTTCTGAAGCAGTTTCCACTGTTCAGCCGCTTTATTATAGCTGACGAATAATGGATTTTCGAATACGATACCCAAGACAAAATATGAAGCGAGTGGCACACAGCAAACTTTCGCCCTCTCCAGAATGCGAGAATCAACAACTCATGAGTCAAACCAACGTTCATTTGCCTTCTTGAACTCCCGAGGACCGTTCACACAGATTTTTTGCCCTGAGTAGAAACTGTCGATAAAACTTTTTATCGGGAACTTTACGGACTCAGGAAAAGCGGAAAGGTGGGATGTGTGTGTCAGGCATTGCACACTCTTGTTTGCTGCACCACGACAACGCTCCGTCACAGGTCAGTCTCTATCAGCGCACTTTTTGTTGACGAAAAATAACATTTCTGTCGTTCCACACATCTCTCTCCCTATGGTTTAATTCCTCCTGTTCAAAAAATACTCGAAAGGGCGGCAGTTTCGTAGTTTTGATAATATCCAAAAGAGCGTAACCGACAAGTTGCAAGTATTGCATCCAAAGTACTCCAGGACCGCTACAAACATTGGGATGAATACATAATTCGCTTTGAAACTGCTAAAGGCATTTAAAGAGTGTCCCATAACGAAGGCAGCTTTCAAATGTTCACCATGTCCATCCCACTACGTTGACAGCAGTGAACATTGCATGATTTTCATCTGTGTCCCTTGTGCTTAGTGATGAAGTGCTTTTTGATGGAACAGAGCGTCGTCATAGAGGAAAAAAAGTTACAAATATGGTGAGTGTTGTGCGGACGCTGTCCCCAAACACTGTAAAATGTTTGGCCAGTGCAACTCATCGAATAAGCCTACTGCGATGAGACCCATGTCACCGAAGCTAAGCTCTGTCGTGCTTGGCTAGTACTTGGATGGGTCACCGTCCCGGTCTGCCGAGCGCTGTTGGCAAGCGGGGTGCACTCAGCCCTTGTGTGGCCAATTGAGGAGCTACTTGACTGAGAAGTAGCGGCTCCGGTCTCGGAAACTGACATACGGCCGGGAGAGCGGTGTGCTGACCACATGCCCCTCCGAATCAGCATCTGGTGACTCCTAAGGGCTGTGGATGATACGGCGGCCGCTCAATACCCTTGGTCTTAAAGGCCTGTTCGGACGGTGTTTGATGAGACTGACTGCTGAACCTGAAAAAAAGATTCGGTTGTGGACATTAAACCCTCGAGGCGTGCACGTGTTAGCCATTTTGCAAAACACATCGTCATTGCGAATGATATTGTTGCGGTTGAGTCCTGTGAAATGTATTCGTCGACGTTCACAACAGTGGATATTTCCAAAAGCAGAAAGTAACGAGTTCTGAAAGAATATCAGCCCATTTGGGCCAGTGGTTGTTTATAAAACAAACAGCGGACAACAATTTCATCAAGAAAATAAAGTTCATTGAAGAGGCGCCCTTTCTGTTGACTGCCTTGTGAGCAAGTAGATTTGCAGGTTTTGAGGCACAGAAAACTCTCGAATAATTATCGAGGAGCCATTACATTGACAGTGTGCTACTCTGTGGTGTGGGTGCGGGCTGAGGGCGTAACTGGGCCGTTCTTCTTCTTAGGTGGCATCGGAAACACATTAACGGTGACGGCGAATGCTACTGCGATATATTTTGTGAGTTCCTGTACTCTGAACTGGATCATGTGAATGAGGAATAGGTTTAGTTTCAACAACATGGCTCACCCTGTAACACACCGGTTGCAAAAATGGACTTGATGAGAGAGAGGTTCCCAGTCAGGTCTTGTGGTCTGACACCAAATGACTTTTTAGTGTGGGGATATTTGAAATCACTTGTATACGCCAACAAACCACGATCAGTTCCAGAGCTCAACACCGAGATTCAGCGTCTAACTTCAGAGCTGTAAGTGCAAGTATGCAGAAGAGTTGTTGGAAAAAAAGTGAAATGTCGTGTGGCTAGGGCCTCCCACCGGGTAGACCGGTCACGTGGTGCAAGTCTTTTTAGTTGGCTTGCATATCGATGAGGATGAGATGACGTTGAAGACAACACAACACCCAGTCCCTGAGCGGAGAAAATCCCCTATCGAGCCGGCAATCGAACCCGGGCCCCTTTGCGTGGCAATCTGCCACGCTATCGATGCGGACGATTCTGGAAAATTTCAACGAAAGAACGCGAGAGTGGAGGGAACTTGAATAATAGCATACTTCATGCATGATCACAGGTAAATTTCTTAATTCATCAATGAATTTCTACGTTATTATGCACTCAAAAGTTCCTTTCTTGTTTGTGGATATGGTTAGATTATATTGCTTTGCCATTACGTTAAGGACTATATAGCTTGGTCAAGGATGTTTCCGTATCCGCGAGTCTAGCCCGGTCATCTGCAAAAAGTATTGAGTTAAAAAACTGTACACCTCGGTGTTAGGAATCTTCCAGTTTCTTTTGCCATATATTGACAATGTCACTTATATATTTGTTAAATAGTTTGGCCGATAAATGAGGGCCGGCCGAAGTGACCGTGCGGTTAAAGGCGCTGCAGTCTGGAACCGCAAGACCGCTACGGTCGCAGGTTCGAATCCTGCCTCGGGCATGGATGTTTGTGATGTCCTTAGGTTAGTTAGGTTTAACTAGTTCTAAGTTCTAGGGGACTAATGACCTCAGCAGTTGAGTCCCATAGTGCTCAGCGCCATTTGAACCGATAAAGGAGACTTTTGTCTGCCTCCTTGTGTGGTTATTCTCGCTCCTGTATTAATGGTTCAGCTGATGTGCATCTTGATACTGTTATCAGCAGACAAACTCTGAATTGGCCGTATTAAACGCTGAGAAGTACCATGTATCTTAGAGCAAAAATCATAGTAGAGAATAAAATACCGAAACAATCCAATACATTCAGCTACCTCGGCTGTAATATCTCTAATGCTTGCGACAATGACCGAGCGAGGTGGCGCAGTGGCTAGCACACTGGACTCGCACTCGGGAGGGCGACGGTTCAATCCCGCGTCCGGCCATCCTGATTTAGGTTTCCCGTGATTTCCCTAAATCGCTCCGGGCGAATGCCGGGATGGTTCCTTTGAAAGGGCACGGCCGACTTCCATCTCCGTCCTTCCCTAATCCGATGAGACCGATGACCTCGCTGTCTGGTCTCCTCCCCCAAACAACCCAACCACAACCCCCTTTGCGACAATGAAGAGGAACTACACTGTCCAGTCAACGTGACCACCTATCAGAGGGCTGGATAACCATCTGCTGTAGCGTGGAGCGCTGCGAGACGTGCAAGAAGAGAGTCATTAAGTTTCTGGAAGGTGCCGACAGGGATGTGGAGTTGTGCCGCAAGGGCTCAAAATCATGAAAAGTTCAATTTTTCCTTTTTTGCGTTTTCTGAATCTGCAGACTATTACCTTTTAATAGATATGTAATTTATTCAATTCCGAAGACTACAACTATTTTTAAATTTTTTTTTGAAATGTGTTCTACATGGGCGTGACCCACTGTGGCGCTGTTAAACTGCTGTCAAATGGTGTTATTATTAACGTCCGTGTTCATCAGGTACATTTTAGTCTGCCTCATGCAATAATGGAGGTGATAAAACCTATTTTCAGAGACTTAGCAGCACCTGAACTGTTGAAAAAGTGTATTCACGGAAAAACTCAAAACCCCAATGAAAGTGTAAATATGGTCGAGAATCCCCAAGACTGTATTTGTTGGAATAGAAACACTTCACTTTGGTGTGTATGATGCTGTTGCGACTTTCAATGATGGCAACATTGTAAGGTGCAAGGTATTTAGAAATATGGGAATGAAGATAGGTTCTAACATGGTACGAGCGATGCTTGCTTTAGACAAGGAACGCCTTCGGGCTGCAGACAGGGCTGTAAAGAGTCTAGAAATACAAGCAAGAGTAAACAGGAGGAGGAACAAGAGGAAGCTGGAGGAGGAGTTTGCAGAGGATGAAGATAATCCATCCTATGGACCTGGAATGCACTAAAAAGTTAATCCAATCTTTGTCGCTCGATTCCCAAAACTTTTATTTTCTCATACTAATTACATGTTTTCTAAGGATCTTCCAAACATATTTGTTTCAAACTTTCAGTAAATGTTACACAGTACCTTCTGCATAATTTAACACAGCCTTTTTTCCAAAAAAACTGTATATTTTTTAATATATAAATAAAAAATTGCAAAAAAATTTTGCGAATTTTCATTACAATTGAAAAAAAATCATCTTTAATAACTGAACTAAAATTTTGTAAAATCCCTGTGTTAAGTTGTAGCCCATATTCCAATCAATAATCTGTAAAAAGTTCAACTTCCTACCTCAAATACTTTGTGAGGAAAGATGTAATTTATAAGCGTTATTTTAACATTGCAAGTATAGGGCGTTCCGGAGCCCCTTAACTGCGTTTCACGGTGGAGGATCCTTGGCGCGAACAGCCCGATCTAGGTGGTACTACATATTCTTCATTAGGTCTAAATCCAAGGAGTTTGCTGGCCGGGGGAGTACGGTAAACTCATTCTGGTGCCCTTCGAACCACACAAGTACACTGTGAGCTGTGTGACACTTTGCATTATCCTGCTGGTACATGCCGTTGTGCTGAGGAAAAGCAAACTGCATGTAGATGACGACATGGTCCCCAAGAACTTTTCTTGATCCGTTGTGTGTTCCAGAGCGACGAGATCATCCAGGTAATGCCACGGAAATATTTCCCAGCTCATACCGCTGCCTCCTTCGTCCTGGACCATTCCGCAGAATGTTGCAGGGCCGTACACGCCAACTGCCATTTGGCTGATGGGGAGTAAAACGTGATTCATCTGAAAAGGCCAACTGTCGCCACTCAGTGGATGTTCAGTTACGGTACTGGAGTACAAATTCCCGCCGATGAGCAGCAGTCAGCAAGGGTGCATAAACCAGTAGCCTGCTGCGGGGGCTCATACGCGGCAACGTTCGCTGAACAGTCATTGAGGAGACATTGTTGGTAGACCCTCGGCTCATCTTGGCTGTCGGCTGCTCAACAGTTGCACGTATATCCGTCTCCCCCCCCCCCCCCCTTCCCCCAGTCAACTATTGTCCGTTGTGCACCACAATTGCCTCGGCGGTTTTGGACACCGCCGTTTTCTCATGGACGCTATATTTTAGCCACTGCGGCATGCGAACAGTTTACAAGAGCCTTTTCGGAAATTTTTCACCCTTGGCCCAAAAGCCACTGATCATGCCGTTTTGGACGCCAGATAAATCGCTCCGTTTCTGCATTACGACAAAGAGTGTTCTACGTTCCTCGTACTCCAGCACGCTTTACATCCCCAACTTCTAGTATTGCACCTTGACGCCGGACGTAGGTACCGATCACATTAATGTGACTGGTGCGTGTTCGAAGTTACTTACACATGTTAGGTACTACTGAGAGAACACTCGTGAATAAAACCAGGTAAAGACAGTACTTAAATTTTATAACGCTATGACCCTATCTTTACTACTGTGTGGATCAGAGATACGCACTTCAACGAAGAAACAATGAATTGAAGTGGCAGAAATAAGACTTCTAAGACCTTTGGCGGAATACAAATTAGAAGAGGAACAGTGGAAAAGATTCAGCTACACAGGAAGGAACGACTTGGCTGTCTACTACGTAAGGATCAAAGCCAAATACCAGTGGAAACCCATCATTCCAGACCTAACGGGAGAAAAAGAATATAAAGAACACGAAAAAAGTCGTGCGATCGACTTTAAATTGCCTGGTTTCGAAACAGGCAAGCGAGTCTAACCCGAAAATGTACATGATGATGAAGCTGGGTTCTCTATGAGACACCCTTTACTCTGAAAGAGACTGCTCTGGAGCGTAAAAAGAAAAAACCAATCATATGCCCCATTACTTTTCTAACGTACATCGTATGGCATACGTGACTTACTGGAACCTTGTTTTCATTATGGAGCCTTATGATGATTTGACATACCTCACATTACTCTCTTAGGACGGTAGTATCAGGGCAGTTCAATAAGTATTGCAACACTTTTTTTTTCTCGGCCAATTTTGTTTGAAAAAACCGGAAATTTCTTGCGGAATATTTTCAAACATTCCCGCTTCGTCTCGTATAGTTTCATTGACTTCCGACAGGTGGCAGCGCTGTACGGAGCTGTTAAAATGGCGTTGCAAACAACGGGCAGTGATCGAGTTTCTTTTGGCGGAAAACCAGGGCATCTCAGATATTCATAGGCGCTTGCAGAATGCCTACGGTGATCTGGCAGTGGACAAAAGCACGGTGAGTCGTTGGGCAAAGCGTGTGTCATCATCGCCGCAAGGTCAAGCAAGACTGTCTGATCTCCTGCGTGCGGGCCGGCCGTGCACAGCTGTGACTCCTGCAATGGCGGAGCGTGCGAACACACTCGTTCGAGATGATCGACTGATCACCATCAAACAACTCAGTGCTCAACTTGACATCTCTGTTGGTAGTGCTGTCCCAATTGTTCACCAGTTGGGGTATTCAAAGGTTTGTTCCCGCTGGGTCCCTCGTTGTCTAACCGAACACCATAAAGAGCAAAGGAGAACCATCTGTGCGGAATAGCTTGCTCGTCATGTGGCTGAGGGTGACAATTTCTTGTCAAAGATTGTTACAGGCGATGAAACATGGGTTCATCACTTCGAACCTGAAACAAAACGGCAATCAATGGAGTGGCGCCACACCCACTCCCCTACCAAGAAAAAGTTTAAAGCCATACCCTCAGCCGGTAAAGTCATGGTTACAGTCTTCTGGGACGCTGAAGGGGTTATTCTGTTCGATGTCGTTCCCCATGGTCAAACGATCAACTCTGAAGTGTATTGTGCTACTCTCCAGAAATTGAAGAAACGACTTCAGCGTGTTCGTAGGCACAAAAATCTGAACGAACTTCTCCTTTTTCATGACAACGCAAGACGTCACACAAGTCTTCGCACCCGAGAGGAGCTCACAAAACTTCAGTGGACTGTTCTTCCTCATGCACCCTACAGCCCCGATCTCGCACCGTCGGATTTCCATATGTTTGGCCCAATGAAGGACGCAATCCGTGGGAGGCACTACGTGGATGATGAAGAAGGTATTGATGCAGTACGACGTTGGCTCCGACATCGACCAGTGGAATGGTACCGTGCAGGCATACAGGCCCTCATTTCAAGGTGGCGTAAGGCCGTAGCATTGAATGGAGATTACGTTGAAAAATAGTGTTGTGTAGCTAAAAGATTGGGGAATAACCTGGTGTATTTCAATGCTGAATAAAACAACCCCTGTTTCAGAAAAAAAATGTGTTGCATTACTTATTGAACTGCCCTCGTAATAAAACTAACGCCCCTTCGCCTAGAGATTTGGATGATAAATCACACACAACTGAATGCTTATACAGTGCGAATTTTTTTATAAGCTACTACGGGTGATCATGGAAATGTAAAGAAGGCGTATCCGTTCTTACTACTACATCTCTCGAAATATCGGGATATTCTCAATTCAATAGAAGCTGAATAAAACTCTCAGCGAATGAATTGGTCTCGCTGAGTTTTGAGAAGCCTGTCACAGAGGTGTGGCACAGTTGGCGCCCCTGGGAGGTCCCGCTATCGGTCCCTTATCGGGCTGCTCTTTGCCTCTTCCGCCTTTTCCCACGGGCGCGCCGCTTCCCTTTCCCTTTCCTGTGGTCCCTATCACTGTGGGACATCGTTTCCTCGCGGCTTTCTCTCTCCCCTTCCGGGATGTAGCCGAGGTCACGCGCTTTGCTCTCCGTATCTGTTGCGAGCGTAATTGGATCAGGGCAAGAAGACTCGTCCGATAGACTCACACTGACACTCGTCCCTCGGTATTTTTCTTCGTGAAGTGTTTCCTGTTCCCACGTTACCGTTTTCTCGAGTTGTCATCTGTTCGTAATGAATAAGTTAACATCGCTCACCGTCGTAGTTGAGTTCAACATTACCGGTGGCGTACTTACTTCGGGTTCCCCTGTATCATGTTGCTGCATCAAAAACATAATCTACGTTAGAACTCACGAAAGTGACTGAACTGTAACGAACACTATTTCAGAGTTCTACTGTAGTGCCAGGCACTGCTTACAGACACATAAAACATCAATGAAACTGCCGTAATCATATCTTCGTGCTGATTGTCTCTGACATGTAAACCATCTCCGAGCCACTAGTTACTTTAGTGCTAAGTGTTCCTTCTGCCAACCATGCAATAGAAACTGTCGTTATGCTCGAAAGTGGTACATATACAAGCTGATTGAAAGTACCTGGCCACCCCTACGTAATGCGAAACTGACCACTAGACGTTATGAGAGATGTACCTACCAGTATAAAAGTAGAGGAGCAGTAACAGTAGAATGGGTCGGTAATGAGAACTCAGTGACTTCCTACATGGATACGTTAGTCGGTATCACCTGAGTAACAGAGCCAAATACTAAATTTTTCCAAGTCAACTGTTGGTGACGTGATTTTGTAGGATTCGCGAACGAAAAACCGCACCTATACTGAGGGCAGGCAGACCTAATGTACGGAAGGACAAGAACTGTCGAGCACAGCGGATGGTTGATGTAAGAAATCGCATGAAATCAGCAGAAGGAATCACTCGTTAGTTCCAGTGTTACCAGCAGCCCATGAAGCACAATTGCTGTGCTTAAGGAGATATAAAGAGTGGTGTACAATAGTGAACTAACTCCAGTTGTCACACGGAATTTTGAATAGGACTGAATTAGCGTATTCTGGTGGTTTGGTTCTGCCGGAGTGGAAGGAAAAAATTAATATTAGCGTCATGTGAAATAAAGGGGAATATACAGTGAAATTTACGCTTAAATATCAACATGCTGAAAATAATCTAAAGCATTCAATATATGAAACAAACAACGGAGAAGGACAGCATCGTAGCGGATAAGCATACCAAGGTAACTACAAAAACCCAACCTGGTGACACAAGTTATGAACTACGGAGAAAATTACAAATAAATCAAGAAATTAAGGATAAAATTCGCTATACAGAAGAGCTTACTCAAGACTCATACATAGCACACCTAGGGCTAAGTAAAAGTGTTACTCCTTTAACATTTGATTGCGTAACTACATTTATAGACAAATATGTATGGCATACTAGTCGGAACATACGAGATGTACATACAAAGAAAATTAATAATCCAACGTACACACAACACCAAACAAATAATCCGGCACATGAATGCTCGTCGCCTTCTGCACATGCATAAAAAACTCTCAGTAACATACAGTACACAGAAGATGAAATGGACCTATTGCACACAGGACTAAAATACAAAGCTGAACCTAAGTTGCATAGTAAATCCATCACGCTACAGCTACAACCAAACGTGCCAGTGACAAGGCAAAGCTACCGAAATGGTAGCAAAATGTTTTAACAGTTAAAGTTGCTAATATTATAGGAAAATAATAACAAAGCAGAAAAGCATGTACTCATCAATTGGAAACAGAACACATTACTCTCACTAAAATAAACCATAAACTAATCAATAACAACACAATTGCAGAAAAATCTGAAAGGGCGATAGTACAGTTATACTAAACCACAATGAATACATAAATAAACCAAAAACTTTTTCAAAGCCAATAACATTACAGAATTAGCAAATAATCAACCAATACATACGAAGTACAGACAAAAAGAGCTATAAGAATTGTCACATTGTAACAGACTAAAATCAAGATCCGAAGAATAACAATACTATGAGGCCAGCCGGAGATACATAAATCGTTAATCCGAATACGCAAGATTTTAAACTGTATAAACATCCCATTTTACATGCTGAACAAATAACTCAACACATATCTAACAAAAATATATACCTAAAATAAAAAATTCTAGAACATTGTCAAGTACCACAAAATACATACCAATTCCACACAGCACCAAATTCTTTTCTTTTGATACTACGAACTTATACACTAACATTTCCGTGAAAGAAGGAATACAAATTCTTGAAAACAACCTCACACAATATAGAAATATACCTATCACAGGAATATGCAAATAATAGACCTTCTCAACTACTATTCTAAACTATTTAAAATTTCATCAAAAAGTTGTACACAGGCCAGCAGAGTGACAATGGGCAACAGAATACCCAGCATGACAGCAGACATCTTTCTTAACACACTGGAAGAAAATTTTTTGGTTCTCGCTCGCCGCTCCTAAACAAATTATACACTATTATATATACGACAAAGACACCTTATTATGTACAGACAGAAACAATTTATACTCCCAAATGATCCATCAAGCACTGAATAACTTGCATTCAAAAGTGAAATATATCATGGACATGGAAACAAATAAATCTATAAACGTCCTAGATCTAAGTATTAACGACAGTAACAACAAACCAACTTCTGAAATTTGTAAAGAGAAAAAAAAAGAAAAAACTATAACAGACACCGTAATCCGAAATCCAAAAAGTACGTCTGTTTCCACTCACTGATTAATATGACTGCTAGAACAACCAGCTGTTCACAAAGAAATAACTATACTCCAGCACGTAGTCTACAAAACAGTTTCAACCCAAACATAGCCCAAGAATTATACAAAGAAGAAACAGAACCCACCAACCAATCAATAAAGAGTAATGTAATACTAACAAGAGAAACCACAATCAAACAAACAACAGCGTAGGTATCAGCAGTCTGCATGGGATAACTGTCAACCTAGTTGAGCAAATACAAACAAAAAAAAAATGCATCCATCAAAACTAGCATTCACAACTACCAACAGCCTAAACACCAGACTCCACATTGGAAGAACAAAGATACCAGAATATGTCATTCCAGGAATATACAGATTTACATGTGACAACAGTAACAAATTTTACTTTGGAGAAACAGGATAAAATTTTAACATCACATTTAGAGAACATACTAGAAATTGTTTTAGCAGCCAGTAGAGTTTCCTCATGCATTTAAAAACCAAAACTATAAAGACGACAAAGTCGAAACTGCACTTATCTCCTACATGGTAGGAAAAGGACTTTTCATGAATATATTGAAAAAATTTGAAATGGATATACTTTTGAAAAATTATCCGCACGACGTGTTAACCGAATAGATGGACTTCAAACATAAATTTTACCTAGTAAATTTTGTTGACGTTCTGAAACATGGCAATGGATAAAAAATAAAGGACCAAAGTTTATGCAAACAACTGAACTATAGGCTACCCAAACAATAGCTAGTTAGCTATAACCATTTTGTACATATACAGCAGCTCTGAGAACCGTCGACTGGATGCGAAAGTACTATGTGACTTTATTTTATCACCATAAAAACCACGACAGTTGACAAAAGGTTTCATCAGTGATGCTGTATGTACGTCTCACCCAGCTGGACGCAAGCAAACACGTAGAATTAGCTTCATAGACAAATATCCGTCCAATATCACTACTTCCTTTGGTTTCGTCTCATGAGGAAGAATAGGTTACCATTCCTCAGACACTTAAACAGAAGTGTCTTCAGCAGAGTTAAAGCTGTCACGAAGGCAAAGCGTGGACTCATCCGATATTTATGTCCACTAATAGGTGCACACTTTGGATCAGAAGGCGTGTGAAGTCCATATCCTGTTGTGGAGGATGAGAGAGAGAGTCACCAGAAGTGAACTTTTTTGTGCGAAGGACAGACGCCGAATTTACGGGTTATTGCTTCCTTGCATCGAGAAAGTCATTCTGTTCAAGATATCTCATTTGTTTGAGCTCAGAATATGTTTTTTTATCTCGACTGATGGGGACAATCTCTGATAACTCAATAAGGGCTTCAGTGTATCGCTGCCATATCCTCTTCTTAAAATGCCCATCTTTTTAAAGTCCACTGTCTTTTTATAGAAAAGATTGGTCTTATTTTCTTTTGTAACTCTTATACATTTCACATTTTTCCATAAGAACCGTTCTCCTGGGGCATTATGTTCATTTATTTGTAATGGACACTTGGGAAATCCTCACGAAGCAAAAAAAATCTTCCTGTTTCATTCAAGGACTTTAAAAAGCTTCTTTTTCCCCATTTACCTTAGCAGTTGGGCCCAATCATGTGGATGGAGGATGCAACTTCTAACTTTTTATTCGATCTTTCAGTTAGTGTGTGATCTGTGTTGCGCTCCATGTGCGTGTGACCTGCCGCTCAAAATCTGTGGTCAATGATTTCCAGTGGGGAGTGATCTTTAATAACGCATAGTAGCATGGCGACTATGTGAGAGTTTTTGTTCTGACAGCCACATGTCAGAATACATTATACACCGATTGATATGTGAAGGCAAAACAGTTAGATATTTCACCAAGAATGATGGTTACCTGATCACCTCCTCGGCCAGCCTCGTCTTCACTCCACACGCAGCAGTACGCTTGTCCTTCCTTGAGATAATGCACTGCTAGATTAAAAGTCCAAAGGAGACGTCAGTTCTTGGTTGAACGGTCAGTCCAGTCTGGAACTCCAACTTTTGTTGATCTGAAGCACGATAAATCTTCATATGAAAGTTATCACATGTGTGACATGTATCCTGGATGGGTTTCTTGAAAAGAAAGTTTAACTGATGGAAAATGTTCTGGCAGATCGTTTGAATTACAGGCTGCTCTGATTGGCCACACTTGCTTATGTATTCTTCATACATTTTTGAAATCGTTTCTTTAGATGGGAGGTAACTTTTTGTTGAAGTTTTCTTTGTGTAGTGGCTGTTGTGTGATGGTATGGAGAATATGTGCTGCCTGGCTCAGTCGCTTTTTGAATCAGAAAATTTGTTTTTAGGTGGACGTTTCCCTGTGTTATTCCTATCAATAATGCTGGAGCATGAATCTTGCATTTTTGAAAAAAAAAAATGCCTATAAACTTGATACTGATATCAAGAGTCCTCATGAAACATGCTTTACAAATACCTCGTATTTGTTCATTGTTCTGAAAGTAATGCATGTGGCTCATGAATCTAATTTTCTGCTTGTTAATATCTTCAACTCTCTCTCCTTCTGTCTGCTTTCTTGCAGTCATAATAAGTTGCTAACAAAAGGGGAAGCCCAGTGTGACAGCTCTAAAGAGATTGAGTTCTGTTGCTTTTCGGCTGATCGTTGTGTAAGAGAAACCCATTCATTACACAGTGGATGTTTCTATGTAAAGTATGATGTATGTACACTTATGAAACAGAAATAGAGAATATGTATGAAACACTATTAACTGCCTGTCATGATATTCGTGAAAGCTGTTTGTAGAAAAAATTCTTGAAAAATTATTTCCCTTTCATTGTCCAGCAAACGGTCACTACACTTATATCTACATTCACTCATTTCTTTCGATTGCTTGGTTTGCACTCGTTTTCCACTGATTGTTATGCCTCCCCTCTATTTCTACACAGTTTTCTGTTAATTTTTATCTCACACGTTTCCTTTTTGATGTTTAATATTTTCTTTCTTTGTATCACTCTTCATTACCTACATCATGTACTTCATATGTAAATGTTCCCTGAGCGTCAGCTCTGTTGTTTCTGCGTTTCCTTTTTCTCGAAGTTTCAGTTATAGTACCACTATCTGTTGAACTATCGGATTTGCACTATTGCTCATATGATGGATCTCAATCAGAGTTATCAGATGTGAACAAAACATTCAAGGCGTCATTAGGCCGTGATGGAGCCAGGCTTGAATCTAATGAAGAAAACTAAGTATATCTAAGTACGTTAAGACTGTCAAAATTTATGTGGTGTCATTTCAGAGTATTATTTCAGAACGTATGACATCTATGACATTCTGGTCCCTATGTGGGTAACAGAAAGAGGTTCCATTAAACCTTACCCCCGGTGCTGACTTTTGTTGTTTCTACTTCTTTCAAGTTATCACAATTGTTCCTGCCTAAGGAAACTATTTTGCGAGTCCGTTCACTAATCGTAATCACTCTTCATGCACTTGCGATACTGATGAATAAGATACTGTTTTTACTCAAGTAAGACCACTATGGAGAACACATTCACAATGAATTCACCAACAGCGTGTCTTGATTTCCACTTAGCACCTCTTCATCATTCAATATGCACTGTCAACAATGTCACAGAGCTGTATGGTCCCTGGAATTTCGTGACTAGCGAATACAACAATGAAGCCGACAATGAGACCGAGAAAGTGTGAATCACTGAATATCGTGCGTAGTAAGAACAACAAGACGCCGTGAGGCACCGTTATATCACATTGTGCAGAAGTGTATTTGTAGACATATAATCTTCCACTCACACTGGAAACGAATGGATGGGGGGATGCATCTATGCATGTTACCCCAAATGCACAAAAGAATCCTGGCTACAGTACTGGAAATAGCATTGTACACTTTCTCTCGTATAAAACTGTCACTATCGCCAATAGGGGAGTGGCATTATCTCATTTTTACACAATTCTGCACTTACACCCCTTTGCCCGAAGAAGAGCGATTTATAGCTGTCGATTTTCGTCGCATCAACAAGCTGTTCAATTATTCTAGAATCATCGTTTTGAGGTATCAACATCAAATCGAAAAAAATGGTGTTTGTATTGATTCCAAAGCGAAAAAAAAAATATTTTGAGAAACAATGAAAACATTTGACCCAACAAATGCTTTTCTTTCATAGCTTTTGCTAACACGCTTTTATCCATACGAGCTTCAATTGTTGCAAGCGTCGGAACCTGATAACAAACAGCTACGATTGTAGTTTCCCGTGGACATTTTTGTGTAGTTAGCTTAGAATGGTAAGTTTCCAGTCAAATTGACACTGATATAGCGCATCAGAATTTTTCTGGTCCAGAGTATGTGGCGCGTAGGAAAGTGAATTTTAATTACTGGATTTACTGCCCATAAACAATGGAACTAAAGACAGTGTTTGGTTTAATCGCAACTGAATAGCTGAAGAATGAATTTAGTGTTATACGCAAGTACTGTTGTTTTCCAGGGTTCTGTTTAATAGTACTTAACTGCAGAGGTGCGTGTTATGTGTAGAACTATAGTGATAGTAGTGGAAACTCTGTCGCAGTTGTATGTAATAAATTTGTTAGTTATAATATTAACGATTAACACAATTGCCTGTGTAATAGAAAATAAAATGTAGTGCACCCCTTGATGCTGAAGTCAACATCAGAAATGAGCATGTAGACAGAAAGGTATAAAGTTTATTTAGGTCTACTTATACTAAAATATGTTCTCTTCGCGAGTAATTGGCGTGCTGAAACGTAAGTTGATACACCAGTTATGAACTATGTAGCACTTTCATGTTGTGAAATCTAGGCGGCAGTGGTTGTTTGTCATTTGGCGCAAGTTGTGTTGGTCCTTCGTGGCACCCACTGGAACCATAGCTGTCTGTTTAGACCACAGGCGAGGCAAAATAGCATATGAAACTATTTTATATACAAACATCTTGATCAGCCCGACGTTGAATACCGATTGTGGGCAGCTTATAGAGTACTCATTATATTATTGTTTATTACATTGTTATAGCATTCTTCAGTCTTTTACAGCTTTCGATTGTACACTGAAATATGTGAAGGCAATAGAGAGGATGAGACATAAGTCATTTGTCACTACATCAAATGGATTGGTAGACAGAGAACTACTGAATGCTCTCCGCGATCTCCACATACCACACCAGCGGATTTTTCCGTCTCGGGTGTGCAAAATGACAAGGTTTATTCCCTCAAGATTCC
Organism: Schistocerca serialis cubense; assembly: GCF_023864345.2. Lineage (NCBI taxonomy): Eukaryota > Metazoa > Arthropoda > Insecta > Orthoptera > Acrididae > Schistocerca > Schistocerca serialis. The sequence continues at coordinate 601,925,232 of NC_064645.1, read as the reverse complement.
TGATGTTTACTACTTGAAGAAGAAGAAGAAAAAGAAAAAAAGGAATCCAACCAGAATTTGAATACCAACAGTCCCGGAAGATTTGCGAGAAAATTTGGAAATCAGTGCGTAAACGATGCAGTGTTTGCTTAGAACAGCATGAAAACCACTTTGTGCATCTTTTGTAGGTTCATTGAGTTCTGCATATATTTCTTTGTTGAAAATAAATCTGTATTTTCATTTGTTTAGTATTATTGCATGTAATTTGGTATGTTTAGTATTATTTATTACTGCCTCAAACGCAGTTTTGACAACTGGCTTATGGCTCGTCCTGTATTTTGTTGAACAGGTAAGATTTTAAAAACATGAATAAAATTGTAATATACTTTTCGCGGTTAAGTCATTAATCTGTAGTCTGAACTTACGAACTGGTGTCTTTTCAGAGCCAACACAAACGGTTTTCTATTTAACAGAATTTATTCGTGTATAAATGTAACGAATTGGTTGATACAGATGATTGCAGTGCTTTCACTCAAAATTGGCTTATTGCTCGAGGACCGTTGCGGGGTGAGGGGCCGTGCAGGGGTTAGAAACGTCACCCGCCTGCCACAGTGCAGACACTTTAACGTCTGCTTCATGCTTCCACGAAAGCAAGAGTGACGCACGGATGCGAAGATCAGTTAAATGTTGTTCCTAATCGTAAATGAAAAAGTCTTTTGTACTGGCATGTTAATAAATATCCTACGTGATGCCCCTGTACTGAAAAAAAGAAAATCACTCGTAACACTGAAGTACAAAACAGTAACACAGCAGGGAATTGCTAGGTAATGTTGGCTGCAAGCAAAACCAAATGACTACCGACCGATGCCTTCTGACTTCTAACGATTTAAGTCTCGGGAGCCGATCGGTGAACTTATATTTAATACACTGTATGTAGAAATGTGCAGAAATGTATGAAATATTGTTTAAGTTGCCATTTTCCTTTTCTGATCTACTCATAATTGTGAATTTATCACTTCGCTCTGCGGCTTTACTGGTAATGGTATTTCCGCCGATGAGGTACACATCTGTGTTTGGACTCTTCCCTTGAAAAACAAGAATTTTTATGAAAACGACTGCAATAATCTATTTAGTAACTGTTTTCCGCCTGTTTTGGCCCTGAGAAGAAAACTAAAGACATATGTTGCGCCATTAACATCTAATTTTACTGCATATTTCGCATCTATGGGGAAAATGAGGGAACAGCTATTTGATAGACGTATATAAAAAGTTTGATATTCATTGAGCAGTGAAATGTAAGACGCTTTTTGACCGTACTTGCATCTGTTTGAATGTAAAGAAAGCATACGAGTACACTGAAGTGACACACTGTTACTATTATTCAACTCAATACAACAGTCGTCTTAATAATCAGTTAACATATTCTGGTTACTGCAGCAATATTTTTTTCATTGTCGCTACTGGATTTAGCAAAAATCGTAAGACGTAATGGGTTATTCTGTGTGAAAACTGCAAGTTAAGAATCCTATAAAAATCTCTGAATAAAAGGTGAACCTGGTACCTCTAAAAAAAAGAAATCGTAGTGCATGATTGAATGGAAGTCGCTGAAGAGGGATGTTCAGCCCCGGTAAAAGTCTTTGAACTGGACGCCACTTCGGCGACTTCCGAGTTGCTAACGTATCCCAGTTGCCCAACCAGGGAAGGGGACTTAAAGTTTAACGTGGTGTACGAAGCATGTGTTGTAGTTCCCGGCAAATCAGCAAGGTTTCAGGGATAGGCTACATACGAACTGAAAATCCTCAAGGTCTGAAAAAGATTCGATCCAGCAACTTTTCAGTTTAGAGACATGTACTTTACCACTAGACCACCAAGCCCAACAGTATGAATCTACAGAAAGAACTATAAATGCAGAGTGTTCCAAAAAGATTAATCTTATTTCACAAAACAATAACTTCTACACGAATGAAGATAGAAATTTAGTGTAAATTTTAACTTTCCTATCGAAACAAACGACTTTCCTTGCAGTCAGTTGCTAGTGTTGCCTGTTCGTGTCGTTACCGGTAAATTTTTCCCTGGTATGGCTATCTCGCACGCTCGGTTACAGGAATCATGTACCCGCATGAGCTGGAGATCTGTACGAAGCATTGATATCAGCATGTAAGACAATCTCTTAACAACAAACTGCTTCGACGGTAGATCACCTACAAAGAGGTTTTAATACACTCAATATTTATTGCACAATACTTAGTAATGCGCAGTAATATCGACCGTTTGAGAGCGGTATTGACGGTATGCGCAATATATTGAAGGAGACTGCAGAGCTTTAGAAATATTGATTTTCGCTCAGTACACTGCGCATATATTGCACTGTTGCAGGTGATATAGCACAATACACGGCTGCTCTGCCGAGACCAAGTGATTTGCGGACATGTAAACAACGCCATATGAATGTATCTGAATACTTGAAAGACCGATGAATGGAAATATCTATTGAAGTGCATTCAGAGGACTAGCACTTTTTCAGTAATTAGCTGTAGAAACATTCCATAAAAGTGTCTAACTGTAAGGAAATTATTTGTTTCGGAATCTTTAACCTTATTTACTGCAGAAGTACCTAACAGCGCAAGCTACCATCCTTTACAGTAATGTATCGTACTCTTTTGAAGTTCTTGTCGCTTCCAGCATGTGGAAAGTGAAATCTGATGAGTTCTTGAACAGTATTTTTTTCTGTGTACATAAAGTTTAACAAGGTTCGCTAATTCATTGAAGTATTCCATGTTCGTCCTTACAAAATTCGGAGAATCATTTGGCTCTGTTGTAAGTTCTCAAGGAATGTTGGTATGGCTTCGTATGAAACGCCTTCCAAGCCACCCTACGCACATCAGCGGTACCTCTTGTTTCTCTTTTTGCAGCACGTAGCGACAGAAATCTCATACATGCGAGCTCTACGAATCGATATTCGAAATGTTCGCTACGAAGACAGATCTGTACGATACGACTGTCTGACATAAATATTGAGCAATAATACTGTGCCATTCTTGGACTTGCAATTTCGCGCATATATTGACACAATAGCATCGGGCAATAAATATTGCACGCATGAGAGTCCCTTAAGGAGCGTACAGATCTTCAGTTGCGTCGTTGGTCTCCAATGCTTCTCGCCTCAAGGTATGTGACTTTTTGGATTTGTCAAGAACTCCGTCCACATACTTTCCCTTCCAACAACTTCGGGTGAAATGCGACACCACGTGGCAATAGCAGCGAACGCAGTAACTGCAGAAATACTCGTGTAAGTATAGGACGAGTCTGACTATTATCTGAATGCCTGTCATTCGTCCTGTGCAATACACAATGAACATTTATGAAAGGTAAACGAAAACTTTGAATCTAAACGTAATAGCAAAAGTGCTCCAAGGTAATATTTACATAGACATAAAAGATATTTCTTTGCAAAATGGTATGGTCCTATTGAGATTGAACACTTTGTCGTCCTACGCTACTGTCTTCATTCGTGTACAAGATACAGTACAGGGTGATTCAAAAAGAATACCACAACTTTAAAAATGTGTATTTAATGAAAGAAACATAATATAACCTTCTGTTATACATCATTACAAAGAGTATTTAAAAAGGTTTTTATTTCAATCAAAAACAAGTTCAGAGATGTTCAATATGGCCCCCTCCAGACACTCGAGCAATATCAACCCGATACTCCAACTCGTTCCACACTCTCTGTAGCATATCAGGCGTAACAGTTTGGATAGTTGCTGTTATTTCTCGTTTCAAATCATCAATGGTGGCTGGGAGAGGTGGCCGAAACACCTTATCCTTAACATACCCCCACAAAAAAATCGCAGGGGGTAAGATCAGGGCTTCTTGGAGGCCAGTGATGAAGTGCTCTGTCACGGGCTGCCTGGTGGCCGATCCATCGCCTCGGGTAGTTGACGTTCAGGTAGTTACGGACAGATAAGTGCCAATGTGGTGGCGCTCCATCCTGCTGAAATATGAATTGTTGTGCTTCTTGTTCGAGCTGAGGGAACAGCCATTTCTCTAACATCTCCAGATACTGTAATCCAGTTACAGTAGCACCTTCGAAGAAAAATGGACCAAAAACTTTATTGGCTGAAATGGTACAGAAAACGTTCACCTTAGGCGAGTCACGTTCATACTGAGTTGTTTCCCGCGGATTCTCAGTGCCCCATATACAGACATTGTGACGGTTGACTTTCCCGTTAGTGTGGAAAGTTGCTTCATCACTAAACACAATCTTTGAAACGAAAGATTCATCTGTTTCCATTTGAGCAAGGATAAAATCACAGAAATCGATTCTTTTAATCTTATCAGCTGCAGACAGTGCTTGAACCAATTTCAGACGATAAGGTTTCAAAACTAAGCTTTTTCGTAGGACTCTCCATACACTTGATTGTGGAATTTGCAGCTCTCTGCTAGCTCTGCGAGTCGATTTTCCTGGGCTGCGAACAAATGCTTGCTGGATGCGTGCTACATTTTCATCACTCGTTCTCGGCCGTCCAGAACTTTTCCCTTTGCACAAACACCCATTCTCTGTAAACTGTTTATACCATCGTTTAATACACCACCTATCAGGAGGTTTAACACCATTCTTCGTTCGAAATGCACGCTGAACAACTGTCGTCGATTCACTTCTGCCGTACTCAATAACACAAAAAGCTTTCTGTTGAGCGGTCGCCATCTTAGCATCAACTGACGCTGACGCCTAGTCAACAGCGCCTCAAGCGAACAAATGTACAAGTAAATGAAACTTTATAGCTCCCGTAATTCGCCGACAGATAGTGCTTAGCTCTGCCTTTTGTCGTTGCAGAGTTTTAAATTCCTAAAGTTGTGGTATTCTTTTTGAATCACCCTGTATAATGAAATTGTATCAGTGTTTTTCAAATACCTTCTGTAATACCCGGGCATGCTGAAAAGTAGTGCCTCCGACTTTTTATGTCAAAAAACAAACGTTATTAACATTCTAGACCTTCTTTTCGTCATGTCTACGTATTTGCACCCCTCTGTCGTTAGAGAGCTCCGAAATGCAGCGTGTAAGATAACGTTGTGTAACGCAGATATGTCGATACTTGAGAAACACTTCACTGTAATCTAGTTTCAAATTCGAAGACATCGTCCACACATGGAGCAGCCTCTCCTCCAGCACGGAAATGCCAGAACACACGCGAGCGCAGCAATACCTGCAACAATCTGACGCCTTGGTTTCACTGTCATCGTTTATCCTCCATACAGTCCCGACTTTGTCCCATCCGATTTCCACCTTCGAGGACTTCACTTTGATACTGATGAAGTGGTGCAAGCAGAGGTGAGGTTGTGGCTTCGTCAACAACGTCAAACATCCTTTACTGACGGTATCAACAAACTGGTCTCTCCCTGGGAGAAATGTGTTCGTCAGCAGTCTGACTATGCTGAGAAACAAATATGTAGATTTTTAGAATAAAGATGGAGAATATTAATAACTTTTGGTTTATTTTAAAAAGTTTAAGTGTTTTCACATAACGAATTTGGAGGCATTACTTTTCAGCACGGCCTTGTACAAGAAACGTGTTGTTTTTTGTGATTTTTTGGAGCAAAAAATGATCCAAATGGCTCTGTGCACTATGGGACTTAACCCGTGAGGTCATCAGTCCCCTAGAACTGAGAAATACTTAAACCTAACTAACCTAAGGACATCACACATACCCATGCCCGAGGTAGGATTCGAACCTGTGACCGTTGCGGTCGCGCGGTTCCAGACTGTAGATCCTAGAACCGCTCGGCCACACCGGACGGCTTTTTTGAGGATTTCCTGACAGGAATTTAAAGTGGTACGCATCACGTCAGTATTACTTATTTCGCAAAAGTTATGTTGCTTTAATGCTGCATATGTGTACAGGGTTCTTCATAAGTAACTACGCAGAGGTGTTCAAAATTGTCACCTTTTGTGACTGTTGCTGATGTCAGTACGGTCAGAATAACACGTGCTTCTAATCAACTGAAGTTGCTCGTGATCACGAAGGTGATGACGACACCAGGCCACTTTGGAAATACGTTATATCAGTTCATTTTAGAAATCTGTCCTTTGGGTTGCCTATCTCCAGGCACGATCTAATTTGACCCGACAGTACGGTGTGAATATCGTCAACAAGTTCTGACAAAGCTGCCTCCTAGTGGTACACTGTGCAACTACGCCAAGGTGCGTATTACGAATCGAAAGTTTTAGAGATGCTCCGTCTACTGACATGTGTCTGTTTTCTGTGTGTCTTGTAGTTTGCGTGCAGTCTTCTGAAATCACGGAAGTACTTATGAATAACCCTGTATCATACTAATACACTAGGTCGACCAATAGCGAAAATCAATACTTAATTTCAGCTACTGTTACAGTCATCTCCAGTTTCAATATAGAGTAGTTAACAGCAGTCACTCAGCCGTTTTCCACTCATGGTTTTCATGTAGGTTTCGAATGCCGGCATGACAGCGATAGGTGTGCACACAATCCATATCTATATTCTACGGCAGTCAAGATATTATGTTCTCTACAATCAGCTGGTTGCTGACTTTTTTAGTTCTGCATTATCAAGAAACAGCTTGAACACTAAAGCATCTTTATAACAAAGTTTTACAAGTAACCAAACCTACCGAGAGTAAATGAATGGAGGGCAGTCAATAGATATTCGTCTTCTTTTGGGAAATACTGTTAATTCTATAATTGTTCTTACTGTATTTCAAACGATACCACTTTTCTAAAAACAAGCTCCATCACATTCGAGGAAGATTATGCGAGATAAGTTGCATGTGTGTTTCCACTACGTTGGATTGGTAGGTGTGACGGATTCCCTGGCCAGCTAAGCGACCCTACATCAAGCATCGTAGAGTTTGTCAATTTTCGAAACGGCTATGAAAGCCTTCAGTGCTCACAGGATTATTTCTATCCTATATTTATTTATTGCTGTGCTTTGTTGGATACCAAGTGTCTTATTTCCTGAGGTGAACCACATTACATCACTTTTTTTCCATTTTGTGCCTCTTTACTACATAAGTATAGAAATGGTTGCATTTGCTGTATAGCTATTGAAAAACTATAGTAATGCAAAACTAAAGGAAGTAAGATTTATTTATTTTTTTTTTATTTTTTTTTTTTTAGAAGGTAATGAAAGACATTGGTCTGAATGTAGAATTCCCGTCACTGTCCGCAAACGTGAAACTTTTAACTGTCGTTAAGCATGATGTCCCACGTCCGTTATTATACTCAGTATATGATTTGAATCGTTGATACCATTACTACTGTTGACGCAGAGAGGTTGCGCCGCATGTTGATGGACTGGAATACAAATTAGATGTTTTAGGTGACAGTAAGCCAGATAAACTAAAAAGTATGGTATTGATCTGATTTGTCACTCGAAAATCATATTATAATTGTAAATGTCTTTTGTACACTTCGTTTGTACTAACGCACTACAGGTTATGACAGTGAAATAGTATAACACAATAATTAACTAGAATGATGTTTCACAAATCGCGTTATAAGAAATGAATTATGTATTTATTAGCCCAAACGACATTCTATATGCCGTTTAATATACTTTACTGTTTCACCAGCACAAGTATCACGGTTGCAAGCAATTTTACAAATGTCGCAGAACAACGAAGCAGAGACAAGTCTGGGCATCTGACGATAAATTCTGGCCGGATATTCGATTGTGGAATATTTCAACAATCTGTTTTTGCAGTGGTCAGCACGCAGTCATGTGACCTCTGCTGTGTAGTTAAACAGGGTTACAAGCAGGCGCTAAGCCACGATCATACAACTAGTACCAGTCTCCTCATGTTTGTTGGAAGTTTACCATGTAACTATGTAATCTTCTGGTTTTTATCTGAATCAGGATTATGGCCGAAACACGTAAAACTGGATTATTAAATAAGGGCGCACTGGTTTCCAGTTTTCTCTGTGTTACCATTCCGTCATCTGAGACCAATTCAGAAAACTGCAGACTACGTACCACGCCTTCCTCCTGGGACTTATGGCACACCTTGGTTGACAAGATCTTGCTTGTGAGTTACGAATCTCCCATATAAGTTGCAGCTAAGAGCTCGGTAACAAACGCTCTTAAGAAGTATGGGTTGTAGAAGCGTGGTTTTGAGTGGTTTTTGAGTGTTCCACCAAGATAAAAAAATAGATTGGATCTATGCACTCTTTAATAGTGGACTTAAATTTCTAATAGTGACGTTGCATGGTTCTAATTTGCCTGAACTAAATTTAATTGAATCTCTGAATACGAGAAGTTACTACCGCTTAACCGTTCTAAAGGTGGCAGGGGTAAATTACAGGGAGCGATAGGCTATTTACAATTTGTACAGAAACCAGATGGCAGTTATAAGAGTCGAGGGACATGAAAGGGAAGCAGTGGTTGGGAAGGGAGTAAGACAGGGTTGTAGTCTCTCCCCGATGTTGTTCAATCTGTATATTGAGCAAGCAGTAAAGGAAACAAAAGAAAAATTCGGAGTAGGTATTAAAATTCATGGAGAAGAAATAAAAACTTTGAGGTTCGCCAATGACATTGTAATTCTGTCAGAGACAGCAAAAGACTTGGAAGAGCAGTTGAATGGAATGGACAGTGTCTTGAAAGGAGGATATAAGATGAACATCAACAAAAGCAAAACGAGGATAATGGAATGTAGTCTAATTAAGTCGGGTGATGCTGAGGGAATTAGATTAGGAAATGAGGCACTTAAAGTAGTAAAGGAGTTTTGCTATTTGGGGAGCAAAATAACTGATGATGGTCGAAGTAGAGAGGATATAAAATGTAGGCTGGCAATGGCAAGGAAAGCGTTTCTGAAGAAGAGAAATTTGTTAACAGCCAGTATTGATTTAAGTGTCAGGAAGTCATTTCTGAAAGTATTCGTATGGAGTGTAGCCATGTATGGAAGTGAAACATGGACGATGAATAGTTTGGACAAGAAGAGAATAGAAGCTTTCGAAATGTGGTGCTACAGAAAAATGCTGAAGATTAGATGGGTAGATCACATAACTAATGAGGAAGTATTGAATAGGATTGGGGAGAAAAGAAGTTTGTGGCACAACTTGACCAGAAGAAGGGATCGGTTGGTAGGACATGTTCTGAGGCATCAAGGGATCACCAATTTAGTATTGGAGGGCAGCGTGGAGGGTAAAAATCGTAGAGGGAGACCAAGAGATGAATACACTAAGCAGGTTCAGAAGGATGTAGGTTGCAGTAGGTACTGGGAGATGAAAAAGCTTGCACAGGATAGAGTAGCATGGAGAGCTGCATCAAACCAGTCTCAGGACTGAAGACCACAACAACAACAACAACAACAACTACCGCTTATGCAAAGACTCTGGAGATCATTACACGTGTAACTCATTCATAAGTGAACTTGAGACTGAGTATAACCAACTGGTCTCAGTAATACACTGTCAAACTTTGCACTCAGTCTTTATTAGAACAATGTATTTTGTTGCCATATTGGTGATTAGTTGTACAGTTTACCTTGTTATTTCGATCAATTTATTTCGGAATTGTTACTAAGGCGACAGATTAGTTACACGTAATCAAAGTCAGTTATTGATACCAAACGAAGTGGCAGGGTCATGATCTGTTCAACAAGATAAAATCATTTTGAGTCCCAACAAAAACCTTATGAAAATCTGGGGATCGCGTTCGAGGCCTTTTGATTTATTGTCTGATATTCGGACTTCTCTCTCTCACTCTGTCTGTCTGTCTGTCTGTCTGTCTCTCTCTCTCTCTCTCTCTCTCTCTCTCTCTCTCTCTCTGTGTGTGTGTGTGTGTGTGTGTGTATGTTTCTCCATCACACTAATTCCAGGTTTTCTTCCATCATGGATTCGCCCTTTGGATTGATTTTCTACAGAAACATGTCACACCGCTTTAACGGAATTCATCTCTTTCAAAAACAAAATTTCTAGGTTAAAAAGCGTAATCAAACATGAAAAAAGGAGGTAAGTGGTCAAACGTAACGTAGTAACAGGTATGGGTCTCAAGGGGCATAAGGGCATCACGTCGAGCCTACACTACGATGACTGGAGCGGTATTGAAACGGCTGGAACTTCTGAATGAATACCAGCACAGCAGGAACGTTTCGCAAATTACCATTCATAGATAATCAGTTAATGAGTGCCTTAGTGTTCATCTTGGCAGCCCAAGTGCGAGTTTTCCCGGTGTGGTGGCTATGGGCAAACAGCATCATGCCTCTCGCCAAGGTACACACAATGTCAGACTTGCACCATGTGTAGAGTAAATACGCAGTGCTTTCGTAGTTCAGCTCTTCAGGAGTGGCGCTTTGGGTCTGTGTATGTATACATATACTCGCTGCTCAAATATGGACAGATTGTGAATGGATGACTGCGGACTGATTTGTTTAAATTTGCCTTTCTTCCACTTGTTCTCTCCCCATTTCCCACCTCCCCTCCCCACTGCTGTGTGTGTCATGTTTTTCCTTCTGCTAGTCCCCATCCTCTGCCCCTATTTCTCTTTTTGTGCACTTTGCTGAAATTTCAAATAAGTTCAGTCATGTTACAGAATGCCACAAGAAATGTAATTCATTTACAAAACATTATAATAAATAAGTGGCATTTTACAGAATAAATCTTTCATTCTGCAGAGGAATGTCCACTACGTTAATGCCTCTTAAGGGCGATACTTCTACCAACTGAGACTGAGAACTCGTCCTTCCTCCCTCTGTCCTAGTCTCTTCCCTCCGTACACCACCTTTTCCCACTCTCATTTCCCATCCTCTCCTTGGCCCCTCTCTTCTTGTCTGTCCTCTTCTGCCTACCTCGCTCTGCCCATTCCCTCCTCTATCCATCTTTACCTTCCCCTCAATATTAATGGCCTCTGCAAAACATGTCGATTAAACAGGCTAATATGATTCCCACAAAACACCTGTAGTGCAGGGCAGTCTACATGTGAGGGGTTTAAAACCATTTTTTTGATCCTGATGTGTAGACTGCGCAGTAAAACAGATCGATAAGGCAGGTTGATATTATTCTCACATGCCTGTTGTTCAGGGTAATCTACATGCCATGTGCTGAAATACAGTTTTTTTCCTGTATCTCTGCTCCTGTAGGAGATATTTTCTGAAATCGATCCAGAAGTTTGGGAGGAGAAGCTATATAAAGAGGGAAAGCGAGATAGATAATCTTGCGAAATCGGATGAATCTTTTTGAAATAGTCTATACAATTGAGCTGTCTGCAACAATTATCTAACAAAGTAAGGAAGAGTGAACTACACTGTCCAGTCCATATGAAATTCGCTTAAAGCTTATGGAGTTTCTGAATCAGCCAAGACATCATTGTCATAACCACTGCACCAACACATTCAATGTTTTCCTGTGGCTGAAGCTTTCATAAGTTATCTGATAACAGTAAATCCAGAAAAATATTAGAAGCAATTTCAACTTACGACCAGAATTTGTCATCATTTCTTAGGCTGTCAGAGACCTGTAAAAAATATATTCAGTTGTGCATTTTGCACATGTGGGAACTATCTATGGCAACTTTTATAGCTGAAAAAATTGTGACATATAGAAGCCATGTGGAAAATGAAGATATGTACGTCTGAAAAGTCGTGAGACAGAATAATAGTTGTTGTTGTGGTCTTCAGTCGAGAGACTGGTTTGATGCAGCTCTCCATGCTACTCTATTCTGTGCAATCTTCTTCATCTCCCAGTAACTACTGCAACCTACATCCTTCTGAATCTGCTTAGTGTATTCATCTTTTGGTCACCCTCTTCGATTTTTACCCTCGACGCTGCCCTCCGATGCTAAATTTGTGATTCCCTGATGCCTCAGAACATCTCCTAAAAACCGGTCCCTTCTTCTAGTCAAGTTGTGCCACAAATTCCTCTTCTCGCCAATTATATTCAGCACCTCCTCATTAGTTACGCGATCTGCCCACCTAATCTTCTATTCTCTGTTTGTCCGAACTATTTATCATCCATGTTTCACTTCCATACATGGCTACTTTCCATACAAAAACTTTCAGAAAGGACTTCCTGATACTTAAATCTATACTCGACGTTAACAAACTTCTCTTCCTCAGAAACGCCTTCCTTGCCATTGCCAGTCTACATTTTATATCCTCTTTACTTCGACCACGATGAGTTATTTTGCTCCCAAATAGCAAAACTCATCTACTACTTTAAGTGTCACATTTCCTAATCTAATTCCCTCAGCATCACCCGATAGTAGTTATACCCTTAAAAGAGTAACCGGGTCAATTTGAAGCGCAGTAGATGGTACAGAAACGGCACCAGGGGTCACGTCACGCTCCATACGCTGATGAAAGTCACAACAGTGGAGGCCCACTAGAAAGATGGACCCTTCAACGAACTTGTGACGTCACATTACTGGGCTTGACTTCCACACTGGGCGAATGCTCGGCTCGGTGTAGGGCCTGCAGGAAATTACTATGTAATTTAAAAGCTACCCACTAAAGGTCTTAACTTCGCCGTGTGCTATCGAGAGCTTGCTTGTATCCAACGCATGGCCAGGAATTATTAAACTCTGCTGAAACAGTTACTCGGTGGCACTCTTAAGATCTACAGTGTTACACGACGTGGCGTACTCGTGACGGCCTGTCTTTCAAATAGGCCATGCAACAGTGACGTGGTGTGTGTGTGTGTGTGTGTGTGTGTGTGTGTGTGTGTGCCAGTCGGCTGTACGGAACAAACGCATTTAAGATGGGTCGACGTCGAGACGTTACAGAATGGCAGAAAGGGGCTGTCTTATAGAGACGTGACGATACGACACTGTGAATGAAGCAATCCGATACCATGACGCATGAATGTAAACTGTCCAAGATTTCTCCAAGAAATGATGTACCACTTGCATCCTTGTGACAGGGCCTAACAATTTTTTTATAAGTCATCAGTTTTCAACTGGTTTGATGCGGCCTGCCAGGAATTCCTTTCCTGTGTCAACCTCTTCGTCTCCGAGTAGCACTTGCAATCTACGTCCTCAATTATTTGCTGGATGTATTCCAATCTCTTTCCTTCTCTACAGTTTTTACCCTCTGCAGCTCCCTCTAGTAATATGGAAGTCATTCCCTGACGTCTTAACAGATGTCCTATCATTCTGTCCCTTCTCTTGGTCAGTTGTTTCCACATATTCCTTTCCTCTCCAATCCTACGTACAAACTCCACGTTCCTTACCTTATCAGTCCACCTAATTTTCAACATTCGGCTGTAGCACCGTATCTCAAATGCTTCGATTCTTTTCCCACAGTCCACACTTCATAGAATGCTGTGCTCCATATGCACACACTCAGAAATTTCTTTCTCAGATTAATGCCTATATTTGATATTAGTAGACTTCTCTTCGCCAGGAATTCCTTTTTTGCCTGAGCTAGTCTGCTTCTGATGTCCTTCTTGCTCCCACCGTAATAGGTTATTTTGTTTCCTAGATACCAGTATTCCTTAACTTCATGTACTTTGTGTCCATCAATCCTGAAGTTAAGTTTCTCGCTGTTCTCATTCCTGCTACTTCTCATTAATTTCGTCTTTGTCCGATTTACTGTCAATCTATATTCTGTACTCATTAGACTGTTCGGTCCATTCGGAAGATAATTTAATTCGTCTTCACTTTAACTCATGATACCAATGTCATCAGCGAGTCGTATCATTGATATCCTTTCAAATTTAATTTTAATCCTATTAACCTTTCTTTTATTTGCACCATCGCTTCTTCAATGTACAGATTGAAAAGTATGTGCGATAGACAACATCCCTGTCTCACATCCTCTTTAATCCGAGCGCTTCGTTCTTGGACGTCCACTCTTAGTATCTCCTCTTGACTCTTGTATATAGTGTGTATTACTACCCCCTCCCTATAGCTTATCATAATTTTACTCAGAGTTTTGAACATCTTGCACCATTGTACGCTGTCAAATGGTTCAAATGGCTCTGAGCACTATGGGACTTAACAGCTGAGGTCATCAGTCCCCTAGAACTTAGAACTACTTAAACTACTTAACCTAAGGACATTACACACATCCATGCCCGTGGCAGGAAACGAACCTGCGACCGTAGTGGTCGCGCGGTTCCAGACTGAAGCGCCTAGAACCGCTCGGCCACATCGGCCGGCCTGTACGCTGTCGAACGCTTTTTGCAGGTCGACAAATCCTATGAAAGTGTCTTGATTTTTCTTTAGTCTTTGCTGTCATTATCATCAGCAACGTCAGAAGTGCCTCTCTGGTGCCTTTACCTTTCCTAAAGCCAAACTGATCGTCATCTAACACACCCTCAATTTTCTTTTCTATTCTTCTGTATATTATTCTTGTCAGCAATTTGGATGTATGAGCTCATAAGCTAGTTCTGCGATAATTTTCGCACGTTCTTGGAGTCTTCGGAATTGTGTGGATGATGTTTTTATGGAAGTCAGATGGTATGTCGCCAGACTCATACATTTTACTCAGCAACTTGAATAGTCCTTTTGTTGCCACTTGCCAAATTATTTTTGTAATTCTGATGGAATGTTATCTATCCCTTCTGCCGTATTTGATTTTAAGTCCTACAAAGCTCTTTTAAATTATGATTCTAATACTGGATCCCCTATCTCTTCTAAATCGACCCCTGTTTCTTCTTATATCACACCAGACAAATCTCCCCCTCCCCCCCCTCATAGAGACCTTCAGTGTACTCTTTCCACCTATCAGCTCTTTCTCCTCAGCATTTAACAGTGTAATTCCCGTTGCACTCTTAAAGTTGCCATCCTTGCGTTTAATTTCTCCGAAAGTTGTTTTGACTTGCTCTGTGCTGAGTTAATTTTTCCGACAATCATTTCTTTTTCGATGTCTTCACATTTTTCATGCAGTTATTTCGTCTTCGTTTCCTTGCACTTCCTATTTATTTCATTCCTCAGGGAATTGTATTTCTGTACTCCTGAATTTCGCTGAACGTGTTTCTACATCCTTCTATGATCCATCAGCTGAAGTATTTCTTCTGTAACCCACAGTTTCTTCGCAGTTACCTTCTTTGTATCTATGTTTTTCTTTCCAAATTTTGTGTTTACTTTTTCAGAGCCATGCATTCCTCTTAAACTGTTCTGCCTACTGAGTTATTTCTTATTGCTATATCTATAGCCTTAGGAAACTTCAAATGTATCTCGTCATTCCTTAGTACTTCCGTGTCGCACTTCTTTGTAAATTGTTTCTCCCTGACTAATACCTTAAATTTCAGCTAACTCTTCATCATCTCTACATTTTTATCTGATTCTGTATAAGTTCCTGGGTACACCTCACAATTCAGTACCTTATTTCTGAATCTCTGTCTGATCATGATGTAATATAACTGAAATCTTCTCGTATCACCCGGCCTTTTCCCAGTACACTTCCTTCTTTTATGATTCTTGAACAGGGTATTCGCTATTACTAGCTGAAAAGTATTACAGAACTCAATTAGTTTTCCTCATCTCTCACTCGTTGTCCAAAGCCCATATTCTTCTGTAACCTTTTCTTCTTCCCCTACGACTGCACTTATCCTCTCTAACTATTAGATTTTCATCCCCCTTTTCGTATTGCATTACTCTCTCATTATCCTCATATGCATTCTCTCTCTCCTTATCTTCAGCTTGCAACGTCGACATTTGTACTTCAACTATCGTTGTCAGTGTTGGTTTGCAATCGATTCTGATAAAAACAAACCTATCACTGAACTGTTCACAGTAACACACTTCCTGTCCGACCTTCCTATTCATGACGAATTTTCTGCTGCTGTTGATATTACCCTGATCAAAAATCCCTGTCTTCTTTCCATTTCACTTCGCTGCCCCTGCTATATCTAGATTGAGGCTTTGCATTTCCCTTTTCAGATTTTCTAGCTTCCCTAACACGTTTAAGCTTCTGACATTCCACGCCCCGACTAGTAGAACATTATCTTTTCGTTGATTAACCAATATTTTTCTCACGGTCACCTCCCTCCTAGGCAGCCCCCTCCCGGAAATCCGAATGTGGGAAAATTCCGGAATCTTTTGCCAATGGAGAGATCATCATGACACTTTTCCAATCCGCTCCTCCGCACTCTTTAACAAGGCCTCTGCCAGAATGAGGGTGACTTCTTATACCGAAAGTCTTCGGCCGCCAATGATAGTCATTAATCAAAATTTAAGCAGTGTCGAGTTTTGAACCTGGAATGAAGGACGTTTTGATTACTAGTCAAAGACACTACCCCCCCTTTTTTCGGTACTGTTCGTTGCGTTTGGTGTGGGCGGACGTCACATGACATCAGTTGAAGTTGATCTTTAATTCGTGTACTCATTTTTTTTTTTATTTTTTTTTTTTATTTTTTTTTTACAGAGGACAACCAGCCCTCTGACCGAACACGCTGAGCTACTGTGCCGGATCCCTAGACCACAGGTGCCTAACAATAGCGGTAGTAAAAATATCCTAATCGACAGGGACGGGAGATGTGTGTCAGGGCTTGCCAGTAACTATCGGTTTCCAACCCGACAGCAACTGCTGCTGACAGTGAGTTCATCTCAATCCAGCTTCCGAGCGAATGTTAAGAGGGAGTTGGATGCAACAGAGGTTTGGAGCCGATACCTCCGAAATGGCAATATCTCACAGCAGATGATAACAGCCGTGTTCAAAGCTGCAAGGGTACATTCGTGGTTTAAAGAACACTCAGGCATTCTAACCCACTCAGATTAGTCCGCCCATCACACAATGTTAATCCACAGCAAAATATCTGTGACAATTGGGAACAGTGGGTGTAACATGGCAGTCAATATCCCTGATGTTTTGTATATTATTTAATCAGTGAAGTGATATGGAAAGAAGATGGAGGTTTCTGGTTACGTGAGTATAGGGTAACAACACCAGCATCGAAAAATGCAGAGGGTGAATTACTGTAAACAGTTCACTGACAGGGCTGTTCTCATGAAAATCGACTGCAAACCAACACCGATAGCGATATATATATATATATATATATATATATATATATATATATATATATATATCGTAAGCTGAAGATGATGAGACACAGAAAGTGAGAAAGTATACGACAATATTGAACTGGTAATTAACCACGTAAAGGCAGATGAAAATCTGGTAGTCATGGGCGACTGGAATGCGGGTTTAGGGAAAGAAGTAGAAGAAAGGGTTACGTGAGAAAATGGGCTTGGCTCTGAGCACTATGGGACTTAACATCTATGGTCATCAGTCCCGTAGAACTTAGAACTACTTAAACCTAACTAACCTAGGGACATCACACAACACCCAGTCATCACGAGGCAAAGAAAATCCCTGACCCCGCCGGGAATCTAACCCGGGTACCCGGGCGCGGGAAGCGAGAACGCTACCGCACGACCACGAGCTGTGGGCAAAAAATGGACTTGGTACTAGAAACAAGAGCGGAGAAAGACTAATGGAGCTCTACAACAAATTTCAGTAAGTTATAGGAAATACTCTGTTTAAGAACCAGAAGACTTGGAGGTACAAGTGTACCTGGAAAAGACCGGGAGATTCAGGAAGATTTCAGTTATATTACATCATGGTCAGACAGAGATTCAGAAATCAGATACTGGGTTGTGAGGTACAGACGCAGATCACAACAGCGACGAAGAGGAGGCTGAAACTCAAGACGCTAGTCAGGAAGAATAAATCTGCAAAGAAATGGATGTACTAGAGAATGAAGAAATACGCTTGAAGTTCTCTGAGGCTATAGATACTGCGGTAAGGTATGGCTCAGAAAGCAGTTCGGTTGAAGAGGAAAGGACACCTCTAAAAAGGACAATCGCAAAAGTCGGAATGAAGAACATACGTACGAAGAAGGTAACTGCGAAGAAAACATGGGTAACGGAAGAATAGTTCATGGACCAAACAAGGAAGTACAAAAAGGTGTTGAGAAATTCAGGAAAGTAGAAATACAAGCCTCTTAGGAATGAAATACTTAGGTAATGCCGAAATGGTTGCATGAAAAATACGAGGAAATCGAAAAAGAAATGGATGTTGGAAGAATTGATTCAGCATGTAGAAAAATCAAAACTACCTTTGTAGAAATTAAAACTAAGAGTGGTAACATTAATAGTGCAATGGGAATTCAAATGTTAAATGCAGACGAGAGAGCGAATAGGGGGAAAGAGTATATCGAAGGCCTCCATGAGGGCAAAGACTTGTCTGATGAGTGATAGAAGAAGAAAGAGGTGTCGATATAGAACAGATAGGGGACCCAGTATTAGACAAAAAATTTAGAAGAGCTTTGGAAGACTTAATATCGAATACGGCAGCAGGGATAGATAATATTCCATCAGAATTTGTAAAATCGTTGGGGGGAGGCGGCAACAAAACCACTATTGACGCTGGTGTGTAGAATGTATGGCGATATACAATCTGATTTAGGGAAAAACTTCATCCACAAAGTTCCCAAGATTGCAAGAGCTGACAAGAATGATAGTGAAATCAGCTTAACAGCTTATGCATCCAAGTTGCTGACAAGGACAATACACAGAAGACTGGGAAAGAAGACTGAGGATGTCTTAGACAACTATCATTTTGGCTTTATGAAAGGCAAAGGCACCCGAGAGGCAATTCTGAGTTGGCGATCGATAATGGAAGAAAGATTGAAGAAAAATCAAGACATGTTCATAGGACTTGTCGACCTTGAAAAAGCGTTTGACAATGTCAAATGGTGCAAGATGTTCGATATTCTAAGAAAAATAGGGATAAACTATGGGGAAAGACTGGTAATACACAATTTGCACAAGAGCCAGGAGAGAGTAATGAGAGTGGACGACCAAGAACAATGTGCTCGAATTAAAAAGTAAAGCAGACTTCGCCCCTACTGTTCAGTCTGTACATAGAACAATGAATGACGGAAATAAAAGGATGGTTCAAGAGTGGAACTGAAATTCAAGGTGAAATGATAGCAATGATACGACTCGCTGATGACGTTGATATCCTCAGTGTAAGTGAAGAAGATTTACATGATCCACTGAATGGAATGAACAGTAGAATGAGTGGAGAATATGGATTGTGAGTAAATCGAAGAAAGAGGAAAGTAATGAGAAGTAGCAGGAATGAGAACAGCGAGAAACTTAGCACCAGTATTAGTGATAACGAAATGGATGAAATTAAGGAATTCTGGTCTCTAGGCAGCGAAATAACCCGTGATGGGTGGAGAAAGGAGAATGTAATAAGCAGATTATGACTGAGAAAAAGGGTATTTATGGCCGACAGAGGTCTAGTAGTACCAAGAAGGAACCTTAAGTTGAAGAACAAATTTCTGAGACTTTACGTCTGGAGCATATCATTGTATTGTTGTGAAGTGTGGGTTGTGGGAAAACTGTAACAGAAGAGAATCGAAGAATTTGAGATGTGGTGTTACACAAAAATGTCGAAAATTATGTGGACTAATAAGTTTAGGAATAAGGTGGAGAATCGGCGAGGACAGGAACGTCTAGGAAATACTGACAATAAGAAGGGATGGGATGGTAGGACATCTGTTGAGACGTCGTGGAATAACTTCCACGGTACTAGAGGGAGCTGCAGAGGGTAAAAGCTGCAGAGGAAGACAAGAGATTTCAATACATCCAGCAAAGAACTGGGGACGTAGGTTACACGTGCTGCTCTGCGATGAAGAGGTCGGCACAGCAGGGGAATTCATCAGTGCGTGGTTTCAGCTGTGGACTTGGTGTAGGCTACCCCAAAGAAACTTGCAGGTTCTCTTCCTGATCGAACTGATTATGTGGTGGTGTTACACGGTATTAGCGTGATTTCTCTTGGGGAGATACGGGGGGGAGGGGGGGATGGGACTACCTCGCTTGTCTACTGTTCTTATGTCACCCTTAATTGTTGTCGAGTTCAGACACTGTTCCGATAGATTCATGCCACAAATAAGGAGACACGTACAATTCTCAGTAAGGCAGCATTGTGTTGCAGGTGAAGTTTGTTATCTTATTTTATTATTTGGCACACAAAGGTAGAGATCTCGTTCTACGTAACTGTTATACAATTATATATCACAGGAAGAATTTTTAGGATCCAAAGTATAGCATTTAAATGACCTATACTTCTGAAAATTTTGAAAACAAGGCAAAAGGGAAATAGATTCGGATTTAATATCACGTTGACAAGGACGTCATTAGAAAAAAGCTGGAGTTACGAAAGATCGATAAGAAATGTGGTAGTGTCCGTTTTTCAAAGTCATCTTTTCGCCAATATTTGCCTTAATCGTCTTAGGGAAACTATTGAAAACGGAAATCGGAAAGAATGGACGTGAATCTGAGCCGCTGTTCTCCTGAAAGCAATCGCAGTTTCTTAACAGTCCACTCGGCAAAATTGTAGAAAATTCGATAACGCTTGCGGCTCCATAAATGATGTAGGATAATGCAATGTACGTCGTGATTCATAAAGACCGGAAAGGTTTTGTTTCCTGCCTTCAAGCTTTATGCAAGAGCGATGCTTTCTAGGAGGCTAACATTTTTAGATTTCATGGGGACTAGGTATTATGAAAGACCGTTAACGTGGACGAAGCGCTAGCCTCCGTTGTGACATTGCTCCTCCTTTGGTAGGGACACGAAAGTTGGTTCCTCGCACGCGCCCCTTATTGGCTGTAACTATTATTTTGTCGACTGCACGGTACTCATTACCCCGTGATAGGCCATATTGGGCCATCTCTTTCTGAATATGTTGACTAAACGTACATTCTAAATCGCCGGAAAGAAACGGCGGGGTGCTACATGATATGCGTCGAAAATACAATGAGGTGACAAAAGTCATCAGATGCCTCCTGATATCGTGTCGGACCTCCTTTTGCCCGGTATAATACAGCAACTCGACGTGACATGAACTCAACAAAAAGCTGGAAGTCCCGCGCAGAAGTATTCAAATGGCTCTAAGCACTATGGGACTTAACATCTCAGGTCATCAGTCCCATAGACTTAGAACCACTTAAACCTAAGTAACTTAAGGACATCACACACATCCATGCCCGAGGCAGGATTCGAACCTGCGACCGTAGCAGCAGCGCGGTTCCGGGCTGAACGCCTAGAACCGCTCGGCCACAGCGGCCGGCTGCAGAAGTATTGGGCCACGCTGCCTCTACAGTCATCCATGAGAAAGTGTTGCCGAACTGACCTCTCGAATATGTCCCACGAATGTGTGATGGAATTCATGTCAGGTGATCTGGATGGCCAAATGGAGTCCATGAATGACTTAAAATGGTCTCCAGTCTGTCGAACATAACCAGTTCTAGTCAATGATCGGTTCAGTTGGGCCGATGACCCAATCCATCCCATGTAAACACGGCCGACACCATTATAGCGCCACCACCAGCTTGCACAGTGCCTTGTTGAGAACTGGGGTCCAGGGGTTCTTTAGGATAGCGCCACACTCTAACCGCAGTATCAGCTCACACCAAATGAAATCGGGGCTCACCTGACCAGGTCACGGTTTCCCAGTCGTCTAAGGTCCAACCGAGACCAGGAAAGGCGCTGCAGCGACGGCAGTCGCGGTGGTCGCCTGCTGACACAGCCGATTAACGCGAAATTTTGCCCCACTGTCCTAACGCATACGTTCGTCGTACGTCACACATTAATTTCTGTAAGACAAGATGACTGTAGGAGGTGATAAATGGAAGGAAAAAGTACCTCACCAACAAGTAAAAAGAAGAAATATGACCTATGTGTCGTGTCAAAGCATAAAATGCTTACTTGTACACGATGAGGGGCATACACTACGTTATATCTGTAAGATGAGTGTCCAAGACGTCTTATAAACCGAATGTAAGACCAACCTCAGAACATAACATATGTAGAACGTTTGAAAGAGGCCCACAAGGAAACTGTTCATGATGCAAACATTCATATACGCATATGCGAATGCATCAAATATCGTGAACTGCCATTATACAATCATACACAGGGATACTAAGTAGCCCGCAAGGATACACTGCATCCTTCCAGGCTACTTAGTATCCTTGTGTGTGATTGTTTCATGGCAGTTCACGAAATATGATGCTTTCGCATATGAATGTTTGCATCATGAACAGTTTCCTTGTGGGTCTCTTTCATATGTTCTGCATATGTTATGTTTTCAGGTGGGTCTTACATTGGGTTTATAACACGTCTTGGACATTCATTTTATAGTATGACATAGTGTATGCCCCTTATCTGTGTACAACTAAGCATTTTATGCTTTGACACGACACATAGGTCATATTCCTTCTTTTTACTTGTTTTTGAGGTATTGTTTCCTTCCATCTATCACCTCCTACACTTATCTTGTCTTACAGAAAGTTATTTCAGGATTGTGCAAATAGTATATGTCCGACTGTCCAATAAAAATCATGAATAGCTATTTAAATAAGTTTTTAATAGATAGTATAATTGTACATTGTATTGAGTGGGAATTTGTGATGGTATATTTTAGTTATGTGTCAATGGATGTATCTGTTCGTTCTATCAAATCTTCGGTGTAGATTCACTTGCAGAGTTCTGCCATTGTTTCTCATTCTGTTTCTATGTAACTTGATTGATAAGTTGGTAATGCTATCGTTACTTTTTTATGCATACAGGCCTGAATATGACACATTGAAGCATGGAAACTGGTTGCAACAAAATAAAATCAAATCATTAGGACGGCTGTAGGTGTTTTATTTTATCACAATACGAAAGAGACTGGCTGATTCAAGGAAGACTGCATTCATCGAGGCGTTAGCAAATCAGGATGAGTGTGATGTAGATATTTTAGGAGGCATTGTTGGAAACAGAAAACGCCTGTGGTAGTGGACAAAAAAACTCCAGCTGCACCATTTCTTGAAGAAACATTATTTTAGCTGAAGTAGCGCAAGAAATATACAAAGCTATTTTAGTTTGTGCTTTGAGTGCTTTGGAGTAGAAATCATCAGTATTGGCAGCCGCTGACTTCCAGCATAAGAAGTGACCACCATTCTCCCAACGGCGTTCTCAAAGAGGACGGAGGAGCGGATAGTTTCAGTGCTCACGCATGCCCTTGGGTGGGGAACTGCCCACAAAGGCGGAAGAATCAGCAATGATCAACGAGATCAGGATGCAGAAGGCAATGGAAACCACTGCATTAAAGACACTACCATAGAGCATTGTATCGTAGTCAAACATGGACTGTGAGAAAACCGGAACAGAAGAGAATCGATTTGAGATATGATAGTAAACACGAAAGCTGAAAATTAGGTGGACTGATTAGGTAAGGAATGGGGACTTTCTGTGCAGAATCGGAGAGGAAATGAACATGTGGAAAACACTGACAACTAGAAGGGAGAGGATGTTAAGACATCGGGGAATGTCTGCCAGGGTACTAGAGGGAGCTGGAGAGGTCAAAAACTGTAGAGGGAGACAGAGATTGGAATGCACCAGCAAATAATTGAGGACGTAGGTTGCAAGTGCTACTCTGAGATGAAGAGGTAGCACAGGAGAGGAATTCGTGGCGGGTCGCATCAGACCATTCACACGCCCTCATTCGGATCTCCGGGAGGGGACTGCCAAGGGGGACGCTACCATCAGAAAAAGATTGAATAGGCAACGAAAGGATAACATTCTACGTCCAGGGGCACAGAATGCCAAAAGTTTGAACGTGGTAGGGGAGCTAGAAAATCTGAAATGAGAAATGCCAAGGCTCAATCTAGTTATATTTGGGGGGGGGGGGGGTTCAGTGAAGTGAAACGGAATGAAGAGAAGAATTAGGGGCAGAGGAGAGTAGGGTCATATTAACAGCAGCAGAAAATGGCATAACAAAGGTAAGATTCGTAAGGAATTGGAATGTAGGGCAGAGAGTGAGCTACTATTAACAGTTGAGAGATAGGGTTGATCTCATCAGAATCAACAGCATACCGACACTGAACAACGATAGTTCAGGTATACATGACAACGTCGGAAGCCGAAGATGAAGAGATGGAGAAAGTATATGAGGATATTGAAGGATAATTCATAATGTAAAGGAAGACGAAAATGTTATAGCCATCGGAGATTGGAATGTGGTTCTATGGAAAGGAGCAGAACTAAAGGTTACGGGAGAATATGGACTTGGTATTAGGAATGAGAGAGGATAAAGACTACTTGAGCTCTGTAATATATTTCTGCTAATAAAGCGAATACCCTGCTCAAGAATCACAAGAGGATGAAGTATACTTGGAAGAGGCTGGGAGACACAGGACGATTTCTATTAGACTATGTAATGGTCAGACAGAGATTCTGAAATCAGATACTGGATTGTAAGGCTTACTTAAGAGCAGATACAGACACAGACCACAGTTCAGTAGTGATGAAGAGTAAGCTGAAGTTTAAGAGAATAATCAGGAGGAATTAATGCGCAAAGAAATCGGATACGGAAGTGCTATGGCATGAAGAGATGCGGTTGAAGTTTTCTGTAGCTATAGATAATGCGGGAAGGAATATCTCAGTAGCCAGTTCGGACACTTCTAAAAAGTACAATCTCTAAAGTCGGAAAGAAAAACATAGGTACAAAGAAGGTGACTGCGAAGAAACTCTAGTTAACAGAGTTCAGTTAATGAACGAAACAAGGAAGTACAAAACTGCCTTAAATGAAAACACCTCTTCCCTTGGGGCGTTGACATATTTCACGGTCGAAGACTACATTTCGCAGTGCATGGAGCAACAGGATAACTTTCTTGGCAACCCTACACACTGCTGACACCCCCTCCCCCTCCCAAGACGATTCAACCGTTCTCTAAGGACATCGTGGGCCAGCACCTCATTGAACGTGATCGAGTTCTTCGAAGTGTAGCGCACCTCGGTTTCTGCTCCGGTGTACAGGGTGGAACCATAATCGACCATTCAAATCCATTCGACGAAATCTGAAGATGATCAAAAATAGTAAATGATGTTTATGCTTTTTTCAGTTCTCCTATTTCGCGCCCTCATGTGTCCTCATCACGGGGGAGGGAGGAGGAGGTTGAGGGAGGCGTGAATAAAGCGGCAAAGCGTTCAAAGTCCCCCCCTTCCACCCCCTCCCCCTCCATTCTCTGTGCCACCCGCGCACCCTTACTTTCTTACTTTACTTGTACAGAGGCAGCCATTCCTCCCTGGGCACTGTGTAAGAGGAGCATTGCTCTCGCATAACGCTTGGTAATTACTTTAAGTTTTCCTTGACGAAATCTATTTCGTCACTACGAATCAGAGTAGTTTCCAACTTTCAGCGAATGTTAGTAACGTTAGGCATAATATCAAAAGAGGAAACCAAAAGCGAGAAGTTGAATCACACAGTGACAGCTGATAAAGGTAATTAAAATGACTGTAATGAAAAAAGACGGATACATTCAAATTATTTTATCTTATAGAGGAAAGTCTTTTATATCACATCAGAACCAACTTTCATCACATGAACAGCAATCGTTTCGGTGTATATCCAATGCTAGTGATCGGTCTTATATTGTCAAAAAGAGTGAGGAACTCAGTAGAGCTGTATTTACACCCATATCAACAAGGGTTCACAAACGCTTATTTTTAAAGTTACGAAACAGTTATTGCTGTTGGGTTGGATTTGAAAGTACTTTTTAATTCTTGAATGTTTATTGCCTGTACTGAGATATGTCGCTTTTGGTGTAAAACAATTATGCTAACAGTTGAAGTTTCACGCCAAAAGAGGTTTCAGTCACAACCTGATCTGGCATTAGTGAAGATTTTTGTATATAATTTATAAATATTTCGTAAAATTTGTCCGAATTACGATGAATTAGAGTTAAGTTATATAAACGATGACATTGCCACCAAACGAACAGTTGCCGTAACTCGAGCAACAGTGCCTCGAGAACGCAGCATGCGGGGTTTAATTTGCGTCTGCTATGGTGTTCTAGTAGTGAGCTCCACATTGTGCGCCGAGCGAGTAGGTAGTTGTTTGCTCACTCCACGGCAACTTGCAAATGTTTGGGAGTTTATAACATGAGTGGTGTTTGGGCTTTTGTGTGAGCGAGGGCGTTGTCACGTGTCATCCTTCTTTGGCTGTGTTTCTCAGAGCGGCCTAGTCCACTCCTGTTGTTTCACTTAAAGATATTGTCGGCTTTTCGTTTGATAAGTCGTTCCATAACATGCAGCCCAGATTCTTAGCAATATTTGTCTGGTTAGTTGATACTTCTCATGTTACCTCCGACCAAGTGCATACCGCGTATTTTGAGAGTGAGTTTTACGTGTCCTTTGTGAGATTCGTGGACCCTCTTCAAGTAGACAAGTTGGTATTAACGCTTGGTAATCGGGTTCTTTTCCGGCATGGAGGTGGTTCGATCAGTATGGTGCTGCTTGGGAATGCGGACATTGAATATACCAACGTTCGAACACGCCGTCTTCCTATAGAGGTAGAGAATATTTGTCTTAAGGGAGTTTCTACGCAATACCGTGGACCATGTCGTTGATTCGTTGATGGGGGAGGCTTGCGTGCCTCAGCGATACAGATGGCCGTACCGCAGGTGGAACCTCGACGGAGGGGTATCTGCTGAGAGGTCAAACAAACACGTGGTTTCTGAAGAGGGGCAGCAGCCTTTTCAGTAGCTGCAGGGGCAACAGTCTGGATGATTGACTGATCGGGCCTTGAAACAATAATCAAAACGGCCTTGCTGTGCTGGTACTGCGAACGGCTGAAAGCAAGGGGAAACTACACCCGTCATTTTTCCCGATGGCATCCAGCTTTACTGTATGGTTAAATGATGATGTCGTCCTCTTGCGTAAAATATTCTGGAGGTAAAATAGTCCCCCATTCGGATCTCCGGGCGGGGACTACTCAAGAGGACGTCGTTATCAGGAGAAAGAAAACTGGCGTTCTACGGATCGGAGCGTGGAATGTCAGATCCCTAAATCGGACAGGTAGGTTAGAAAATTTAAAAAGGAAATGGATAGGTTAAAGTTATATATAGTGGGAATTAGTGAAGTTTGGTGGCAGGAGGAACAAGACTTCTGGTCAGGTGAATACAGGGTTAAAAATTCAAAATCAAACAGGGGTAACGCAGGAGTAGGTTTAATAATGAATAAAAAAAATAGGAGTTCGGGTAAGCTATTACAAACAGCATAGTGAATGCATTATTGCGGCCAAGATAGACACGAAGTCCACGCCTACTACAGTAGTACAAGTTTATATGCCAACTAGCGCTGCAGATGATGAATAAATTGATGAAATGTATGATGAGATAAAAGAAATTATTCAGGTAGTGAAGGGAGACGAAAATTTAATAGCCATGGGTGACTGGAATTCGAGAGTAGGAAAAGGGAGAGAAGGAAGCATAGTAGGTAAATATGGATTGGCGGCACGAAATGAAAGAGGAAACCGTCTGGTAGAATTTTGCACAGAGCATAACTTAAACATAGCTAACACTTGGTTGAAGAATCATAAAAGAAGGTTGTATACATGGAAAAATCCTGGAGATACTAAAAGGTATCAGATAGATTATATAATAGTAAGACAGAGATTTAGGAACCAGATATTAAATTGTAAGACATTTCCAGGGGCAGATGTGGACTCTGACCCCAATCTATTGGTTATGAACTGTAGATTAAAACTAAAGAAACTGCGAAAAGGTGGAAATTTAAGGAGATGAGACCTGGATAAACTGACTAAACTAGAGCTTGTACAGAGTCTCAGAGAGAGCATAAGGGAACAATTGTCACGAATGGGGGAAAGAAATACAGTAGAAGAAGAATGGGTAGCTCTAAGGGATGAAGTAGTGAAGGCAGCAGAGGATCAAGTAGGTAAAAAGAAGAGGGCTAGTAGAAATCCTTGGGTAACAGAAGAGATACTGAATTTAATTGATGAAAGGAGAAAATACAAAAATGCAGTAAGTGAAGCAGGCAAAAAGGAATACAAACGTCTCAAAAAGGCGATCGACATGAAGTGCTAAATGGCTAAGCAGGGATGGCGAGAGGACAAATGTAAGGATGTAGGACTTATCTCACTAGGAGTAAGATAGATACTGCCTAAAGGAAAATTAAAGAGACCTTTGGAGAAAAGAGAACCACTTATATGAATATCAAGAGCTCAGATGGAAACCGAGTTCTAAGCAAAGAAGGGAAAGCAGAAAGGTGGAAGGAGTATGCAGAGGGTCTATACAAGGGCGATGTTCTTGAGGACAATATTATGGAAATGGAAGAGGATGTAGATGAAGATGAAATGGGAGATACGATACTGCGTGAAGAGTTTGACAGAGCACGGAAAGACCTAAGTCGAAACATGGCCCGGCAGTAGACAACATTCCATTAGAACTACTGACAGCCTTGGGAGAGCCACTCCTGACAAAACTCTACCATCTGGTGAGCAAGATGTATGAGACAGGCGAAATACCCACAGACTTCAAGAAGAATATAATAATTCCAATCCCAAAGAAAGCAGGTGTTGACAGATGTGAAAATTACCGAACTACCGCTTTAATAATTCACAGCTGCAAAATACTAACGCGAATTCCACAGACGAATGGAAAAACTGGTAGAAGCCGACCTCGGGGAAGATCAGTTTGGTTTCCGTAGAAATGTTGGAACACGTGAGGCAATAGTGACTCTACGACTTATCTTAGAAGAAAGATTAAGGAAAGGCAAACCTACGTTTCTAGCATTTGTGGACTTAGAGAAAGCTTTTGACAATGTTGACTGGAATAGTCTAAAGGTGGCAGGGGTAAAATACAGGGAGCGAAAGGCTATTTACAATTTGTAGAGAAAGCAGTTGGCAGTTATAAGAGTCGAGGGGCATGAAAGGGAAGCAGTGGTTGGAAAGGGAGTGAGACAGGGTTATAGTCTCTCCCCGATGTTATTCAATCTGTATATTGAGCAAGCAGTAAAGGGAACAAAAGAAAATTTCGGAGTAGGTATTAAAATCCATAGAGAAGAAATAAAAACTTTGAGGTTCGGCGATGACATTGTAATTCTGTCAGAGACAGCAAATGACTTGGAACAGCAGTTGAACGATATGGACAGTGTCTTGAAAGGAGGATATGAGATGAACATCAACAAAAGCAAAACGAGGATAATGGAATGTAGTCAACTCGGGTGATGCTAAGGGAAGTAGATTAGGAAATGAGACACTTAAAGTAGTAAAGGAGTTTTGCTA
Organism: Schistocerca serialis cubense; assembly: GCF_023864345.2. Classification (NCBI taxonomy): domain Eukaryota; kingdom Metazoa; phylum Arthropoda; class Insecta; order Orthoptera; family Acrididae; genus Schistocerca; species Schistocerca serialis. The sequence continues at coordinate 601,896,195 of NC_064645.1, read as the reverse complement.
TTTACGGAGAAAAATAACTGATGATGGTTGAAGTAGAGAGGATATAAAATGTAGACTGGCAATGGCAAGGAAAGCGTTTCTGAAGAAGAGAAATTTGTTAACATCGAGTATAGATTTAAGCATCAGGAAGTCGTTTCTGAAAGTATTTGTATGGAGTGTAGCTATGTATGGAAGTGAAACCTGGACGACAAATAGTTTAGACAAGAAGAGAATAGAAGCTTTCGAAATGTGGTGCTACAGAAGAATGCTGAAGATTACATGGGTAGATCACATAACTAATAAGGAAGTATTGAACAGAATTGGGGAGGAGTTTATGGCAGGAAGAAGGGATCGGTTGGCAGGACATGTTCTGAGGCATCAAGGGATCACAAATTTAGCATTGGAGGACAGCGTGGAGGGTCAAAATCGTAGAGGGAGACCAAGAGATGAATACACTAAGTAGATTCAGAAGGATGTAGGTTGCAGTCAGTACTGGGAGATGAAGAATCTTGCACAGGATAGAGTAGCATGGAGAGCTGCATCAAACTAGGCTCAGGACTGAAGACCACAAGAAGTAACATGGTGAATGAGAGGCATTCTCCGTGAACGCTGGTCAAATCAACGCAGGCTCCAATGCTGCAGTGGATACTTTGTTGGAAATATAAATTAAAAAGAACCACCGCCTCATTTCCAAGTTTATGCATATCGCATTCATGTTATGTACATCGAACATATAGGGACGTGTTTTATGTGCAATGAAAATGGCCATCTTCGAACCAACTGCCTGTGGAGAGCTTTTGGTTTACTGTCTCCTGTTGAACGGCGCCCTACGTTAACAGTTGCTGAACTGGTCCCCACTGGCGACGAATTTGGGGCTACAGCTTTCCTTGTTTTTGGTAAATGGAAATGAGTGTTTGGCGTCATTGGCCAGGAGGCACCCTGCATGGCGGATCCGGCCGCCTTGGTGCAGGTCTTATTACATTCGACGCCACATTGGGCGACCTGCGCGCCGGATGGGGATGAAATGATGACGAAGACCACATAACACCCGGTCCCTGAACGGAAAAGATGTCCGACCCAGCCGTCAAGCGAACCCGGGCCCGTAGGAAGGCAATGCGTCACCCTTACCACTCAGCGGATCTGGTTTCTGGTTTCCGCTATCACTGTGGCTATTTTCTGCTGTTGCTGCATTGTACTCATGGTGTTGAATTGGTTTTGCCTTCCTCTGTCCCATCTCCCCTGAGTTGTGTTTGTCTGTTAATTCTACAAGTAGTGTGGAACCATATAGCATTGGCGAAGCGTAAATCGGGGAGGCAGTCACTGGTATTCCTGTTGCTGCCGAGGTGCTCCCTGGGGGGCCTATTCCGGCAACAGCGCTCGCTATTGGCTGGAGCCCCCTGACGTCACAGTGAGGCTGCAAAGTGCAGCGCAGCAGTGTTCCACTATACGGCTAATGCTCTGTAGCACAGACGATGTGGCGTTTTAGTGGTTCATTTTAATTTCTGTTTGTTTCAATACACAATGTAACAAACGAAAACAAGTGCCATGAGAGATATTACACATTAGGACTAAATAAATGAAAATTAAGCTGAAAAATAACATTCGTTTGATAAAGCAGCAGATGTTAAAGTAGCGTGTTCCGGATTTCTGTTGCCATTTACCGGATGAACATGCAGATCATAGCTGCTCCCTCTTTGTGGCACATTTATTCATGGTTTACAACTTTGCTTATTGATTCAGATACCTAATCTTTCTAAAATTCTTGTTCTTAACAAAGAGCAATAACGGTCATGAAGCTCAGAGAACTTTTGTTTCAAAATAGAGCACAGCGGCTTTACGAGATTATTTGTTTGCGCACTCCATTTCGATGAAAATCAGTAAATTAGTCTTCAAACTGCAACACTCTACCCATGCTGGCATGTAAGTCATGACCACCACGAGATAATTTGATAAACAGTCTGTATTAGGCTCTCCTACTTTCCCTTTAGCTGCTGGAAAACTTAATGATTTATTAACGTTCAAAAAATCAAATGGCTCTGAGCACTATGGGACTGAACTGCTGTGGTCATAAGTCCCCTACAACTTAGAACTACTTAAACCTAACTAACCTAAGGACATCACACACATCCATGCCCGAGGCAGGATTCGAACCTGCGGCCGTAGCGGTCGTGCGGTTCCAGACTGTAGCGCCTTTAAGCGCTCGGCCACTCCGGCCGGCTCTTTATTAACGTTATCGCACTTAAATGCAATATAGCTTGCAGTGTATTTCACCGCTTATAGGAAAAACATCCGAGATTACAGAGACAGCGCAACTAATACCAAATCTGTTAATAAACTTTCTTCGACATTCACAGATTCTGTGAGGTTTCGTACTCGTAATTCATAAACAACGTTTACACAGAGTTCACTGATAACGGAACTTAGAGACTTAGAAGTGTTTAGTCGGAAGTTGTACTGTAGTCTATATTTACGAAATTTGCTTTATCTGTATCGACACACAATTCCTTCCAAACTTCTACATTTTTTCCACCTGTACCACATGTCACAACTATAACACATATTCCTATTCCTCAACTGTCTTAAAGATACTCTGAGGCGAATTACAAATCATAACTGTCGAATCATAATAAACTGGTTGCTTCCACTGTTTACACAAGCCACGGCTCCAGCAGATTTCAACATAGGAATGTGAATCGGCCACTATGGCCTTCAATGAGTCGTAAAATATGCGATCATCAGCACTCGTTTCGCCGAATGTCAGAGCTCCTACTCTCCCTTGGGCACTGAAAGGTTTGACTTAGCCTTAGTTAAACATAGGCGATCTTCGAGAAAACCCGGTCTCCATTAAAATTTTTCGTCCATTTCTGAAGCGTAGCGCTGCACAGCAACGGAATTTCTCGCTCCCGCAAAGAAGCGAATAAGTTAATGCATGAGCAAATTTCTTTCAATTCACCTCACCCTTTTTGTTCGACATTCATCGTATTTGCTCCGGTGTTAAACATTTTGATAACGCATTTCTTACGCTACTGTGTAAATTTTCTTTTCTTTCGCATCAAATGACCTTCTTAGTCGCTTTAACGAAAGAACATAGCGAAAAGCATTTGTTTTACTTGGTAAATCTCTTTAAGCTGTTTATTTCTGTCCATTTAGTTTTTTGAAAGTTGGACGTCGGACCTCAGTTCCTTAATTTCTAAATCCTTGTTCACTGTTTCACTGACCTCATGAACGGGATCTATAACTGTGGACGGTCGACTTATTTTTTTTCGGTGACAGTTTGTAAAGTTGTCAAAGCTCGTTTTTGCAAACTTCTTGCTTCCTAGCGTTGTGCACGACTTCCAAATCTCTAAGGAATGAATCTAATTTTGTAGTTCTTGGAATTATTTACTAAGTACTACAGAACTACAGTAGTTTCTAACAATTAATCAGATAAATAATAGACAAAAGCGATAAAATATCAGGCACATAATTTGCTCCAACAGCTTACTTCGATAACATTTAAAAATGGAAGATCATGCAATGGACAGGATTCCAAATCACAACCTTCAGCATGGCAGGCAACTGTACAGCCACTCTGGCCACCATTGTTATTATTACGACTTAAGTGTCGCAGCGAAATGTTTAGTTATAAGAGTTCAGTCAGAATTTGTGCTATATTCTTACACAGAAATAGTCAGTAATTCCTGAGAACACGAAAAAATAAGGGCTATTTCCACGAGAAATGAAGAGACAATATCCAGGAGTTAAAGCTAATAAACCTGAGCAACGTAATTTATACCCTACAAAATTGAACCGAGTCGTTCACTGTCGTACAGTAATCCAGTACCACGCGCAGAAAAGCATTGAAATCTGAGTGAATGAATTTATTTTAAGGTAATTTTTGAGTTCCAATTACTCTGAGGGTTATTTATTACTAACTTCTCTCCTTTTTGCCTGCATCTCTGCTTTCTGTAATTTCTGCACTATGTTAGTTTGAAATGTTGAAAAGTCCCCTTTCGAACAATTATACATGACTGTGCTTAATATTTTTTTTAGCACAACGCAATCCCTGCCGCCGTTGGATAAGCAGCTGCAGCAGCAAGTCGTATACTCCTAGCTCTCTCATTTGCTACATAGTTTAATTCTTAATTTCTTTGCGTGTTTTCGGTACTTGCATTGTTTAATTCATAAATTTCGGGCGTATTATAGTATTTGAGAGTTGTAGCATCGCGTTTTAGTACCTGAATAGTGTAAAATCGCGTAGTCTCCTTCCACCGCCGAGCAGTGTCAGCAGTGCGCAAGTAGCAGCATTACTGCATTTACTAGGCAATCTTGTATTTTAATAACAGTTTAAATTTTGTCGATTTGTTTGCGCTCTCTGTAGATTAGTTCAGACGTTCTTTGCAAAACAGTTTTCAGCATGGATAAGGACTGCAACTCCTGTGTTCGGATGCAGGCTGAGTTGGCATCCCTTCGCTCCCAGCTTCAGGCAGTGTTGGCTTCAGTCACAAAGCTTGAGGCTGTTGTCAATGGGCATCATTGTGGGGTCCGGATGGGGGTTTGTCGGGGACGGCCAGCTAGTCCCACGCATCCCCCGATCGCACTACGACTGTGGTTGCCCGGGATACTGCCCGCATTGAGGCTGATCCCTCACCTGTGGTAGAGTGGGAGGTCGTCTCAAGGTGTGGCAGGGGGCGAAAGACATTCCGGAGGGCTGAACGGAAGGCCTCTCCAGTTTGTCTGACGAACCGGTTTCAGGCTCTGTCTCAGGCTGATACTGATCTTCGGCCTGACATGGCTGCTTGTCCTGTTCCAGAGGTTGCCCTCAGTCTGCAAGATCCGGGCGGTCGCAGAGGGTGGGCTTACTGGTAGTTGGGAGCTCCAACGTCAGGCGCGTAATGGGGCCCCTTAGGGAAATGGCAGCAAGAGAGGGGAAGAAAACCAATGTGCACTCCGTGTGGATACCGGGGGGAGTCATTCCAGATGTGGAAAGGGTGCACCCATCTGCAGTTGGTCGCTCATGTCGGCACCAATGATGTGTGTGGCTATGGATCGGAGGAAATCCTCTCTGGCTTCCGGCGGTTATCTGATTTGGTGAAGACTGCCAGTCTCGCTAGCGGGATGAAAGCAGAGCTCACCATCTGCAGCATCGTCGACAGGACTGACTGCGGACCTTTGGTACAGAGCCGAGTGGAGGGACTGAATCAGAGGCTGAGACGGTTCTGCGACCGTGTGAGCTGCAGATTCCTCGACTTGCGCCATAGGGTGGTGGGGTTTCGGGTTCCGCTGGATAGGTCATCAGGAGTCCACTACACGCAACAAGCGGCTACACGGGTAGCAGGGGTTGTGTGGCGTGGGCTGGGCGGTTTATTAGGTTAGATGGCCTTGGGCAAGTACAGAAAGGGCAACAGCCTCAACGGGTGCGGGGCAAAGTCAGGACATGCGGGGACCAAGCAGCAATCGGTATTGTAATTGTCAACTGTCGAAGCTGCGTTGGTAAAGTACCAGAACTTCAAGCGCTGATAGAAACCACCGAACCTGAAATCGTTATAGGTACAGAAAGCTTGCTTAAGCCAGAGATAAATTCTGCCGAAATTTTTACAAAGGTACAGATGGTGTTCAGAAAGGATAGATTGCATGCAACCGGTGGTGGAGTGTTCGTCGTTGTTAGCAGTAGTTTATCCTGTAGTGAAGTAGAAGTGGATAGTTCCTGTGAATTATTATGGGTGGAGGTTACACTCAACAACCGAGCTAGGTTAATAATTGGCTCCTTTTACCGACCTCCCGACTCAGCAGCATTAGTGGCAGAACAACTGAGAGAAAATTTGGAATACATTTCACATAAATTTTCTCAGCATGTTATAGTCTTAGGTGGAGATTTCAATTTACCAGATATATACTGGGACACTCAAATGTTTAGAACGGGTGGTAGGGACAGAGCATCGAGTGACATTATACTGAGTGCACTATCCGAAAATTACCTCGAGCAATTAAACAGACAACCGACTCGTGGAGATAACATCTTGGACCTACTGATATCAAACATACCCGAACTTTTCGACTCTTTAAGTGCAGAACAGGGAATCAGTGACGATAAGGCCGTTGCAGCATCCCTGAATATGGAAGTTAATAGGAATATAAAAAAATGGGAGGAAGGTTTATCTGTTTAGCAAGAGTAATAGAAGGCAGATTTCAGACTACCTAACAGATCAAAACAAAAATTTCTGTTCCTACACTGACAATGTTGAGTGTTTATGGAAAAAGTTCAAGGCAATCGTAAAATGCGTTTTAGACAGGTACGTGCCGAGTAAAACTGTGAGGGACGGGAAAAACCACCGTGGTACAACAACAAAGTTAGGAAACTACTGCGAAAGCAAAGAGAGCTTCACTCCAAGTTTAAACGCAGCCAAAACCTCTCAGACTAACAGAAGCTAAACGATATCAAAGTTAGCGTAAGGAGGGCTATGCGTGAAGCGTTCAGTGAATTTGAAAGTAAAATTCTATGTACCGACTTGACAGAAAATCCTAGAAAGTTCTGGTCTTACGTTAAATCAGTAAGTGGCTCGAAACAGCATATCCAGACATTCCGGGATGATGATGGCATTGAAACAGAGGATGACACGCGTAAAGCTGAAATACTAAACACCTTTTTCCAAAGCTGCTTCACAGAGGAAGACCGCACTGCGGTTCCTTCTCTAAGTCCTCGCACAAACGAAAAAATGGCTGACATCGAAATAAGTGTCCAAGGAATAGAAAAGCAACTGGAATCACTCAACAGAGGAAAGTCCACTGGACCTGACAGGTTACCAATTCGATTCTACACAGAGTACGCGAAAGAACTTGCCCCCCTTCCAACAGCCGTGTACCGCAAGTCTCTAGAGGAACAGAAGGTTCCAAATGATTGGAAAAAAGCACAGGTAGTCCCAGTCTTCAAGAAGGGTCGTCGAGCAGATGCGCAAAACTTTAGACCTATATTTCTGTCGTCGATCTGTTGTAGAATTTTAGAACATGTTTTTTGCTCGAGTATCATGTCGTTTTTGGAAACCCAGAATCTACTATGTAGGAATCAACATGGATACCGGAAACAGCGATCGTGTGAGACCCAACTCGCTTTATTTGTTCATGAGACCCAGAAAATATTAGATACAGGCTCCCAGGTAGATGCTATTTTTCTTGACTTCCGGAAGGCGTTCGGTACAGTTCCGCACTGTCGCCTGATAAACAAAGTAAGAGCCTACGGAATATCAGACCAGCTGTGTGGCTGGATTGAAGAGTTTTTAGCAAACAGAACACAGCATGTTGTTATCAATGGAGAGACGTCTACAGACGTTAAAGTAACCTCTGGCGTGCCACAGGGGAGTGTTATGGGACCATTGCTTTTCACAATATATATAAATGACCTAGTAGATAGTGTCGGAAGTCCCATGCGGCTTTTCGCGGATGATGCTGTAGTATACAGAGAAGTTGCAGCATTAGAAAATTGTAGCGAAATGCAGGAAGATCTGCAGCGGATAGGCACTTGGTGCAGGGAGTGGCAACCGTCCCTTAACATAGACAAATGTAATGTATTGTGAATACATAGAAAGAAGGAGCCTTTATTGTATGATTATATGATAGCGGAACAAACACTGGTAGCAGTTACTTCTGTAAAATATCTGGGAGTATGCGTACGGAACGATTTGTAGTGGAATGATCATATAAAATTAATTGTTGGTAAGGCGGGTACCAGGTTGAGATTCATTGGGAGAGTGCTTAGAAAATGTAGTCCATCAACAAAGGAGGTGGCTTACAGATCACTCGTTCGACCTATACTTGAGTATTGCTCATCAGTGTGGGATCCGTACCAGATCGGTTTGACGGAGGAGATAGAGAAGATCCAAAGAAGAGCGGCGCGTTTCGTCACAGGGTTATTTGGTAACCGTGATAGCGTTACGGAGATGTTTAATAAACTCAAGTGGCAGACTCTGCAAGAGAGGCGCTCTGCATCGCGGTGTAGCTTGCTCGCCAGGTTTCAAGAGGGTGCGTTTCTGGATGAGGTATCGAATATATTGGTTCCCCCTCCTTATACCTCCAGAGGAGATCACGAATGTAAAATTAGAGAGATTAGAGCGCGCATGGAGGCTTTCAGACAGTCGTTCTTCCCGCGAACCATACGCGACTGGAACAGGAAAGGGAGGTAATGACAGTGGCACGTAAAGTGCCCTCCGCCACACACCGTTGGGTGGCTTGCGGAGTATAAATGTAGATGAAATGTAAATGTAGATGTAGATGACTTTCAGAAATCCCTACAAAAGAATGGCCCTGACTAACATTAACCTATACCTTTCACAAATCACTTACATTACAAAAATCTTCGTTACTCAAGCTACTGCAATACAGCGAGCGCCACTACTGCCAGCTAAATGAAAGATTCAAACTACTGAAGGAACTAACTACTGATAGGCATAGTTAGCAAATGAAAGATTTTGCTAGAGAACAAACAATGTATTTACCTTAATAGTGTTCAAAGGTCATAATATATACAGCAGTTCATGACATCCAGTCTTACAAATTTCAAAACTCCGCCATCTCTCTCCCCACATCCACCACTGCTGGCGGCTCACCTCCAACTGCGCAACGCTACGCGCTGTTCGCAGCCAACTGCCCAACGCTACAGTGGCAGACAACAATGTAAACTAGCCACAGACTGGGGGCTATGTAAGTAGGCTGTTGAGGTTTTTATATTGGTAACGCCACGTATCGCTCTGTATGAAAATCACTGGGTGTGCTGTGTGCAGTCTGTGGGTAGTTTGCATTATTGTCTGCCATTGTAGCGTTGGGCAGTTGGCTGTGAACAGCGCGTAGCGTTGCGCAGTTGGAGGTGAGCCGCCAGCAGTGGTGGATGTGGGGAGAGTAATGGCGGGGTTTTGAAACTTGTAAGACTGGATGTCATGAACTGCTATGTATATTATGATTTTTCAACACTATTAAGGTAAATACATTGTTTGTTCTCTATTAAAATCTTTCATTTGCTAACTATGCCTATCAGTAGTTAGTGCCTTCAGTAGTTTGAATCTTTTATTTAGCTGGCAGTAGTGGCGCTCGCTGTATTGCAGTAGTTCGAGTAACGAATATTTTTGGTGAGGTAAGTGATTTGTGAAAGGTATAGGTTAATGTTAGTCAGGGCCATTCTTTTGTACGGATTATTGAAAGTCAGATTGCGTTGCGCTAAAAATATTGTGTGTCAGTTTAAGCACAGTCTTGTATAATATTTCAAAAGGGGACGTTTCAATGTTTGCGCTGGGAATTGCTATGGATAGTAGCTTCTTTATCGAAGGTAATCCTAGAAGTTCCTTTCTTAAACCTCGCACATAATCTTCAGGTCGAGAATGAACTGGGCACAATACGGTCAGTTTTCACATTCACGTTGTCCACGCATTTGCATCGCATTATTCGTTCACGTTGCAAGTGCACACCATTTGGAAAACCATGCTAAATAACGTTGTCGTCTTTGAGTTGTATTAATGGCGTAACTGTGCCACGGCGCAGTTACGGCGACCCTTACTAATGACTGTCACAATACGAAGTATTTGCTTTGAATGCACACCACGACTTCTGTGTTAATGCTGAACTCACAGTCACGACATCCCTCAAAGTGACACCAAGCCGCGCGTGGGCGTCTGGGAATTTTTTCCTCCTACAGAGCTGACCCGAAGCGAGTGTGTATCGGCGTCGCCTCCTTCTGACCCCCCACCACAAATAGAACTGGTGATACAACAATGGCCCTTCAATTACTCTGTCTGCTCTGGATCATGATGATTTTCCACCTATTGCGACGCCCGTTGCCGAAATTGTTATTCAGGGTTGTCTCTTGCTGACTCTGAGATTGCCTGATTGTCTTCCTTCAGGGAGATGGCGTACCTCGCAGTGTGGCAGACCTCTGACACTGGGAAGTCTCAGATTGATGTGGAAGTGGTTCAAGATCCACCTACGCAGCCGACTGCAGATGCTGTTATGCCTCACAGCCGGGACAATATGTACAACAGGAACGTACAGCGGCGCGCAAAACAATCAATTGTAAAGAATCATTTGGGTCGGTACTAGCCGCTGATCTCGGATTCCTCGCTGGACTCTGCGATGGACTGTGACGGGTCACTTGTGGAATAATAATGCTGCTCTGTTGTTATTTCCGTGTTTTTCTTTTGAGTGATGGCTCAAGCACATACAGGGTGAGCACAAAGTCTTGCCCTGTTTATAGCAATTCATTACTGAATAACCGTTTGACATAATAATTTACATTTGATGCCGTTAGATAGGTTAGTGTTATTAGCATTTTTTTAAGACCACTTACATTAGTAAACTTGAAAATGTGCTCCTTTGGTAGCTCGGAGAATGTAGAGGTGGTATTCTAGTTCGCGCCACGTGTTTCGTCAACATGTGTTCTGTCACAGTACCCGCAGCAGCTTGTATCCTAGCCTTCAGATCGTCGACGTCAGCAACTGGTGTGTGACGAAGACTCTGTCCTTGATACAGCCCCCGAAAAAAAAAGTCAAGGTGCGTAATGTCTGGAGAGGGAAGTAATGTCCGGATCGGTGGATTGGAAGGATCGGTCCAACACCCTGGCCACCCCGCTCTGCAGACATTACGCCCCTTAACTTATTTTTCTGGGGCTATATCAAGGACAGAGTCCTCGTCACACCAGTTGCTGACGTCGACGAACTGAAGTCTAGGATAGAAGTTGCTGTTGGTACTGTGACAGAGCACATGTTACGAAACACCTGCTGGGAACTGGAATACCGCCTCGACATTCTCCGAGATACCAATGGAGCACACGTTGAGGTTTACTAACGTAAGTGACCGAGCGAGGTGGCGCTGTGGTTAGCACACTGGACTCGCATTCGGGAGGACGACGGTTCAATCCCGTCTCCGGCCATCCTGATTTAGGTTTTCCGTGATTTCCCTAAATCGCTTCAGGCAAATGCCGGGATGGTTCCTTTGAAAGGGCACGGCCGATTTCCTTCCCCATCCTTCCCTCACCTGAGCTTGCGCTCCGTCTCTAATGACCTCGTTGTCGACGGGACGTTAAACACTAATATCCCCCTCCTTCTAACGTAAGTGGTCTTAAAGAAAGCTAGTAACACTAACCTATGCAACGGCATTAAATGTAAATTACTATGTCAAACATATATTCCGTTATAAATTTTTATAATCAGAGAGCAAGACTTTGTGCTAACCATGTACATTTGTCACACTAAATGTTAGCGGAGTCCAATCAGAGCTGCGCTTGGATTCGCTGCGTCAGTTTATGTATGAATCCTGTGCGGATACCGTGTGTCTGTTTTTAATGTGGCTCCCGGATTTTCGACGAGAACTGCTTTATACTTTCGGGAAGGCATTCCTACTTCTGACGTAGATGTGTTTGAGGCTGGCAGAGAGATAGGCAGTAGACCTTTTGACCTTACCTTGGTTGTCTCATGCATTTCGTCTGTTTGTGATCACACAGGGCAACGTCCGGGTTTTTATAAAGACGAGATTGCTTATTTTTAACGTAGGAGTCTATTCTTGGATTGCGATTTTAACTGTCTTCTACGTACTGTTGATCAGTATCCCATTTTGATTGTTATCAGGATTTAAACGAGTTGATACGATCGATGCTCTTGAAAGATGTTCTGAGCATAAACATCCGAAGTTGGTAAAATTTACGCATTTACCTCTAATAGCAAGGTTGGTCGATTCTACTTATCGGATTGCATACGTAATCGCTATCTTGTAATCTGCGTTATTCCTGCTAGATTTTCTCATCACAGTGTGTTCGCCGCCACTCTCCAGCTTCATCGGCAACCGGTGAAACTATTCTATTCCCCGTGGGTGTTAAATGTTGCTCATTCGACAGATCCTTCTCTCCAGGATTTGATACGCATTGTGTGGGAGCATAATCTTCGATCTGCTGGTAGGTACTGTACCGCTTTGGCTGCTAAACCGATGCTCCGTCAGCTTTGATCACTTATTGTGCTGCCAGGGCGAGGAATTTTTGGAAAACTCATGACTTACTATTCTCTCTTGTGTGAATTGTATGGCGGCGCGAATCCTGCCTCTTTACGTATTGCAAATATTCGATATAATTCTTGCAGCTGAAGCTGCTGCAGATGGAAGGGTTGCGGATGCGGTAGAAACTATGATCGCTAGTGGCGGAGGAATGGACTTCGGCATCAACCTTGGCGTCACCGCTCTTGCATTACTTCCTTTACAGCAGATTACGGCCGTCAGCTGATAGCGTAAGCTGACGTAGTTCACGCCTTACATAGTACTATGTGGATATTAACCACGTGGGTATATCTAGAGCTACTCACGCACGAACAGAACACCGAATTCTTGCCCGCCTATGACCAGAAGACGTACATGATATTTTCTCCTACTCTCGTTTCGCGATATGGATGAGCGTCACATTTACGTATATGTTGAACGAGGAGATAAGGAAAAAAGGGAGTTGCACTCGTTTCATTCAAGTTGAGTAAAATTATGCTGGTACTTACACAACATTCTGGTCGTAACACTGTTTATAATTTTCGTCTACTCAGTGACTGATTATAAGACACTGGCAAGGGCGTAAATCGCAGGCTGTCTGCCTGTGATCCGCGAGTATCAGTTGTCTTCCTGGCCACTCCTGCGGCCAAATACCATAACGTGGTTTCGGTTGCTGCCGTTACTTTTGTTCGTTTTTCCCTTGCCTTTAGATTTTGATGGTGGAAATCATGAGTACCTGATTCGCATTTTGGAGATGATCGGATTTACTGTTGAGGCTCGTAAAGCGTTATATCGAACTCTTTCACTGGCTTTGCGGCTTCGGTAGTTGTCAACAGGCCACTGATGTCCCCGTTCACCACCTGTCGGGGAGAGCCTCAGGGGAGTCCACTCTCGATGCCTTTGTTTGCCTTATCTCTGGAGCCACTGCTTGAGAGGGTTGCGTCCCAACTTCAGTTGGACGCTTTCTGGAGGGACCCTCACTGTTCGCGGGTACGCTGATGATATGATGATTTTACTCCATTCACTATCATCGACGATTATTGGTATGTCTGAGGAGCGCGACTCAGTGAGGACAAAAGTAAACTTCCAGGTTTATGCGGTGTCGATAGAGCAGTGATCACATGGCCCACTGCTGTGGATCGACGACTGGGAGCTGTTCTTTCTCTTTTTCCGCTCCAAATGGCGACTCTCACTTAGGAATCGGTTATTGATGAGATCCGGTGATAAATACTGGAACATGAACAACGCGGTGTCACTCTTCTTCAGAGTGCACGTATTTTGGATCCGTATGTGTTGTCACATCATGTATGTTGGTTCAAGAATCATAAAAAAAGGTTGTATACCTGGAAGAATCCTGCAGATACTAGAAGGTATCAGATAGGTTATATAATGGTAAGACAGAGTTTTAGCAACCAGGTTTGAAATTGTAAGACATTTCCAGGGGCAGATGTGGATTCTGACCACAATCTATTGGTTATGAACTGCAGATTGAAATTGAAGAAACTGCAAAAAGGTGGGAATTTAAGGAGATGGGACCTGGATAAACTGAAAGAACCAGAGGTTGTAGAGAGTTTGAGGGAGAGCATAAGGGAACAATTGACAGGAATGGGGGAAAGAAATACAGTAGAAGAAGAATGGGTAGCTCTGAGGGATGAAGTAGTGAAGGCAGCAGACGATCAAGTAGGTAAAAAGACGAAGGCTAATAGAAATCCTTTGGTAACAGAAGAAATATTGAATTTAATTGATGAAAGGAGAAAATATAAAAATGCAGTAAATGAAGCAGCCAAAAAGGAATACAAACGTCTCAAAAATGAGATCGACAGGAAGTGCATAATGGCTAAGCAGGAATGGCTGGAGGACAAATGTAAGGATGTAGAGGCTTGTCTCACTAGGGGTAAGATAGATACTGCGTACAGGAAAATTAAAGAGACCTTTGGAGAGAAGAGAACCACTTGTATGAATATCAAGAGCTCAGATGGCAACCCAGTTCTAAGCAAAGAACGAAGGCAGAAAGGTGGAAGCAGAATATAGAGGGTTTATACAAGGGCGATGTACTTGAGGACAATATTATGGAAATGGATGAGGATGTAGATGAAGACGAAATGGGAGATAAGATACTGCGTGAAGAGTTTGACAGAGCACTGAAAGACCTGAGTCGAAACAAGGGCCCGGGAATAGACAACATTTCATTAGAACTACTGATGGCCTTGGTAGAGCCACTCATGACAAAACTCTACTTTCTGGTCAGCAAGATGTATGAGACAGGCGAAATACCCTCAGACTTCAAGAAGAATATAATAATTCCAATCCCAAAAAAAGCAGGTGTTGACAGATGTGAAAATTACCGAACTATCACTTTAATAAGTCACAGCTGCAAAATACTAACGCGAATTCTTTACAAACGAATGGAAAAACTGGTAGAAGCAGACCTCGGGGAAGATCAGTTTGGACTCCGTACAAATGTTGGAACACTTGAGGCAATACTAACCTTAAGACTTATCTTAGAAGGAAGATTAAGAAAAGGCAAACCTACGTTTCTAGCATTTGTAGACTTAGAGAAAGCTTTTGACAATGTTGACTGGAATACTCTCTTTCAAATTCTGAAGGTGGCAGGGGTAAAATACAGGGAGCGAAAGGCTATTTACAATTTCTACAGAAACCAGATGGCGGTTATAAGAGTCGAGGGGCATGAAAGGGAAGCAGTGGTTGGGAAGGAGTGAGACAGGGTTGTAGCCTCTCCCCGATGTTATTCAATCTGTATATTGAGCAAGCAGTAAAGGAAACAATAGAAAAAATCGGAGTAGGTATTAAAATTCATGGAGAAGAAGTAAAAACTTTGAGGTTCGCCGATGACATTGTAATTCCGTCAGAGACAGCAAAGGACTTGGAAGAGCAGTTGAACGGAATGAACAGTGTCTTGAAAGGAGGGTATAAGATGAACATCAACAAAAGCAAAACAAGGATAATGGAATGTAGTCAAATTAAATCGGGTGATGCTGAGGGAGTTAGATTAGGAAATGAGACACTTAAAGTAGTAAAGGAGTTATGCTATTTAGGGAGTAAAATAACTGATGATGGTCGAAGTAGAGAGGAAATAAAATGTAGACTGGCAATGGCAAGGAAATCGTTTCTGAAGAAGAGAAATTTGTTGACATCGAGTATAGATTTAAGTGTCAGGAAGTCGTTTCTGAAAGTATTTGTATGGAGTGTAGCCATGTATGGAAGTGAAACATGGACGATAACTAGTTTGGACAAGAAGAGAATAGAAGCTTTTGAAATGTGGCGCTACAGAAGAATGCTGAAGATAAGGTGGGTAGACCACGTAACTAATGAGGAGGTATTGAATAGGATCGGGGAGAAGAGAAGTTTGTGGCACAACTTGACTAAAAGAAGGGATCGGTTGGTAGGACATGTTTTGATGCATCAAGGGATCACAAATTTAGCATTGGAGGGCAGTGTGGAGGGTAAAAATCGTAGAGGGAGACCAAGAGATGAATACACTAAGCAGATTCAGACGGATGTAGGTTGCAGTAGGCACTGGGAGATGAAGAAGCTTGCACAGAATAGAGTAGCATGGAGAGCTGCATCAAACCAGTCTCAGGTCTGAAGACCACAACAATGTGTTGTGCAAGACGCATTACATCGCACAACTTTTTCCGCTTCCCTCCACGATGGCCAATAGACTTAAGCAGCTGTGCGGTCGCTTTTTATGGTAGCGTGATGTCTTCAAGTTTCGATACGAGACTGCGACAATGCCTCGTTCCCTCGGCAGATTGGGCCTTTCTGAAATTAAGAGGTCTTAAATTTTCGGTGCACCGAATTGAGGATTCCCCAGGAAGTATTTACCTTTATCTATTGGTATTCACCTTAGTGCTTCATCCTCCTGTTGACGCTGGTCGTCTGAATTGTAAACTGAGACACATTCGAGAGTTCTGCTCAGCTGTGCGATATCTGGGGGCTGACATATTTCAGTGGCTGGTACGACCAAGTTTTTGTTGATCCACTGGGAAAGGATTTCCTCCCCCAATGAGCGCGAGTATGCTGAAAAATTGTGTTGGCCAGTTTCATCAACGGCAGCGGCCTCCACCAACAGTACAGGGTGGTCAACAGTTTGATTTGCAACAAAGAGCGTTTGTATCGTATCGGAATTCACCCAGGTGTGCTCCCTGCCGCCGTTGGATAAGCAGCTGCAGCAGCAAGTCGTATACTCTTAGCTCACTTATTTGTTACATACTTTAATTTTTAATTTCTTTGCGTGTTTTTGGTATTTGCGTTGTTTAATTCATAAATTTCGCGCGTATTGTAGTATTTGAGAGTTGTAGCATCGCGTTTTAGTACCTGAATAGTGTAAAATCGCGTAGTCTCCTTCCGCTGCCGAGCAGTGTGTCAGCAGTGCGCAAGTAGCAACATTACTGCATTTACTAGGCAACCTTGTATTTTAATAACCTTTTAAATTTTGTGTCGAATTGTTTGTGCTCTCTGTAGATTAGTTCAGACGTTCTTTGCACAACAGTTTTTAGCATGGATAGGGACTGCAACTGCTGTGTTCAGATGCAGGCTGAGTTGGCATCCCTTCGCTCCCAGCTTCAGGCAGTGTTGGCTTCGGTCACACAGCTTGAGGCTGTTGCCAATGGGCATCACTGTGGGGGTCCGGATGGGGGTTTGTCAGGGACGGCCAGCTCGTCCCACGCATGCCACGATCGGACTACGACTGTGGCTGCCCGGGATACTGCCCGCATTGAGGCTGATCCCTCACCTGTGGTAGAGTGGGAGGTCGTCTCGAGGTGTGGCAGGGGGCGAAAGACATTCCAGAGGGCTGAACGGAAGGCCTCTCCAGTTTGTCTGACGAATCGGTTTCAGGCTCTGTCTCAGGCTGATACTGATCTTCGGCCGGACATGGCCGCTTGTCCTGTTCCAGAGGTTGTCCCTCAGTCTGCAAGATCCGGGCGGTCGCAGAGGGTGGGCTTACTGGTAGTTGGGCGCTCCAACGTCAGGCGCGTAATGGGGCCCCTTAGGGATATGGCAGCAAGAGAGGGGAAGAAAACCAATGTTCACTCCGTGTGCATACCGGGGGGAGTCATTCCAGATATGGAAAGGGTCCCCCCGGATGCCATGAAGGGTACAGGGTGCACCCATCTGCAGGTGGTCGCTCATGTCGGCACCAATGATGTGTGTCGCTATGGATCGGAGGAAATCCTCTCTGGCTTCCGGCGGCTATCTGATTTGATGAAGACTGCCAGTCTCCCTAGTGGGATGAAAGCAGAGCTCACCATCTACAGCATGGTCGACAGGACTGACTGCGGACCTTTGGTACAGAGCCGAGTGGAGGGACTGAATCAGAGGCTGAGACGGTTCTGCGACCGTGTGGGCTGCAGATTCCTCGACTTGCGCCATAGGGTGGTGGGGTTTCGGGTTCCGCTGGATAGGTCAGGAGTCCACTACACGCAGCAAGCGGCTGCACGGGTGTGGCGTGGACTGGGCGGTTTATTAGGTTAGATGGCCTCGGGCACGTGCAGAAAGGGCAACAGCGTCAAAGGGTGCGGGGCAAAGTCAGGACATCGGTATTGTAATTGTAAACTGTCGAAGATGCATTGGTACAGTACGGGAACTTCAAGCGCTGATAGAAAGCACCGAAGCTGAAATTGTTATCGGTACAGAAAGCTGGCTGAAGCCAGAGATAAATTCTGCCGAAATTTTTCAAAGGCACAGACGGTGTTTAGAAAGGATGGATTGCATGCAACTGGTGGTGGCGTGTTTGTCGCTGTTACTAGTAGTTTATCCTGTAGTGAAATAGAAGTGGATAGTTCCTGTGAATCATTATGGGTGGAGGTTACACTCAACAACCGAGCTAGGTTAATGGTTGGCTCCTTTTGCCGACCTCCCGACTCAGCAGCATTAGTGGCAGAACAACTGAGAGAAAATTTGGAATACATTTCACATAAATTTTCTCAGCATGTTATAGTCTTAGGTGGAGATTTCAATTTACCAGATATAGACTGGGACACTCAAATGTTTAGGACGGGTGGTAGGGACAGAGCATCGAGTGACATTATACTGAGTGCACTATCCGAAAATTACCTCGAGCAATTAAACAGAGAACCGACTCGTGGAGATAACATCTTGGACCTACTGATAACAAACAGACCCAAACTTTTCGACTCTTTAAGTGCAGAACAGGGAATCAGTGATCATAAGGCCGTTGCAGCATCCCTGAATATGGAAGTTAATAGGAATATAAAAAAAGGGAGGAAGGTTGATCTGTTTAGCAAGAGTAATAGAAGGGAGATTTCAGACTACCTAACAGATCAAAACGAAAATGTCTGTTCCGACACTGACAATGTTGAGTGTTTATGGGAAAAGTTCAAGGCAATCGTAAAACGCGTTTTAGACAGGTACGTGCCGAGTAAAACTGTAAGGGACGGGAAAAACCCACCGTGGTACAACAACAAAGTTAGGAAACTACTGCGAAAGCAAAGAGAGCTTCACTCCAAGTTTAAACGCAGCCAAAACCTCTCGGACAAACAGAAGCTAAACGATGTCAAAGTTAGCGTAAGGAGGGCTATGCGTGAAGCGTTCAGTGAATTCGAAAGTAAAATCCTATGTACCGACTTGACAGAAAATCCTAGGAAGTTCTGGTCTTACGTTAAATCAGTAAGTGGCTCGAAACAGCATATCCAGACACTCCGGGATGATGATGCCATTGAAACAGAGGATGACACGCGTAAAGCTGAAATACTAAACACCTTTTTCCAAAGCTGTTTCACAGAGGAAGACCGCACTGCAGTTCCTTCTCTAAATCCTAGCACAAACGAAAAAGTGGCTGACATCGAAATAAGTGTCCAAGGAATAGAAAAGCAACTGGAATCACTCAACAGAGGGAAGTCCACTGGACCTGACGGGATACCAATTCGATTCTACACAGAGTACGCGAAAGAACTTGCCCCCCTTCTAACAGCCGTGTACCGCAAGTCTCTAGAGGAACAGAAGGTTACAAATGATTGGAAAAGAGCACAGGTAGTCCCAGTCTTCAAGAAGAGTCGTCGAGCAGATGCGCAAAACTATAGACCTATATCTCTGACGTCGATCTGTTGTAGAATTTCAGAACATGTTTTTTGCTCGCGTATTGTGTCGTTTTTGGAAAGCCAGAATCTACTCTGTAGGAATCAACATGGATTCCGGAAACAGCGATCGTGTGAGACCCAACTCGCTTTATTTGTTCATGAGACCCAGAAAATATTAGATACAGGCTCCCAGGTAGATGCTATTTTTCTTGACTTCCGGAAGGCGTTCGATACAGTTCCGCACTATCGCCTGATAAACAAAGTAAGAGCCTACGGAATATCAGACCAGCTGTGTGGCTGGATTGAAGAGTTTTTAGCAAACAGAACACAGCATGTTGTTATCAATGGAGAGACGTCTACAGACGTTAAAGTAACCTCTGGCGTGCCACAGGGGAGTGTTATGGGACCATTGCTTTTCACAATATATATAAATGACCTAGTAGATAGTGTCGGAAGTTCCATGCGGCTTTTCGCGGATGATGCTGTAGTATACAGAGAAGTTGCAGCATTAGAAAATTGTAGCGAAATGCAGGAAGATCTGCAGCGGATAGGCACTTGGTGCAGGGAGTGGCAACCGTCCCTTAACATAGACAAATGTAATGTATTGCGAATACATAGAAAGAAGGATCCTTTATTGTATGATTATATGATAGCGGAACAAACACTGGTAGCAGTTACTTCTGTAAAATATCTGGGAGTATGCGTGGGGAACGATTTGAAGTGGAATGATCATATAAAATTAATTGTTGGTAAGGCGGGTACCAGGTTGAGATTCATTGGGAGAGTGCTTAGAAAATGTAGTCCGTCAACAAAGGAGGTGGCTTACAAAACACTCGTTCGACCTATACTTGAGTATTGCTCATCAGTGTGGGATCCGTACCAGATCGGATTGACGGAGGAGATAGAGAAGATCCAAAGAAGAGCGACGCGTTTCGTCACAGGGTTATTTGGTAACCGCGAAAGCGTTACGGAGATGTTTAACAAACTCAAGTGGCAGACTCTGCAAGAGAGGCGCTCTGCATCGCGGTGTAGCTTGCTGTCCAGGTTTCGAGAGGGTGCGTTTCTGGGTGAGGTATCGAGTATATTGCTTCCCCCTACTTATACCTCCAGAGGAGATCACGAATGTAAAATTAGAGAGATTCGAGCGTGTACGGAGGCTTTCAGGCAGTCGTTCTTCCCGCAGTCCATACGCGACTGGAACAGAAAAGGGAGGTAATGACAGTGGCACGTAAAGTGCCCTCCGCCACACACCGTTGGGTGGCTTGTGGAGTATAAATGTAGATGTAGATGTAGGTACATGTAGTAGGTGTGCAACCCTCGATACGCTTCAGCACCGGTGTACTTATCGTGGTCACCTAGGAAAC
This sequence comes from Schistocerca serialis cubense, assembly GCF_023864345.2. Lineage (NCBI taxonomy): Eukaryota > Metazoa > Arthropoda > Insecta > Orthoptera > Acrididae > Schistocerca > Schistocerca serialis. The sequence continues at coordinate 601,875,812 of NC_064645.1, read as the reverse complement.
TGGTTCTGGTACGGAAACAATTGGCTTTCCCGCACTAGGTCTGTTGAAACTGCATTTTCCACAGATATAATTCTGCGGCCGGCTTTTTTTTTTCGAAGATAAGGATTAGTACGATCATATCTCTGTTGCTCCGTTACGACTAGGGGACATCGGCTGATACGTACTATTCAATGTTAATGAACTTTACCAACAACCGTACACTTTAAGATATTTTATTTTATTCTGAAAGCAACCAGTTTCGACAATTCATTTTGCCATATTGAGGCCCCATACGCTTTTTTCAAATCAACGAACTTATCGTATAGCGCCATAAAACTGGATACAGTGAATTTCAATCGTTGTGCAGATGCTTCATACGAAGACGGGACAGGGTTTTATGACGTTATACGAGAAGTTCGCTGATGTGATAAAAGCGTATGGGGCCTGAAGATGGGAAAATGAATTGTCGAAACTGGTTGCTTTCAGAATAAAATAAAATATCTTAAAATGTACGGCTGTTGGTAAAGTTTATTGACATTGTAAAATACGATCATATGGTTAGTTGGTCACATTGCATATTTTGTCGTTGCTGGTGAGGGCGATGATGACCATTTGATTTTACACCACTTCGTGTCCACGGCTTACTAGTCCTGCTTCCAACTGCCTTGATTTCGAGAACACTTTGCCAACATGCTGAATCTTACCTTTCAAAGACAAGGCGTTGAATAGCTCAGCAGCAGCTGCGCAGTTGACATTGTTTTGAGGGAAAAAAGCAATGTCAGGGAGCAGCTCAGTGACGGGGGTTGGGGGGGGGGGGGGGAGAATGAGGTCTCGGGATGACCCCTGCCACCTTGTCTCCACTGAAGCTGTCACCATTACTGATTGCTTTTAGAACAATGTATTCTCTATTTCGCACGAATATTGGGATACTACTCTTGTGCTTAGTCTAATTAATTATATTTTCATACATGTAAAATGTATTATGCTCATGTTCATTAGCTTTACCTCAAAGTAAATTAATTCTTCATGTAGAATACTCAATAAATTACTGTTAGGGGAAAAAAGAAAAACCGTGAAGTGTTTGGCTTGGAGCTGAAAGGGTTTTGGATTAAAGCCCCACTGTGTCCCTTTTTTATCACCCTGCGCTTTGATCTGACATTAAAAGAAGAAGTACAGCTTCTCGATGGAAACGGAAAGGCGGTGGGATCGAATCTTGGCTGGGTCACTTTTTTCGCCTTTTACCTAGCATTCATCTCTAAATGATGGAGAGATACTCATATCGAAATATGACTACAGTTTCAGACTGCTAATTGCTGCTCCCCTCAGATTACCAGTCTCAGTTCGAATTCTTAATTCACTGTAGCTCCTCCGAACAATGGACACTGAGTTACTCAACTTTGAAATATCGTAATAAATATGACTAGTAACGAAAAGACAACCACGTCACCATCAGGCTGTGATTCTAGACTTACGATTTTAAACAATCAAATATTTTTAATCTGGTTTTCCTGAAGTCGTTTGAGAACAACTGCGTAGCGAAGAAACATGCGACTCCCAAATAAGTAGTGTTTCATTTTTTATGCTGCAAGTAAAACGTTTTCCGAAAAACAATTTCAGCAACTTCAGAAACTTTGCTACGTTTACATACAGTGCGTTTTTTCAGCAACGCAGCAGGTAACTCAACTTTCAGATATCTGTTTTCCTTGAATCAGACCTAAATGTGGACTCCATTCTTCGTGTAGTACGGCGTAGAAGCCTGCCGTAAACAGTCCACGACCGTGAACTGCGCCAGTGAGTGTCAACAGCCCATCAAAGTACGTTCTAAACCTTAAAAGACGAGTGCTGTAACGTAAGCTAAATATGTACATCATGCGTGTTTTGTATCGTTTTTTTTTCTTTTATCTCTGCCACCCCAGCATACCTCCGTAACATAATGAATCACTCACACGACTATACACAAATGATTTGCATACAATATTTACATTGATTGTATTACTTGCATTAGGATGTGCTCCCATCTTTTCCATTAGATGTCACTCCAAACGCCAGTCCACTATGGAGCAAACAACATTAACGCCTCCAGACAACTCTCCTGCCGTGCGCTGCTTACATCGCATAAGTTACGATATTCAGTTACTTAAGATTGTCTCCTAAATTTATTCATAACTCTATGCAGTAATCGGCAGGCAAAGTACCCTACCGCATATAAGGCGTCAGGCTTTAGGCGCTTAACGCTACCCGTGCAAAGCTGCCGGGTCGTTAGTAAATTATATATGCAACACCTCCTCGTGATTCAGTACTTCTATTAGTGAAAACCGTACCAAAATCGTTACATTAGTTCCAGGAATTAGCCTTCACATACGAAGAGAAAATCACGGTGGGTCTCAAATTTATAATATGGAAATTAAAAGGACTCTTAATAATATTTATTTTTCTCGGCAGCATTATGACATTACCAAGTAAACGGTAAAAAACCACCATAAAACATTTAACAGATGCCACAATGAAAACGATAATTGAAGTCATTAAATACTTAAAGAAGTTTTTAAAGTTAGACAAACACAAGCCTCCTTTAAATAAGAGAATCACTTTTAACAAAATTTTGAACAGAAAAATAAACAGTAAGAATCATCGTTGAAAGATGGGAAACAAATACACTAGGTCATTAAACAGACGTTAATATAGAGCAACTACCTTGAGTTTAGTCCAGACATCGCTCGGTCCCTTCATTCAGCTTAGATGGTGAATTCTATAACACACACATACACAGAATAAAATTTAAAACCACATAGATACAGCGTAACAATGACAAAAATAAATTGGAATTCGCACGAGAAGAAGTCCTATAAGCCCCTCCTAGGTTTCAAATGTAGCTCAGTAATAACGACAGCAGTTTGACACATGAGTATTAAAAACACCAAATTCTGTCAGAAATCAACTTCTTTCAAGTTTCAACATAGGGACCTTTAAAAGGAAGCACACAGTTTAAAGATTAATTTTTGGTTAGTAAAGAAAAAGGTAAATAAACGTTTAATAAAACAATCAATACTAAAATCTTTGCCGTTTACAAACAGGCTTAAAATAATTTTTTTTTTTCTACTCCAGTTCGAGGCACCTCAGCATCCACACAGAGAGATGCAGAACCAGGAAACACGCTGGCTCTGATGGTGCAACCCGCGACAAGGAATGCTGAGGGAAGCTGTTTCCCACAGCCATCGAAAACACAAAGAACCGTACATCACTCCTCCGTGCGGATCCCAGTTACTATGCCAGCCAGCAAGCCAACAATCAAAGCAGGAGGGAGAGTGCGTGCGATCAAGTCATCTCGGCGTGCAGCCCCTTGCGAGACGCTCGTGAAGCTGTCGCCACGATACGAAGAGCAGAGAGGTTCAGTGGTAGCATATACAGATTCTAATTCATTCACAGCGCACTCTAGTTGTTGTTTACAGAGAGTAATTCTGGTTATTGCTTATGTTCACGTGTAGGAGCCTAAAGAGCAGGAAGCACTACCTGCAGTGAAAAAGTCACATGGAACTTGCATATGGTTTGTCACAAATGGCTAATACATGTGGAAGACTTCTCTTGATTTGTACCTTCCTGTGCGATGCCAGTTCTGCTAGGATCTCTCCCCCCTCCTCCACCACCACCACCACACCCACCCCCAAGCTGTGTAAGTCCACAGTTCCGCCAGGATCCGTAAGGCCACCCAGATCCTGGAGCGCCATGCATTCCGACTTACATTCTGTACATGCCCCCTGTCCCACATGGATATCTTCTATGACCTGATTCCTTACGCCATCTGCTCCCTTTTCTCTAACATACCTGAGTTCTCTGTACCTCCTCCCGACTTGATTCCCCTCCCCGCATCCCCTGGTTGCCCCTATCCTCTTCAAACCCTGCCTGCTGCTGCTCCTTCACCGTTGTGTACCACCTAACCTCCACCTCTACACTCTTAATCTCCTTTTCAAAGGTGGTTTTCGTCAACTCACCCTCCTGGATGATGCCCTCTCTCCCTCCATGTATCCCTTCTATCAACTCTGATCGTCACCTCTCCCTACCTACCACTCCATTTTCCCTAGCTCTCTCCTCCCCGCCCCCCTTACATCCTATTTTTCCCCACCTACCCTCTCTTTGACTCCATTCTCTCCCCCCCCCCCCCCCCCGAGTAATTTTGCAGTCCCCTCCTCTGCCTTTCCCCATTCCTTCTCACGTCCACCCTGCTCCCCGTTTTTGTGTGTCTTCTCCCTCCATTGGCTCTTTCCCCCTTTGCTTTTTCCACTCGTCCCATTTTTTTTCCCCTCCTCTATCCAGGTCTTCCCCCCCCCCCCCTCCCATCTGTCTTAGGCTGTGGTGTATCATATTCACGTCCACTCTATAGTGCAGTGCTTAAGTCAGCGTTCTGTGTTGTGCGTCGAATTTTTTACATGTTGCGAACAGAAACCATACTGTCGCTAGTTGTGATTTTTTATCTCTTGTTAACAGAAACCAGACTGTCGCCATGTTTCGTAGCTGTATGTCTACTATTGTACCTGTCTACTCACTTTGTGTCTTAATTATTATCGCCAACCAATTTTTTTATCTTTTAACTTCCACACCGTTCCGCCATTTTACAGTTTTAAAAAGTCACCGTTTTTATCGCCTGTTTTTTATTGTTTATTACCTTCTTATTATATTTTAAACTATTCTGTAGGTTGAAGAACGGCGCACCAAGCTGCTGCCAGGCCGCCTCCCTCTGAGGGGAATCGAAACTCAATAAAGGAAAAAAAAAAAACATTGTTTTACTAGTGAAACTACCAACTGGCCAAACATGGCGACTTCACCACTCCACTGTCCTGAACATCACACAAATCCCTGATCTGGCCCATCCACTGCTGTGTAAATGTTGCAGTGATATCTTGCCCCTCTTATGTTTGTATAAGTCCCCCCAGATCCTCGAATGCATTGCTCTCCGCCTCGTTTTCCACATCCAGTTACCTCTCCCCACAGGGATCCTTTACCAACTCATCAAATTCATACCTCCCCTCACTCATTCGCACTGGACACCTTCAAGTAACCTACACTCCTGGAAATGGAAAAAAGAACACATTGACATCGGTGTGTCAGACCCACCATACTTGCTCCGGACACTGCGAGAGGGCTGTACGAGCAATGATCACACGCACGGCACAGCGGACACACCAGGAACCGCGGTGTTGGCCGTCGAATGGCGCTAGCTGCACAGCATTTGTGCACCGCCGCCGTCAGTGTCAGCCAGTTTGCCGTGGCATACGGAGCTCCATCGCAGTCTTTAACACTGGTAGCATGCCGCGACAGCGTGGACGTGAACCGTATGTGCAGTTGACGGACTTTGAGCGAGGGCGTATAGTGGGCATGCGGGAGGCCGGGTGGACGTACCGCCGAATTGCTCAACACGTGGGGCGTGAGGTCTCCACAGTACATCTATGTTGTCGCCAGTGGTCGGCGGAAGGTGCACGTGCCCGTCGACCTGGGACCGGACCGCAGCGACGCACGGATGCAGGCCAAGACCGTAGGATCCTACGCAGTGCCGTAGGGGACCGCACCGCCACTTCCCAGCAAATTAGGGACACTGTTGCTCCTGGGGTATCGGCGAGGACCATTCGCAACCGTCTCCATGAAGCTGGGCTACGGTCCCGCACACCGTTAGGCCGTCTTCCGCTCACGCCCCAACATCGTGCAGCCCGCCTCCAGTGGTGTCGCGACAGGCGTGAATGGAGGGACGAATGGAGACGTGTCGTCTTCAGCGATGAGAGTCGCTTCTGCCTTGGTGCCAATGATGGTCGTATGCGTGTTTGGCGCCGTGCAGGTGAGTGCCACAATCAGGACTGCATACGACCGAGGCACACAGGGCCAACACCCGGCATCATGGTGTGGGGAGCGATCTCCTACACTGGCCATACACCACTGGTGATCGTCGAGGGGACACTGAATAGTGCACGGTACATCCAAACCGTCATCGAACCCATCGTTCTACCATTCCTAGACCGGCAAGGGAACTTGCTGTTCCAACAGGACAATGCACGTCCGCATGTATCCCGTGCCACCCAACGTGCTCTAGAAGGTGTAAGTCAACTACCCTGGCCAGCAAGATCTCCGGATCTGTCCCCCATTGAGCATGTTTGGGACTGGATGAAGCGTCGTCTCACGCGGTCTGCACGTCCAGCACGAACGCTGGTCCAACTGAGGCGCCAGGTGGAAATGGCATGGCAAGCCGTTCCACAGGACTACATCCAGCATCTCCACGATCGTCTCCATGGGAGAATAGCAGCCTGCATTGCTGCGAAAGGTGGATATACACTGTACTAGTGCCGACATTGTGCATGCTCTGTTGCCTGTGTCTATGTGCCTGTGGTTCTGTCAGTGTGATCATGTGATGTATCTGACCCCTGGAATGTGTCAATAAAGTTTCCACTTCCTGGGACAATGAATTCACGGTGTTCTTATTTCAATTTCCAGGAGTGCATATCGTCTGTAAACTCAACAATCCTACTGTGTCCCCTTTCCTTTCCAGTCCTAATGTGCTGCCGTGCCACAACCTACATATCGAACCAATCTTTCATCTGCACACCCTCCATATCCTCTAAGAAATTTCAACCGTCTCCCTCTCCCGGACCATGAATTCCACCTGATACATACCCGTCCTACCAGCTCTGAACTCATCCTGCTCTTCCCCTTCCCTGTCAACCCTTACCCACTTGTACACTCTAATCTACAGCTCCTTATGCCAGTTGCCCCCCTCTCCTTGTCCCCCACACCTATCTCTGTCTTGTCACCATCTCTCACTAATTCTCCTTCCATCACCATCGCCCTATCTTCCTCCATACTCACCCTTCTTTTCACTCAACGTCACAGGGTAGGTCATTTTACACTTTAACTGAAAGTGCACAGTATTTCGTTGTTAATGGGCAGTGTATCTTTTGTCGTGTTCACTGTTTTCAGGTGTTCACTGTTTTCAGGTGTTTCTGATATGTTTTTAACTGTGTTATCAGTCCATATTTTTATGACTATTTTTAAACATTTCGATTTTATATTTTCCCATCCACGTCATCTTTTCATGTATCTTTTGCTTCAGCATTTAAGTTAGTGTTAAGTCGTAGTGGCTGAAGCAGGTGATTTGTAGCACTGCCAGACCACCTCCCGCCGACACCAAACGAGGGGGAATGAAATACCAATAAATGAAAAAAAAGAAAAGGGTCATCGCTTTACCTAAATTGTTCAAGCGTTAGTTTATTATTTGTATTTTATACTTATCGGTCTCTAGAATGATTGGCTCATATTCCCATCTCCTCCTTCCTTGTGCTGCGCCTTTACTATTTGCCACACTCAATATGTTAGGGACTATCATTCGATCCCATCCGTTAGCTTTCCCGAAATAAGAACTTATCAAATGAGCCATTCGGTCACACCTCAAGGTCAATTACTCCATCCTACTCTTCATCTCAGTTATTTTATGCTTCTACTGTTCGTTTCAGTGATAGGCAGCTATGCTGACTGCCATTGACCACTGTACACCAATTTTTGCTGTGGTGTTGGGCACATTCGGCCTCGAATCTCATTTAGTGGAGTAGCGCTGTCTTCAGTGATGAGTCCCGCTTCAAATCGCGCCCCAATGACTAGGTTCCTGGAGACGCACCGCTTGCTGTGGGGTACCAACCAGGCTTTCACCCACCGGACTGCCCGAAAACAGGAATCATGGTCTGGAGTGCCACTTCAGGTCAGAGAAGGACCCCTTACGTCGTCATCCGCGACACCTCTACAGCACAGCGGTACATCGACGACATCCTGCGCCCCGTTTTGTTGCCCATCGTGGCAAGCCATCTTGGATTTACGTTTCAGAAAGATAATGCCCGCCCGTACACGGCGTGAGTTTCTACTGTTGTGCTTGCCGAACCCTACCTTGGCCAGCAATGTCGCCGGATCTCTCCCCAAAAGAGAATGTTAGAAGCATTATGGGCGGGGCCCTCCAAACAGCTTGGTATAGTGACCATCTAACACGCCAGTTAACAGAAGTTCCCACGATATCCCTCAGGAAGATATTCAGCTACTTTATCAATCAACGCCGAGCCAACTAACTGCTTGTATAAGACCAAAGCATTCTTGAATTTCTCAAATTGTGATGCTATTTCTCTTGAATAAATCAGCCAATTTTTTCTGAAATTTTTGTCTGTAGCTATGATGAAGTCCCATACTCCTTGACTGAGCATAGGGGAGGATGCGGGAGACCCGCACCGCTGTACTAGGCAAGGTTCTAGTGGAGGTGGTTTGCCATTGCCTTCCTCCGACCGTAATGGGGTTGAATGGTGATGATGAAGACGACACAACAACACCCAGTCATCTCGAGGCAGGAGAAATCCATGACCACGCCGTGAATCGAACCCGGGACCCCGTGCGTAGGTAGCGAGAACGCTACCGCAAGACCACGAGCTGCGGACCTGTACCTATAGAGCACATCTATCGAATTTCCGTCCCATTCGGATAATTCTTTCGTGGTGCGTCACTTTTTTTCGTATTGCAAGGTTTTTACTGTTTTCGAATGTTTGTACAATGGAAGTTTGTCATGCGGAAGCGCTGGGAGTTTTTATTCTCGCAACCAATACCATTCGGGTGCACGGACCGATTACAGAGCTGCTTACTATGTTACCGACTGAGGTGGGACAGGCTGTGCATGCTTGCTTACCCACACAGGGATAAAGTGTTTAAAGTAATACTAAGTAAAGAGTCACGACTCCAGGAATCGGTGCCTCGTCGAACGAATAAAAGGCGCATTGTGTGGAGCATGCACCGTAACAAGTCCCTTGAGTAATATGGAAAATAAAGGAGAGAATGGCGCTTAGAAATCATAAAATACTGGGTGATCAAAAAGTCAGTATAAATTTGAAAACTTAATAAACCACGGAATAATGTAGATAGAGAGGCAAAAATTGACACACATGGTTGGAATGACATGGGACTTTATTAGAACCACCCCATATTGCTAGACGCGTGAAAGATCTCGTCGTTTGGTGATGATCGTGTGCTCAGCCGCCACATTCGTCATGCTTAGCCTCCTAGGTCCCAAGACCTCAGTTCGTGCTATTATTGGCTTTGGGGTTACCTGAAGTTGCAAGTGTATCGTGATCGACCGACAGTTCTAGGGATGCTGAAACGCAACATCCGACGCCAATGCCTCACCATAACTCCGGACATGCTTTACAGTGCTGTTCACAACATTATTCCTCGACTACAGCTATTGTTGAGGAATGATGGTGGACATATTGAGTATTTCCTGTAGAGAACGTCATCTTTGCTTTGTCTTACTTTGTTATGCTAATTATTGCTATTCTAATCAGATGAAGCGTCATCTCTCGTACATTTTTTGAACTTTTGTATTTTTTTCGGTTCTAATAAGACTCCATGCCTTTCCAAGCTTGTGTGTCAATTTGTACCTCTCTATCTACATTATTCCGTGATTTATTCAGTTTTCAAATGTACACCCAGTATTTTATGTCAATTTTTTTGTTTACTTACGAAAGGTAAAGGGAAGTCTCATTAAATTTACATTTACGAGATACCGACAACAGCTCGATGACCCTTGCAAATTAATGTGGATACGGCATTAGTTGTTTTTATACCGTTCTGATTTAGCATGGAAAGATTTGGATTAACTATTTTTCCATTCATACGGCCTAACTACTTAGTGCGAAGACACGTTACATAACCGGAACAGAGTGCAATAACCCAGCTTTCCTAATAGTCGTCTGTCAGATACGTACATTTGAGATTAAAAAACAGGATCCATATCGCCTAGGCGCGTGCGCAACGTCCTTGTTCTGGATGACCTCGTTACAGCTATGGGTACTTCTTCACTTTTTACGTAACACTCGACGACTGTGTTACTTCCGACACGTAGTTTTATCTTTCTGTCCAGTGATCTTAACGAATGTTTCTCGTTAGGCAGCGGTTTCTTCCCTCTTTTAATTTACACGTTTGTCGTTAACAGTGATGAATGCATCAGTTTCTTGTTAACTTGAAGATAGCGTTTTGCATAGGTGCTAGGTGTTGAGCAGATTGGAAATGACCAGGAATGACGTCACACTTGTACCTCCGTATTTAAGTACTGCTCAAGTACGTGTTATCGCTATCGAATCGAGCTAACGGGGATCATGAGAGTGTAAACGAACAGTGATAGCGGTACGTGGGCCGCATGAGATAACATACTTAAAACAAGAAATAAAACGAGGCAGAGATGTTAGGAAACAAGGCTAATGCCTCGCGCAGGCTAGCATAGTTAAATATGAGAACTATTTGCTACCCCTCTACATACCACTCCTGCAGAGTCCGTAAATACGAGACTGAATTAATAGTAGTTGGCACTGACGCAACCATTCCGTTCTGTATTCGTGAACGAAACGGAAAGGATAATATGTCCGTCTATAAATATTCTCCTCTACGGAACACACATGTTGTTGCGATTAGCAGTCGATGCAGACATGGAATAGCAATTTTCAAAGCAACTTGTCGTCTCTAAAGAAACGGTGTTTGTTCCACCCAGTTTTCAAAGGAGAAAAATAGTAATTACTAAATGTTTGTTGCCATCCAATTTATTCGTGATGGGAAAACCCTTGGCAAAAGCTGTCAATACACATCTGAAGTGTCATGCGTTGTGTAAACAACAGTATAGTACACGTCTCGCCCGCAACGTATAAGAAAAGAAGCAACTGAAGACTCGCATTGGTCGTCAAACGAATAAGTTACATGATATCAAAATGTACACAAACACAACAGTCATCCCAACTGCATCTCTGCCTCACTTAGTACGAATATGTCCAACAAGACACAAACAGTTCGTTATTGACTGGCCGGCATACTCCAGATGTCAGCTGTTGTCTGGCTTTCCCATTATTTCGTTTCACTCCTTTCTCTTGCAACTTATTAATTCCCAGCGTGGTCTCATCTCACTTTTAGAAACTTAATAGTAAAAAAGTTACAAGAAAATTACAATTAAAACACTGCTCATTGCAGCATATGAACAACGCGGCGGAAGAAATGGGCGTCTTTTGAGGACGTCCATGAATCGATCCAATTTTACCCTTATTTATATGACCAGAAGTACAAGTCAGCCAGACCCTGTGCCATCAAATAACTCTATGACATTTACCACAAAGCTGTTATGTTTTGATGCGAGTGACACGCTCCTCAAATTGCATTGCCAGACGCGAACGATAGCTCGCACGACGTTCGTGGAACACAATGCTTGGATTGAAGGGGGCGTGGCACGTTTGCCGCGAGTATCGGTAAGATCGTGTAACTGGGCTGCTTCTGTGTTGCCAGCGCTGTGTAGCGCTTTACATTGGATCTCTGACTGCGCTTTCCTTGTAAGAGACTCTGTGGCTGGTTGGATTCGTTGTTGGAAGTTAATCGCCAGTAGTGTTGGGCAGTTGGAAGTTACGCCATCAGTGATGGAAATTCTGTTGGGCAGTTGGAGGCGAACAGCCAGCAGTGATGGATGTTAAATGTGAGAAGTTAGCATTGATGGAGGCTAGAGGTCTGAAGTGTTAGCGTAGGCTAACGACCTGGAAGTATCCGACATGGAGATTCAAAATTATTCATGATTATATATCTTTGTACTGGATGTCATTGACGATTTAGATCGTGTCTGAACTGGATGTCACATTGGTTCAAATGGTTCAAATAGCTCTGAGCACTATGGGACTCAACTGCTGTGGTCATCAGTCCCCTAGAACTTAGAACTACTTAAACCTAACTAACCTAAGGACATCACACACATCCATGCCCGAGGCAGGATTCGAACCTGCGACCGTAGCAGTCGCGCGGTTCCGAACTGCGCGCCTAGAACCGCTAGACCACCGCGGCCGGCGATGTCACATTATTAAGGTAAAAAATACATTATTTGGTTTGCAACAAAATCTTTCCTTTGCTAACCACATGCCTATGAGCAGTTAGTGGCTTTAGTAATTAGAATCTTTTATTTATCTGGCAGTACTGACTTTCGCTGTATTGCAGTATTTCGCGTAATGAAGATTTTTGTGAGGTAAGTGCTTAATGAAATGTATAGATTATTGTTCAGATTTCTTTTTAGTCAGGGACATTCTTTTGAATTAATTATCTGAAGTCAGGTTGTAATTTTTTTGAGCATTCACATTGTGTTTCGCTGGAATATTGTGGGGTCGGTGTTGGCATGATAAAAAGAAGTAAAGAGAAAGTAGGTTCAGAACGTTCAGTTTTACTCAGCTGTTTCAGAATCAAATAACGTATAATTTTCATCTTCTCAGTCATTCATCAATCTAAGTACAAACACACACATTTAAATAAAGAAGTTTCAACCGTTTTCCGGGTAGAGGCGGTGTGTGGAACAGCACGGAGAGTGCATGTCTCGGCTGTTTGTTCTACCGCCTATGTGACTTCCAAGCTGGTCTGGCTGATCATCTTCTGGATGCGAGGGACCTGCACAGGAAACGGGAGTGAACACATTACTGCTTTGGCCGACCAGGTCTGGAGGCGTGCAGTGCGTCGTCGTAAACCAAACATCTTCTGGTGGTTCCAAGTTTCCGCTGCTTGTCATCCCACAGCGGCTTTCTATGCCCGGTGGGCTTTCAGTCCGTTGTTTCGGTGCCGAGACCATACGGCATTCTGAAAGACCGTTCTTGCTCTCCGCTGTAAGCGTGATCATTGTGATTGGTTCGCTTCCTGCGCGTGTCTGTACCCTCCCCTTGTGTATCGGATCCAGTCCAATCTTCTGTTGTTGTTGTTGTTCCCCGTCCACCCCAATAGCTGAACGATCAGCACGGGGGCCCGGGTTCGATTCCCGTCTGGGGTGGGGGATTTTCTCCCCTCAGGGATTGGGTGTCGTGCTGTGGCTCTGGCTCTGAGCACTATAGGACTTAACTTCTGAGGTCATCAGTCCCCTAGAACTTAGAACTACTTAAACCTAACTGACCTAAGGACATCACACACATCCATGCCCGAGGCTGGATTCGAACGTGCGACCGTAACGGTCGGGTGGTTCCAGATAAAGCGCCTAGAACCGCTCGGCCATTACGGCTGGCGTGTCGTGCTGTCCTCATTATCATTTCATCCATACTGTCGACGCGCTCAATAAGACCAGCACTTGGAGGCCGAACTTCCCGCCTGGTAACTCCGGCCACTGACGCCATACGCTCATTTGCATTTTTGTTGTTCGCTGTTCCTGTGTATGTCCAGGCAATTTGAGGAGCGTGTCGCTCGTGTCAAAACATAGTAGCTTCTATTTGGTAAGTGTTGGTTGATTGGTTGATTTGGGGGATGGGACCAAACAGCGAGTTCATAGGTCCCACCCGATTGGGGAAGCAAGCCGGCCGTGCCATTTCAATGGAACCATTTCGACGTTTACCTGAAGCGATTTAGGAAGAGCACTGCAGACCTATATAGGTATCACCGGGCGCGGGTTTGAACCATCGTCCTCCCGAGTGCATGTCCAGTGTGCTAACCACTGCGCCACCTCCTCGGTTTTGGTAAGTGTCATAGAGTTGCTATTTGATAGTTTGTAAATTGCTTTAATGTTTAATGCATAATTTTCTAGGACTTTCAAAGCTTCTTCTTTTTTTTCCTTCTTTTTTTTTTTTTTTTAGCCCGCAACTTTATGCGCCTTAGAGGGACAAAACTTGTTGCATGTATTTTAGTAGGTTATAATACTTCGAAGCCAAGCTCGTGTTTACATAGGTGAGGTTTATCAGCCAACCTCTCTCGCCTTCCTTCCACCAATGTTTCCCGTCCCGCGCTGCGGTTAAGTTTATAAGGTTTCCGCCTCATGGCGTGATTTGAGACAGGATATCGGTTGGACGCTGAACTTCTTCACTATCAAGTGTAGGTGGGGGACAGTTGCCTTGGCCAGTTACCTCATTATCTCATAGCAACTTTCCACAACTGTTTTGTAGGCAATGCCAGGGTGTTATCTGATGACTTGCGTTTTTACTCGTTTTCCTTAAAAATTACTTCTCTTTTCATCAGGCTATCATTGTATGGAAGATGAACATGATATGGGAGATACGATACTGCGTGAAGAGTTTGACAGAGCACTGAAAGACCTGAGTCGAAACAAGGCCCCAGGAGTAGACAACATTCCATTAGAACTACTGATGGCCTTCGGAGAGCCAGTCCTGACAAAAGTCTACCATCTGGTGAGCAAGATGTATGAGACAGGCGAAATACACTCAGACTTCAAGAAGAATATAATAATTCCAATCCCAAAGAAAGCAGGTGTTGACTGATGTGAAAATTACCGAACTATCAGTTTAATAAGTCATAGCTGCGAAACACTAACGCGAATTCTTTACAGACGAATGAAAATCTGGTAGAAGCCGACCTCGGGGAAGATCAGTTTGGATTCCGTAGAAATATTGGAACACGTGAGGCAATACTGACCTTACGACTTATCTTAGAAGAAAGGTTAAGGAAAGACAAACCTACGTTTCTAGCATTTGTAGACTTAGAGAAAGCCTTTGACAATGTTGACTGGAATACTCTCTTTCACATTCTAAAGGTGGCAGGGGTAAAATACAGGGAGCAAAAGGCTATTTACGATTTGTAGAGAAACCAGATGGCAGTTATAAGAGTCGAGGGGCATGAAAGGGAAGCAGTGGTTGGGAAGGGAGTGAGACAGGGTTGTAGCCTCTCCCAGATGTTATTCAATCTGTATATTGAGCAAGCAGTAAAGGGAACAAAAGAAAAATTCGAAGTAGGAATTAAAATCCATGGAGAAGAAATAAATAAATTTAAGGTTCGCCGATGACATTGTAATTCTGTCAGAGACAGCAAAGGACTAGGAAGAGCAGTTGAACGAATTGGACAGTGTCTTGAAAGGAGGATATAAGATGAACATCAACAAAAGCAAAACGAGGATAATGGAATGTAGTCGAATTAAGTCGGGTGATGCTGAGGGAATTAGATTAAGAAATGAGACACTTAAAGTAGTAGAGGAGTTTTGCTATTTGGGGAGCAAAATAACTGATGATGGTCGAAGTAGAGAAGATATAAAATGTAGACTGGCAATGGCAAGGAAAGCGTTTCTGAAGAAGAGAAATCTGTTAACATCGAGTATAGATCTGAGTGTCAGGAAGTCGTTTCTGAAAGTATTTGTATGAGGTGTAGCCATGTATGGAAGTGAAACATGGACAATAAATAGTTTGGACAAGAAGAGAATAGAGGCTTTCGAAATGTGGAGCTACAGAAGAATGCTGAAGATTAGATGGGTAGATCACATAACTAATGATGAAGTATTGAATAGAATTGGGGAGAAGAGGAGTATGCGGCACAACTTGACAAAAAGAAGGGACCGGTTAGTAGGACATGTTCTGAGGCATCAAGGGATCACAAATTTAGCATTGGAGGTCAACGTGGAGGGTAAAAATCATAGAGGGAGACCAAGAGATGAATACACTAAGCAGATTCAGAAGGGTGTGGGTTGCAGTAAGTACTGGGAGATGAAGAAGCTTGCACTGGATAGGGTAGCATGGAGAGCTGCATCAAACTAGTCTCAGAACTCAAGACCACAACAACAACAACAACATCATTGTATGTCTGTCTCTTGGGGCGTGATCCGCAGGTTGCTTATAAAAGGAGTGTGGTTAGCAACGTGTCGAGCCTGTCCCAGGTAATTTCGGGTCCGTTCGTCCGGACGACATCGACCGAAGTGTGATGGTTTCATATCAAGGAGCTGTAATTGTTTTTGTTTTCTTTTAAGGAACCTCTTTTAGATGAATATCACTTACTTGTTGTATTTAAGTCAAAACATTCAAGAAATGTTTGTGGACTACCTATGTGACGTCCGTTTTCTCAGAACCTTTGATGCGGTTGTTACGTGAATTCAATTTCTGAAATATTATCTTGCTGCTCTTATTAAAATTTTCCATAAATATTTCAAGAATAGTAACCAGGAACACACAAATTTGTATACTTTTGGAAAGAGAATAACATTTGTTGTAAATTTAAATTGTCGTACTTGATGTTCCCATGAATGACTTTTGGGGAGTTGAAAGCAAGTATTTGTATTAATGCTGTTACCTTTTGTTATTTGATCTCCCTAAAATATCTGATTAATTGTTGATCGACTATCAATAATTGTTTTTAAGTAATTATAATTAAATTAACAGTTTTGTCTTAATATGTCAAGGTGCTGTTGGCCTAATTAAGAAAATTATTTTGCTGGCAAGTGTTAATAAAGTCTTCATACGAATGATGTTAAACACTTATTTGGCCCGGTACTTCAACTCCCAGGCAACCTTACACGAGTAGTGTGTACCATTTTGCGATAAAGGGGGTAATCAGAAGGAGCAATGCCTGGAGAATACGGCGAATGGTGTATGACATCTCATTTTCCAAACGTGTTTTGAGAGATATTGAAACATGGCGTGGAGCACTGTCATGCTGCAAAATCACGTTTTTATGTCAATCGCTATATTGTCTCCGGTTGCCTCTCAGTGTTCGGTTCGGATGCATCAACTGCTTTCGATAACGATCTCCTGTGATTGTTTCCGTCGGTTTCAGCAGCTTTGGAAAATCTTGTCTGTTCCACCACCATTCCGGCCTTAGACGTCATGGGTGTGTGATGTCCTTAGGTTCGTTAGGTTTAAGTAGTTCTAAGCTGTAGGGGACTGATGACCTCAGATGTTAAGTCCCATAGTGCTCAGAGCCATTTCTTAGACGTCAAAAATCACCGTTCTTAAAGCGTTGAGACCATTCTCTGCACAGTCTTTCATTAAAAGATTCCTCACCATAGGTCTTACCGAGCATTTTATGAGTCTCAACCGCATATTTCTTGATGTTGAAGCAGGAAAGTAAAGCTCCCCGCAAATGAGGAACACTGGGCTCGAGAGTTCACATGTTCTATCGAGAATAACTTCGTGATGCAATATTTTCAAGGCGTTATGTTTATAAAGGCCTAAACGTATTGTCCGACACTTACTACCTATCATCTGCACCTCCACTT
This sequence comes from Schistocerca serialis cubense, assembly GCF_023864345.2. Classification (NCBI taxonomy): domain Eukaryota; kingdom Metazoa; phylum Arthropoda; class Insecta; order Orthoptera; family Acrididae; genus Schistocerca; species Schistocerca serialis. The sequence goes on along the minus strand of NC_064645.1, from coordinate 601,858,852 downwards.
GCGGCCACTTTCGTCTATTGCATAACGGTGGAAGCAAAGTTGTAGACCTAACAACTGATTCTTTCGTTATTGCTTGGTAGTACAGCTTCATATTGCAAAGTTAAAGTACCAAAATTGTGGATGTTTTTTAGTATTAATTTATTTCGTTAACCCGATTTCGGCTTAGGGAAGGCCATCATAACGCTGTAACTGAATACTCTCATCAAAGAGGATACAGTACTGGCGAACAACGTTCAAAACGGTATTATACATGGAGAGTGAGGTAGTAACACATAGTGAAATGTTAATATAACTGAAGATGTTAGAGCTTAACAGTAAATCAGTAAATACATGTAAAGAAAACACATCATAAATACATTAAGAATATACATCGAAAAAACAGTGTGTGTGTGTGTGTGTGTGTGTGTGTGTGTGTGTGTGTATGTGTGTGTGTGATTGTGACCTTGTCTAAGGGAGACTATCTCACTACTTACCTCTAATAGCCCCTTGTTTCAGTTCTGTGGATGTCCGGACCTCGACAGACCACACCCCGATGCAGGAACAGTAAGGTTCAAATGGTTCAAATGGCTCTGAGCACTATGGGACTTAAACTTCTGAGATCATCTGTCCCCTAGAACTTAGAACTACTTAAACCTAACTAACCTAAGGACATCACACACATCCATGCCCGGGGCAGGATTCGAACCTGTGACCGTAGCGGACGCGCGGTTCCAGACTGTAGCGCCTAGAACCGCTCGGCCACGGCGGTCGGCGAGTAGTAATGAAAAGGTCCGTTGACTGCCTCACTGTCAAAGGTAGGTGCTGTCGCAACCCTATTCGTCAGAAGTTTGGATTACCCTTTTGGTTATTTACCAACAGTCATTTACCGACACAACTCTCCATGTCCAGGTCCGGACACGACTTTCCCGGTCAGTATCAAGTACTGCTTGTTGTTCGATTGGGCTCTTGTGCGCAGACATCGGCAGTAGTGGTAACTGGCAAGCCCTGAGATGAGTTTGTGAGAGGATCTCCCTACTGCTTCAAGACCGACGGGCTTTGCAGCAGTCCATTGACAGTTGCCAACATACTTCCACCACTTCACGGACAGTAACTAGTTGAGGCATCGAGGGATCAAGTGTGGTAAGTGACACTTTCTAAATTCTGAGAAAATTAAGATCAGAGTTTAAATGTTCAAATGTGTGTGAAATCTTATGGGACTTAGCTGCTAAGGTCATCAGTCCCTAAGCTTCCACACTACTTAACCTAAATTATCCTAAGGACAAACACACACACACCCATGCCCGAGGGAGGACTCGAACCTCCGCCGGGACCAGCGGCACAGTCCATGACTGCAGCGCCCCAGACCGCTCGGCTAATCCCGCACGGCATCAGAGTCTATAGGTTATAATGAATTGTGGATAAATCTATCACTCTACTACGCTGTATTTCCATCATCAATAAGGTTTTGTTTGTCTCTTTTCATAAATGTAACGTCAATCAGCCAATGATACTGCTATTATAGCGTTATTTCTGAAAAGATGCTGCAGTTATCTCCACTAGCCTCTAAGCGAAAATGTTGAATTAATAAAGAAACAGTCAATGCTATGCATTTAAAGAAAGTCTTAAAACGGGTCTAAGCACTATGGGACGTAACATCTGAGGTCATCAGTCCTCTAGACTTAGAACTACGTAAACCTAACTAACTTAAGCACAGCACACACATCCATGCCCAAGGCAGGATTCGAACCTGCGACCGTAGCAGCCGCGTGGTTCTGGACTGTAGCGCCTAGAACCGCTCGCCACAGCGGCCGGCTGCATATTAACAACAACGTCTGTCTTCCTACTCATAGAAGACATTTTATTCTTGATTATAATCGGTAAAATAAATATAATCTGGCTCCTCACAGTCTATCTTTCCTTCATTTACCACTCCTTTCATCATGCTTTTATTTCTCGTCTGTATTTTCTTTCCTTACTTTGCTACATATTTTAGCTCTTCGCAAAAATTTGTGGTGAATGTGGCGGATGAAGCACAGAAGCTTTCGGAGATCACTGTATTTTGATAATTTGATAGGACTCGATACAGATTTTCGTTCAAGTTTTGGAAATCTTTGAATTTGTGTTTTACTTACTTAGGTTTTAGATCTTTTTTCGCAGAAGATGTGGGTGCACTGAAAGAGTCTAACAAGGAAACTGATAATTATTTTCCAGTTGAAATCATGTCATCATTTGTATTCATGCTACCTCTGGTGAAAGGTATTTGTCTAAACAGCCTCCCAAGCTGAGAAAATAACTCTGCCTATTAATTACTAGAAATTTGCAGCTGGCCTTTGCTGAAACTCTTTGCCAGTGTTTTGGGACTGATTCTCTTATTGGCATTTTTCAGTAAAATCCTGGTTGCACTCCAAAAATGGATGAGCTGGTACAACAAGACGGTGATCAACACACTCGACCTGCGTATTGTGGGTATTGGCTACAACATAACATCAAAACCTAATGACCTCCATTTAAAAACTACTTCATTTGATAATACTTCTTTTAATGAAGCAACCAAAACAAACTTCGTTTTTCCATTTTGTATTCATTTGTAGTTACACTAGCTAAACAGACATGGAACTCTTTCAACATAAACACCACAAAATTCGCAGTGAGTCACTAAAATACCTCGCGAAACAGCTGTTTTGTTAAAAACCAATGAACGTAAAAGCTTCACATATTCCAAATGGCTTCCAAACAAAGCTTTACCGCTACAGGCTTCGAAGGATATTATTGTTTTTTTTTTTCTCATACTTCAACTTCGTGCCACTAGATATCAACAGTTATAGCCCTTGGGCGCAACATTTTATGTACTTTAACTATAGGTCTCTGCGCCTAACTCATATTTTTCAAAAACTGAACTTACGCCCGCTTAGCTTCTCGATACCTCAATTCACCCATAAAGGTCTCGCAACGGCTGCAGTCTATACTCGTATATAATACTGAAAGTAAAAAGAGAATCTAGCTCTTGTAGACAAAAATAAGAAACTGAACGTGCGAGACTAGTTGCTACTTATGCATGAGAAAGTGGACCAAGAGCAACGTAAGACGATTAATACGACTGTTGCAAATGATGCTACGACTAACATGTGTTGATGCCGTAGCAACTGGAACCTCAGAGTGCTAGTCCAAGTAAGGATCATATTTTCAGGACAGAATCAACAATTAGAGCTGGTTGAAGAACCTACACAGCCATTCCAGAGATTTCCCAATATGCGGACTGTTTCACACACACAGAGCGAAGGCAATGACAGAGGCGAATGCACTCTAGTCGATGAGTAGGCCCTATGCCTCTGCAGACGAGTTTGAGGTCATGGCGACTTGAAAAACAAGATGTGCTTTTCGTTAAATTCATACCTAAACAGTGATTCTTGTAGTGACGATTCTGTTGAAACATGTCATAGCTAGCACATCCGCATTGAGCAGGTGTCAACAATCTACGTATGGACACCGAATCGGAGTACGGACATGTCCTGAAAATCGCACAAACCGACTGGTCATTTTAGACCGTCAAATGTTGGCATGATTAGTGTCTTGTTGCAGGTATCGACCGCTAATTATTTCTTTAGCACACATAATTCAGATTATTGTCTTGGTTAAGTTCTGTATTTACAATTGAGAAAAGTTATAATTTTCAGTATTGCTCAGATCAAAGAGCACGCTGTCGCCAGAGGTGTTTGACAAAATCGGATCATAATGGTCCTGTCGAACTGTTCTGAAATTAGAAATAATCTTACAACGTACATCTAGATGGTGACATACTACAACGAATGGAAAGCCATCAAGCGTGATGCAACGATACTTGGTATCTGAAAAGGCAAGTATCATACGTTCTTTTGTGTATTATTTAGCTACACACTGGACTTATTCGTATCCACACTTTCGCTGATGTTATCGTCACAGACAGAAAATAAATTAATTAATAACTTAAATCAGAACGAAGCTCAAAAAATATGTAGTGTTTATGAAGTGGATTTTTCTGCTTACGCCAGATTTTGTATAGGTCAAAATGGTAGGAATTTCAGCTAACGCTACTTGGGATATATGGACGCACGCAAGCGAAATAATCTGAATAAATCAACTTTCGCCGCTCGCACGAAAAAAACATGGAGACACAGAGAATACCATTAAAGAAAGAGAATACATGTACTATCATAGTTAGTCAGTCGAAAACAAAAACTAAATATTAGACAGAACAAAAAGATTGCATTCGATATTGCCACTAGTTTTAATAATCCACTGTGTAAGTTTCATCACGATATCGACTGGGGAAAAGAATCTTTGCTTTGCTCTACCAACTGAGCTACCCAAGAAGAATTCGCGATTCGTCCGAACATCTTTACTTCAACTAGTACCTCGTCTCCTACCTTCCAAACTTAACAGAACTTCCCTCAGCTTGGAAACAATATCTTTTGATGTAGCTAAGTCATGTCACCGCAGTATCCTTTCTTCCAGAAGAGCTAGTCTTGCAAGTTACGCAGGGGAACTTTTGGCAAGTATGAGATCAGGTACTGCCGGAAGCAAGGCTGTGATGACGGCCTGTGAGTTATGTTTGGGTAGCTAAGTTGATAGAAGACTTGACCGCGAAAGCCAAAGGTGCTGGGTTCGAGCCGGCCGAAGTGGCCGTGCGGTTAAAGGCGCTGCAGTCTGGAACCGCTACGGTCGCAGGTTCGAATCCTGCCTCGGGCATGGATGTTTGTGATGTCCTTAGGTTAGTTAGGTTTAACTAGTTCTAAGTTCTAGGGGACTAATGACCTCAGCAGTTGAGTCCCATAGTGCTCAGAGCCATTTGAACCATTTTTTTGCTGGGTTCGAGTCTCGGCCTTCTACCCAATTTTAATTTCGCAGGGAGTTTGATATCAGCACCCTCGCTGCAGCAAAGTATAAAATTCATTCTGGAAACCAAATAACTTAGCGTGTCAGTGAAATTAACGCAACTATACACGAGTATCCGCCAACGTACCATTAGTCTAGTTGATGGCTCCACATGTCAAATATCAGTGAAGCTGCTCTCTGTGTTGTAATGCACAACGATTGGCAAAAGTCACGGGAAGCATTCGCTGAGAATAACGAGGAGTGCATTCACAGTTGAAAGATATGCCATGAATCTATCTCCTTACAGTCCTGGTAGCAATGGGTCCCTGATGACTCACATTGAAATCGGCGGCTATCTGACTTACGGCAGGAGGTCGATCGCCGCATATCGTTCTGCGCAAGCGGGAACAGCGGGAATACGGGTCCTGCAACGAACTTGCGACGCCACACTAATCGGCTCGGGGCCAACGTAATACTGAAGTGCCAAAGAAACCGATGTATGTAAACGGGCAGAATACGGCGCTGCGGTCGGCGATGTCTATATAAGACAAGAAGTGCCTGGCGAAGTTGTTACATCGATTACTGATACTACAATGGCGGTTATCAAGATTTAAGTGAGTGAACGTGATGTTACAATCGGTGCACGAGCGAAGGGACATATCATCTCCGAGTTAGTGATGAAGCGGGGATTGTCCCGTACGACCATTTCACGAGTGTACCGTGAATATCAGGAGTCTGGTAAAACATCAAATATCCGACACAGCTGCGGCCGGATAAAGATCGTGCAAGTGCGGGACTAACGATGACTGAAAAGAGACGTTGAACGTGACAGAATTGCAGCCCTTTCGCAAATTACTAAAGATTTCATTGTTGGGCCATCAACAAGTGTCAGCGTGCGAACCATTCAATGAAACTTTATCGATATGGGCTTTCGGAGCCGAAGGCCCACTCGTGTACCCTCGATGACTGCACGACACAAAGCCTTATGCCTCACCAGGGCCCGTCAACACCGGTTTTGGACTGTTGGTGTCTGGAAACATCTTGCCATCGGACGAGTCTCGTTTCAAATTGTATCGAGCGGATGGACGTGTACGGGTATGGAGACAACGTGATGAATCCACGGGCCCTGCATGTCAATAGGGGAATGTCAAGCTGGTGGAGACACTTACGGTGTGGGGCGTTTGAAAATACACTCCTGGAAATTGAAATAAGAACACCGTGAATTCATTGTCCCAGGAAGGGGAAACTTTATTGACACATTCCTGGGGTCAGATACATCACATGATCACACTGACAGAACCACAGGCACATAGACACAGGCAACAGAGCATGCACAATGTCGGCACTAGTACAGTGTATATCCACCTTTCGCAGCAATGCAGGCTGCTATTCTCCCATGGAGGCGATCGTAGAGATGCTGGATGTAGTCCTGTGGAACGGCTTGCCATGCCATTTCCACCTGGCGCCTCAGTTGGACCAGCGTTCGTGCTGGACGTGCAGACCGCGTGAGACGACGCTTCATCCAGTCCCAAACATGCTCAATGGGGGACAGATCCTTAGATCTTGCTGGCCAGGGTAGTTGACTTACACCTTCTAGAGCACGTTGGGTGGCACGGGATACATGCGGACGTGCATTGTCCTGTTGGAACAGCAAGTTCCCTTGCCGGTCTAGGAATGGTAGAACGATGGGTTCGATGACGGTTTGGATGTACCGTGCACTATTCAGTGTCCCCTCGACGATCACCAGTGGTGTACGGCCAGTGTAGGAGATCGCTCCCCACACCATGATGCCGGGTGTTGGCCCTGTGTGCCTCGGTCGTATGCAGTCCTGATTGTGGCGCTCACCTGCACGGCGCCAAACACGCATACGACCATCATTGGCACCAAGGCAGAAGCGACTCTCATCGCTGAAGACGACACGTCTCCATTCGTCCCTCCATTCACGCCTGTCGCGACACCACTGGAGGCGGGCTGCACGATGTTGGGGCGTGAGCGGAAGACGGCCTAACGGTGTGCGGGACCGTAGCCCAGCTTCATGGAGACGGTTGCAAATGGTCCTCGCCGATACCCCAGGAGCAACAGTGTCCCTAATTTGCTGGGAAGTGGCGGTGCGGTCCCCTACGGCACTGCGTAGGATCCTACGGTCTTGGCGCGCATCCGTGCGTCGCTGCGGTCCGGTCCCAGGCCGACGGGCACGTGCACCTTCCGCCGACCACTGGCGACAACATCGGTGTACTGTGGAGACCTCACGCCCCACGTGTTGAGCAATTCGGCGGTACGTCCACCCGGCCTCCCGCATGCCCACTATACGCCCTCGCTCAAAGTCCGTCAACTGCACATACGGTTCACGTCCACGCTGTCGCGGCATGCTACCAGTGTTAAAGACTGCGATGGAGCTCCGTATGCCACGGCAAACTGGCTGACACTGACGGCGGCGGTGCACAAATGCTGCGCAGCTAGCGCCATTCGACGGCCAACACCGCGGTTCCTGGTGTGTCCGCTGTGCCGTGCGTGTGATCATTGCTTGTACAGCCCTCTCGCAGTGTCCGGAGCAAGTATGGTGGGTCTGACACACCGGTGTCAATGTGTTCTTTTTTCCATTTCCAGGAGTGTAGAAGGATATGGGACGCCTGATACGTCTAGATATGACTCTGACAGGATGCCTTGCAACGTGCTGTTCAGAAGAGATCTCCAACCCTCGTACCCTTATGGTTTTATGGACAGCCCTACATAGTGTCAGTTCCCTCCAGCATTGCGTCAGACATAAGTCGAAACCATTTCACGTCGTGCTGCGGCACTTCAGCGTCCTCGCGGGAGTGCTATACGATATTATTGGAAATTTGTGGTAAGGTCTTATGGGCTAAACTGCTGAGGTCATCGGTACCTAGGCTTACACCCTACTTAATCTAACTTAAACTAACTTACGCTAAGGACAACACACACACCCATACCCGACGGAGGACTCGAACCTCCGACGGGATACGATATTAGGCATGTGTACCTGTTTCTTTGGCTCTTCAGTAGCTAACTTGTGGCGTCACACGAGTCGTCTTGTCCGCCACACTTTGTGAACGTTCGGCTCCGTGCAACGCCCAGGAGAAATCCATAATCGAGAAAGTTTTAATTTTGTCGTGTGCTATCGAGAACTTTCAAGCATTTAAACATGGAGCAAAAAATTACTGAATTCGTCTGAGATAGTTAATCGATCTCCGCCGGAGACGGCTGCTGGTACTCGTAAGACCTGTGCTGTGAAGTATGCGCCTCAGACTGTCTTTCTCGTGGAGCTCGTGTGGAGGCGATGTGACGTCAGATCGTCAGACACTTGTCATCCTGCGTAGCTGCTTTCACGTGTGTGGAATCATTGCGATACTGGATACTGGATATCTGCTGTTGACACTGTTTCTATAGAAAAAGGATTCTTGTTTAGTCTTCGATGTCCCATGACCCATGCGTCCTGATTCGACTGCAATCCAACGTTCAAGCTCGGTTAATTCACGTCTTGCGGCCATGTTCGCAACATTCCTGGCTCTTAACTCACTGCCAGATATCGTGTCTACACTTACCCACGCGCCGCGCCGCGCCTAGCCGCTACAGGCGGCCCTCCTTAGCGACACATCTGCAAATGGAACAACCCTTCCCGTGACTTTCGGCCCCTTATTCCATTACTTATCGAGTAAGTAAAATGAGTAGACCTTGTTCACAAGGTTAACCACAAATAATCTACTGTACGAGGTAAACTTCTAAGTTGTTCACATATTCATCGTGAAATTCTGTCGGTATATGGACCAAATGCATCGTCACGTACAGCCATTGTGACACGGTGCCAACAATTTGATCAAGGCCGTACATGCTTGGGTGATGTTGATCGAGAAGGAAGGCGACTGACATCGACCACAGACCACACTCTGAAGGCAACCGAGGAACTAATTTGCAGCAGTCGCAGATTTTCCGTCGATGAGAACGTTCACACAGGAATTCAGCGACTAGTCGAAAGTCCCGATCGTTGTTTACAGAGACTTGGTGAACATGTTGAAAAATAATGTCCTATATCTATATCACTCTAAAGTGCTGTGCAGCATTCAATAAAAGTTACCAGCTCCGCCAAAAGTATATGTACCTTTTCGAGTCCCCTTGTCGTCGTCGTTTTCATTTTCCCTTTTATCCAGCATCAGGCCAGGTTGGAACACTTACGAAACTTCTACGCTTTCCTCTGTCTTTCCTCCATTCTTCTTTTGTAGCTATGTTGTTCAGTCCAGATTCCTTACTCACAAACTCGTCTTTGGGCCAGTCCATCTTGCTCTAAGTCTCGTTCTTGTCGTCAGACTTGGCCTCCATAGTTCGTTTTGGTATTCTTCCATCTTCCATCCTCTTTACATGTCCAAATCATGTCAACCTGCTCTTCTCAATTCTGTCATTGAATTTTTCTACTACAGTTCCGCTCCGAACATCTTCATTTTCCACGCTGGCTTGGATTCTAATCTCCTCTCTTCTTGTCATTGTCTAGGTTTCCAATACTTACGTCAGTAGGGGTATGAAGTATGTCTTATACAACACTTCCTTACAGTTCATCGGCATCTCCCTTCCAAAACTAAGCCCTTCTGACAATGTTAAAATGCACTGTTCTGCTTTTCCCTTCTGCTAACTTCTGCCTCCATTGTTTCATTTTTTACCCTCACGCTTCCTAGATATTTAAAGTTATCCACAACTTCAGTATCCTGTCCTTCAATATTAACTGGTCCATTGCCGTCTCTGTCTCCTCTACTACCAAAGCCATGCTTTTCTCCACACTGCATTTGATTCCATACTTCTCGATTTTTTCATTTAGGATGTCTATTTGTTTTTGTACCGCCTTACTGTTGGTTCCCCATACCACAATATGATCGGAAAATAGCAATAATTTCATCTCCCTTCCACAGTGAGCCTCTTCTGTTGCGTTCACAATTCCATCCATCATCATTTATTTATTTATTTAGCTTATGGCATATAACACATCATATAGAAAAAGACATAAAAATCATAAGACACAGAAATAACGAGTAGTCACAGTGTGTAACATATAGTTGTAGATATAAAAGTGTTTAAAAATAGTGTATATAACAAACAAAAGTTCACAAACAATTTGTGACATAGTCTATTGCACTTTCAGTCGAGGTCAGAAACTCATTGGGGTCTCCTGCAAAACATCTCAGAGGGCAATCTTCCACGATGTGACGAATCGTCTGCCGGTCCGCACCGCAGTCACATCTCAGGGTGGTGATTTTACCCCACCTGTGGAGGCTGTCTGCACATCATAATAAATAATGATGGTGGACCACACTTCCTAGTCTCAACCCTATAACTTTAATAAAGAAATCAGTTCTTCCAACTTGGGTCTGGACACAGCTGAAGCTTCTGTCATACATTGCTTGAAGAATTTCAGTTGTTTGTTTCAAAGTTCCCTTTCTCTCCAACTTTTCCCATGCCTTTTCCCCGGGGACGCCTCACTAAGTCAAGAAATGTCTTTACCAGGTCTTTCCCATATTCCTGGTGCTTTTCCATCAACTCTCTCGCACTAAAGAATGAGCCCATTATTCATCTACCATGTCGAAAGCCACACTAATTCTCTTCTAACTGACCTTCCTCTATTTCTCTGGATCTTCTTTCCTGTATCCCCTCCATCATTTTTGCTACTTTTGATATGAGTGTGATCGCTCGATAGTCTTCACATACTTCCCTGTCTCCCTTCTTGGACACTGGAATTTTTATCCCCTTTCCCAGTTCTTCATTCTCCTTGTATTATTTTAAGTGTGAAAATGTTAAATTTGTATGAAAAATCATCACTGCCGTCTGATGGCGGCCTAGGCCCGAAATTAGTTATTGTGAAATAAATCATTAATTCAAAAAGAGTGGCCTACCAGATTTTCTTTACTGATATTTCCGGAAACGTTCTGCTTAAGCCATAAAGGACAAAATAACGGGAAGATACTGTTTCGATTCTGTTATTAAACAGTGTCATTTCATATTGTAAATGGACCCTTAATTGTTGTTTTTTAATGACTCCGTTGCCTTATTTGCAATAACAATATGTGCTACGATTTATGTCTCCGAAAGAGTTGCTTTTTGTGGCGTACACTACGGTATTAAAAAGAAACTGCGATGAAGTCTGTGAACATAACGGAAGGAAATCACGAAGAACTCAGAAACTCCGGTTAGAACTGCGTGCGAGGAAAAAAATAAGTGTACGTGAGACTTCTAAGTTTTCGATTAGAGCTTCGGGGAATTCCGCCTCCCTCGTGGGTGGGGTTCCTTGGCGCTGACGGAACTGCTAGCACCCTGCAGCCGTTTTCCTTGGAGCATTAAGCCGTCGTGACGTCAGTTCCTGCTCGCCTCCAGATAACTGCTCCCTTTTCCTGGAACGCGCCTGTCATCTCCAAGTGAGAGCATTAGTTGGTCGCACTCTGGACGCTGGACTATGGTACGGCGCCGCGCCACTGTGAACGATCCACAGTCCAGTTGGCAGTCGATCGATTGTAGAAGACGGCAAGCGATATTTTCCTCTTGTAAAGCTCGTACAGACAGCTGCAAAAAGTACAGAAAGAAATTCAACTGTTAACGAAGTGGCCGCTAACCATGTACCAACAGCCCATGAATTGTATGTTACAGGGACACAAATCTTGAAACGCTTTGTTTCAATTATAAATAAAAAACATAAGATCGTACAAGTTCCACAGTACTTATTTTGGTGTTGGAGCCCATTTTCTAAACTCCTAGTACTGCATTAATCATGAGAACCACACAGGAGCAAAATTTAGGGGAAGATAATTTACGAAGGTGAGACTAGATTACGGTCTTGTGCCTTTATCACCAGAAACCTGTAGAGAAAGCCAAGTGTCATTCGGCCACGCACATACGAGGGCGTGCTGAAAAGTAATGTCCCCGTTTTTTTTTTTTTAATTTCTTTCTCAGTATCGACTGAGATATTACACGTCATGCATATTACTCGGTAGACATTCTTTCTTTTCTGACACTAGTTGCAACCCTCCGCCGATAGAGGGCTCGGAATCGTAGCGTGTAACATGACGTGTAGAACGTAACAACGTCGCTGGGTGAGAACAGCGCGCTGTAATCGAGGTTCGAAATCAAAGGGTTCGTTCACACATGGATCAGCATGACAACGCCACACCACACACAAGCATAGCGATATCTGCAGCAATACGATACCTTGGTTTCACTGTCGTATATCACCCTCCATAGAGTCGCGACTTGGCCCCATTTGATTTTCATATGTTTCCAGAACTTAAGTAATAAATTTGAGGACTTCACTTTGATAGTGACCAAGCGGTGCAAATAGGGGTGAGGATGTGGCTCCGTCAACAAAGTCAGACATTCTACAAACTGGTCTCTGATTGGGAGAAATGTGTTCATCACCAGGGTGACTACGTTGAGGAATAACTATGTAGACATGAAGAATAAAGTTACAGAATGTTAATAAAGATTTTTTGAAAGAATAAACCCCAATCTCACAGTATATCACAGTATTTATCTTCTTTACTATCCGGATTTCGGCTTTTACGGCATTATCGTGTAGAATCCTAAAAGTTCTTAGACCATTAACACGTCATATTCGATAAAGTAAGTCCAAAGATGGTTTGCACTTACTTTACCAGATATGACGTGTTAATGGTATAAGAACTTTTAGCATTCTACTCGACAAAGGTGTAAAAGCAGAAATCTATGCGAGATAAATACAGTAATACACGGTCAAATGGCACTTTCTTCTTTCAAACAATATTGCCCGACTGTGGCTCACCACCATCGAAAACTTTTTAATGAAGGTTGTTTTACGTAAAACACTTTAAGAATTTTCATATAAGAAATTCGGAGATATTACTTTGCAACACGTCCTCCTAGTTAGTTGTTACACTGATGCCCTATGCTTTTATACAGATAACAATATAGACCGGAAACACTTCGACGATGGAGAAAACAGTATAATTAACGCTGAACAAAGGAACACAGACCTATGATTCCACTTATACTAAGTTCAGCAGTTAGACATGCTGATGAAGACAGCTGGAAAGTCCGTCCAAACTTCGGGATTTTAATTGTTTTCGTGTTTCATAGTGACGCAGCCTAATACCGAAAACGATTTTATTCAGAAGTGATTTAACTGTTTCACTTGCAAGCAATGAGCTCATTCCGTTTATACTAACTTGCGAGGGGATCTTACGGTCTCGGAAATTCAGTTCGGGATGAGACTTCGTTGGTTAGTACTATACCTTAAGGGTGCCCACCCATAAAAGTTTTAACGCGCATTAGCCAGAAGATTTCGAGGAAAAGCGCTCTAAAGTTTTACGCGTAGCACATATATCGGTCAATTTATGCAATCTGGCAGCACAGGTAAATGGTTGCGCCTTTAGCGGCCTCGGTTACCACGTGATTGATCCAGGTTCTATCTTATCTTCGCTTATCTTTTTATTTTTATTTGTTTTAAATTGTTTTAAAATTTATAACAACTTTCAAACAATGATAAAGACCAAAACTGTTATCTTTTAAATTTTATAAAATTTCATTTTATTTCTGAAATGACTTACAGCTAATAACATAAAATGTGAATTACAATTAATATTTTCTATTTAAAAAGTTGACTAATTCAAATGCATTTTAATGCAGTTAAATTATAGCTTTAATTAATATTACTATTGTCACTGTAAGTTGTGGAGAGGTAAAAATTTTCTTTGTAAATTTCAGGAATGAGTTTCTACGTGGAAGAGTAGAGTATAGCTGTTGCCCTAAATAGGGAGATGGTCCTTACCAGCTACAGTATGGTATATACAGTTGTATTCACCCTTATTTCTCTAGAAACTCGATCTGACGTGCCAGTTCGTTCCTGACTTTCGAAGAAGTTGGAGCGTTCTGTACTGTGAAATACTATCAGAATTTTTGAACTATTGTGATTATAAACGTCTGTTAATGAAGACGTCGCGAAAGTATCAGAAGCTGCAAATAAAACCAGTCAAGATTCTTTACACGGCGAAATGTCAAAGATGCGGTAAAAGATGCGGTCGTTTATTACGAAAGCATGCTTCCTGAAAATAATTTGATTACATCGGAATCTCCTAAATCAATTGCTCCTGAAGCACTGTTGATGAGTGAAGAAATTTACGAACTTACTACGGACATGCTGGCTAAAAAAAAATGCTTCTGACTCGTCATGAAACTGCTCATGAAAATGAAAATTGTGACGAGGAACCTTTTGAAAATGTTAAAGACCCTAGCTAATGAGATGGATACGGACCAGAAGAAAAAGGAAGAAAAAGAAGTATACTATTTGCTTTTGGCTTACAAAAATAAAGTTGTTAGTGAAGCTTCCCGGCAGTTTAAAACTGTGTGCTGGACCGAAACTCGAACTGGGGAACTTCGTCTTTCGCGAGCAAGTGCTCTACCGACTGACCAACCCAGTGTGTTGTTTTTAACGTGTGTGTTGTTGTGCTCTGTTCGGTACTTCAAGTGGTGTGCTTTAATTGTGTGTACGTGTGCAGTTTATTAAACTGTGTGATTTGTAGGCATATATACGTATAGTTACACATAAAATGACGCCACACACTCTAAAGTGACAAAACAACTTATCCCGGCATATTACACAGTCTCTTTTATGGAAATATTATTTGAAGATTTAATGCCCGGAATGTGAAACACGAAAAGAGCGGTGTAAAGCACCGTACTGACTCGTTTGTTAACAGAACATGTAAGGCTCTTTTTTATTGCAGTTTCATTGAAATTAATACTGCTTTAATGTCATGGGTTCGCACAGAGAAATATTATTGTGTGGTATATTTATCACTGATCATTTAGGAGTAAGTTAATTTCTGTGAATTTACCTAGTTGAGACAAAAAGATAGCCGTTATGCAGCAACCTCAAGAATTTAACAAAAACTGCTATTAATCTTTGTAAGTAAATTCAAATTACACGGAAGTTAAATAATACAATTAAAATGCAAACTCTGTAAGTTATACCCGCGGCTCTGTGCCGTTTAATATTCGCAATATTCAAATAAAGCGTTGCGGTCTCGTAAATGGACGACTACAATCAGTCATAGGCTAGTGCTATATTGCACGTTCTGATACTCTGAAAAAAAGAACAGTCACTAGTTGCCCAACATGTAGGGATGCTAAATGTACGTAAATAAAGGTTTTAAGAGCAAATAAACACATACATTTAACCAAAGTGCAACATAAGTACAATTACAAAGTCTCTCACGTGTATCCTCATCCAAGATCAACCCAGAGTAAGTAATTACATAAAATCATCCGACTATTTCACAGTTATTAATATTTTAAACATAGAACAAAGAATGACATACATAATCAATCGATATAGTTTTTAAAAACAATTACATTGAATGATAAATGTTTTTTCTGTACATTTTTACGTACGTCTTTCAAGCATCATAAAAATCTTAATTCCTGCACTGTACGTAATTCTATCTGAAAAAATTTAATCCCTACCCCCATGAACCATGGACCTTGCCGTTGGTGGGGAGGCCTGCGTGCCTCAGCGATACGGATGGCCGTACCGTAGGTGCAACCACAACGGAGGGGTTTCTGTTGAGAGGCCAGACAAACAAGTGGTTCCTGAAGAGGGGCAGCAGCCTTTTCAGTAGTTGTAGGGGGCAACAGACTGGATGATTGACTGATCTGGCCTTGTAACACTAACCAAAACGGCCTTGTTGTTGTGGAACTGCGAACGGCTGAAAGCAAGGGGCCGGCCGGAGTGGCCGAGCGGTTAACGGCGCTACAGTCTGGAACCGCACGACCGCTACGGTCGCAGGTTCGAATCCTGCCTCGGGCATGGATGTGTGTGATGTCCCTCGGTTAGTTAGGTTTAAGCAGTTCTAAGTTCTAGGGGACTTATGACCACAGCAGTTGAGTCCCATAGTGCTCAGAGCCATCTGAACCATTTTTTTGAAAGCAAGGGGAAACTACAGCCGTAATTTTTCCCGAGGGCATGGAGCTTTACTGTATGGTTAAATGAAGATGGCGTCCTCTTGGGTAAAATATTCCAGAGGTAAAATAGTCCCCCATTCGGATCTCCGGGCGGGGACTACTCAAGAGGACGTCGTTATCAGGAGAAAGAAAACTGGCGTTCTAAGGATCGGAGCGTGGAATGTCAGATCCCTTAATCGGGCAGGTAGGTTAGAAAATTTAAAACGGGAAATGGATAGGTTAAAGTTATATATAGTGGGAATTAGTGAAGTTTGGTGGCAGGAGGAACAAGACTTCTGGTCAGGTGAATACAGAGTTAAAAATACAAAGTCAAACAGGGGTAATGCAGGAGTAGGTTTAATATGGAATAAAAAGATAGGAGTGCGGGTAAGCTACTACAAACAGCATAATGAACGCATTATTGTGGCCAAGATAGACACGAAGCCCACGCCTACTACAGTAGTACAAGTTTATATGCCAACTAACTCTGCAGATGATGAAGAAACTGATGAAATGTATGATGAGATAAAAGAAATTATTCAGGTAGTGAAAGGAGACGAAAATTTAATAGTCATGGGTGACTGGAATTCGAGTGTATGAAAAGGGAGAGAAGGAAACATAGTGGGTGAATATGGATTGGGGGAGAGAAATGAAAGAGGAAGCCGTCTGGTAGAATTTTTCACAGAGCATAACTTAATTACAGCTAACACTTGGTTCAAGAATCATAAAAGAAGGTTGTATACATGAAGGAATCCTAGAGATACAAGAGGTATCAGGTAGATTATATAATGGTAAGACAGAGATTTAGGAACCAGGTTTTAAATTATAAGACATTTCCAGGGGCATAAGGGAACACCTGATAGCAATGGGGGAAAGAAATACAGTAGAAGAAGAATGGGCAGCTTTGAGAGATGAAGTAGTGAAGGCAGTAGAGGATTAAGAGGGTAAAAAGACGAGGGTTAGTAGAAATCCTTGGGTAACAGAAGAGATACTGAATTTAATTGATGAAAGGAGAAAATATAAAAATGCAGTAAATGAAGCAGGCAAAAAGGAATACCAGTGTCTCAAAAATGAGATCGACAGGAAGTGCAAAATGGCTAAGCAGGGATGGCTAGAGGACAAATGTAAGCATGTAGAGGCTTATCTCACTAGGGGTAAGATAGCTACTGCCTACAGGTAAATTGAAGATATCTTTGGAGAAAAGAGAACAACTTGCATGAATATCAAGAGCTCAGATGGAAACCCAGTTCTAAGCAAAGAAGGGAAAGCAGAAAGTTGGAAGGAGTATATAGAGGGTCTATACAAGGGCAATGTACTTGAGGACAATATTATGGAAATGGAAGAGGATGTAGATGAAGATGAAATGGGGGATACGATACTGCGTGAAGAATTTGACAGAGCACTCAGAGTCCCAAGTCGAAACAAGGCCACGGGATTAGACAACATTTCATTGGAACTACTGACGGCCTTGGAAGTGCCAGTGCTGACAAAACGCTACCATCTGGTGAGCAAGATGTATGAGACAGGCGAAATACCCTCAGACTACAAGAAGAATATAATAATTCCAATCCCAAAGAAAGCAGGTGTTGACAGATGTGAAAATTACCGAACTATCAGTTTAATAAGTCACAGCTGCAAAATACTAACGCGAATTCTTTATAGACGAATGGAGAAACTGGTAGAAGCCGACCTCGGCGAAGATCAGTTTGGATTCCGCAGAAATGTTAGAACACATGAGGCAATACCGATCCTACGACTTATCTTAGACTTATCTTATCTAAATGGTAGCAGCAAGGAAGCTCTGAAAAAGTATGAAGAACTATACAATAAAGACCCCTTCTCAGAGGAAACGATCCAGGCAGGTGAGGCACTGATGTCTGGTATCTCCGAAGCGAGAAAGGAAAAGTGGTGCAACCTCCTACAAGAGACGGACATGAAGCACAGCAGTAGGAAGGCATGGAAACTGGTCAAAAGTCTCAACAACGACCCAACAGAACCACAACCAAATTACAGTGAAGTTACACCCGATCAGATAGCTCACCAACTACTCATGAACGGAAAAACTAAAAGGAAGATCAGGAATGGCAAAATTAAAAGAAAATTGAACGAGGAGATTAGCTTCCTAGCTCGCCCGTTCTTCATTCAGGAGCTACAAGATGCCATCAATGATTTGAAAAACAATAAGGCCGCTGGCCTCGACGATCTGAGATCTGAGCAAATTAAACATTTTGGACCGGGAGTACAAGCATGGATCCTAGAGCTAATGAATAACTGTATTACAACAATGCAAATTCCTAAACTGTGGAGGAAAGCTCGGGTTATTGCATTACTAAAACCAGGGAAAGACCCAGCTAAAGCTAAAAATTTCCGGCCTGTATCACTGCTTTGTCATTTATTTAAAGTGCTGGAGCGAATGGTCCTCAAACGCATAGCTGATTATGTGGACAAAGCCCTCATTAACGAACAAGCTGGATTCCGACCAGGAAAATCATGCTGTGGCCAAATTCTTAATCTCACACAGTACATCGAAGACGGCTATCAGAGAGGAGAAGTAACTGGGGTCGCATTCCTGGATCTCAGTGCTGCATATGACACAGTTAACCATAAGTTGCTTACCCAGAAAGTGTATAATGTCACTAAGGACTACACCCTTTCTATGTTCGTGCAATGTCTGCTACAAAACAGACGCTACTATGTAACCTTACAATCTAAAAACAGCCGTTGGAGGACACAGAAAAATGGACTTGCACAGGGTAGTGTCTTGGCTCCAATATTATTTAACATCTATACCAATGACCTTCCCATCAGCCGCCGGACACGAATGTTCATATATGCTGATGATGCAGCAGTGGCCACACAGGATAAAACCTTTGAACAAGTGGAGGAGAATCTCACAGGAGCCTTAACAGAACTTGCTACCTATTACGACGGCAATAATCTCAAACCAAACCCTAGTAAATCTCAAGTATCCGCCTTCCATCTTAGGAACAAACAAGCCAAACGGAAACTCCGAGTCATGTGGCAAGGGGAAGAGCTGAAACATACAAACAGCCCAAAATACCTGGGAGTAACATTGGACAGAGCACTTACTTTTAAGCAGCACTGTCACAACACTAAAAAAAAGGTCTGTGCCAGGAACAACATACTGCGGAAGCTAACAGGTTCATCGTGGGGAGCTCAACCACATGTTTTGCGCACCACGGGTCTGGTGCTGAGTATCTCAGCAGCGGAATATGCGGCGCCAGTTTGGAGGAACTCTGCTCACACTAAGCAAGTTGACGTCGCCGTAAACGAAACTGTACGTATTGCCACAGGATGCCTCAAACCAACTCCCACAGACATCATTTACCCCATCATAGGCATAGCACCACGCACTATCCGCAGACAAGTAGCCGCCGAGATCGAAAGATCAAAACAAAAGAATGATCCTCGACACCCGTTGCATATGCACCGAAAACAACGTGTCCGGCTGAAATCCCGCAGGAGTTTCATTGAAACTACTGAAGAGCTCGTCACCAAACCCGCCGCAAGGCGGCTATCTCTTTGGGAAGAAATGGTGCCACACTCCACAATGGATCTACTTGAGGAGGGATCTGCAGGATTGCAACTACCTTTTACAACTTGGAGGTCATTAAACCGGCTGCGCACTGGAGTAACTGGGTGCAAATCAAACCTATCTAAATGGGGTTACAGTGATGGCGACAGGTGTGAATGCGGAGCAATACAGGACTTGGACCACCTACTGATCTGCCCAGATATGTCTATGACATGCACTAAAGATGATATTTTGAAAGTCAATGACAAAGCAATCTACGTTGCTAACTACTGGGAAGGGAAGATATAATTGGTGCATCCGGACACGGAAGAAGAAGAAATCTTAGAAAATAGATTAAGAAAAGGGAAACCTACGTTTCTAGCATTTGTGGACTTAGAGAAAGCTAAAGGTGGCAGGGGTAAAATACAGGGAGCGAAAGGCTATTTACAATTTGTACAGAAACCAGATGGCAGTTATAAGAGTCGAGGGACATGAAAGGGAAGCAGTGGTTGGGAAGGGAGTGAGACAGGGTTGTAGCCTGACCCCGATATTATTCAATCTGTATATTGAGCAAGCAGTAAAGGAAACAAAAGAAAAATTCGGAGTAGGTATTAAAGTCCATGGAGAAGAAATAAAAACGTTGAGGTTCGGCGATGACATTGTAGTTCTGTCAGAGACAGCAAAGGACTTGGAAGAGCAGTTGAACGGAATGGACAGTGTCTTAAAAGGAGGATATAAGATGAACATCAACAAAAGCAACACGAGGATAATGGACTGTAGTCGGATTAAGGCGGGTGATGCTGAGGGAATTAGATGAGGAAATGAGACAATTAAAGTAGTAAAGGAGTTTTGCTGTTTGGGGAGCAAAATAACTGATGATGGTCGAAGTAGAGAGGATATAAAATGTAGACTGGCAATGGCAAGGAAAGCGTTTCTGAAGAAGAGAAATTTGTTAACATCGAGTATAGATTTAAGTTTCAGGAATTCGTTTCTGAAAGTATTTAAATAGAGTGCAGCCATGTATGGAAGTGAAACAAGGACGATAAATAGACAAGAAGAGAATAGAAGCTTTCGAAATGTGGTGCTACAGAAGAATGCTGAAGATTAGATGGGTAGATCACATAACTAATGAGGAGGTATTGAATAGAATTGGGGAGAAGAGGAGTTAGTGGCACAACTTGACTAGAAGAAGGGATCGGTTGGTAGGACATGTTCTGAGGCATCAAGGGATCACATATTTAGCATTGGAGGGCAGCGTGGAGGGTAAAAATTGTGGAGGGAGACCAAGAGACGAATACACTAAGCAGATTCAGAAGGATATAGGTTGCAGTAGGTACTGGGAGATGAAGAAGCTTGCACAGGATAGAGTAGCATGGAGAGCTGCATCAAACCAGTCTCAGGAATGAAGACAACAACAACAAGAACAACAAATATTGTTCTCCCCAGGGCCACAACTGCACCAGGCACGAGTCACGATCCGTCCTCACAGCCTTACTTCACCCAGTACCTCGCCTCCTATCTTCCAAACTTCACAGAAGCTCTCCTGCGAGACTTGCGGAACTAGCACTCCTGGAAGAATGGATGCTCCGGACACATGGCTTAGCGACGTCCTGGGGAATGTTTCCAGAATGAACGACCGAGACTCGAAGTTGTGAACCTTTGTCTTTCACGTGAAAGTGCTCTACGGGCTGAGCTACCCAACTACGACTCACAACCCACCTCACAGCTTTGCTTCCACCAGGACCACGCCTCGGTGCAGCACGCAGTTTTAATCTGCGAAGAAGTTTCGTATCAGCGCACACTCCGTTGCAGAGTGAAAATTTCATCCTGGAAACATCCTCCTCCCCCAGGCTGTGGCTAAGCCATGCCTCCGCAGTATCCTTTCATCCAGCAGTGCTAGTTCTGCAAGTTTCGCAGGAGAGCGTCTGTGAAGTTTGGAAAGTAGGAGACGAGGTACTGGTGAAAGTAAAGCTGCGAGGGCAGGTTTTTACGACAATTAGCATTCTGGTGCTTGTATTTAATATACGAAACTTGCAAATAAAAATGATGTTGCAAAACTTTTTATATAAATAAAACGCTACCCGAAATTTTGTTACATTGGTAATTATAACTTCAGTTTACCTTCATTACAAATTGCATTTGTAATTATTTAACTTTTGAAAATGGAAATATTAAGTGTATTCAGTTTTTTGTTAATTAGCTGTTACAGAAATTTCATTTTATCAAACAAATATGATAACAGTTTAGGTCATTAATTTCATTTAAAAGTGTTATAAGTTTTTAATCTGTTAAGTTTTTAAGTTAGCCGAAGTTGCAATCGAACCTGGATCGACCACGTGGTAAGTAATTCCGCTACATGCGGAGCCATTTCGCTGTGCTCGGAATCTTCTGGCCACTGAACTTTACAGCTGTTATGGATGGACACCTTTGACGTATACTACTAACATGTGAAGTCTCAACCTGAACTAAATTTGTAAGACTACAAGGTCCCCTTGTCACATGAAATTCATGCCCAACACAGCTCAGTTGCTGGGATTTTATAATAATACAGTTTTACTTAACAAATTGTTCCTATTGATGCAATATTTTTGGTGTGTTATCGAGTTTTTACAACTTCTTCCTCTTTCTGTTTCGTTTACTCAGGCACTAAAAAATACAGCAGCTGTTAAATTAAAATAATTGGTCTCGTCATTTTACTCTTTGTACCGTGTGTGTGTGTGTGTGTGTGTGTGTGTGTGTGTGTGTGTGGAGTTTGACATAAATATTCAATATCGGAATGATTTCGTCAGGGATATCATGAAACAATGCATTCGCCACTACCCTAACTTCTAGCTGCACAAGGTCCAGAAAATAGTATTCATGTATCACCTCCTGTCCGCCTATGGTAGCTGAGTGGTCAGCGCGACGGAATGTAAGACCTAACGGCCCGGTTTCGATTCCCGGCTGGAGCAGAGATTTTCTCCGCTCACGGACCGGGTGTTGCGTGTCGATGAGGATGAAATGATGATGATAAGGGCAACACAAGTCGCCGAAGCGGCGTCACCTCGAAAGACTTGCACCAGGCGAGCGGTCTAACCGAAGGGAGGTCCTAGCCACACGGCATTTCCATCATCTCCTGAGGATGACCTTGCAGTGACTCGAAAACTAGTTAAAAATACAATAAACTGCAATTAAAAAAGCTACATTAGTTGATGTTGTTGTGGTCTTCAGTCCAGAGACTGGTTTGAAGCAGCTCTCCATGGTACTCTATCCTGTGCAAGCTTCTTCATCTCCCAGTACCTACTGCAACCTACATCCTTCTGAATCTGTTTTGTGTATCCATCTCTTGGTCTCCCTCTACGATTTTTACCCCCAGTCCTGCCCTCCAATACTGAATTGGTGATCCCTTGATGCCTCAGAAAATGTCCTACCAACCGATCCCTTCTTCTAGTCAAGTTGTGTCACAAACTCCTCTTCTCCCCAATTCTATTCAATACCACGTCATTGGTTATGTGATCTACTCATTTAATCTTCAGCTTCTATTCCCTTTTTGTGTAAACTATTTATCGTCCACGTTTCACTACACTCCATAGAAATACTTTCGGAAAGACGTCCTGACGCTTAAATCTATACACGATGTTAGCAAATTTCTCTTCCACAGAAACGCTTTCCTTGCCATTGCCAGTCTACATTTTATATCCTCTCTACTTCGACCATCATCAGTTATTTTGCTCTCCAAACAGCAAAACTCCTTTACTACTTTAAGTGTCTCATTTCCTAATCTAATTCCCTCAGCATCACCCGACTTAATTCGACTACATTCCATTATCCTCGTTTTGCTTTTCTTGATGTTCATCTTATATCCTCCTTTCAAGACACTATCCATTCCCTTCAACTGCTCTTCCAAGTCCTTTGCTGTCTCTGACAGAATTACAATGTCATCGGCGAACCTCAACGTTTTTATTTCTTCTCCATGGATTTCAATTCCTACTCCGAATTTTTCTTTTGTTTCCTTTACTGCTTGCTCAATATAAATATTTAATAACATCGGGGAGGGGCTACAAGCCTGTCTCACTCCCTTCCCAACCACTGCTTCCCTTTCATGTCCCTCGACTCTTATAACTGCCATCTGGTTTCTGTACAAATTGTAAATAGCCTTTCGCTCCCTATATTTTACCCCTGCCACCTTCAGAATTTGAAAGAGAGTTTTCCAGTCAACATTGTCAAAAGATTTCTCCAAGTCTACAAACGCTAGAAATGTAGGTTTGCCTTTTTCTTAATCTAGCTTCTAAGATAAGCCGTAGGGTCAGTATTGCCTCACATGTTCCAATAAATCTACGGAATCCAAACTGATCTTCCCCGAGGTCGGCTTCTACCAGTTTTTCCAATCGTCTGTAAAGAATTCGCGTTAGTATTTTGCATCTGTGACTTATTAAACTGATAGTTCGGTAATTTTCACATCTCTCAACACTTGGTTTCCTTGGGCTTGGAATTATTATATTCTTCTTGAAGTCTGAGGGTATTTCGCCTGTCTCATGCATCTTGCTCCCCAGATGGTAGAGTTTTGTCAGGACTGGCTCTCCCAAAGCTGTCTGTAGTTCTAATGGAATGTTGTCTACTTCTGGGGCCTTGTTTCGAGTTTCAGTAGTCGGTCAAACTGTTCACGCAGTATCGTATCTCCCATTTCATCTTCATCTACATCCTCTTCCATTTCCATAATATTGTCATCAGGAACATCGCCACTGCATAGACCCTCTATATACTCGTTCCACCTTTCTGCTTTCCCTTCTTTGCTTAGAACTGAGCTCTTGATATTCATGCAAGTGGTTCTCTTTTCTCCAAAGGTCTCTTTAATTTACCTGTAGGCAGTATCTATCTTACCCCTAGTGAGATAAGCCTCTACATCCCTACATTTGTCCTCTAGCCATCCCTGCTTAGCCATTTTGCACTTCCTGTCGATCTCATTTTTAAGACACTGGTATTCCTTTTTGCCTTCTTCATTTACTGCATTTTTATATTTTTTCCTTTCATCAGTTAAATTCAGTATCTCTTCTGTTACCCAAGGATTTCCACTAGCCTTCGTCTTTTTACCCTCTTGATCCTCTACTGCCTTCACTACTTCATCTCTCAAAGCTGCCCATTGTTCTTCTACTGTATTTCTTTCCCCCTTTCCTATCAGTTGTTCCCTTATGTTCTTCCCGAAACTCTGTACAACCTCTGGTTTAGTCGGTTTATGCAGGTCACATCTCCTTAAAGTCCCACCTTTTTGCAGTTCCTTCAGTCGTAAGGTGAGTCAAATAGCACCCCCAAAAAGCACAGTCCAGATAGCGAAAGTATTAGTTGGACTGTATTTATTTACGTCCGGTGAGTATCTGTGGTGAACTTGGTGAGCATCCCATACACTCGACAGTATTCGAGAACAGGTTGTACGGAATTATCGTATGCAACCTCCTCTGTAGACGCTTTGTATTTTTCCAGAATTTTCGAACTACGTAACTGGTGTGTTCCAGTCGTCGTCGCTGCGAATGACTCCATATGTTCGCTCAATTGCAGCAGTCTCTAGAAGGACGCCTCCGTGAAGGCTAGGCGCGCGTTCAAGGCCGGCGGAAGGCGGTCGGATAAGGGGAATAACTAGAGGCGTGACGTGGCCGGGCTGCGCACCACTTCCCGCTGTTCGCCGTAGCCAGCCGGCAGCGTTACGCTCCGTTGCATAAGGCGAGAGACCAGGACACCGGCCAGCCCGCCGCGCCGGCCAATGGCGAACGCGGCAGCGCCGCCGACGCCCCCGGCTGTCGCAACTGCGACGTCTTCCGGAGGCCGCGCCCATCTTCCGCGTGACGTCCGCTGGACCACGCAACCCCCGTCCGTGCGGTGGTGTCCCACGAGGAAGCCACACACTACACTTCTGATGCAACTTTCCAGTGACTTGCAAATCGTATTCTTCTCTCCGTGTCCCATTCACATGCACACACGACAGTTCTCTGAACGTCACTAAGATATCTATGAAGTTTATTCGCCATACATCTGAGGAAACAGCGACGCATACACTGTAGTGACTTAAGTCATGGAATAGCGGTATGCACATACACTACTGGCCATTAAAATTGCTACACCAAGAATAAATACAGATGATAAACGTGTATTCATTGGACAAATATATTATACTAGAACTGACATGTGATTACATTTTCACGCAGTTTGGGTGCATAGATCCTGGGAAATCAGTACCCAGAAACAACCTCCTCTGGTCGTAATAACGGTCTTGATACGCCTGGGCATTGAGTCAAACAGAGCTTGGATGTCGTGTACAGATACATCTGCCCATGCAGCTTCAACACGATACCACAGTTCATCGAGACTAGTGACTGGCGTATTGTGACGAGCCAGTTGCTCGGCCACCATTGACCAGACGTTTTCAACTGGTGAGAGGTCTGGAGAATGTGCCGGCCAGGACAGAAGTCGAACATTTTCTGTATCCATAAAGGCCCGTACAGGACCTGCAACACGTGGTCGTGCATTATCCTGCTGAAATGTAGGTTTTCGCAGGGATCGAATGATGGGTAGAGCCACGGGTCGTAACACATCTGAAATGTAACGTCCATGTTCAAAGTGCCGTCAATGCGAACAAGAGGTGACCGAGACGTGTAACCAATGGCACCCCATACCATCACGCCGGGTGATATGCCAATATGGCGATGACGAATACATGCTTCCAATGTGCGTTCACCGCGATGTCGCCAAACACGGATCCATCATGATGCTATAAACAGAACCTGTATTCATAGGAAAAAATGACGTTTTGCCATTCGTGCACCCAGGTTCGCCGTTGAGTACACCATAGCAGGCGCCCCTGTCTGTGATGCAGCGTCAAGGGAAACCGCGGCTACGGTCTCCGAGCGGATAGTCCATGCTGCTGAAAACGTCGTCGAACTGTTCGTGCAGATGGTTGTTGTCTTGAAAACGTCCCCATCTGTTGACTCAGGGATCGAGACGTGGCTGCACGATCCGTTACAAGCCATGCGGATAAGATGCCTGTCATCTCGACTGCTAGTGACACGACGCCGTTCGGAACCAGCACGGCGTTCCGTATTACCCTCCTGAACCCACTGATTCCATATTCTGTTAACAGTCATTGGATCTCGGCCAACGCGAGGAGCAATGTCACGATAAGATAAACCGCAATCGCGATAGACTACAATCCGACCTTTATCAAAGTCGGAAACGTGACGGTACGCATTTCTCCTCCGTACACGAGGCATCACTACAACGTTTCACCAGGCAACGCCGGTCAACTGCTGTTTGTGTATGAGAAATCGGTTGGAAACTTCCCTGGTGTCAGCACGTTGTAGGTGTCGCCACCGGCGCCAACCTTGTGTGTATGCTCTGAAAAGCTAATCATTTGCATATCACAGCATCTTCTTCCGGTCGGTTAAAATTCGCGTCTGTAGTACGTCATCTTCGTGGTGTAGCAATTTTAAAGGCCAGTAGTGTATACAGGTGGCGGCAGTACCGCGTGCAGAACGTATGAATGGACGTGCATTGGCGCAGCTGTCATTTGTATTCAGGTGATGACCTAAAAAGGTTTCCGACGTGATTATGGCCGTACGACGAGAACTGACAGATTTTGAACGCGGGCTGGTAGATGGACAGTGGCGTGGAACATTGCATTTCGGAAATCGTTAGATTCGGCACTGTGGCAGGCAAGGGCAGCGGGCAGTTTTGCCTGGTCGGTGCGCAAGTCGGCTTCACTGGCTGTAGCAATCTCGCAGTCACTGCAGGAAACACGTCTGCACGGATAAACCAGGGACCCCCGTGTAGGCCAGCAATAGTAGAGTGTCCCTACACAAGGTAAGCCAGCAACAGCAGTGTGTCCTGGCACAACACAAGAGGTGGTTTCAGTAGCTAGTCGGGCCCACACAGGAACCGCGAATTCCAAAGTAGGCGTCCTGCAGTCGATAGAAGTCAGCCAGCAGGTGGCTCACCAGCCGCAAGGCATCAGTCCAGCTCATAGCTCTGCAGCCTGCAGAAGCAGCGTCTAGTACAGCATACTGGATTATCCACTTCTGATTGATGGCCGGCAAGGAGTGCCTCTCGCAGCTGGCTTCAGGCGGAGATGGACACTGATCGCTGAAACTAGCGGTGTTGACAGTGAGTCGTCTCCCCCCTTTTTTGACAGGACAACATTCTGCACCACTTCGGCCACAGTCGAGTTGCAGTGCAAGGCTTTCTCATGTAGTGATAAAGTCAACAGTTCTACAGTCTGGCTTCTCCATTTACATATCGTCAGTGGCGTTACAGTAATGGCTGCGCCATCGGGGCTTGAATATGAGGTAACTTACGGTTCTGTGTTGCCCGGCGGTGTTTCTTGCTACGTCAGCACAGAATGTATAGACTTTCCTGCAAAAGAACGTCTTGCCACCTTCCGTCAGCCTGCAGTGATGTTTCCTGTTAACTTGCCCGTAGATTTCAAGCGCCACGATAATATGCTCACTGGTGAAAAGCTGAACGACTGAGAATAAACGGGTCGCAAAATGGAAAGGCCACCAGTCAACAAGTTTGGAGCCCCCAGCGACTGAACTAATCAGTAACAACTCGTGTTGCGCCCTCACAGCTTTAGTTCTGCCAATACCTGTCTCTCACTTCCCATTTCTCCGTTATATCCTTTCTTGTAAGGGCGTTAGTCGCATGAGGTATTCAGGAGAACTTTGTGAAACTTGAAAATTGGTTCAAAGTGGTTCAAATGGCTCTGAGCACTATGGGACTTAACATCTGTGGTCATCAGTCCCCTAGAACTTAGAACTACTTAAGCCTAACTAACCTAAGGACATCACACACATCCATGCCCGAGGCAGGATTCGAACCTGCGACCGTAGCAGTCGCGCGGTTCCGGACTGAGCGCCTAGAACCGCTATACCACCGCGGCCGGCTGAAAATTGGGGGAAAGGTCCTGACGGAAGCAAATCTGTGAATGCTTAGAAATATGAGAAAGTGAGAGAATTGTCCGAAAAATTCAAATTTTCTGTGTTTGAGTCCCAGTCAGGCAGTTTTAATCTTCCAGGAGGTTTCCAACAGCGCACACACCGCCGTAGAGTGAAACATTCATACTGATATATTAGCATTAATCATCCTCGCGACGACGATAGTATTGAAATATGGGCTCGGGTGTAGGAAGAAAGATTTGGAACTCAACGTGATCAAGTAAGTCATCCGCCACTTGAATTAAGAGGCTGGTGAAAGCACGGATAACGTAAATCTACATAACGTAAATCTACATATCTGGTCAAGGATTCGACTCTTCCTCCACTAGGATAATGGAAGTCCAAACTAGTGCGGCGCCTCGTTCTGTGGGAGATGGGAGGGGGCCACAAAGCTTTGTTATCGGTTGTGCAGCGAGCACCCTCTCAAAATCGCAACGTGGTATTTGGGGAAATGACAGGGGAAAGAATTAGCTATATCACAGCTGAATATGCATTTAATAATGGACTGCAAAGCACACCAAGGAATGGGCTCCGATAGAATTTTATTCTTTTTTGGCTACGGCTTTCGTAGTAAGTGGGTGGAACTTGCATCTTCTCTGTCCGCTAGGCTGTCCTACAGCATCAGAAGACAAGTGGGCAACGTATGTGGCACCACTAGGATCGGGACTCCTCTCTGAGATCCTTGCTAAAATTACGTCAGAAAATCACTTCAGTCCCTCTTTCAGCGTAAAATATTCTCGCTCTTGTGGACTATTTATCGCGGGTCTTCATGGTCTTGTTTTTCGTCTATTCCTTCTGATATCGCTTGCAACGTTTGAAATGAATCACCTGAAAGCTTAGTAAAATGATATGAAAAACACAGTATCTGAAATAAAAACGGGAACATCCGGATGGGAAGGGGGGCAGGAAATGGAACTTCACGGGTCAGAAGGTATGTGATTGCTTTTCAGAGGGTATCATAAAGCCTTCGTGTCGTCTCCTGACGTAAGGTGGCCCTTCAACTTGTAACTGTTCCTTGATATTCTGGACACTGGCTCTGAGACGGAGTTGACCCAGCCGCTCCCAAAAAAATGGCTCTGAGCACTATGGGACTCAACTGCTGAGGTCATTAGTCCCCTAGAACTTAGAACTAGTTAAACCTAACTAACCTAAGGACATCACAAACACCCATGCCCGAGGCAGGATTCGAACCTGCGACCGTAGCGGTCTTGCGGTTCCAGACTGCAGCGCCTTTAACCGCACGGCCACTTCGGCCGGCTAGGCGCTCCCACAAGTGTTTTATCGGGCGCAGACCTGGAGATCTTGCTGGCCACAGAGTATGTCAGCATCACTCAGACAATTCGTTCAAAGACATGCCAGCTGTAACTGAACATTGTCCTGTTGAAAAATGGCACCTCGTTGCTGTCGGCGAGACGTAAGGGGTTTTTTTTTTTTTGGTCATCAGTCTACTGACTGGTTTGATGCGGCCCGCCACGAATTCCTTTCCTGTGCTAACCTCTTCATCTCAGAGTAGCACTTGCAACCTACGTCCTCAATTATTTGCTTGACGTATTCCAATCTCTGTCTTCCTCTACAGTTTTTGCCCTCTACAGCTCCCTCTAGTACCATGGAAGTCATTCCCTCATGTCTTAGCAGATGTCCTATCATCCTGTCCCTTCTCCTTATCAGTGTTTTCCACATATTCCTTTCCTCTCCGATTCTGCGTAGAACCTCCTCATTCCTTACCTTATCAGTCCACCTAATTTTCAACATTCGTCTATAGCACCACGTCTCAAATGATTCGATTCTCTTCTGTTCCGGTTTTCCCACAGTCCATGTTTCACTACCATACAATGCTGTACTCCAGACGTACATCCTCAGAAATTTCTTCCTCAAATTAAGGCCGGTATTTGATATTAGTAGACTTCTCTTGGCCAGAAATGCCTTTTTTGCCATAGCGAGTCTGCTTTTGATGTCCTCCTTGCTCCGTCCATTATTGGTTATTTTACTGCCTAGGTAGCAGAATTCCTTAACTTCATTGACTTCGTGACCATCAATCCTGATGTTAAGTTTCTCACTGTTCTCATTTCTATTACTTCTCATTACCTTCGTCTTTCTCCGATTTACTCTCAAACCATACTGTGTACTCATTAGACTGTTCATTCCGTTCAGCAGATCATTTAATTCTCCTTCACTTTCACTCAGGATAGCAATGTCATCAGCGAATCGTATCATTGATATCCTTTCACCTTGTATTTTAATTCCACTCCTGAACCTTTCTTTTATTTCCATCATTGCTTCCTCGATGTACAGATTGAAGAGTAGGGGCGAAAGGCTACAGCCTTGTCTTACACCCTTCTTAATACGAGCACTTCGTTCTTGATCGTCCACTCTTATTATTCCCTCTTGGTTGTTGTACATACTGTATATGACCCGTCTCTCCCTATAGCTTACCCCTACTTCTTTCAGAATCTCGAACAGCTTGCACCATTTTATATTGTCGAACGCGTTTTCCAGGTCGACAAATCCTACGAAAGTGTCCTGATTTTTCTTTAGCCTTGCTTCCATTATTAGCCGTAACGTCAGAATTGCCTCTCTCGTCCCTTTACTTTTCCTAAAGCCGAACTGATCGTCACCTAGCACATTCTCAATTTTCTTTCCCATTCTTCTGTATATTATTCTTGTAAGCAGCTTCGATGCATGAGCTGTTAAGCTGATTGTGCGATAATTCTCGCACTTGTCAGCTCTTTCCGTCTTCGGAATTGTGTGGATGATGCTTTTCCGAAAATCAGATGGTATGTCGCCAGACTCATATGTTCTACACACTATCGTGAATAGTCGTTTTGTTGCCACTTCCCCCAATGATTTTAGAAATTCTGACGGAATGTTATCTATCCCTTCTGCCTTATTTGACCGCAAGTCCTCCAAAGCTCTTTTAAATTCCGATTCTAATACTGGATCCCCTATCTCGTCTAAATCGACGTAAGGGGTAAGGACGCTGAATGAGCGCGAGGAACAGCTGTGTCGTTAGAATTCCGTCAATCACATCCACAACAGAACGCCAAGAGTAACACACAGCTACGCTTCTCCAAAACGCTGGAAGATTGGGATCTCTTCCACATGTCGTCACCATGCTCGCCGACGATGGTCATCCGGCGTGGTGCAGAAACGCGATGCATCGCTGAGCGCAATGTGACGCCACTCGTCAGCAGCCCATGCCTCCGCGTCGGCCACCACTCCAACACAGCCATTTGTATTTTGGTGTTACCGGAAGTCTACGCATGGGGCGGCCGGCTGCTGCTAGTCTCCGGCCAGTGGTGTGGGATGAGACAGAATGTTGCAGGGAGCCCATTACTTGTTCTTGGATAACAGGCGCTGATGTGAAGGGGTTACTATCTGCCTGGTATACAGTACGACAATTCTTCCTTGTGGTGGGCAGACGTGATCGTCCGGAACCCTGATAATGTAGGTGCCTGACCTAGCATTCCCTTGCTCTCCAACGTGAGGTCACTGTCACCACCAAATGCCCTACAAATTTGGATATTGCGCAATTCGACCATCAGGCCAAACGAAGATCTAAAATGAGGTCCCTTTCAAACTCTGTCAGATCCTGATAACGCTGTATTCGGCGTCTCCATATGCTTCACAGTGATCAAACATCCTATGCTGCTCAAGGCTCTAGTATACACTGTAACCTTCCCACAAAAATTTATAAGACAATATTATTTAAGAATGCTAATGGACATTGTGCTAAGTGTAACCTTTCCGGAGAATTTTTAAAGATATTATTTTAATAGAAATGGGAGCCAAACGTAACCTCCCTGCAATGAAATGTACTCACAAAGGCAATAAAAACGTGAAATTCCCAATCTGACTCTGGTGTAAGCTCCCACAAAAAATATAATAAAAGATAATTCAGTGCTAATGAAACTTCAGTGACAATGAAAATTCAATTAAACCGAAATATCGGTCTTTGGCCCTGTGCAAAAATCAGAATTAATTTCTTACCGCAGTATAACTGCATGTCAGGTTTCTGCTCTTATTGTTGGCCACGGCTTGGAGGAAATGCATTGCAAATAATATATATATATATATTTTTAATTTGACTGGAGCTTTTCTTTAAAGGAAATGAAGGAGATCGTTGGTTCAATTAAAAGGTTCTTTTGTAAAAAAATTGCTTTGAAATCAAAATTATTATTGGGGCGATTATTGCACAAATTAGTTACAATTAATTTACATTATTACCTAAGGGCATTGCTGATTCATTACTTTGTTTAAAAAATAATATACCTCGTCCTGAATCTTGACCAGAATGCCACGTCGACGCTCGCCGACTCCTCATGCACAACTGCACTCGACTGCTACTACCGACATACTGCACTGCTCACAGACTGCCCACTGACAGACTGCTCGCAACTGTACTGCACGACTACTACCGACCGACTACTGGACGCAACTGAACTGAGCTACTGCTACCGACAGACTGCTGCTCGCAACTCTCGCGCGGTCAAGCGCAGACTAACCACGATAAAAGGCTCTCTGGTCAAATATTTTATCATGCCTCACCATCGCTGCTACGTTACATACGTGTTTCAACACTACCAGGCCTAGTAACAACACTAAACACGAACAACAGCAACCAGCCTTGGTTGCAGTTCTACCTGTCGCAGGGAATCGTAACTCTAATCACATACCTACCCGCCGGTGATTTTTACATTCACGAAGTTACATTGACCCCCGAGCATGTCTACTGGGTTCATCGACGAATGTGAGCGCTCCCTGAGTGTTGAGATGGCACTGATTTTCTTCAACGGATACCACTGGTAGTCTGATACCACTGTGCCTTCACTCCCTCTGTTCCATTCGCGAACGGCGCGAGAGAAGAATGATTACCGATAAGTCTCAGTATGAACTCCAGTTTCTCGGGTTTTCTCATCGTGGTCATTTCTTGAGCCCTGTGTGCGACGAAATGATATGTTGGTCAACTATTCTTCGCACATGCTCTTTCGGATTGAACAATATTACTGTTAATGAGAACGAAGATTGAAGTAATAAAATATTCCTGGCATTAAATCAATAGTGCTATGATACCAGAAAATACAATTATAGTCTTTATATTCT
The DNA here is from genome assembly GCF_023864345.2 of Schistocerca serialis cubense. NCBI lineage: Eukaryota > Metazoa > Arthropoda > Insecta > Orthoptera > Acrididae > Schistocerca > Schistocerca serialis. The sequence continues at coordinate 601,825,465 of NC_064645.1, read as the reverse complement.
TCACGGATATAATCGTCTACAATCGCATCAGCGATCACACCTGAAGATGGCGGCCAGATGGATCGCCGAAATATCGTGTATTGAAGACAATTATATCCGGCAGCATACCTGTGAAGAACATAATCATATAACACGCCGGGAAAAGCTACGGAATTACATCAGAAACCTCTACGGGGAGGATGTGGTCATTTTTGTTAAGAAGTTTGATAAATTTCGCAAGAAGAAAGAGAAGTTGCTGAGTTCACTTATATTTTTATTGAGATGCCATGATGAAGGTATTGTTCCAAAATTTCTAAATTTTCTCACTTTATTGATACTAGAATGGCAAAAAGGATCAAGAAACGTGCTAGTTTGGGGTTAATACGGGAGAGAATTCATTTCACACGTCAGCAGTTGGATCTGATATCCAAAGAATTGTATTTCTTGCATTTAGAACTCTCTTCTCGTCTATCTCCCGCATCCTGGAAGTGGGTTGATGAAGCTTCGTGGGCTCATTAGCATTCCATGCAGAAGAACACTATTAAGAAATTATCTTCGAAATTTCTTCGACTTCGTCAGCAACCATCCACGTCCGATGACATTTCTCGTCGTCGGACTGTTATTAATTTAACCGACAAGGAATTGGATGATGCTACGTTGTCGGTTTTGGAGAAAGGTATGAACTTTGTTCCTACGCCAAGGAACTTGCCTACTATTGGTTTTACTAGCGCTGTTGAGCAGGCCGTTGCCGTTGCTCGCTTTCCTGAAGATGTGGCAGAAGAAATTAGACAGGAAGTTTCTCATCAACTTCGTTTGTGCACCGCCACTGCATAGTGCAGTGAAAGGAAGGCTCTTCGGTCCTTGAGGGATGATAAGGATCTTTTAGTTCTTCCTGCTGATAAAGGTAGTGCCACAGTTCTTTTGTGTCGTTAAGTTTATTTGGCTAAAATGGCCTGTTTATAGGATGATTCTGCTTATCGTAAACTTCGGAGTGATCCTACGGACCGGGTAAAGCTGAAGTTCATTTCACTTTTTCAGAATAGCTCCCAGCTGAAGGACACCACCAAAAACCTTCATCCAGGGGCAGCAGTACCACCCAGGTTGTATGGTTTACCGAAGGTGAATAAACCTGGAATTCCTCTTCGTCCTATCGTTGGTAATTTGGGTGCTCCCACTTATAATTTAGTTAAATATCTTGATTCCGTCCTCAGCCCTTACGTTGGGAAATGTGAACATCATTTATCCAACTCGACTGATTTTTTTCAACGGTTGAAGACTTTACGCATTGGAACATCTTCCCTTTTAGTTAGTTTTGATGTGGTTTCTCTTTTCACCCAGGTACCTTTGGAAGAATCTTTGTTGTTAATTGGTCAACTTTTGGATGATAAAACTACTGAGCTTTGTCGCCATGTGTTGACATCGACATATTTTTTTAGTTAATGACGTGTTTTTTGAACAAACTGACGGTGTGGCTATGGAACAGTCCTTTTTCCCCCATTGTCGCAAATCTTTTTATGGAAGATTTTGATAATCTCGCACTCAGGACTTCTTTTCAACCTACATATTTTTGGAGATACGTGGATGACATTTTCATTGTTTGGCCACATGGAATGGAAGCTCTTAATCGGTTTTTAAATCATTTTGACTGTCTTCATCCACGCATCAAATTTTCGATGGAAATAGAAAAAGACGGCAAATAACCTTTTTTGGATGTTTCCGTACACAATAAAGAAAAATGGTACCTTGAAGCATGGCGTATGTCATAAACGCGCACTTACGGACCGCTATCTTCATTCTACGAGCTGTCGTCCATCACATCAGCGCATGGGAGTTCTACGTACATTGGTCAAGACAGCGTAGGGTCTATGTTATTTCTGATTCAGAAAATTTGACACAGGAATTGGATCATCTTAAGGCTGTCTTCAAGCTCAACGGATATACCGATCATCAAATTAATCGTGCTTTCCAGTTTGGACCATCATGTGAACCAGCGCCGGATACTAGTAAATCAGTTGCTTTTCTACCTTTCGTTAGAAGTATTTCTTCAAAAATTTCTAGAATTCTCAGGACATATGACATTGAAAGTGTTTTGTTTTTTTTTCTTTTTTCTTGGCCAAGATTAGAGCCCTGTTTGGATCTGTTAAATATGATTTGGGATTGAGGAGGCTTGGAGTTAATAAAATTCCTGTCTTTGTGGAAAGGCCTATGTTGGACAGACTATTCGCACTGTTCATGACCGATGTGTGGAACATCAGCGTCACATACGTTTGCTCCAGCCTGAAAAATCTGCCGTCGCCGAACATTGTCTCAACGAAGGGCATAACATGTCGCTTAAAGAGACGCAAATGTTGCTCCGGCTTCTCGTTACTGGGATTGTGTACTCAAGGAATCCATCGAAATACCATTATCCGATGACATTATTAACAGAGATAGAGGTTTTCCTTTAAACAAGATATGGAACCCTATTTTGTCGGATATAAAACAACAATGGTCTGGTTTTTGACCCGCCACATTTTAATTTGCGATTTATCATTTCGCCAGTTTCTACCGTCGGCGGCGCTGCAATTCTTTGCTTTGCAGGGGGCAGCTCTTCCGCTTCTCGCACAGGCTCGGTGGCCTGGACCCGGGGTATAAAGGAGCCGTCGCTTCCGATGTTCATTCAGTTCCAGCGTGATTATGTCTCAGCGGTTGCACCTGAAGATGGCGGTCAGATGGATCGCCGAAATATCGTGTATTGAAGGCGATCATATCCACGAACATACCTGTGATAGAACATAATCATGTAACACGCCGGGAAAATCTACGGGATTAAACAATTATAGTCTCACTGCCATCTTTACGTTGAGGTTAAATTCTTAACACTACCGTGGATCGAATGTAGGTCTTCCACAAACACAAACACAGCTGCGAAAGTGGACCTGTGGATCGAGACCATATCTGTACGTTTTATCCATGTTAACTCGAAGAATGAGTGCAAGAGAAATTAACTGCACGTGACTTTTATGTGGTTTTTATGAGGTCATGAGAATGAAGGAATAAGTTTCGTAAGCTAACAAAGTGTTCTAGGTGGTATCTAATTTGTATAACACACAGAGAGAGAGAGAGAGGGAGAAAGAGAGAGAGAGAGAGATTTGGTAGTATCTGGATCTGGGGAAATAACGATAAACTTTCCGACGTGCGTCAGGTAGGTAAGCGAAAACTATGAAGAAGATAAATGAGGCCGTTAACGATCGGCGTCATGTTTTGTCACCGAAAGTACCCGTTCTCTGGAAGATGCGTAGATGATGGTTAGGTTAGTAACTTAAGGAACGGGGACTCTCCCGCAGCTGGATAGTCTAAACAAAAACAGCGGAAAACACCATGGTATGCGGCTGATGCAATGAGGACCCGTGTTGCAAAGTCCGTAGCGATGGACGCGACACTTGTGAGATTTTAGATGGCGTTCGAATGAATGGACCAGTCATTTATCTCGATATGCTAGAACCTTTGATTCTTCTTACTCCGCTAGCGTCAGATCTTACTCATGACTGCTAGGAAGCACCTGTTACCAGCTAATGTCAGGGATGCAGGGGCGAAGGTGGAAGGAGTTGCAGTGTACGCCACGCTACAGATAGTGATCAACTGATTTTGCTAAGTGGAAGTGGCCAAAAGGAAAATGAAACATATGGGAATGAGTAGGCTAGGAAAAAAATGTGGAGAACTGTTAGATGCGGAATTAGAGGATATTTGGACATCTTCTAAGGAATAAAGAAATGGAAAAAAAGGAAAGGAAAGTTATGATGCCATACTAGATATAGAATATAAGAAAACTAATCTTCAGTTATGTTTGATGTAGCAGCTATGCATAAATGAAAGTATTAGTACAACAAGGAACAATGGCGGACAACATCAAACAAATTATGCAGATGGTAAAGCATCCTAAACTGAACACCTCGAGATAAGGAGCTGCGTTCGGAAAGGAATCTTTAGTAATACAATGGTATAAATAACTGACGATCAACAGTAACAATTTCAGATTATGGTATTTGTTGATACTGACGAGCGTCGATCTCAATTTATGCATTACCACTACGACTGAAATCTTGCCACTCTTAGAAATATTCCCGTCGCACAGTTAGAACGCTTAAGTTCCTACTCGTATAATACAAGCATCGCGGCATTTCCGCTACATACGCAATGGTTTTGAAAGAAATCTCCGCCAGTAAGCTATAAATTACTGTACATTTATTTCAGGAAATCATTATTTCGTCTTTTTAGCCATTCTCAGGTGCAGAATGAAATGTCAAAAAATGTCCGACTTGATTAATAATGGACGTAAGTTGTATACCGTTATTACGACTGATCGGTTAGTAGTGAATATTGTTCTGTTTACAGATATATTTATAGACATAAAACTGTTTCAAAGACAACTGTATATTTGCTTTAATATTTATTCTGTGAGTATTGAGGATTTACAGTGTGCGTAGCAAAATTTTGGAAATTTGTGGTAAGGTCTTATGGAACCAAACTGCAGAGGTCATCAGTCCCTTAGCCTACACACTACTTCATCTATCTTAAACTAACTTACGATATGGCCAACACACACACAGACCCCCGAGGGAGGACTCGAGCTTCCGACGGAGAGAGCTGCACGGACCGTGACAATGCGCCTCCGACCGAGCGACTACCCCGCGCCGTGTCTGTAGCAACAGTACCAGAAAAAATGACGTGTGGATGAAGTGCAATTTCTAAATGGCGAATAATTATTAAAATAAATGAAAAAAAGACTGATATGCTACGAAACTCGTTGACAGCTCATTAAAGCAAGCTGCGATGACCGAATTAATACCAAAATAGAGCGCATTTTTGTCACAGAGATATAAGAGTGACTTCACGGTAAATGATGACAACCAAAACAGTTACAGGATAAAGATTTATTAAAATTCTTGACCACGGTTTCAGTATATCTAAATATACCTTCATCAGAAGTAAAATACCTAAAATTACATCCTGCAATGGAGATTAATAAAACAATTGCGCCAAAGGCGTCGTCAGTGGTTTTCTTGCAACTGTTTTGGCTGTCATCATTTACCGTGAAGAATTTCAACAGTTGCTGTTTCAGCCACGTTTAAAAACTTGAAATATAAGAGTGGTGTTGGTCTGTGCTTAGTTTTCGTTTGACTTAACCCGTACGTTTTCTAATGGTGGAGGTTTAATAAAGAAGAATGCAACCATTTTGTCTGTATTGGAATTTGTGGTATCGATAGTAACGATGCCACATAGATTCAAAGGTTGGCACTAATAAGAGACACCGACGGCAGCGCCCACTAGCTGGTGCTGTGCAGCTCTAAAGGTTCCGCTACAGATTCAGCCCAATTTAATCAGGTGCAGCCAGCCAGGACACTTCGCTTCAGCATCACACCTTGCAAGTTATGTAATATGTTTGCATATGTTTATCCACTAGTAAAGGTGCTTTTAAAAGTATCGGCAGTACCGAGAGATTAGTACCTTTTTCTGATCCTTACCACGCGCTGCCTCCCAGGCGGGATACAAAAGAATTTGAACGTTCTTCGTCTAGAGCGTGCACTATAGCGTGAAACATATTCCAGATATCACTCCTCCTCTAATGGAACGCCATTACAGTCGTGCACTTTCATAAATTAATCTCCGTCTTACAGCCTCCACAGTCTCAGAAAACACAGCTTCGCCGGCCGTGGTGGTCGTGCGGTTCTAGCGCTGCAGTCCGGAACCGCGGGACTGCTACGGTCGCAGGTTCGAATCCTGCCTCGGGCATGGGCGTGTGTGATGTCCTTGGGTTAGTTAGGTTTAAGTAGTTCTAAGTTCTAGGGGACTGATGACCTAAGATGTTAATTCCCAAAGTGCTCAGAGCCATTTGAACCATTTTGAAAACAGAGCTTCATTAAAGAACGTCTGATCCAGACAATCGGTAATTCCGTCAGGTCAGTGGTACTGCACAGCGGCAAGATCGTGTACTCGTCTTTCGTACCGACAATGTCACGACTAGCCTTACACCCTTGCAGAAGAGAACGAGTCGACGAGTATGAGGCGACCGCAGCGCCGTCGTTCTCGGATTCGTCAATTCACGGAACTGCAGAGGGAAAGAAGGAAACTCGTTAGCACAGAAGTACACTACTGCCCATTAAAATTGCAACACCAAGAAGAAATGCAGATGACAAACGGGTATTCATTGGACAAATATATTATACTAGAACTGACAAGTGATTGTTTTTTCACGCAATTTGGGTGCATAGATACCCAGAACAATCACCTCTAGGCGTAATAACAGCCTTGATACGCCTGGGCATTGAGTCAAACAGAGCTTGGATGCCGTGTACAGGTACAGTTGCCCATGCAGCTTCAACACGATACCACGGTTCATCAAGAGTAGTGACTGGCGTATTGTGACGAGCCAGTTGCTGGGCTACCATTGGCAGACGTTTTCAATTGGTGAGAGATCTGGAGAATGTGCTGGCCAGGGCAGAAGTCGAACATTTTCTGTATCCAGAGAGGCCAGTACAGGACCTGCAACCTGCGGTCGTGCATTATCCTGCTGAAATGTAGGGTTTCGCAGGGATCGATTGAAGGGTAGAACCACGGGTCGTAACACATCTGAAATGTAAGTCCACTGTTCAGAATGCCGTCAATGCGAACAACAGGTGACCGAGACGTGTAACCAATGGCACCTCATACTAACATGCCGGTTGATACGCCAGTATGGCGATGACGAATACAGGCTTCCAATGTGCGTTCAGCGCGATGTCGCCAAACACGGGTGCGACCATCATGATGCTGTAAACAGAACCTGGATTCATCCGAAAAAAATTACGTTTTGCCATTCGTGCACCCAGGTTCGTCGTTGAGTACATCATCGCAGGCGCTCCTGTCTGTGATGCAGCGTCAAGGGTAACCGCAGCCATGGTCTCCGAGCTAATAGTCCATGCTGCTGGAAACGTCGTCGAACTGTTCGTGCAGATGGTTGTTGTCTTACAAACGTCCCCATGTGTTGGCTCAGGGATCGAGACGTGGCTTCACGATCCATTACAGCCATGCAGATAAGATCCGGGCGGTCGCAGAGGGTGGGCTTACTGGAAGTTGGGAGCTCCAACGTCAGGCGCGTAATGGGGCCCCTTAGGGATATGGCAGTAAGAGAGGGGAAGAAAACCAATGTGCATACCGGGGGGAGTCATTCCAGATGTGGAAAGGGTCCTTCCAGATGCCATGAAGGGTACATGGTGCACCCATCTGCAGGTGGTCGCTCAAGTCGGCACCAATGATGTGTGTCGCTATGGATCGGAGGAAATCCTCTTTGGCTTCCGGCGGCTATCTGATTTGGTGAAGACTGCCAGTCTCGCTAGCGGGATGAAAGCAGAGCTCACCATCTGCAGAATCGTCGACAGGACTGACTGCGGACCTTTGGTACAGAGCCGAGTGGAGGGTCTGAATCAGAGGCTGAGACGGTTCTGCGATCGTGTGGGCTGCAGATTCCTCGACTTGCGCCATAGGGTGGTGGGGTTTCGGGTTCCGCTGGATAGGTCAGGAGTCCACTACACGCAACAAGCGGCTACACGGGTAGCAGGGGTTGTGTGCCGTGGGCTGGGCGGTTTTTTAGGTTAGATGGCCTTGGGCAAGTACAGAAAGGGCAACAGCCTCAACGGGTGCGGGGCAAAGTCAGGACATGCGGGGACCAAGCAGCAATCGGTATTGTAATTGTAAACTGTCGAAGCTGCTTTGGTAAAGTACAGGAGCTTCAAGCGCTGATAGAAAGCACCGAAGCTGAAATCGTTATAGGTACAGAAAGCGGGCTGAAGCCAGAGATAAATTCTGCCGAAATTTTTACAAAGGTACAGACGGTGTTTAGAAAGGATAGATTGCATGCAACCGGTGGTGGAGTGGTCGTCGCTGTTAGCAGTAGTTTATCCTGTAGTGAAGTAGAAGTGGATAGTTCCTGTGAATTATTTTGGGTGGAGGTTACACTCAACAACCGAACTAGGTTAATAATTGGCTCCTTTTACCGACCTCCCGACTCAGCAGCATTAGTGGCAGAACAACTGAGAGAAAATTTGGAATACATTTCACATAAATTTTCTCAGCATGTTATAGTCTTAGGTGGAGATTACAATTTACCAGATATAGACTGGGGCACTCAAATGTTTAGGCCGGGTGGTAGGGACAGAGCGTCGAGTGACATTATACTGAGTGCACTATCCGAAAATTACCTCGAGCAATTAAACAGACAACCGACTCATGGAGATAACATCTTGGACCTACTGATAACAAACAGACCCGAACTTTTCGACCCTGTAAGTGCAGAACAGGGAATCAGTGATCACAAGGCCGTTGCAGCATCCATGAATATGGAAGTTGATAGGAATATAAAAAAAGGGAGGAAGGTTTATCTGTTTAGCAAGAGGAATCGAAGGCAGATTTCAAACTACCTAACAGATCAAAACGAAAATTTCTGTTCCGACACTGACAATGTTAAGTGTTTATGGGAAAAGTTCAAGGCAATCGTAAAACGCGGTTTAGACAGGTACGTGCCGAGTAAAACTGTGAGGGACGGGAGAAACCCACCGTGGTACAACAACAAAGTTAGGAAACTACTGCGAAAGCAAAGAGAGCATCACTCCAAGTTTAAATGCTGTCAAAACCTCTCAGGCAAACAGAAGCTAAACGATGTCAAAGTTAGCGTAAGGAGGGCTATGTCTGAAGCGTTCAGTGAATTCGAAAGTAAAATTCTATGTACTGACTTGACAGAAAATCCTAGGAAGTTCTCGTCTTACGTTAAATCAGTAAGTGGCTCGAAACAGCATATCCAGACACTCCGGGATGATGATGGCATTGAAGCAGAGGATGACACGCGTAAAGCTGAAATACTAAACACCTTTTTCCAAAGCTGTTTCACATAGGAAGACCGCACTGCAGTTCCTTCTCTAAATCCTCGCACAAACGAAAAAATGGCTGACATCGAAATAAGTGTCCAAGGAATAGAAAAGCAACTGGAATCACTCAACAGAGGAAAGTTCACTGGACCTGACGGGATACCAATTCGATTCTACACAGAGTACGCGAAAGAACTTGCCCCCCTTCTAACAGCCGTGTACCGCAAGTGTCTAGAGGAACGGAAGGTTCCAAATGATTGGAAAAGTGCACAGGTAGTCCCAGTCTTCAAAAAGGGTCGTCGAGCAGATGCGCAAAACTATAGACCTATATCTCTGACGTCGATCTGTTGTAGAATTTTAGAACATGTTTTTTGCTCGAGTATCATGTCGTTTTTGGAAACCCAGAATCTACTATGTAGGAATCAACATGGATTCCGGAAACAGCGGTCGTGTGAGACCCAACTCGCTTTATTTGTTCATGAGACCCAGAAAATATTAGATACAGGCTCCCAGGTAGATGCTATTTTCCTTGACTTCCGGAAGCCGTTCGATACAGTTCCGCACTGTCGCCTGATAAACAAAGTAAGAGCCTACGGAATATCAGACCAGCTGTGTGGCTGGATTGAAGAGTTTTTAGCAAACAGAACACGGCATGTTGTTATCAATGGAGAGACGTCTACAGACGTTAAAGTAACCTCTGGCGTGCCACAGGGGAGTGTTATGGGACCATTGCATTTCACAATATATATAAATGACCTAGTAGATAGTGTCGGAAGTTCCATGCGGCTTTTCGCGGATGATGCTGTAGTATACAGAGAAGTTGCAGCATTAGAAAATTGTAGCAAAATGCAGGAAGATCTGCAGCGGATAGGCACTTGGTGCAGGGAGTGGCAATTGACCCTTAACATAGACAAATGTAATGTATTGCGAATACATAGAAAGAAGGATCCTTTATTGTACGATAATATGATAGCGGAACAAACTCTGGTAGCAGTTACTTCTGTAAAATATCTGGGAGCATTCGTGCGGAACGATTTGAAGTGGAATGATCATATAAAATTAATTGTTGGTAAGGCGGGTACCAGGTTGAGATTCATTGGGAGAGTCCTTAGAAAATGTAGTCCATCACCAAAGGAGGTGGCTTACAAAACACTCGTTCGACCTATACTTGAGTATTGCTCATCAATGTGGGATCCATCGACGCGCAGGTCGCCGAAGTGGCGTCAAATCGAAAGACCTGCACCAGACGAACGGTCTACCCGACGGGAGGCCCTAGCCACACGACATTTCATTTCATTTCAATGTGGGATCCGTACCAGATCGGGTTGACGGAGGAGATAGAGAAGATCCAAAGAAGAGCGGCGCGTTTCGTCACAGGGTTATTTGGTAACCGTGATAGCGTTACGGAGATGTTTAACAAACTCAAGTGGCAGACTCTGCAAGAGAGGCGCTTTGCATCGCGGTGTAGCTTGCTCGCCAGGTTTCGAGAGGGTGCGTTTCTGGATGAGGTATCGAATATATTGCTTCCCCCTACTTATACCTCCCGAGGAGATCACGAATGTAAAATTAGAGGGATTAGAGCGCGCACGGAGTCTTTCAGACAGTGGTTCTTCCCGCGAACCATACGCGACAGGAACAGGAAAGGGAGGTAATGACAGTGGCACGTAAAGTGCCCTCCGCCACACACCGTTGGGTGGCTCCCGAGTATAAATGTAGATGTAGATGTAGATGTAGATCTCGACCTAGTGATACGAGGCCATTGGGATACAGCACGACGTTCCGTATTACCCTCCAGAACCACCCATTCCATATTCTGGGAACAGTCATTGGATCTCGACCAACGCAAGCAGCAATGTCACGATACGACAAACCGCAATCGCGATAGGCTACAATCCGACCTTTATCAAAGTGGGAAACGTGATGGTACGCAATTCCCCTCCTTACACGAGGCATCACAACAACGTTTCACCAAGCAACGCCGGTCAAGTGCTGTTTGTGTATGAGAAATTGGTTGGAAACTTTCCTCATGTCAGCACGCTGTAGGTGTCGCCACCGGCGCCAACCTTGTGGGAATGATCTGAAAAGCTAATCATTTTCATATCACAGCATCTTCTTCCTGTCTGTAGCGCGTCATCTTCGTGGTGTAGCAATTTTAATGGCCAGTAGTGTAACAGCGGCGCCTTGATTTGTGAAGTATGCTACCTGAACATTGGCCTCGTACTCGCTCCGTTTTTGATCTGTGTAGGCTAGTGTCTGAGTTGAGGAATTGTCGGGGCGAGGTGGGCCGGCGTGCGCGAGCAGATGAATGGCGGCTGTGACGGGGGCCCAGGTGTGCGGCGGCGGGCCAGGAATAGCCGGGGCAGGGGGGCGGGGAACGGCACTTGACATTCAGCGGCCCTGGTTCGACGCCAACCAGGAGCAGCCAAAGTCCGCCGCAGCCGCGGAGTAAACTTAGGCGGCGGCGGCGGCGGCGCGTGACGCCACGCACCTGCGTCTGCGTCCGCTCCCGTCTCCCCGTCAAAATATTTTCCATCTCGCGCCCGTCGCAAATACCTCCCACACTGAGCATTCAGTCTGCTGCCAAACACGCAAATGTTACAAGGCAAGCCCCTTCCTTCCTACTTTCTTTCCGCACGAGCAATGCGGTGTTTATTAACTGCTGAAAATATTTCACACGAATTCGGTTTGACGATAGCGTAAAGTACTGGTACCAAAAAGGTATCTGTTGCAGATATATACAAGGTAACACAATACACCGTTAAGATTTTAAATTCAATACTTCACGGAATAATGTAGGTACGTTCTTGAAATGACACGGGGTTCCTCTGAAACCAAAAAAAGTACACGAAATGTGGTGTCACCGCCAGACACCACACTTGCTAGGTGGTACCCTTTAAATCTGCCGCGGTCCGTTAGTATTCGTCGGACCCGCGTGTCGCCACTATCAATGATTGCAGACCGAGCGCCGCCACACGGCAGGTCTAGTCCAGAGAGACTCCCTAGCACTCGCCCCTGTTGTACAGCCGACTTTGCTATCGATGGTTCGCTGTCTACATACCCTCTCATTTGCAGAGACGACGGTTCAGCATAGCCTTCAGCTACGTCATTTGCTACGACCTAGCAAGGCGCCATATTCAGTTACTATAATTACTATCTTCAAGAATGTATTCTGAACAGATAATATTGTGAATCATGTACCGTCAAGAGCGACGTTCATCATTAATGGATTAAAGTTAAGTATCAAACTTTCTGAATTCTCATTGCTTGTCATGTTCCAGACCTTACGTCAGTTTAGTTCTTCCCTGCCCGCATCTCGTGGTTGTGCGGTAGCGTTCTCGCTTCCCACGCCCGGGTTCCCGGGTTCGATTCCCGGCGGGGTCAGGGATTTTCTCTGCCTCGTGATGGCTGGGTGTTGTGTGATGTCCTTAGGTTAGTTAGGTTTAAGTAGTTCTAAGTTCTAGGGGACTGATGACCATAGATGTTAAGTCCCATAGTGCTCAGAGCCATTTGAACCAGTTCTTCCCTCATCACGCCAGCCTGCGTGAGCTAAAACGCGTGCATTACGGCCTCCTCTAGTAACGCGGTGTTGGCTCTTCTGCTAACACAAAAAAATGACCAACAGTTGGGGCTTCATATGATACGAAAGCAATAATGGCGTACTGATTTTGAGGAAAGACGACGTTGTTTACTACAAGTGGTCAACATATCGGCCGTCAGATATCAGCAACATCTGCAGTCGAGGGACAATGTTGTGAACAGCTCTGTACAACATATCAGTAGGTATGGTGAGAAACTACCGTCGGGTGTTGTCTTTTAGCATCTCTAATGATATCGGACGATCGAAGCAGACTTTCTACTTCAGGTAAACTCACAACCAATAACCACACGGATTAAGTTCGGGGGACCTGGGAGGCCAAGCGTGACGGAAGTGGCTGCTCAGGACACGATCTTCACCAAACTATGTAGGCAAGAGACCAAAGATCTTTCACACGTATAACGTTATGGGATGGAGCGCCATACCGCATAAAAGCAGGTGTTTATCAGGCATGTTAGGGATGACACGATTCTGAAGCATATCGGTGTACCTCGCATCCGTCATGCTGATAGTTTGAGAAACTGTACGCTACATCTCCTAGAATAAAATTCGTAAATCTGCACCAAGCCGTGACTTTCTCTTCATGCAATACAATTTCCACGACAGTTATTGAATTTTCGGTAGCCCAAATTCTGCAGTTCTGGGTGGTAACAGATCGTCGGAGTGTCACGTTAGACAACCAGTCATCTGCCCCCGCTTTTTGAAGTGACACACTGCAAACGCTCTTCGCGTAACAAAAGCGGTGGCTAACAGTTCATGATGAAGCTGTATTTTGTGTGCCTAGCTTTGGTGGGTACGCCTCATTGCTCGCCAAACAGTAGTACTTGGAATGTCTGTGCAGCCTTCAGTCCGGAACCGCACTGCTGCTGCGGTCGCAGGTTCGAATCCTGCCTTGGGCATGGGTGTGTGTGATGTCCTTAATCTAGTTAGGTTTAAGTAGTTTAAGTCTAGGGGACTGATGAAGTCAGATATTAAGACCCATAGTGCTTTCGGCCATTTGAACCATCTGTGCCGCGCGCGGCATCACGAGCGTTGATTTGACCATGCAAAGATGAACCCGCTAAAGTATCCATTTTCCCGTGAATTATCTGAGCAGCAGGAGCACTTGTCTGATCGCTCACTGCGGGACCGATCGTCTGAATAGCCCGTGGCATCGAACTTTGCGGCCATTTTGTTCACAGCGACACTTGTCACAGGTCCTTTACCCGTTGCAATATCCTTATTACGGTAATGCTGTAGTGGTTCTCCATTCTGGTACAGAAGCTTCACTAACAGTACCTCTTCTGGTCACTGGACTCGCATTCGGGAGGACGACGGTTCAATCCCGCGTCCGGCCATCCTGATTTAGGTTTTCCGTGATTTCCCTAAATCGTTCCAGGCAAATGCCGGGATGGTTCCTTTGAAAGGGCACGGCCGACTTCCTTCCCCATCCTTCCCTAATCCGATGAGACCGATGACCTCGTTGTCTGGTCTCCTTCCCCAAACAACCCAACCCAACCTTTTCTGGTAAAGTCAACATGCTGCGACGGCCGGCGCATTTGACTCCCTCTCTCACTACAACTCATTTTTATACACGTTTCTCATGCGATGTGACCGACGTGTTACTATCCAGTGCCATCTGTTGGCCGGTGTTTGCACTCGTTTTTGTTGTCAATAGAACCCCATGTCGTTTCATGCATGTGTGTCAAGTCTTACCTCTCTACCTAAAGTATTTCCTGAATTAGTGCATTTTCAACTGGTAACAGGCTTTTGGATAATTCTGCATACTGACGCGTAAACATCTACTCGCTCGTCGGTCAAACATTTTGTGTGAAACAATACCGTAGGATTTGAATCGCCAATAAGTAAGAGAGTAATAATGCGTAAACAGTGCATGAGTCCACAATTGATCATGGCCTTACGTGTGCGTCGTGCAGTATCTTCTTTGCTTGTGACGTCATCGTAAAATAGGGGCATGTGCGTGATTGTTTACGAATTAGCTTTGTGTATAGTTACAAACTGGTGCAGATTAGAAACGCCTTTAGCTAGGACGGTGGTCCGGGTCTCATGAGGAGCCTACGGAGTACTACAAGGACCCCAAGTGAGACAGTAAAAATACACTCCTGGAAATTGAAATAAGAACACCGTGAATTCATTGTCCCAGGAAGGGGAAACTTTATTGACACATTCCTGGGGTCAGATACATCACATGATCACACTGACAGAACCGCAGGCACATAGACACAGGCAACAGAGCATGCACAATGTCGGCACTAGTACAGTGTATATCCACCTTTCGCAGCAATGCAGGCTGCTATTCTCCCATGGAGACGATCGTAGAGATGCTGGATGTAGTCCTGTGGAACGGCTTGCCATGCCATTTCCACCTGGCGCCTCAGTTGGACCAGCGCTCGTGCTGGACGTGCAGACCGCGTGAGACGACGCTTCATCCAGTCCCAAACATGCTCAATGGGGGACAGATCCGGAAATCTTGCTGGCCAGGGTAGTTGACTTACACCTTCTAGAGCACGTTGGGTGGCACGGGATACATGCGGACGTGCATTGTCCTGTTGGAACAGCAAGTTCCCTTGCCGGTCTAGGAATGGTAGAACGATGGGTTCGATGACGGTTTGGATGTACCGTGCACTATTCAGTGTCCCCTCGACGATCACCAGTGGTGTACGGCCAGTGTAGGAGATCGCTCCCCACACCATGATGCCGGGTGTTGGCCCTGTGTGCCTCGGTCGTATGCAGTCCTGATTGTGGCGCTCACCTGCACGGCGCCAAATACGCATACGACCATCATTGGCACCAAGGCAGAAGCGACTCTCATCGCTGAAGACGACACGTCTCCATTCGTCCCTCCATTCACGCCTGTCGCGACACCACTGGAGGCGGGCTGCACGATGTTGGGGCGTGAGCGGAAGACGGCCTAACGGTGTGCGGGACCGTAGCCCAGCTTCATGGAGACGGTTGCGAATGGTCCTCGGCGATACCCCAGGAGCAACAGTGTCTCTAATTTGCTGGGAAGTGGCGGTGCGGTCCCCTACGGCACTGCGTAGGATCCTACGGTCTTGGCGTGCATCCGTGCGTCGCTGCGGTCCGGTCCCAGGTTGACGGGCACGTGCACCTTCCGCCGACCACTGGCGACAACATCGATGTACTGTGGAGACCTCACGCCCCACGTGTTGAGCAATTCGGCGGTACGTCCACCCGGCCTCCCGCATGCCCACTATACGCCCTCGCTCAAAGTCCGTCAACTGCACATACGGTTCACGTCCACGCTGTCGCGGCATGCTA
This sequence comes from Schistocerca serialis cubense, assembly GCF_023864345.2. NCBI lineage: Eukaryota > Metazoa > Arthropoda > Insecta > Orthoptera > Acrididae > Schistocerca > Schistocerca serialis. The sequence goes on along the minus strand of NC_064645.1, from coordinate 601,809,733 downwards.
CCAGTGTTAAAGACTGCGATGGGGGTCCGTATGCCACGGCAAACTGGCTGACACTGACGGCGGCGGTGCACAAATGCTGCGCAGCTAGCGCTATTCGACGGCCAACACCGCGGTTCCCGGTGTGTCCGCTGTGCCGTGCGTGTGATCATTGCTTGTACAGCCCTCTCGCAGTGTCCGGAGCAAGTATGGTGGGTCTGACACACCGGTGTCAATGTGTTCTTTTTTCCATTTCCAGGAGTGTATTCGCCGGAAAATAGTGAAATCGGCAGTAAATTGAAAATTACAAACTAATGAATGATTTGACTCGTAAATATGTTCAGAATTGTAGAAAACGTAAGTCAAGGGAAAACTCGCGTGATAAGGAATCCAAAAAGCCTAAAATGTCCAGTGCCGAGTGAATGCTAGAGCTACGGCATCGGCGAAAAGTATGTGGGAAACTGACGCAGAGAGATGACGTAGCTGGCCCAACAGGCTCAGAGCTAGGCTAATGACAGTCCAAACATGTGATTTGTCTGTTCTGTAACTATTATACATCTTTGTTTAGCTACTATATTAAAGATAACTGAATGACATATTAATACGAAACATTGTGATCGCGTACACGACGTGAAAAAAGCGCTGCCCTATTAGAATTGTCATTAGTACGCGGGTGATTCACGTGAAAGTATTTCTGCCGTGATTATGGCCGCAGGGCGATAATTAACAGACCTAGAACGCAAAATGGTAGTTGGAGTAAGACTTCCATTTCGGAAGTCGTTAGGGATATCCACAGTGTCAAGAGTGTGCAGAGAACACCAGATTTCTGATGTTCTCACCACGGAGAACGCAGTGGCAAACGGCCTGTACTTAACAACCGAGTCCAGCGGTGTTTGCGTAGTGTTATCAGTGCTAACAGACAAGAAACACTGCTTGAAATAATCTTGGAAATCAATTTGGGACGTACGATGAACGTATCCATTAGGACAGAGGGAGGAAATTTAATGTTAATGGGCTATTGCAGTAGAAGGCCTATGAGAGTGCCTTTGCTAACATTACGACATCGCCTGTTGCGCCTCTCCTAGATTCGTGACTGTGTAAGTTGGACTCTAGAGGACTGGTCAGATGAGATCCGATTCCAGTTGCTAAGAGGTGATGGTAGGGTTCGAGCGTGGCGCAGACCTCACCAAGTCATAGACCCAAGTTGTCAACAAGGCACTGTGCCAGCTGTTGGTGGCTCCATAATGGTGTGGCCTGTGTTTATATTGAATAGAGTGGGCCAAGTGAACGGATCATTGACTGGAAATGTTTGTGTTTGGCTACTTGGAGATCATTTACAGCCGTTCATGAACTTTATGTTCCCAGCGATGGAATTTTTATGGTGCAATGCGCCTTGTCAGAATATTCTGGACAATTTGGCCGAATGATTTGGCCATCCAAATCGGCCGACATGAATCCCATCGAACATTTTTGGGGCGTCAGTTCGCGTATAAAATCCTGCACCGGCAACGCTTTCGCAATTATCGGCGGCTATACAGGCAACTTGGCTTGATATTTCTGCCGGCCGTTGTGGCCGAGCTGTTCTGGGTGCTTCAATCTGGAACTGCGCGACCGCTACGGTCGCAGGTTCGAATCCAGCCTCGGGCATGGATGTGTGTGATGTCCTTAGGTTAGTTAGGTTTAAGTAGTTTGTAAGTAGGCTGTTTAGGTTTTTATATTGGTAACACACGGTAGCGGTCTGTATGAAAATCACTGGCTGTGCTATGTGCAGTCTGTGGCTGTTTGGCATTGTTGGAATAGTCGCTATTGTAGCGTTGGGCAGTTGGATGTGAACAGCGCGTAGCGTTGCGCAGTTGGAGGTGAGCCGTCAGCAGTGGTGGATGTGGGGAGAGAGATCGCGGAGATTTGAGAGCGGATGATCTGGACGTGTGTCCATCAGAGACAGTAAATTTGTAAGACTGGATGTCATGATTTGCTAAGTATGCCTATCAGTAGTTAGTGCCTTCAGTAGTTAGAATCTTTTATTTAGCTGGCAGTATTGGTGCACGCTGTATTGCAGTAGTTTGAGTAACAAAGATTTTTGTGAGGTAAGTGATTCATGAAAGGTATAGGTTATTGTTAGTCAGGGCCATTCTTTTGTAGGGATTTTTGGAAGTCAAATTGCGTTGCGCTAAAAATATTGTGTGTCTGTTTAGGCACAGTCATTTATAATTTTTCTAAGGAAACGTTTCATAAGTTCTACGTTCTAGGGGACTGATGACCTCAGATGTCAAGTCCCATGTGCTCAGAGCCATTTAGACCATTTTCGGTTCTTCTGTAAGGGTCTTCCAGCGATTTGTTGAGTCCATACCACGTCGAGTTGCCGCGCGACGGTGGGTAAAAGAAGATCTGACACGATGTTAGAAGATATACCAAGACTTTTGTCACCTCAGTCTATATTTGTACGACTACACGGATTTGTAGTTCATACTGCACGGCCTGAAGATGACTCTATTGAGGATCCGAAACTTGTACACTAAATAAAAAGCTATAAAAGTAACTGCTGTTAGAATACTATCTTTACAATTCATTGGTAAGCGGTCTGGGTGCCTTTTTGTCTTATATTGAGCCTAGGGTTATTAATTTATTGACAGTTACGTTCATATTTTTTTTGTTTTTAAAAGTAGTTGCTGTGGTTCAAATGTCTCTGAGCACTATGGGACGTAACTTCTGAGGTCATCAGTCCCTTAAGACTTAGAAGTACTTAAACATAACTAACCTAAGGACATCACACACATCCATGCCCGAGGCAGGATTCGAACCTGCGACCGTAACGGTCACGCGGTTCCAGACTGTAGCCCCTAGAACCCCTAGGCTACCCCGGCCGGCAGTTGCTGTGGTAACAGATTAATTAGGATTACGGGTATTAAAACATCACCTCTGTCGTAACTGACACTTATTTTCAGAACCACTTTTAGGATATATTCATTTACGTTATATTTTCTCAAAATTTTATCACGCTGAAAGATTATAAGTTTTGGTACGGACTCAATATCATATGGCATATTTACACCTGAAAAGAACATGATGCGAAACTGAAGGACAGAAACTTACTAATTGTTGCAGAGGTGGTATTTTAAAAACAACAGTCACAATTGAGTTACTGTTGCTTGCCTTCTCTGGTTTAGGTGGCCAAGTGTAGCTCAAGTGAAGGGTCTTTTACACTTAGTAGGGGCAGCGCTAATCATTGTTCAGCAGGAAACTGCGCTTCGCTGATGAACCTGACTACAGGTAGGTACGTAACGAATCGAGCTACTGACGATCCTGCCCTAGAAATCAACATAGATGCTACCAAAGCGTAATCCACGAGTAAACCAGTGTACCGAACGCTGTGCTCTCTGTTATACCTGTAAACAGTAACTGTGGTGGACTGAACAGTACTCTGCAGACTACTGGAGGTCGACACACCCTTTCTCGTCTCTACGTCGCTTACTTAATTGAACCCCTTTACATTTGAGTACCTTTGTTTATCCTGTTGTAATCACTTCACCCTTCAAAAAAGCGACATGGCCATCAATTTCTCCGAAAGGAAAAACACTGTATTGCTCTGATTCGCGTCGCTTAGTTTTGGGAGCGCTGCAGGAACGTCGACCTCACGGTAAGACGCTGACGGTCTGGCCCCAACACGATTAGCTGTAACGAAAACCAGTACAAGCAGGCTGAGCCATGCGTCAAGGCTACGTCACTGCTTCGGCGTAGCACTGCGGCCACTGCTGCTGACGTCTTCCGCCGGCCCACGACATATGTAGATCGCAGAACCACCTGCATCATTAATTACGATTAACAAACTTTTTCTTGCATAAGCAAACGTATACGTCACAACATCTACACAAAACACTCAAGATAGTGCAAGTTCCTACTTTCGTGTGATAACAACTCACGTGACGCACTTGCCGTATGTCATTACGTCACGTATCAGTGATCATACTCAGTATTAATATGAAAAATCGTTTAAATCAACCTACTGGATTAGCTTCGTGGATTAGGAATAACTGAAGAATGAAATCCGTTCTGTATCTCTATATACATAAATGATTTGGCTGACAGGGTGAGCCGGCCGGTGTGGCCGAGCGGTCGCAGGTTCGAATCCTGCCTCGGGCATGGATGTGTGTGATGTGTGTCGGTGGTCTCTGTCAGTCTACAGACGAGGTCGGATTGTACGCTTTTGTGCTGTACGTGTCCCTTCACGTTTTCACTTCACTGTCACATCGGAAGCGGTGGACCTAGGGATGTTTAGGAGTGTGGAAATCTCGCGTACAGACGTACGACACAAGTGACACCCAACCACCTCACCACGTTCCAAGTCCGTGAGTTCCGCGGAGCGCCCCATGCTTCTCTCTGACGATGTCTAATGACTACTGATGTCATTGATACGGAGTGCCTGGAAGTAGGTGGCAACACAACGCACATAATATGAGAAACGTACGTTTTTGGGTGTGTCCGGATACTTTTGATCATACAGTGTACGTGGTATTTTTTGTCATAACATCTGAATAGCATTTATGTGCAGTCTTTTGAAGCTAGTGCCTGTTTGTGTAAAATATCTTACATGAAACTTACTTCCAGCATGTCGAATTTTCAGATAACTTACGGGATGGTTCCAATGGCTCTGAGCACTATGGGTCTTAGCATCTGACGTCATCAGTCCCCTAGAACTTAGAACTACTTAAACCTAACTAACCTAAGGACATGACACACATCCATGCCCGAGGCAGGATTCGAGCCTCCGACCGTAGCAGTCGCGCGGTTCCGGACTGAAGCGGCTAGAACCGCTCGGCCACCGCGGCCGGCTAACTTACGGGAATCCAGCCGTGTAAGTCTAGTGACAATAGGTGATATTTCGACAGGTGGACTTCCAGTCATTTTCAGATTATAAATGACGGGGTGTTCAGCTGTCAACATTACTCGGCTGCATTCCCGTAATACACTTGAACATCATTCGACGCAGAGTAGCTCATCGACCCGCCAAGGGAGACCATGTCGATTGTAGCGAAGCACTGGCTGCTGCATTGCCGGAACAAAATGCAGCACACTCAGCCACTGTTTTCAGTTGCACTAGAGTATAGTACGTGCTCACTGAGCGGCTCTACTGTTTCTTTTGTCACGACCATCGGCGATCAGATTGCGCTCAGGAGACCTGTCTGCGCACCGTCTTCTTCGGCTCAAATCAATAACTGTGCTGAGTTTAGAGGTGAACGGTGTTTGCAACATTCATTCTATGGCAGAACCATGTCACACTGACCCGTTCGTACTCGTGCTGAACGGCTTCAGCCGTCTGAACGGAGTCATAGAGTCGTATTATGGGCCCGAGGAGAAGCTGGATGGACGAACTGACGAATTGCTGTACATGATGGGCACATTGTATCGGTGGTTTGTCGCTGTTTTCAACAGTGGTCTGTGGAACATTTCCACACATGTAGATCAGGTTCTGGATGTCCGCATGGTACAGACGCTCCGAACGTCATCCAGCGGCATTCAAATCCGGGATCATGTTGCACCTGCTACGTCATCAAGAGCCATAGGTGACCGTCTGCTTTCAGCAGGATTACTGTCTCGTGTGCTTCTGACCACGCTACCGCCGATACCACGACACTGCCAAGCAAGGCTACTCTAATGTCACGAAAGAGGTAACTACAGAGTGTAACAGCGCTCTATCGTCTTCAGGGATCATCCTCTGTCTGTACGCGAATGATGGACGGACGCGTGTATGGCATAGACCTGGTCCCTGAGTGCATTCGCCCGCGGCACATAGGTCCCTTCCAAGACTTCATGGTATTGGGGGAAGGTTGGTTGGTTGGTTTTTTGGGGGAAGAGACCAAACAGCGAGGTCATCGGTCTCATCGGATTAGGAAAGGACAGGGAAGGAAGTCGGCCGTGCCCTTTCAGAGGAACCATCCCAGCATTTGCCTGGAGCGATTTAGGGAAATCACGGAAAACCTAAATCAGGATGGCCGGACGCGGGACTGAACCGTCGTCCTCCCGAATGCGAGTCCAGTGTGCTAACCACTGCGCCACCTCGCTCGGTTTGGGGGAAGGGGTGCAACAATTGCAACTAGCGGTCACTTTTGATGTTTCTGCAGGGTACAGTAACAGTGTTCAATATATTGCACAGGAGCTACTATCCTTTATTCGTTAGGAGGATGACGTGCTTTATCAAGCAGGACAGTGCCCGTCTGCCCATGGCTGGCGTGACGCTACGTGCTTTTCGTCGTGTACAAAAATTGCCTTGTCCATAACGATCACTACAACTCCCTCCATCTGAACACGTATGGGACATGCTGAAGTAGAAACTTAGTCGCTCTCCAGGGCCGGTAAGGAGCATTGCCGGATTGCAACAATAGGTGCGAGATGATTGTGACAGTTCACTGCAGCGTGCCATTCGTCATCTTTATGATCGTTGACAACACTCGTAGACAACATTCCACTGGAACTACTGACGGCCTTGGGAGAGCCAGTCCTGACAAAACTCTACCATCTGGTGAGCAAGATGTATGAAACAGACGAAATACCCTCAGATTTCAAGAAGAATATAATAATTCCAATCCCAAAGAAAGCAGGTGATGACAGATGTGAAAATTACCGAACTATCAGTTTAATAAGTCACAGCTGCAAAATACTAACACGAATTCTTTACAGACGAATCGAAAAACTAGTAGAAGCCAACCTCGGGGAAGATCAGTTTGGATTCCGTAGAAACACTGGAACACGTGAGGCAATACTGACCTTACGACTTATCTTAGAAGAAAGATTAAGGAATGGCAAACCTACGTTTCTAGCATTTGTAGACTTAGAGAAAGCTTTCGACAATGTTGACTGGAAAACTCTCTTTCAAATTCTGAAGGTGGCAGGGGTAAAATACAGGGAACGAAAGGCTATTTACAATTTGTACAGAAACCAGATGGCAGTTATAAGAGTCGAGGGACGTGAAAGGGAAGCAGTGGTTGGGAAGGGAGTAAGACAGGGTTGTAGCCTCTCTCAGATGTTGTTCAATCTGTATATTGAGCAAGCAGTAAAGGAAACAAAAGAAAAATTCGGAGTAGGTATTAAAATTCATGGAGAAGAAATAAAAACTTTGAGGTTCGCCGATGACATTGTAATTCTGTCAGAGACAGCAAAGGACTTGGAAGAGCAGTTGAATGGAATGGACAGTGTCTTGAAAGGAGGATATAAGATGAACATCAACAAAAGCAAAACAAAGATAATGGAATGTAGTCTAATTAAGTCGGGTGATGCTGAAGGAATTAGATTAGGAAATGAGGCACTTTAAGTAGTAAAGGAGTTTTGCTATTTGGGGAGCAAAATAACTGATGATGGTCGAAGTAGAGAGGATATAAAATGAAGGCTGGCAATGGCAAGGAAAGCGTTTCTGAAGAAGAGAAATTTGTTAACATCCAGTATTGATTTAAGTGTCAGGTAGTCATTTCTGAAAGTATTCGTATGGAGTGTAGCCATGTATGGAAGTGAAACATGGACGATAAATAGTTTGGACAAGAAGAGAATAGAAGCTTTCGAAATGTGGTGCTACAGAAGAATGCTGAAGATTGGATGGGTAGATCACATAACTAATGAGGAAGTATTGAATAGCATTGGGGAGAAGAGAAGTTTGTGGCACAACTTGACCAGAAGAAGGGTTCGGTTGGTAGGACATGTTCTGAGGCATCAAGGGATCACCAATTTAGTATTGGAGGGCAGCGTGGAGGGTAAAAATGGTAGAGGGAGACCAAGAGATGAATACACTAAGCAGATTCAGAAGGATGTAGGTTGCAGTAGTTACTGGGAGATGAAAAAGCTTGCGCAGGATAGAGTATCATGGAGAGCTGCATCAAACCAGTCTCAGGACTGAAGACCACAACAACAACAACAATGATCGTTTGCATGTGAGATTACACGCCAGTGTTGGCGCTAGGAGTGATGAGACTATTTGGACACCCTTTAGTGTATCATGTGTGTTTCAGTTGGCCTGAATTTGTTGTGATATACCTCTACAATGATGAACCAGCTGTCACCTCACCTGCCAATAAAATGACCTTGTCCTTGAATGTGTTGCTTCTTCCTCCGGCAGTGTCTTTTACTTCGTTTTACTGCACACCGTGACACTGTGCCCACAAGGGTTTTATTCGGAGAGGAGCAGTGGCGTAGTACGGCGCGGTGTGCTGGTCAGGTTGTCTGGGAGTAAGAAATAGCGCTGGTGTGTGCTGCGGTAGGTCACGTGAGGCAGCGTCCGCCATGAGACGCACGGGGTTCCGGGAAGGCGGGGGCGGAGGCGGGGGCAGGCGGGGCCGTATTTGTTCCCCGCGGGGGCGGCTGCCGTTTCCGTCTGCCGTCTGCCGCAGCCTACTGCGTGTCACCTCCGGGCCCGCCTCACGTCTGACAGGTCATCCACTTTCACTACTAAAGACTTCCCCTCTTCTCCATCCGTTCAAATCCCGTCGTACTGTGGTGTGCCAAGTGGCCTGCACTTACAGCTTACCGTGCTAGCTTGCGAGCCAGATCCAGATTGAATTCGCGCTACATTGTAAAGACTTGGCCTGCTACTGTGCGTACACTTCGACGTGGCAGTTTTAGGTGGGGGGGGGGGGGGGGGGGGGGTGTCCTGTTACCTTGCGTAAAGTCGAGCCTGGACTACTTCATTCGTTTCCAACTTAAAGAAGCAATTGTGTGACAGTCATCACCGAACTTGTACTTCTCATATTCCGCTTTGCTTTGAATTGTAGTTTGCTGCCGGCCGGTGTGGCCGTGCGGTTAAAGGCGCTTCAGTCTGTAACCGCGTGACCGCTACGGTCGCAGGTTCGAATCCTGCCTCGGGCATGGATGTGTGTGACGTCCTTAGGTTAGTTAGGTTTAATTAGTTCTAAGTTCTAGGCGACTGATGACCTCAGAAGTTAAGTCGCATAGTGCTCAGAGCCATTTGAACCATTTTGTAGTTTGCTAGTTGTTTATCTTATTTTGAAAGTGGCGAAGACAATGATGGTGGTCAGTCATAGTATTCGAACAACGATAGCCTATCCCTTGGCCAAATATCGGTTCTGCTTTCGCTGAAGCACGAATCACGAGTGGAAATTGCCAACACTGCGAGATACTGGCATGACCTATTAACCTGCTCCCGTCCTCTTCCACAGGCTTTTGTATGTCCATCTTTCTGATTGAAGGTTTGAGGGACTTCGGCCGTTCACTTATGTGATAAAATGCAACAGCTACAGCCGTACTTACGGTATTATTTATTATATGGCTTCCAGTTTCGGTGCTTCACTACACCATTTTCAGGACTTAACTGACGCCTATGGGATAAGTCCAATCGCATACACGGTTGATCACTGGCCAACATCTATGAACTCGTTTTCGCAGACTACCTGTAACGACTATGTTGTGTCTCTAACCATCAACTACATCTATAGGTGATCCAAGCTCTCATTGGATTACCCTAGCAGCCGACAAGTATGCATAAGTATCCATACTACATACCAGCTATCCTCAATTAGGTTCTTAGGTGAATTTTCACGCTAGTTTAGGCTAATACTACGTCGGTTTCTTACCTCCACCTGAGAAAATACGATATACAGACTCTTAAAATGCACTCACATACAGAGAAAATGCTTATGTTTGTCATAAAGTAATACTTTCTTTTGCCAATGACGATTTGTTTTCGATACAAAGCGTTCCGGGAAATAAATCCCTTTACCAAGTGCGGTTTTGCCTACACTATGAGGTTTTAGACATGATGTTTACGATGTGAGACCTGTTGCATTATTCTGGTGATATTGCTGTAATGTAGACAGTGTGAGTTTGTAACAACTGGTGTACTCCGAATACAAAGGCAGAAAATCCCTTTATTGTACGATTACACAATTCCAGAGCAATTAGTTAAAGCAGCTACTTCCGTAAAGCATCTGGGGGTATGCATACGGAGCAATCTGCAGTGGAACCACAACATAAGATTAATTCCACGTAAGGCAGATGTCAGAGTGATATTTATCGGATGCATCCTCAAGTCATGTAGTCTGTCAACAAACGTGTAGCTTACGAAACACTCGTTCTACCAGTCAATTTGGGACCAACAACAGAAAAGATTGATAGAGGAAGTAGATAATATCCAAAGAAGACCAACGCGTTTCGTCAGTGCGAAATCCTCACCGTTCCTTAAAATCCCGAGTGTCCGTTTCTAGAAGAGACAACCAAATGGCTCTGAGCACTATGGGACTTAACATCTATGGTCATCAGTCCCCTAGAACTTAGAACTACTTAAACCTAACTAACCTAAGGACACCACACACATCCATGCCCGAGGCAGGATTCGAACCTGCGACCGTAGCAGTCGCACGGTTCCGGACTGCGCGCCTAGAACCGCGAGACCACCGCGGCCGGCAGAGACAACCAGCATATGGCTTCCTCCTATGCATATCTCAAGAAACCACCGTGAAAATAAAAACAGGGAGTACGAGACCACGCGGTGGGTTACTAGTAATCGATCTTCCGGCGAACTATACGCGACTGGAACGGTAGAAAGTGAAGAGACACTGATACACAAAGGATCCACCACAACACACAGTAAGGTGGCTTGCGGAGTTTGGATACAGATGTAGATGATACAAATTTTCACGGTAAAACTGTCGAATTTGGAAATAACTTCTACTTGAAGGTTTCTTGTTTTCCTCTTACGTAGAACTTCACTCATATTATACATCAGTTACGCAGCTGGAGGCCGCAGTACACGAGGAACGCTCTTAGCAATTATTTCTCCAAATGTGTCGCGATTGGTTGTTACAAATATTATTTTACATCGTCCAGTCTCACATTAAAGTGATCACCACCTATGTTTATGCCAACGGCCTTGTCGCAATGCTAACACCGGTTCCCATCAGAACACCGAAGTGAAGCGCTGTCGGGCTGGACTAGCACGTGGATGGGTGACCGTCCAGTCTACCGAGCGCTGTTGGAAAGCGAGATGCACTCTGCGAACTGGGGAGCTGCTTGATTGAGATGTAGCGGCTCCGGTCTCTGAAATAGACATGAGGTCGGGAGAGCGGCGTACTGACCACATGCCCCTCCATATCTGCGTCCAGTGACGCCTATGAGCTGAAGATGACACGGCGGCCGATCAGTACCGTGTGGCCTTCATGGCCTGTTCGAAAAAAAAGCCTATGTTCGACCAGGAGCAGTGGGGTGTAGATCAATCGCGTTGTGAGGAAGGAGAGGTGCCGAAAACAGTACATCCGTTGTATTGACGCTATCTGACGTCCAGAGGGGCATGATATTTAGCTTTCGGGCCAAAGGTGGAACTATTTCCGAAACGGCAAAGTTCATAAACCGTATGGGTTCCAAAAAAATGGTTCAAATGGCTCTGAGCACAATGGGACTTAACATCTGAGATCATCACTCGCCTAGAACTTAGAACTACTTAAACCTAACTAACCTGAGAACATCACACACATCCATGCCCGAGGCAGGATTCGAACCTGCGACCGTAGCAGTCGCGCGGTTCCGGACTGAAGCGCCTAGAACCGCTCGGCCACAAAGACCGGCCGTAGGGGTTCCGCCGTGGTTGAAGTATACCATGCATGACGAAATGGCCCTGTCCAGAATTGGCATCGAGGGAACTGCGGTTCACCACGGGCCTTAGATGACGGGGGTGAACTACAGCCGCTGCCATGTGTACGGGTGAATACACGTGCAATTGTTGAGCAACTGATCGCCTAGATGAAGCACGGGGCTGTCGATAGCGGCTCCACAACGATCGTTCAGCAAACGTTGCTGGGTAACGGGCCTTCGCAGCAGGCGCTTGGTTCGTGCACACATGTTGACTGCCGTTCATTGCCGACTAACTATGGACTCTGCACGTCAGTACCGCAACTGGACGTTCACTCAATGATGACAGGTGGCCTTTTCAGTGAATCAAGTTTTGTGCTGCACTGGACAAGTGGCCGTTTGCTTGTATCGTGCGAAACGTCTGATAGCGAACAAGGAGGGATCAATATAGCCTGGAGAATATTTTCGTGGCATTCTATGGGTGTTCTCGTCATTTTGGAAGGCCCAATGCATCAACACAGGTATCCATCTATCCTCGGGGACCATGCAGTTAGTTTTTTCTCGGTAAGATGAAACCTACCAGCAGGACAACGTCACACAGCTGAGAGTGTACGTTCGTGGTTGGAAGATCACCAGGATGAGTTTTCCGTAATCCCCTGGTCTCCAAATTCCCCGAGTTTAAGCCCAGTCGAGATTCTGTGGGACCACCTATATCGGGCTGTTAGCGCCATCTATCCTCAACCGAGAAACGTAGCGCAGCTGGCCGCGGCAGTGGAGTCAGCGTGGGTCAACTGCCTTGTCGGTACCTTCCAGAAGCCCATTGACTCTCTTCCTGCTCGTCTTCTAAATGTCAGGTCTGCGAAAGGTGGTTCCAGGATTTTGACAGGTGGTGACATTAATGTGACAATGTATAACAAACGAAGCCATTGTTTTTACAGTCGTTGGCTTTCAAGAACCGTTTCGTAACTGGTAAAATAAACACAGAAAAAAGTTTCTCTGAACTGAACTGTTTTAATCTGCCAGAAAGTTTTATATCAGCGCACACTCCGCTGCAGAGTGAAAATTTCATTGTGGAAACATCCCCCAGGCTGTGACTAAGCTATGTATCCGCAATATGGAACCACGCGGCTGCTACAGTCGCAGCTTCGAATCTTGCCTCGGGCATGGATGTGTGTGATGTCCTTTGGTTTGTTAGGTTTAAGTAGTTCTAAGTCCTAGGGGACTGATGACCTCAGAAGTTAAGTCCTATAGTGCTCAGAGCCATTTGAACCACTTTTGAATCTCCGCAATATCCTTTCTTGCAGGAGTGCTACTTCTGCATGGTTCGCAGAAGAGCTTCTATAAAGGTTGGAAGGTAGGAGACGAGGTACTGGCAGAATTGAAGCTATGAGAACGGGTTGTGAGTCGTGCTTGGGTGTCTCAGTTGGTAGAGAATTTGCCCGCGAAAGGCCAAGGTCCCGAGTTCGAGTCTCGGTCCGACACACAGTTTTAATCTGCCAGGAAGTTTCAGCTTTTTTTTGTTTTGGTCCATTCTACCACCTTTGAAAATTGCCCACCCTACACTCTTAGAAACAACAGTAGCAGCAGATGTATTCCAGTGTCAGAGATGTCTTACCTTATAACTTCCGAATCGTTCATTTCCGGTACAGGGACCCTTACCTCCAGTTGATGCGTTTAACCTTCTTCATCAAACTAGAAAAATTGTAACGTCGGGTCGAAATCACCCCCTATGTAGTTACAAATTCACAGACGCCGGTGCCTATCACTTCCACGATCTGTAGCGTCGCTGAATGACGGTTCCTGACATGGACTCCTGTTTACTATATTATGTACTCACTCCCCTTTACAAGGCCTAGAAGTTTGTATTGGGAATATCCGAACACCTTGTATACCATTATACTTAAATATTATTCTTATATTACACCGAAAGCGAACATTTTCGTGGAACACTTCGTGTAATACTTGTTAACGCACTCCAGTTAACTTATCAGGCAACAGTAAAAGATCTGTGAATAGTCTTGGATCATCGTCTAAATTGGGAGAAACAAACTGGCCGGCTGGTCGAATCGTGCAATGTCCAGGTTTGTGAGGCATGCAGATGTGACAATGGCCTGATGTAGTAATGCACTGGAAGGTGAGAAGAGGCATACTCGTCGTCAAGGCTGTGTTCAACTGCATCTGATCACCACAAGTGACGTTAGCCTCATTGTGGACCAAGCATACTGTAACCACTTCCGAGAACAACGAATGGACTCTCCGTTCACTGGAGACTAGCAGCACCTATACTAGGGAATGGGGAATTACTGACCCAGTCGTGTGTTGCCCCTAACACCACATCAAAGATAGCTACATTTGGAGTGCTGTTGTGACCGGGAGGCATGGAGTGCTGATGAATCGAATCGCAATTCATTCAGCGATGAATCATGGACGTGCATTACCCAGATGACCTTCGTCACTGGCAGGGACCTGGGAAGAGGTGCCGTTTTGGAGGGGCACAGTGGTTTTACTGCAACCGTCATGGTGTGTGACTTCAGGTCACAGCTGGTAGTGACTGAGGCAACTCTCATGGAACAGTGATACGTCATGGACAATGTGTGCCCTTATATGTTACTTTTCAAGTCACAGCAAAGTGGTGACATTTTTCAATAGGACGTTACAGGACACGTGGTGTCCCTAAGAACTGCGTTTATGATGATGTCGCCCACGGCCACTAAGATCCCCAGAACTGGTCCTGATAGAAGATGTGTGAGAAGAACAAGGTCATTAGCTCAATTCCAGTGCCAATAGCTAAGATATCAAGGACCAGTTACAATAGCTGTGGGCCATCTTGTCTCAGGAGATAACACGACTATGACATAATACCCAAACGAATCAGTACATCCGTTTAGGCTATAGGGGATGCAATATCATACTGATACAGCCATATTTGTAATGCCAAGTTTGTGTAAATTTGACACGATTATGTAATCACAGAAATAACATCACATACGTAAAGCTAACTGAGATGTTCTTATCGGTTTGTTCAATGTAAAATTGATTATAATCACCTGGTGAGGTTTTATGAATTCCTAGGTTCAAGAAAATTAGGCTCTTTGTTTTTGCTGAACGTAATTTCGTTTGAAAAGTGTTACTGGTACCTAACGCTACTTTCGCCTTCGCCTTTTTAAGATTCTGTTGAGTTTACCTGAAATTTGGCCAATGTGTGGCGTTATTATGTAAGTAGCTTTTTGTTAATTTTTTCCTCTCTTATTAGCTTTACATGAATTTTTGGTTGTATGCATTGATCGTACAGTCAGAGTACTATAGTAGGGCTAAAAACATTCTGTTCTGCTATGTATCATAATCTATTTCTGTCCGTGTTAAGTCAGTGTCGAGTGATACCTTTGTGATTCGGATGATCATTGGTTTAAAAATTTTTTGGGACAGGAATGATTGTTAATAATAATGTCTGTCGTGTTAAATTTCCCATGCACCTCTAGATCTATGATGATTGT
Source organism: Schistocerca serialis cubense (assembly GCF_023864345.2). NCBI lineage: Eukaryota > Metazoa > Arthropoda > Insecta > Orthoptera > Acrididae > Schistocerca > Schistocerca serialis. The sequence goes on along the minus strand of NC_064645.1, from coordinate 601,794,701 downwards.
TATTATTGCTTATTGTTAGGTCCAGAAAGTTTATTGACTTGTTTACTTCAAATTTTATTGTGAATTTGGTTTTGGGATGTAAGCACTGTTTCTGAGCCGCTTTGAACTAAAAATATTTTCTTCTAGTTTATTAATAAATTTAGCAGTAATTGTGCTTGGAATGGAATTGGCCATTGCTACTCCTTGCAATTGTCTGTAAACTTCGTTCTCAAATTGGAAATACTTTTATGATGGGTGAAGTTCCACAAATTATATTACTTCATATGCTGTGGTAGTACATACTTTCCGTGGCTTAAAAGTGTTTCTTTATTATCTCAGTTGTTTTGTCACTGGTAAACTTGCGTTGATGTTGATGATATAGAATCACACAAATTTTCTTCTTTGCGGGATCAGTTTACCTTTTATAGTGAGAGATAATACCCTAGAATTTTTATTGTGTGTTTTCTGTCGTGTGTATATAACTCGATTATTAGTGTATTTAGTTTCTCACTTAAACTACAGGTTGGGGTAGCAATGCGATTAATGATGGGTCATACTGGGTGAGCCGTGCTACGCCTTTTCTGGCACACCAGCTCTTTGGCACGTCACTATCGATTATCCGGTTGTACTACGATTTTTGCTCCTGTTGTGGTCTGGTGCTGTTTTGCGGTCGCGGCAGTTGGTTTCGGACTCGCCACGAGGCAGAAGGACGTGCTCGCGGGGACGAAGGAGGAAAACACGCAGGCCGGTCTACCTTACAAGACGGTCGCGAGTTTGTGGTGGACCTGCCTGATGTCAACTCCGGGCGCTGTTCCTCGCATTGCTTTGGTGCCTGGTGTCTAGGAAAGACCAATCCCTCGAGACCATCTGGAATAACCCTCTCCATCGAAGGTGTAAGTGATTTTGGTGCCTTCGTATCGTTGAACGATTTGCGTTGCAGCGAGTGTACTTGTTGGTTGGTTGCCCTAATGTACGCGCTGCTGAATTAAGAGGAGCTGGCAAGGTATGTGACCGCATGGAGAACAGCGGTCACTACTTCCTTTAAAAAAATCAGTGTTCCCAAATGATGTAGTAACTGTAAGGTATTGAAGATAGTGTAGTTGTAATTTTCTGCATACCAAACTTACACAATTGGCAGCTTCATTGCAGACCTATGAAACGAAATTAAGGTGCACAGAGCTCAGTACCGTTGTGAAGTTGTTCATTTGAATAGCGTCATATTATCTTGAAATTTTTTCCATTTCATATTTGTACACATTGTCGGCCTTAATAATATGTGGAAATATTGTTTGGCAAACTATGAGAGTGTTAAAGTCTGATGCTATATTTTCATCATTAGATTTGTGTACAGTTCTTAGTTTAAATGTTTTAAAGCATCGATATTGCTGTAAAACTAGTCACTTGTATTGAAAGCATTTATTGGTTATTCATTTATATTGTTGGCTGGCTCTGAGCACTATGGGACTTAACTTCTTCGATCATCAGTCCCCTAGAACTTAAAACTACTTAAACCTATCTAACCTAAGGACATCACACACATCCATGCCCGAGGCAGGATTCGAACCTGCGACCGTAGCGGTCGCGCGGTTCCAGACTGTAGCGCCTAGAATCGCTCGGCCACTCCGGCCGGCAATTGTGAATTACTGATTTCCTAGTTGTTGTGTTAAAGAGTAACATAGTAGGGGCCTTGGCCTTTCATTTGAAACATCCCCTTAGAAAAATTTATGAATTACTGTGCTGATAAACCTCTTACGTTATTTAATTTTCAAACAGCTGAGCAGAACTGAACGTACTCAGACATTGCTCTCTTTACTTATTCTGATCAACACTAAACTGACACACAATATTTTTAGCGCAACGCAATCTGACTTTCAATAATCCCTACAAAAGAATGGCCCTGACTAACAATAACCTATACCTTTCATGAATCACTGACCTCACAAAAATCTTCGTCACTCGAACTACTGCAATACAGCGAGCGTCAATATTGCCAGCTAAATAAAAGAGTCTAACTACTGAAGGCACAAACTACTGATAGGCATAGTTAGCAAATGATAGACTTTGAGAGAGAACAAACAATGTATTTACCTTAATAATGTTCAAATGTCATCATATATATATATATATATATATATATATATATATATATATATATATATATATCAGTTCCTGATATCCAGTATTACAAATTTACTCTTTCTGATGGACACACGTCCAGATCGTCCGCTCTCAGAATTCTGCCATCTCTCTCCCCACATCCACCACTGCTGGCGGCTCACCTCCAACTGCACAATGCTACGCGCTATTCACACCCAACCGCCCAACACTCCAATAGCAAATATTCCAACAATGCAAATCAGCCACAGACTGCATACAGCACAGTCAGTGAGTTTCACACAGAGCGCTACGTGGCGTTACCAACATAAAAACCTAAACAGCCTACTTACACATGCTAAGGTACCCCTCATCCCGACCTCCTAAGTCACACTGGGATCAATTCCTTACGAATTATGGGCTTGCATGTAAGGATGAGGTTCAGCAGTTTGTAACAATGCATAATATCTTATTTTGATCCGAAAAGTTTGCTTTATATTTTTTCAATTTTTGTTGACTTTTGAAGCAAATGTGTTAGCTGTGTTGTGCAGTATACTTATGATAATGTCATTTATGGATATGTCTAGTAGCATCCTACGGACCTTTACCCGTTCGATCCCCTTCCTATGGCGATAGGATCGTACCGCTTAACTAGCACATTCTGACAATCTAGCTTCCCTAAAAGTGCCTTTTCAGGTAACGTCAACATGCTGCGACTGCTGGCGCATCTCTCTCTCTCGTGATAACTATGGCATTACCTTTATCTCCTTTCACTGTTATTGCACTGTGTGTCCTCGGGTTATTAATTAAACTAAAATGTTTCTAGCTGGAGGTAGTGACCATAATGATACCTCCCCGCTCACCTTCCTTTGGTTCTACGACTACGTCCAGAGGTATTTAGAGCTCGCCAAAACCCCAGCAGCGTGGGTCTTGCCACCGGCTGCTGGTCGCGACGGAGCGGCCGCCGTGGCTGTAGGATGAGAATCGCCTTTTTCCGCCAGCAGCCGTCACGGCGCGGCGGCCCCCTGCGGAGCTGGCTGGAGCTCTGGCCGCGGCTGCCACTGCCGCTGCGGCTAAAAGCGTGCTGACTCTCCGCCAGCTGGACCCGCGCCGCGCGACCAGCCACAGCCGCACCGGGCCGCTCGCGAAAACTACCGCCCCTCCCCCTCCCCCTCCTCCTCAGCATCACGCTGCCCGTGGCTGTCCACCAGCGGCGACGCGAAACCGGACCTCCGCATGCCGCGAGGATCAGCGTCTAGAGTGGCGATGGCGACGCGGCCATCGGAGACACCGCACAACCTCGGACTGTTGTAGGATGGAGTGGAGAATCAGCCGTGTATTTACGAAAGGAACCGTCCCGGCATTTATGAACCGGAAAATGAACCCATGCGTTACGATCCTATCGCCATAGGAAGGGGATCGAACGGGTAAAGGTCCGTAGAATGCTACTAGACATATCCATAAATCACATTATCATAAGTATACTGCACAACACAGCTAACACATTTGCTTCAAATGTCAACAAAAATTGAAAAAATATAAAGCAAACTTTTCGGATCAAAATAAGATATTATGCATTGTTACAAACTGCTGAACCTCATCCTTACATGCAAGCCCATAATTCGTAAGGAATTGATCCCAGTGTGACTTAGGAGGTCGGGATGAGGGGTACCTTGGCATGTGTAATGGTTCAAATGGCTCTGAGCACTATGGGACTCAACTGCTGAGGTCATTAGTCCCCTAGAACTTAGAACTAGTTAAACCTAACTAACCTAAGGACATCACAAACATCCATGCCCGAGGCAGGATTCGAACCTGTGATCGTAGCGGTCTTGCGGTTCCAGACTGCAGCGCCTTTAACCGCACGGCCACTTCGGCCGGCTAGCATGTGTAAGTAGGCTGTTTAGGTTCTCATGTTGGTAACGCCACGTAGCGCTCTGTGTGAAACTCACTGACTGTGCTGTAAGCAGTCTGTGGCTGATTTGCATTGTTGGAATATTTGCTATTGGAGTGTTGGGCGGTTGGGTGTGAACAGCGTGTAGCATTATGCAGTTGGAGGTGAGCCGCCAGCAGTGGTGGATGGCAGAGTTCTGAGAGCGGACGATCTGGACGTGTGTCCATCAGAACAGATATATATATATATTGACATTTGAACATTATTAAGGTAAATACATTGTTTGTTCTCTATCAAAGTCTATCATTTGCTAACTATGCCTATCAAGTGCCTTCAGTAGTTAGACTCTTTTATTTAGCTGGCAATATTGACTGGGTGATCAAAATGTCAGTATAAATTTGAAAACTGAATAAATCACGGAATAATGTAGATAGAGAGGTACAAATTGACACACATGCGTGAAATGACATGGGGTTTTATTAGAACAGAAAAAGTTCAAAACATGTCCGACGGATGGCGCTTCATCTGATCAGAATAGCAATAATTAGCATAACAAAGTAAGACAAAGCAAAGATGATGTTCTTTACAGGAAATACTCAATATGTCCACCATCATTCCTCAACAGTAGCTGTAGTCGAGGAATAATGTTGTGAACAGCACTGTAAAGCATGTCCGGAGTTATGGTGAGGCGCTGGCGTCGGATGTTGTCTTTCAGCGTCCCTAGAGATGTCGGTCGATCACGATACACTTGCGACTTCAGGTAACCCCAAAGCCAATAATCGCACGGACTGAGGTCTGGGGACCTGGGAGGCCAAGTATGACGAAAGTGGCGGCTGAGCACACGATCATCACCAAGCGACAGGCCCAAGAGATCTTTCACGCGTCTAGCAATATGAGATGGAGCGCCATCCTGCATAAACAGCAGATGTTTATCAGCCAGGCTGGGTATGATGCGATTCTGTAACATATCGGCGTACCTCTCACCCGTCACGGTAGCAGTTACAAAACCAGACTCACGCATTTCCTTGAAGAAAAAAGGCCCGATAACGGTAGATGTAGGAAATCCAGCCCATACCGTGACTTTCTCGTTGTGCAATGGAGTTTCCACGACAGTTCTAGGATTTTCGGTAGCCCAAATTCTGCAGTTATGAGCGTTGACAGACCCTCGGAGCGTGAAATGAGCTTCGCTGGTCCACAACACGTTCCTCAACCAATCTTCACCTTCTGCCATCTTTTGAAACTCCCACACCGCAAATGCCCTCCGCTTTACTAAATCGCCAGGTAACAGTTCACGATGCCGATGGATTTTGTGCGGATAGCATCGGAGGGTACGCCTAAGCGCCAACCAAACTGTAGTGTATGGAATGCCGGTGCGACGTGCGACTGTACAAACACTGACTTCCTCGTGCATAGACGAACCTGCTACAGTCTACTTTTCTTCCTGAAATGTCTCAGCAGCATTATGCCGTGTGCTCGGTCGGCCACTACGGGGTCTATCGTCTAAACAACCTGTGGTTTCGAACTTCGAAATCATTCTCGCCACAGCTGCATTTGTCAACGGACCTTTACCCGTTCGAATCCCCTTCCTATGGCGATAGGATCGTAACGCTTAACTAGCACATTCCCGATTCTGATAATCTAGCTTCACTAAAAGCGCCTTGTCAGGTAACGTCAACATGCTGCGACTGCTGGCGCATCTCTCTCTCTCTCATTACAGCTCCTTTTATACACGATTGTCATGCGTAGTCACTGACGTTTTTCTGTCCAGAGTCATCTGTCGGACATTTTGTGAGCTTTTTTTTTTTGTTCTAATAAAACCCCATGTCATTCGAAGCATTTGTGTCAATGTATCTACATTATTCCGTGGTTTATTAAGTTTTCAAATTTATCCCGACTTTTTGATCACCCAGCACTCCCAGGTCCAGTGTAGCTGGTATGCAGGTATGCAGGGTTTCCCATTTATCCTGACTAATTCAAATAACTTTTTCTCCAGAAACAAAATTTTAAAAAAGTATCAAGCAAATGTTATACGCCTTGAGAAGGCCTATAACAGTATCTATAGGGACAAGCTCTGGGAGGTGCTGAACGCAAAAGGGATAGATGAAGAGATAACACGAAAAGTCAGAAAAATGTATGAGGGAAGTGAGAGTCGTGTTAAAGTGGGGAGGGAACGTACTGCATGGTTCAAGCTGGAAAATGGGCTGCGACAGGGAAGTGCACTTTCGCCTTTATAGTTTATTATTGTTATGGAGGAAATCCTACAGCAAGTATCAGATGCAATTGGAGATCATAAAATGAAAGCAGTGCTTTTTGCCGATGACCTGATGTTATGGGGAAATTGCGAGAAGGAGGTGCAAGAGCAGTAAGATGTATGGGAGGCAACGGCAGCACAATATGGAATGCATTTCTCTGGAAAGAAAAGTGAAATAATTGTCACAACAAGGAAGAAGAATAGGCCAAATGTGGATATAACTTGTGGACGGGAAAAACTACAAGTGGTAGAGAACTTCAAGTACCTGGGAAACATGATTGAAAGTAAGGGGAGAAACGCAATGGAAATAAATGAAAGGTGCAGAAAAGCAGGGCAGTTCTTCAAATGCATTAGGAGGCTTATTTGGAGCAAGGAGGTGCCACAGAAATCGAAGGGAATTATATACCGAACCTACTTTGTCCCCATATTGGCATACGGAAGTGAGACATGGGTAATGCAAAAAAGCGACAAAAGTAGAATACAAGCTAGTGAAATGAAGTCCCAGAGGAGCAGGTTGAGTGTAACAAGACGAGACAGATTGCGAAATGTGTATGTGAGGGAAAGACTAAAGGAGGAACCAGTACAGGACAGGATAGAAAAATCAAGACTGCAGTAGTATGGACACATGAAGAGAATGGATGAGGGAAGAATTCCAAAGAGGATGTTTGATCTGCAACTGGAGGGGAAGAGGCCCAGGGGAAGACCAAGAGATAGATGGGTGAAGGGAGTGAAGGAATGTGTGACGAGGAGAGAACTGGACGAAGGTGGAAGAGGGGGAATGGTGGAAAGAAAGAACACGATGAAGAGGCTTGTGTTCCCGACAGACCCAGCCAGTGGCTGGAAACTGTCCAAGATGATGATGATGATGATGATCAAGCAAATGTTGGTCAGATACAAGCGGGACATTAACCAGTACGGTTACCTTTCTTGTAACTTAGTTTGTTACGAAGATGTGAACGGCAGTAGGTGAGAGCTGTGCGCGGCTCGCTTTTATCCCATTTATTGTTGTCACCTTCTATTACGGTACTGCCGCCTCGCTTTCTTATTCCATTTACTGGCGTCACTAACTTCCTGCCTTACTTGCCCGTGTGCGGCAGCAGCAGCGCGTATCGATAAGTGCACTGTCGTACCATCTCTGGGGCGACCGATAGTATTTCCGTGTCGTCGTGTGTCTGCCAGTCAGTTCGGGACGGACCAGCAGTGCAGTCGGGACGCAGCAGAAGTGAAGTCGGATGGCGGAGCGCCGGTGCGGCGCCGACAGCCAGTGCTCGCCGACCGCTGGCGACACACATGAACTGTCCGACGGAGGGAGATTGGAGCAGGACGACCGTTGGTTGGGCTTTCGGTTTGTCGTCTCATCGGTGGACGTATACTTGGTCCTTTGACCGTTTCCGGGCCTGGGCAGTTGGTCGGTTGGAGCGGAGGAAATCTCTGCGGCGCGCAGTTTGGCCGGGCCCGCTGGTGGTTTCTATGCGGTGTCGCAGAGTATGGCGCTGTTCCCATTGCTACGAGGTTCGTGGCTCACCGATGCTGGAAGTGAAAGTTGAGTTTTGACTTAATCTACCAGCAAGTCACGACTGTTCACATTGTGTAGTTTGGAGTTCGTTGGCAGCTGTTGGGATATTCCCGCGAACAACAACGTGTGTTTTCAAGGTGGCAAATTTTAGCCACTCTCTGGTGGAGTTTAACTGTACTTGGTGATTTGAATTGAAGAGCACCAGCGGAATCTTCTGCCTTGTGTGCCCTGGCTGTTGAAGTTAACTCAGGCAGTGTATTTTTCTCATCGTGTTGTCGCTGTTCAGTACGGTGTGTAGTTTGACAGCTCAATTGTTGTGGGTGCCAATACCTTCTACGTTGTTCCATTGAACTACCGGTTGTGTGCTGGTCGGGTGCAACGGAGGTTATCTTGTCGGTGGGCCTGTTGATTGTCGGTTGGGTTGTCGTCGGATTGAGAATGATTGGGCCGACTGCCTGTTTGACCTAAGTGAGCGTCAGTGTTTGAATTCCAGGGCGACACTCGGAACTTCTGAGTGCTATTGGGTGCACTGCCTTTTCCTGTTCGTTCTTGTTGTTTGTACTTGTATGGCTTGTAGCCGATTTTTAGATTAAGGTTGTTTTGCCCTTAAGGCGTCAGATGGTTTGGGCTTCTAGCCTGATTTAAGAACTGTTTTACGTAGAGCCTTTGACATTTTTAAAATTAATGTTATTGAGTCTTAAGTGTTGGTGCTTCAGACGATTTTGAATTTAAGTTGTTTTCAGAATGAGATTTTCACTCTGCAGCGGAGTGTGCGCTGACATGAAACTTCCTGGCAAATTAAAACTGTGTGTCCGACCGAGACTCGAACTCGGGACCTTTGCCTTCCACGGGCAAATGCTCTACCATCTGAGCTACCGAAGCACGACTCACGCCCGGTACTCACAGCTTCACTTCTGCCAGTATCTCGTCTCCTACCTTCCAAACTTTACAGAAGCTCTCCTGCGAACCTTGCAGAACTAGCACTCCTGAAAGAAAGGATATTACGGAGACATGGCTTAGCCACAGCCTGGGGGATGTTTCCAGAATGAGATTTTCACTCTGCAGCGGAGTGTGCGCTGACATGAAACTTCCTGGCAGATTAAAACTGTGTACTCGACCGAGACTCGAACTCGGGACCTTTGCCTTTCGCGGGCAAGTGCTCTACCAACTGAGCTACCCAAGCACGACTCACGCCCCGTCCTCACAGTTTTACTTTTGCCAGTACCTCGTCTCCTACCTTCCAAACTTAACAGAAGCTCTCCTGCGAACCTTGCAATATCCTTTCTTTCAGGAGTGCTAGTTCTGCAAGGTTCGCAGGAGAGCTTCTGTAAAGTTTGGAAGGTAGGAGACGAGATACTGGCAGAAGTGAAGCTGTGAGTATCGGGCGTGAGTCGTGCTTCGGTAGCTCAGATGGTAGAGCACTTGCCCGCGAAAGGCAAAGGTCCCGAGTTCGAGTCTCGGTCGGACACACAGTTTTAATCTGCCAAGAAGTTTTAAGTTGTTTTGCTCATAAAGTGTCAGATTCTTTGGGCCTTCAGCCTAATATTAAGGAACTGATTTTAAGATAAGGCTTTGCCTCTTAAATTTCTGTTTTTGGTTGAGCTTTAAGTTATAGCTTTCAGCCGATTTTCAATTAAAGTCATCTTGCCCTTAAGTCATGAGATTGTACGGCGCATTCAGCCGCTAATTAAGTTCCTAAACTAAAGTTGTGTTTTTTTTAAACGTTGGCTTTTGTAATGTTTGATCAAATAAAAGGTTGTATGATCGAGGGTAACTGAGAGCCGCCTATTTTGGCCACTTTCCACAACTTAAACTACCTGCCCTGTCCTGCGAGTTTAGCAGGGCGTCTCAACGTGTTTTGTAAACAGCACCCAATATTTTTTATTCTGTCTCGGTCGTCTCAAGAAACTAAACTCCTCCCGAACAGGCCATGAAGACCGAACGGTACTGACCGGCCGCCGTGACATCCTCAGCTCATAGGCATTACTGGATGCGGATATGGGTGCCTCAACTAAATGTTCTACATACGTCTGCTCCAGCTCTATGTTTCTCTATTGCACCAGTCTGGCAGAACTCTGCACTCACCAGTCACGTTTACCTTGCTCTTAACGAGACGTTGAAGACTTTGAACACAGTGCAAACTGCAGTGACGCGGTGCAAACAAAACTTGAAGCTAATGATACAAGTATAGTAATTACACCCAAGAAGCAAGAATCAGCTGAGGAAATTGCAAATAATGTCTTTCAGAAAATTATTGTGGTTGTCTGCTAATTTTGAGGATACATAGTTTATACACTTCTGTACAGTAAATGGCATAAGACCGTTGATAAATATAGACTATGAACGGAAATCTGGTGCTAAGGTAGAATACTCAAAATAACACACCGATGATCTGCTAAAACGGTCAGGTTCAGCTACTTACGCTATTAGGGTTATTGCAAATTTTTGTGATAAAAATTTCACTAAATTAGCCTACTATGCCTATTTTCATTCACTGCTTTCATATGGCATCATATTTTGGGGCAATTCGTCATTAAGAGAGAAAGTATTCATTGCGCAGAAACTGGTAATCAGAATAATAGCTGGAGCCCACCCAAGATCACCTTGCTGACATTTATTTAAGGAACTCGGGATATTCACAGTACTTTCGCAATGCATATATTCAGTTATGAATTTTGTCATTAATAACCCATTCCAAAAAAATTCCAAAATAAAAAGAACAGCGAAGTGCATAGCTACAACAGTAGAAGAAAGGATAATATTCACTATTCTGGATTAGATTTTACTTTGGCACAGAAAGGGGTGAATTATGCTGCCACAAAAATCTTTGGTCATTTGCCAAATAGTATGAAAAGTCTGACAGATAGCCAACCAACATTTAATAGGAAAAGAATTTCTGAATGACAACACCTTCTACTCAACAGATGAATTCTTAGATATGAAGTAGTAACTGTAAACAAAATTAATTAATTATTTTGTGTAAAGAAAACTTTTGTGGCAACGGCCTTGCCGCCGTGGCTACACCGGTTCCCGTGAGATCACCGAAGTTAAGCGCTGTCGGCCGTAATAATTAAGGTTGCCGAATTCTGGGACTCAAAATCAATTGAACATGTACAAAGTCTTGTGTGTATGTTGCAGATATGTCTTCAATTTGTAAATAATTTTCCTGATCACTTCTGTATGCAAAAGTCACAATATTCTCGTAAACGAGACGTTAAAAAGAACATAACACAGAATTCATGGACTATGCGATACTAGCACATATCCCATATTGCAGGTACACGGCGTAACGTAACTCGCGCACTTGGTGGAGTTCAGAGCAAACAAAGGGAAACACAAGCAAAACGCACTTCGGCCATTCAGTCAATCGTCTTCAGCTGAAGGCTTGTGCGAATACAATGTACACTAACGAAGAGGAAGTAGAAATGAGACTCATCTATGAGGAATGTAAGTTACCAGAACAGTAATTGGAATAATACTTTCTTATTTACAATTTTCTTTGCGATTCCATTTGATCATTATCAAATCCAGAAAGTAGGCGAGCTTCGTTCCCAAGGGTGCCTGAACTGTTTGCTCATACAAGAGAGCGAAAGTTAACTTTGTGTTTCGTTTTTAATAACGTCATGGCACACACTGATACGATTTTCAAAAGATCTTGAGGAGAGGAAGTGGATTATGGAATTAAAAAATACAGTATGCTATTTCATGTTATCGTAATGAACAAAGTTACAAGAAAGGCAACAATGATTCTTAATGTGTCCTAGGTTCATAAATAAAATTTTCTTGATCCTTTTTTTTTAGTTTGTTCTCATCAAAATGAAGTGGGACACGCTCAAAATAACATAACAAAAGTATAACGTCCATATCAACATTCTGCAAACCATTGTGAGGTTTATGAGAAAGGATACTTCCCACTGAACAACGTATGAACGTTTCTTCCTGTTTCATTCGCGTGTGGTACGTTGGTAGAATGAGTTCTTAAATGTTTTGTTGCCAGCTGCATTTAATCTTGTTTTACATCTACTCTGCATCTACATCCATACTCCGCAAGCCACCTGACGGTGTGTACGGAGGGTACCTTGAGTACCTCTATCGGTTCCCCTTCTATTCCAGTCTCGTATTGTTCGTGGAAAGAAGGATTGTCGGTATGCCTCTGTGTGGGCTCTAATCTCTCTGATTTTATCCTCATGGTCTCTTCGCGAGATATACGTAGGAGGGAGCAATATACTGCTTGACTCCTCGGTGAAGGTATGTTCTCGAAACCAATAAAAGCCCGTACCGAGCTACTGAGCGTCTCTCCTGCAGAGTCTTCCACTGGAGTTTATCTATCATCTCCGTAACGCTTTCACGATTACTAAATGATCCTGTAACGAGGTGCGCTGCTCTCCGTTTTCGTGGTCTACAAGGGAGGCGATACAGAATATTCCTCTATTCCTCACTTAATACTACTTTTTAGAAACTTCGTAAACAGACTTTCGTGGGTGGATGGTTGGGTTGGCGTCATATCTTCAAGAATTGGCGAGTTAATGCTTTCAGCATCGCAGTGACGCTCTCCCGTGGGTAAAAAAAAATCTGTGAACTTTCAGGCTACCCTTATTTGTGTACGTTCAATAGCCCCTGTTATGGTACGAATCTCATACATTTGAGCAATAACCTAGAATGTCTTGTAAATAATTTCAATGACAAAGTCGTGTACCATATGAACCAAATGTACCCATAATATTTAAACTCTGCAGCCCAGTTCATGTGCCTCAATAAAATTTCAAAACTCTGTCGTACTCTGAGTCATATAAAGTCTACTCGAAAATGTTAGAGTATTAATAGCAAACGGACCAATCTCTCCAGAGTGTGAGCGGGGTCTGCCTCTAACACAGGTAGAACCAGAGCACTGCTTCCGGCCATCATCTGTTTCTAGCCCTGCACTGCAATTTTCAAGTCCATCATCGTTAACTGATGATTACAAAACAAGCTCCTTTTCATAAAATGTGAACAGTTAGAGTTACGTACCAACCAAAGGCACAGATATAAGCGCATTTGGGCTGATTAACGCAATATCAAATAAAATCTTTTTTGACTTTTCTGTTCTTGGCGTGATTGAGTGATGCTGTGCTTCCATTTTGGGCCCTTTTTGTGCGTAAAATGGAAACAAGATCTCTGCAGAACACCGGGAAGCACACCAGTAAACATATTTTTTTATCCATTAGTGTGCACTCGTAATCGTTAATTAAAGTGTCAAACGGTTCGAACATTATCACAAATTACGAAAAGTTCCTTTACGAATATATTTACAACTAGCTGCTCCGCGCCACGAATTGCTGTGGCTCAATGCAGTTAAACGGGAAAAAGAGATAAGAGAGTATGGGAATCGGATGTGTCCTAATATTCTCTCCTCCTCCATCTCTCTATCCGCTCCTACTTTCCCCTATTTGTCACCTCCTCCCCCCTCTCTTTGTTCATCTTCTCCAGCACCTCCCTCCATCCACTCCTATCCGCTCTCTATGTCCACTTTCTATGTCCATTTCCTCCTTACCAACTGTCCATCTCCTATTTCACCCTGAGACGTGATATTTACTGGTATTAAGGAAAACGTGGAAGGGAGGAACCACCAATGTAACTTTCTTTTCACACAACATTTTTATTTAACAATATATAATCATAAATTTGTTTTCTTTACAAATCAACAAATTTGTGAAATGAGAATAAGCTTTTACAAGAGAAATCCAAACAAAAACAACATGACAATAATTACAAGGGCCCGGACCTGCAGCCCGCCCGTTATCGGGAGAACAGCGATGTTTACTACAGCGCTGGACACAGTTTCTCATATTAAATGACCTTCTGCAACACATGAGAACATATAAGTAATATTGATGATAAGTGTGTTTCGTTGCTCAAACAAAATATGTAATTTTTTTATATGGAAACTCTATGTAGAAAGGTTCGGGGTTAAGATGCATACCTATGCTTAAAGGTTAAACAAAATAGGAAACAATTACGAAATGATAAGGCTTGCTTCAAAGCGAGCAACCTTTTCATTTCAATCAGCAACAAGGTGCGACTGGATCCCAACCCGTCCCTTTTGACAATCTTATTCTGACTAAAGCCTTGGTGACAGTTGGTGCTTCTCAGTTATAAAGGCCCCTCTGAAGGAACGTTTTAAAACATTTCGTATGATCACTTATTACAAGAGAACTCACTCGGCGGAACCACAGGATCCAGTTGAAAATACACCAGTAATGGCCTGGTCTTTCAAAGACAGGGACGAACAGATTAGTAAAACATGTAGTTCAGACTATCTCAAACACAATTACAATGAGGGAATTGAACCGGTTAACGTCTAAATCTAACCACAAGACCCCTGTACCTCAGTACAATTGTTCCGACTGTATTTCCGACCAGGAGCTGATTCATTAAAACATTAATGATCGGGTATGAACTAGAAAGGAGCGGCAATATAATATTAGAACAAATTTTGAAAAGACAACTAGTGCCTATTACGATACTAAGCTCTATATTTACGAGCAAAGAGCCGACCGAGTAAAACTCTGAGGATCGGGTGCAAAGCAGAAAATAATTAAGTCAGGTAGACAATGACACAAATCACCACGAGGATTACAGAATTTCACTTCCCTTTATCAGCAAGCAGCTCCATGGATCCACGGTGCGTGGCGGCTGTTACTGACAAGGGAACCTCCCCATCGCACCCCCCTCAGATTTAGTTATAAGTTGGCACAGTGGATAGGCCTTGAAAAACTGAACACAGATCAATTGAGAAAACAGGAAGAAGTTGTGTGGAACTGTGAAAAAATAAGCAAAATATACAAACTGAGTAGTTCAACGGATGATAAGCAACATCAAGGACACTGGGGACGCCGGAGCGCTGTGGTCTCGTGGTAACGTGAGCAGCTGCGGAACTAAAGGTCTTTGGTTCAAATCTTCCATCAAGTAAAAAGTTTAACTTTTTATTTTCAGTTTATGTGACAAACTCTTATGTTTTCATCACTTTTTTGGGAGTGATTATCACATCCACAAGAAAACCTAAATCGGGCAAGATAGAAGAATCTTTTTACCCATTCGCCAAGTGTACAAGTTAGGTGGGTCGAGAACATATTCCTGTCATGTGACGCACATGCCGTCACCAGTGTCGTATAGAATATATCAGATGTGTTTTCCTGTGGAGGAATCGGTTGACCTATGACCTTGCGATCAAATGTTTCCTGTTCCCATTGGAAAGGCACGTCCTTTCGTCTACTAATCGCACGGTTTTGCGACGCGGTCGCAAAACACACACACTAAACTTATTACAGTGAACAGAGAGGTCAATCAACGAACGGACAGATAATAACTATGCAAAAATAAAGAAAGTAAAATTTTCACTCGAGGGAAGACTTGAACCAAGGACCTCTCGTTCCGCAGCTGCTCACGCTATCACGGGACCACGGCGCTCCAGAGCTCATATTGTCATGATGTTGCATATGTGGCCCATGGAGTACTCAGATTGTATATTTTGCTTATTTTTTCATAGTTCCACCCAACTTCTTCCTGTTTTCTCAATTGATCTGTGTTCAGTTTATCAAGGCCTATCCACTGTGCCAACTTATAACTAAATCTGAGGGGGGTGCGATGGGGAGGTTCCCTTGTGAGTGGTGCCGATGAAAGCCAGGTAGAAGGGGGCAGCCAGGCCACGAGCGGTCATCCGACACGAATGTTGCCAACCAACCGACGGGATGTCGGCCTGCTGCTTGTAGTCTACGCTGACCCCAGTGAAGTACTCCGGTATCTTCGCTCTGCGCAGGCCCTCCTTGTGCAGCTCGTGGCTTCGGCCGCTCGGACCTCGTGACCGCCTCTTGTCTCGACTCTACCGCCAATCCCCAAACTTGGAGTCTCCCTCCTCGGGCCAGGGAACCCGTATATACAGTGTGTCCCATTTATCTTGACCACCCTAAATAACTGTTTATCCAGATGCAAATTACAAAATGTTTCAAGATAATGTTCTTTAGCCGTGAGAGGGACATCACTCGGCATGATTTCCTTCATTGTAGCTTTGTTTTTTACAAAGATATGAAGAGCGGTGTGACTATTTTTACGGGACATTACAACCCACGACAACGCAACCGTCTTAGCACTCACACAGACGAAGCTGCCGAAGTTACTGTTCTCGCTTCCGTTGCTATTAATCCACAAGTGAACACACGACAGTTGAACACAAGATTGGCATTCCTAGAACCAGTGTACATCGTATTCTTACACGTCATCGGTTCCATCCTTACCATGCACACTTACATCAAGAATTGCATGAGAATGACTTCCAGAATCGTGTACAGTTCTGTCAGTGGGCACAGCAGCAAATCCTCACCAACCATAACTTCTCCAATGTACTGTTTACCGATTAATGTTCCTTCTCAGACAAAGGACAGATAAATACAAGGAACATGCATTATTGGTCCAGCGACAACCCACGATGTCTTCAACAGGTGGAGCATCAGCGTCAATGGAGAGTTAACGTCTGGCGTGTGATGCTTGGTGCTGCAATGGTAGTCTAAACGGCACAGCGTATGCCAACTTCCTAAGACGAATTCTTCCTCCTCTTCTGGATGAAGTGCCGCTAAGAACCAGAATGCTCATGTGGTATCAACACGATGGATGTCCAGCCTATAATGCCTTGCGTGCACGTCGTGTTCTGAAACGAAGGTATCCTGACAGATGGACTGGTCGAGGAGGAACAGTTACTTGGCCTGCTAGATCTCCTGATTTAAATCCTCTGGAATTTTTTCTTTGGAGATGCATTAAAGACGTTGTCTATCGCGATATTCCAACAACTCCAGAGGACATGCAGTAACGTATCGTGCTTGCTTGTAATTATCTTCAGCAGACAACACTGGAAGCAGTAAATAATTCTTTCATTCAATGAGTGCACCAGTGTATCGGTGTCCCGGGTCACCACTTTGAGCATCTTTGAATGTTGTTCTACTCCTGAGCAATGGTACAGCAAAGTCAAAGTCAATTTTGTGTTCTGTTTTTACTTGGTTTTCATTTTTTTTTTTTTTTTTTTGACAAATCCAGCAAGTGGACGAGTTTGTGATCCCGGGCTCAAAGTCAATGCTGTGTTGTGTAATGACGTTGTTTTTCAGTGAATGGTACACTGTGATACACTTTTGAATAGGTCCTTAGGAGAGGGAATGAATTACCGAATAAAAAATACAGGGTGAAATTTAAAAAAGTCATATCGCTGTTAATACCTTTGTAAGAAACAGAGCTGGAAAGAAGGAAATCATGCTGATTGATGTCCCCCTGACTGCTAAAGAATATTTGCTTGAAACATTTTGTAATTTGCATCTGGACAAACAGTTATATAGGGTGGTGAAGACAAATGGGACACCCTGTGTGTCGGCCAGCGAGGAGCTTCTGAGGACAGAACCCTCAGACACCAACTCTTCCTCATAGATATTGGCAATGGGGCCGCAAGAGGGATAATCGATACTACCCTTGAGCTAGTGGCGCCAGACAGAAGAGTCTACTAACTTAATGGCACCACAGATGAGCGTTTCTGGAGCGACTCTGTAGCAATTCAGCAAGTGTGGGGTATCGCTTTGTTCTGCTGGAATTGCCCAAGTCCGTCAGAATGCACAATGGACATGAATGGATGCAGGTGATCCGACAGGATGCTTACGTACGTCTCATCTTTCACAGTCGTATCTAGACGTATCGGAGAGCCCGTATCACCACAGCTGCACACGCCCCACACCTCTACAGAGCCTCCACCAGCTTGAACAGTCCCCTGCTGACATGCCTTCGGCTCCGAAAGCCCACATCGATGATGTTTCGTTGAACGGTGCGCACGCTAACACTTGATGGTGTCCCAGCATAGAAATCTGCAGCAACTTGCGGAAGGGTTGCACTTCCGTTACGTTGGCGGTTCTCTTCAGTCGTCGTTGGTTCCGTTCTTGCAGGTTCGTTTTCCGGGCGCATCGTTGTCGGAGATTTGTCGTTTTACTAGATACCTAATATTTACGGTACACTCGTCAAATGTTCGTACTGAAAAATCCCCACTTCATCGCTACCGCGGAATTGCGGTGTCTCGTCGCTCCTGCGCCGACTGAGTCACCACGATCAAACTCACTTCAATCTTGACTGTTGTGGATTGGCAGGAGACCAACCCACTAAATTGAGAGGAAGCCGAAAGGCACGCGTTTAAGCTCACGCAGGCTGGCGTGAGGTCTGGAACAGGACAAGGTAATTAGAACTTAGAAAAAAAGGAGGTAACTGGTAGAATACTTAACTTTAATCCATTAATGTTGAACGTAGTTCTTGTCTGTACATACTTTACAATATCAATAGCAACTGATAATGGCGCTTTGCTAGGTCGTAGCAAATGACGTAGCTGAAGGCTATGCTAACTATCGTCTCGGCAAACGAGAACGTATTTTGTCAGTGAACCATCGCTAGCAAAGTCGGCTGTACAACTGGGGCGAGTGCTAGGACGTCTCTCTAGACCTGCCGTGCGGCGCCGCTCGGTCTGCAATCACTGATAGTGGCGACACGCGGGTCCGACGTATACTAACGGACCGCGGACGATTTAAAGGCTACCACCTAGCAAGTGTGGTGTCTGGCGGTGACACCACATTGATAACCTACTATTATAGCAGCTGTAATCGATCTGCGCCACACACTTGTCTTATACAGGCATTGCCGAACGCACCGCCGTACTCTGCCTGTTTACATATCTCTGTATTTGAATATGCATATATGCATGCCTGTACCAGTTTCTTTGGCGCTTCATTGTATAAACACAGATAATATACGGGGTGATTCAAAACGAACAGATTTCATTTTATTACTGACAAAACATGACACATAGAAACACGTCGCGAATGTCACTGGATAGAGGAAGGTTCAAATGGCTTCAAATGGCTCTGAGCACTATGGGACTTAACATCTGAGGTCATCAGTCCCCTAGAACTACTTAAACCTAACTAACTTAAGGACATCACACACACCCATGCCCGAGGCAGGATTCGAACCTGCGACCGTATCGGTCGCGTGGTTCAAGACTGTAGCGCCTAGAGCCGCCCGGGCACCCCGGCCGGCGGGAGGTTCAGTGTTTGGTGTTCGCACAGACACCATACTATACAATTAAAACGAGCACCATGCGTTACTTGAGAAACATCCAAACGGTAGTCCATTACATTCCACTCACGAACCGACAGGTCCCTGCTTACTGGATGGAGAGCTCCAACAGTTCGATTTCTCAGCTCTTGAACAGTAGGTGCCGTAGATGAAACATAGATTTTTTTCTTCCATGTACCCCTACAGAAAAAAAAATCGCTAAGTGTCGTGACATGCGATGTCAAAAGCAATGAACAAGATCTTGTTGTCTGCCTCTTCCAATCGACTTTTGTGCGCTGGTGTAAGTGAGCCGCACCGCCTTCATGCACAACAACTAAATCAAGAGAACCTTCGTGAAGTTGAGGAAACAACCAATTTTGCAGCATGTATAACTATGACAGTCCGGTCAGAGTGTCTTCCTCTTTCATGTTCGTCGATGATGCCAGATATTTTGTTCTCCAAATTCTTACGCTACAGCAGTTTAGTTCGCCCGACGAATGCATTGTCGATCCGTCCAAAAAGATGAGTCGTTCGGAAAAAGTGTCCTATGCTATATTCTGGAGAACTGAACATTCTACACTCCTGGAAATGGAAAAAAGAACACATTGACACCGGTGTGTCAGACCCACCATACTTGCTCCGGACACTGCGAGAGGGCTGTACAAGCAATGATCACACGCACGGCACAGCGGACACACCAGGAACCGCGGTGTTGGCCGTCGAATGGCGCTAGCTGCGCAGCATTTGTACACCGCCGCCGTCAGTGTCAGCCAGTTTGCCGTGGCATACTGAGCTCCATCACAGTCTTTAACACTGGTAGCATGCCGCGACAGCGTGGACGTGAACCGTATGTGCAGTTGACGGACTTTGAGCGAGGGCGTATAGTGGGCATGCGGGAGGCCGGGTGGACGTACCGCCGAACTGCTCAACACGTGGGGCGTGAGGTCTCCACAGTACATCGATGTTGTCGCCAGTGGTCGGCGGAAGGTGCACGTGCCCGTCGACCTAGGACCGGACCGCAGCGACGCACGGATGCACGCCAAGACCGTAGGATCCTACGCAGTGCCGTAGGGGACCGCACCGCCACTTCCCAGCAAATTAGGGACACTGTTGCTCCTGGGGTATCGGCGAGGACCATTCGCAACCGTCCCCATGAAGCTGGGCTACGGTCCCGCACACCGTTAGGCCGTCTTCCGCTCACGCCCCAACATCGTGCAGCCCGCCTCCAGTGGTGTCGCGACAGGCGTGACTGGAGGGACGAATGGAGACGTGTCGTCTTCAGCGATGAGAGTCGCTTCTGCCTTGGTGCCAATGATGGTCGTATGCGTGTTTGGCGCCATGCAGGTGAGCGCCACAATCAGGACTGCATACGACCGAGGCACACAGGGCCAACACCCGACATCATGGTGTGGGGAGCGATCTCCTACACTGGCCGTACACCACTGGTGATCGTCGAGGGGACACTGAATAGTGCACGGTACATCCAAACCGTCATCGAACCCATCGTTCTACCATTCCTAGACCGGCAAGGGAACTTGCTGTTCCAACAGGACAATGCACGTCCGCATGTATCCCGTGCCACCCAACGTGCTCTAGAAGGTGTAAGTCAACTACCCTGGCCAGCAAGATCTCCGGATCTGTCCCCCATTGAGCATGTTAGGGACTGGATGAAGCGTCGTCTCACGCGGTCTGCACGTCCAGCACGAACGCTGGTCCAACTGAGGCGCCAGGTGGAAATGGCATGGCAAGCCGTTCCACAGGACTACATCCAGCATCTCTACGATCGTCTCCATGGGAGAAAAGCAGCCTGC
The DNA here is from genome assembly GCF_023864345.2 of Schistocerca serialis cubense. Lineage (NCBI taxonomy): Eukaryota > Metazoa > Arthropoda > Insecta > Orthoptera > Acrididae > Schistocerca > Schistocerca serialis. The sequence goes on along the minus strand of NC_064645.1, from coordinate 601,774,050 downwards.
ATTGCTGCGAAAGGTGGATATACACTGTACTAGTGCCGACATTGTGCATGCTCTGTTGCCTGTGTCAATGGCCTGTGGTTCTGTCAGTGTGATCATGTGATGTATCTGACCCCAGGAATGTGTCAATAAAGTTTCCCCTTCCTGGGACAATGAATTCACGGTCTTCTTATTTCAATTTCCAGGAGTGCATTATGGTCGTCGATACACAACTGCAACTTGTAAAGGTTCATATGCAAGGGTCTTTGCAGAACACACAAAACCGTGGTTTGGAGATGCTAAAGTTCCTGGCCTGTCCGTCTTGTCGACGTCCGACAGCTCCGTGTGAAAGTATCTCGGATACGCTCCATATTTTCATCAAACTTGTGTGGCTGACCAGCGCATTCAGCTTCTTGCTGAATCGACGGGGAGATACATGTTGCATTTGAGCAATGGACTGATTTCGCGCAAAATCCAATACACACTTTGATTTCTCTTGTGGGTCCGCAGCTCGTGGTCGTGCGGTAGCGTTCTGGCTTCCCGCGCCCGGGTTCCCGGGTTCGATTCCCGGCGGGGTCATCGATTTTCTCTGCCTCGTGATGACTGGATGTTGTGTGATGTCCTTAGGTTAGTTAGGTTTAAGTAGTTCTAAGTTCTAGGGGACTGATGACCATAGATGTTAAGTCCCATAGTGCTCAGAGCCATTTGAATTTCTCTTGTGGTGTAGTCGTGTGCTACAAACATACAACAGAGCAGCTATGTTAAAATTTCAAACCTGCCTCTATCCAGTGACGTGCGCATTGTGTTTCTATACTTTATACTTGCTCTGTAATAAACAACTGGAACGTGTTCTTTCTTTTTGAATCACCCGATACATAAGGAGACAACAAGCTGCCCACAATTGCACCAATTCTTTGGGCATCATTATTTTAAATAAGTTCCTAAGCAGTTGCCCTACCGACCAGACTATCGTATTCAGTTTCCCCTTCAGTAGTTCTCGAACACTCCGGTTCCAATTTTCTGCTAGATTTGGAACAAACATTTCCTCAATACTTTCCAAGAAAGCAGACGGTTGTTCCTGTAACTGACCTATTTGTTTACCCATATACTCCGCTCCCTTTGATGCAACGCAAATCACAAATCCTATTCAAATAATCCGCTAGTCTGACCTTCATACGCCTCAACTGCGCACGGGAAGTTTCCTCTTCTTCAAAAAAAGAGAGACAATCGATGCTATTTCGATTAAAATTCGTTCAATGATGTCTACAGCCCTACTCACCTCTTGGGGATGTGTATGTGCTATGACAACAGGGCGGTGCAATACTTCCTTCAACATCTGCACTTGGTCAGCTACACCCCCAAGAGGCTCTCATCCCCAAATTCTAAGTTCACATTCCAATTCCTCCTTTCTCAGATCGCAGATTCCAGGCACTTATCTGTCACTCATCTTTCAAAAAACAAATCTCATCCAATATACTAGTTCCAAATTATATAAGGTGAGTAAACTATAATAATTAACAACAACCCCAGTACCTCTAAAGTATGTACTCCAAGAGCTGTCCCGGTGTTTTCATACTCTCCCTATTTCTCATATCCTATCATGGAACGTTCTTAAAATCTATGACGTCAGTTTGTTTCCCTGTGGACTAGAACTCTCCCAGAAATGCTACTAGAAAATCCTCAAAAGGGCTATACATCTACTCCCTAATCCCTACTTTCACTTTATGCAAACTTTTGCTCCCCCCTGAATTTTTTCTCTCTACACTACCCGCAATAAATGAACTCCTTAACATATTTATAAAAGACTTTCTACCATTAGGATAAAAAATTAAAATTACCACCATCCTTTATCTACACTGGCACTGGCGACGTTGTAAAATTGTAACTTTGAACTGTTTCAAATTATCTGCCTTGTTCTAAATCCCAGAACAGATCTTTTTTAATCGTTCCACTGTCCCTGGAAAATATGATGCAATTATTCTGTATTTGAGTTTCTGCCTTTTACACTCAGCAGCTAGTGATTCAATATTTTTAACCAAGAATCCCAACATTTTCATTCACAAAAGTCTCAGGGTTTTTTTTCAGTCATTTCGAATTCTGTTTCTTTGGATGATTCTAAATCTTCATCTTTGAATTTTTTAAATCTTTATTTACTCCTAACTTGACCTCAGAAAATTTATTTTCTAATGCAGTTATCAATTCCCATCTAAATTCTTTCAAGTTTTGCTCGATTTTCTATCTACCTTTTCTCCCTCTTCACTCAATTCCTTTTGTGGCTCACTGACAGCTTCTATTGTTTTTTTTTCTTTTTTTTGTGGTTCTCTCTGCCGTTCTCCATTTTCATTAACAGAAATTCAAGCATACTTTCTATTCCGCCTTTTTCATTTACTTCTCTCTTTTAACATCTGGCTCCAGTTTGATGACTGATCATAGTTATACACTTTTTCATTACAGGTTCCGTTTCTTTATCTCCCATCTGTTCAGTTCCCTATGTTTGGAAGCAATTTTGCTGTCCTTCCCTTTAATCGTCATATTGTTGACCTAAGAAAACTAAAAATAGCACCAACTACATCTCGAGATTCGAACCCGAAGTTCACGAGCTTTCGTTGAGAAGGATTGGAAAACACATTGTTCTGTCATTACACAGCGCCATTTGTAATGAAACCGGTTCCTACAGATCTAATGGTGAAATTTTTTACCGTGAATTCATCTCGATATCTAATTTCCGAAAACGTAATGAAGCGATTTTTGATTATTTTAGACTCAAAGAACCATTCCACAACCGAAGTTGCTGAAGTAAAATATAATTCCGTAACCAAAACTCAAACGTATATTTGTTGGAAAATCCTTGGTTCATTTTGTAAACAGTATTTCAACAGCCTATAATATTGCTCAGTTATGACTACGAAAAGAATAAACTACTACTGGGTACTGAATGTGTTGTAATATCACGTTCTGCAGAATATAAACATAGTTCTCGCAGTTAAATGCTGGCGATTAGATGGATGGATCGAATAATAAATAAGGAGGGTAAATCAATCTGGGGAAAAAAATATATTTATGGCGCATCTTAACTAAAGTAAGGGAACTGTTCATAGCATGCGTGTGGCGTCAAGAAATTGTCGGTTTGACAATGGAAGGAGGTATGTGTGGGGGGCGGGAAGGGGTAGGGAGATTGTGGAGGAAGACTAGACTAGGCTTTAAAACTGTAAGCTGGTTCAAATGGACAAAGGCTGCGGTAGTTACGCAAGAGGCGAAGATGCTCGCACAGAATGGTGAGTTCCGTCAAACCAATCTTCGGCTGAAGATCTCAATGACAACAACCTTGCCGTTTTTATGGTGTCTGCAACGTTCTCAGGCTGAGTAGCACGTTATTAGGTTTTCCTATAACAGCGGGCTTTCGCAATTTAATTGCTTTGTTTTCCATTCTTCGTGAGATCCCTTCGGCAGAGCAGCTCGGCGGAGTCTACTGTGCGTGTCAGTAACATTTTACTACAACTTAAATAACCAGTTGTAGGTCAATCAGATATTCTGTGAACTTTATTAGACTTGCAAGGAAATGGACCAAAAGAGCGTATATAAACATTAAGGACCGTCGAAGCGACGTAGTTAGCACTGAGACAAGTAGTTAAGTATGCGACAGATGAAGACACATGAGACCCAACCGCTGCACGTGCGACAACGTACGTCATCTGGTGATGTCACATGTTCATCATTTCTCATCTACTTTTGAGGTAATTCCTGACATTTGCAGCCCCGTGTGTCCAATAATAAATTACTTGTCTCAGTGTCATCTACATCGCGTCGCCGGTTCTTAAACATTAATAAAACGAACCCCATATATATATATATATATATATATATATATATATATATATATATATATATATAGAGAGAGAGAGAGAGAGAGAGAGAGAGAGAGAGAGATATTTGTAGCCGTGACGGCAAACTATCATTAGCAAATTGGTTCAAATGGCTCTGAGCACTATGGGACTTAACTACCGTGGTCATCAGTCCCCTAGAACTTAGAACTACTTAAACTTAACTAACCTAAGGACATCACACACATCCATGCCCGAGGCAGGATTCGAACCTGCGACCGTAGCAGTCGCGCGGTTCCGGACTGCGCGCCTAGAACCGCTAGACCACCGCGGCCGGCATTTGCAAATTGTCTTGAATGTCAACATCGTTGTCTCTAAATGTCACCTCTCAGTCAACAATTGTTCTCTAGCAGTCTTAAAGAGAGCAGCTAGTGGCGTCACACGTAAAGTCGTTCTCCCATTTCGTTGCTGATAACTGTATAGCGCTGTTAGTCGTTTTCCAACGACCAATCACGTTTAATGAGGCGCAAAATACATTCCGTTACTGTGACTCTCGCAATATGTTTATTTAAAGTCTTTAAATCTACTCATTAACATACGCACAGTTTGCTGCTTTGCCACAGAAAAAACTTACAGATTAAATGTAAATGATCATGCTGTTACTACCTATAAAGCCCAGATACACACAGCTAGATAAATAACCTTCTGTACTGTTAATTACCTTGACTTTCTTCTGTATATGCGCGAGATTAAACAAAACAAAAAGTCCGCTCCGCTCCATTTAAATGCAGTGCAGCCTCTCACTCTGAGGTGAAAATAGAGAACCTACTTGCGTGATTGCCTGATCACTTGTGAGCAGCCAACTGTCTAGGTCTAGGCGAGTAGCAGTGGACGTTTGTTTTTCTACAACTTGTCCAAGGACACACGCGCTCGCCAGAGGGGGCAAACGTAAACGTTTACTGGAGAGACAGCACGTGTTCTCGCACGGGTTGCAAGTGTTCGAAGAGGGGAGTGCAGAGCCCTGTTTCAAATTTATCTTGGCTATTATCGTGTGCTGCATCCTCATTTAGGCAGTGAAACAGATCCCTAACAAAGTTAGGAATTCCGGGAAAGTAGTCAAAACATAACTAGGTGCAAACGCTTCATAGATGTCGTTATTCTGATACCTCAGAATGATGACAACGTCATAGGGTGCAAAATGTTCAAAATTCTGAGAAAAATATGGGGTAAGATATAGGGAAAGACAGGTAATATACAATATGTAAAAGACCCAAGAGGGAACAAATGAGTGGGAGACCAAGAACAAATTGCTCGGATTAAAACCAGTGTAAATTAGGGATGTAGTATTTCACCCCTACTGTTCAATCTATATAACGAAGAAGCAATGAAGGAAGTAAAAGAAGGGTTCAAGGATGAAATTAAATTTCAAGGTAAAAGGACATCAACGACGTGATTTGCTGATGACATTGCAATCTACAGTGAAACTGAACAAGAAGAATTACAGGATATGCTGAATGGAATGAATAATGAGTACAGAATATGGACTGAAAGGAAAATGAAGACGAAAGTAATTAGAAGTATCAGAAATGAGAATAGCGAGCAACTTAACATCAGGATTGATGATACGAAATAGATAAAGTTAAGGAATTCTGCTACCTATGCAGCAAAATAACCAATCAGGATTGCGGACACGAAATAGATAAAGTTGAGGAATTCTGCTACCTATGCAGCAAAATAACCAATGATGGACAGAGCAAGGAGTGCATAAGAAGCAGACTAACCGTTGGCAAAAAGAGCATTCTTGGCCAAGAGAAGTCTGCTAGTATCAAACATAGGCCTTAATTTGAAGAATAAATTTCTGGGAATGTAGGTTTGGGGCACGGCATTGTATGCAGTGATACATGGACTGTAGGAAAACCGGAGGAGAAGAGAATCGAAGCATCTGAGATGTGGTGCTACAGAAGAATGTTGAAAAGTAGGGGGCTGATAAGGTAACGAACGAGGAGGTGGCGCGAAGATTTGAAGAGGGAAGGAATGTATGGGTAACTCTAACACGAAGAAGGGCCAGCATGATAGGACATCAAGGAATAGCTTCCACGGTACAATAGGGAGCTGCAGAGGGTAAAACTGTAGAGGAAGACAGAAACTGGAATACTTTCAGCAAATAACTGAGGATGTTGGTTGCAAGTTGTACTCTAAGATGAAGAGGTTGGCACAGGATAGGAATTTGTGGTGTGTAGAAGACTGATGGCTGAAGAAACAAAAATGAGTTGTTCCACTGTGACAAACAATGAAAAGCAGAGTAATACTCTGTGTAGCAGAACTGCTCGCCAGGTGGCGAAATTCACGGGGTTATGGGTATTATCAAGCGGTTACTCTTCTGTTGCAAAAGTACTTACCTTCACCGATCAGTTAACAGAAGACGTCAACTCCTTTTTCAGCTTCACAACTTTTGGTGTCAACACTGTTATAAAAAGGAAAGAGACTTGAAACTTCCTGGCAGATTAAAACTGTGTGCCCGACCGAGACTCGAACTCGGGACCTTTGCCTTTCGCGGGCAAGTGCTAGTGGTAGAGCCAGGAAGTTTCATATCAGCGCACACTCCGCTGCAGAGTGAAAATCTCATTCTGGAAGGAAAGAGACTTGTTTAGTATTCCGTTGTTACGATCTCACAGCGAAGTGGTTGCAGATTTTGTACATACTAACGTCTGGTAATAATAGAGGAAAAATGACTGTGTTGTTACCCTGTAGTGTTTCGCAAGTAGAGTAAAAATTTAAATAGCATCGATGTGAATTTAACCATATTACCTGCTTAAAGCCGGCCAGTGTGGCCGTGCGGTTCTAAGCGCTTCAGTCTAAAACTGCGTGATCGCTACGGTCGCAGGTTCGAATGCTGCCTCGGGCATGGATGTGTGTGATGTCCTTAGGTTAGTTAGGTTTAAGTAGTTCTAAGTTCTAGGGGACTGATGACCTCAGAAGTTAAGTCCCATAGTTCTCAGAGCCATTTGAACCATTTTGAACCTGCTTAAAATCACCATTTCTACTTACAGAGGGTGGACAAAAACGTAGAAACACCGCGAGAAATACATACCTGAACGTAAATGCAGATGCTAGCCAGGCCTCCAGGTCGCACTGTTGTATTTGACCACGGGCGACACCTGTGCAATGTCCGCAGCGGGTTGCGGTGACAGTCGGGGACAGAACTGTGTTCTGTATGGTTGTGAGTGCTGAGTGAATAGAACGTGGGCTAACTATTTGTTCTCATATGGTGGGTGATTCCGTGCCCAAGAGTGCCGAAGTGTTTGGTGTTGAAAGACGCACTGTACCTAAGATTTATACCGCATACAAGAATAAAAACATCATCCGCTAATTCGCAATGCGGACGAAAGTGTTTGTTGAGAGATCGTGACAGACGATCGCTGAAGAGTATTGTGACAGCTGCATAAGCCATTGCAGAGCTGAATATCACACTCACGAGCCCTGCTAGCACCAAAGCACCACGAAGGGGCCCCCGTAAGCAGTGAAATGCCGGGCGACTGAAATTCCAAAACCGCACATCATTGATGCAATTTCCCTTAAAACGGGCTCCGGATGCCATAAAACCTGGAGTGTGGAGCAACGGAAGAAAGTCATTTGGTCGGATGTGTTTTGCTTCACAGTTTTTCCAACTTCTGGTCGACTTCACGTCCCAAGAGTGAAGCATGGCGGGAGTTCAGTGTTGACTTGTGCAACCATATTCCATGGCCCCCGTAATTACTCTGCAAGGTCGTATTATTGCCAAGTATTATGCCACCATGTTAGTTCATCATGTTCGTCCCATGGTACAATGTTTGTTCCCAATGGTGATGCTGTGTTCCAGGATGACAGGGCCCAAATTCACACAGCTCACCTCGCCCACGACTGGTTTCGTAAGCTCGACGGTGATTGTCACATCTCAACTGACCAACACAGTCACCAGGTCTCAATATTATTGAGGCCACGTTCTTTACTTTGGAGAAAGGCTATCTGAAGTTGCCATTGTTTTGTGAGAAGAGTGGTGTATCCTTTCTGAGAAGAATGGTAGATATTTTGAATGCTTAATACACCGTATTAGGCGTGGTAATGGGTTGTGTTTTTGGTGTTTGCATATTATTGTCCAACCCCTTTATAGACTGAACGACCCACTTTTAATCTGATTTGCTCCATTATAAATCATTTGTGAAGGCCTGCGACTGTGAAAACAACGGGTCTGTTGATAAATGACTATTCTGCTGTCAGTCATTATATTATTTCATTTATATTTTACACGACCCTTTTCGGGAAGTGCGTTAGTCTCTGAGTACTATGGCAATTCTAGGTAATTTTTTTGATGTGTGTGGATCTGCTTTGTTCTTTTGGCTTGACTGAAACACAAAAAAAACACAAAGGTTTTAGATTTTTAGTTGCTTGTCTCTCTTTATATGTGGTTAGTGGCGAAATTTGGAAGAAGTTGTTCTTACAGTTTTCTTGTGGTCCCTCTGTGCAGAGCCTCATACATATTGAAAACACACGCAATTTTCTGTGCACGCTATAAATCTACAATAACTTGCATAAACAAACAGTTACAAAGTTGTTTTTAGATGTAATCGGCAGAGATAATGTTATAGGCCTTCCATAGAGTACGATATACTACTGCACAGAAGGCATTTACCTCAACAATCTCGAACATAATTTTCTTGTATCTATTTTACAGTGGTGCTTCCTTTTACGTGTTACTGTTTTAATTTAAATACACTGTCGAATCATCTGAAGGAATTCATTGATTTACTTTCAAGTTTTTCGTTTAATATTTCATCTAAATAGTTTCTGTAATGTGACTATATCTCCAGTTCTGTATATCGCAGTAAAGTCAACAAACAAACCAGAAAGCCAGACATCAGAAAACCTTACGTAAAAAAGGCATAGTCTACAGAGAAAGACGCACTCGAAAATGATATCATTTCGGAAACGCGACATGTAAAATATAAATAAAAGAAACTACATTTATAAACAATCCCACTTTCAACTCAGTGCATTCGTAATTGTGATCAAAAAACTCGGAATATCGTAATACCTGTATGTTGACTCAATACAGTACTTTGTACTACACGGATAAAAAAATCGAGCCTTCAATACAATTACGACAGATTTATTTTAAGTACATGTGCTATACAGTACAAGATGAATTTATCTCCCATTATCATTTTGCTTTCGAAAATTTAAGAGTTTGGAACGTTTTCAGTGTAGGGCACCGTGGCACTCACAGCAGTTCAACAGCTGATTAACGGTAGTTCTGTAAATACAATGTGGCCAACTGAAAATGAAGAAAACGTTCGAAACTGGTAATGACGAGAAAAGAAAATGTTTTAAAGAAAAGTATCATCAAGTTAGTGGTTGGTAGCTGTTTTGGTAACGTATCTAATGTCCATATCACTCAGTTGGTGCAAAGTCCAAAGCGAGTACGTGTAGCGTGCTAGTGTGGTATCATGCATCAGTACCACCCCACAAGTACGTGACGTGTAGAATGCTGGTGTGGTATTATGCATCAGTACCACCCCACAGCGTATCAAGTTCCGTAACGGAAAGACAAAAAAAAAAAAAAAAGTTCAAATGTGTGTGAAAGTGTGAAATCCTATGGGACTTTACTGCCAAGGTCATCAGCCTGTAAACTTACACACTACGTAACCAAAATCATTCTAAGGACAAACAGACACACCCATGCCCGAGGAAGAACTCGAACCTCCACCGGGACAATACGCACAGTCCATGACTGCAGCGTGGAAAGGCAAGTTCCCTTCTGAGGGCGATAGCGGTCCCGCTAGATCTGGCAGACCCAATGATGCGCTTCCACTGAGTCACACCGGCAGTAGCTCTGTACTACAAGCGTCCTCTGGCAACGCAATATAGGACGGTCGGCGGCTGCCACTCACCCTATTTGTGCTTGGAGCTACCGTCCTACAAGTTCGTTCCTGCTTCACCCTTGTTGCCACTGATATAGCTGGACTATGTTTCTTACTGCATTATTTGAAATGAATCTTCGTACGTTTGGAGAAATACATGTTAAGTAAAGCTTCTGTTTTGTTAACATATTCTAAAATCATTTCTGTTCCCGTCCAGTTTCCTACGACGACAGATGCCGTCCACCCATCCTTACCGCTGTGTACAAAGTCGTACACAACAACTAGTACACTACCGGCCATTAAAATGGCTACACCAAGAAGAAATGCAGAAGATAAACGGGTGTTCATTGCACAAATATATTATGCTAGAACTGAGATGTGATTACATTTTCACGCATTTTGCGTGTATAGATGCTGAGAAATCAGTACCCAGAACAACCACTTCTGGTCGTAATAACGACCTTGATACGCCTGGGCATTGAGTCAAACAGAGCTTGGATGGCGTGTACAGGTACAGCTGCCGATGCAGCTTCAACACGATACCACAGTTCATCAAGGGTAGTGACTGGCGTATTGTGACGAGTCAGTTGCTCGGACACCATTGACCAGACGTTTTCAGTTGGTGAGAGATTTCAAGAATGTGCTGGCCAGGGCAGCAGTCGAACATTTACTGTATCCAGAAAGGCCCGTACAACACCTACAACATGAGGTCGTGCATTATTCTGTTGAAATGTAGGGTTTCGCAGGTATCGAATGAAGGGCAGAGCCACGGGTCGTAACACATCTGAAATGTAACGTCCACTGTTGAAAGTGCCGTCATTGCGAACAAGAGGTGACCGAGACGTGTAACCAATGGCACCCCATACCATCACGACGGGTGATACGCCAGTATGGCGATGACGAATACACACTTTCAATGTGCGTTCACCGCGATGTCGCCAAACACGAATACGACCATCATGATGTAAACGGAACCTGGATTCATCCGAAAAAATGACGTTTTGCCATTCGTGCACCCAGGTTCGTCGTTGAGTACACAATCGCAGGCGTTCCTGTCTGTGATGCAGCGTCAAGGGTAACCGCAGCCACGGTCTCCGAGCTGATAGTCCATGCTGCTGCAAACGTCGTCGAACTGTTCGTGCAGATGGTTGTCGTCTTGCAAACGTTCCCATCTGTTGACTCAGGGCTCGAGACGTGGCTGCACCATCCGTTACAGCCGTGTGGATAAGATGCCTGTCATCTCGACTGCAAGTGATACGAGGCCGTTGGGATCCAGCACGGCGCTCCGTATGACCTTCCTGAACCCACCGATTCCATATTCTGCTAACAGACATTGGATCTCGACCAACGCGAGGAGCAATGTCGCGATACGGTAAACCGCAGTCGCGATAAGCTACAATACGACCTTTGTCGAAGTCGGAAACGTGATGGTACGCACTTCTCCTCCTTTCACGAGGCGTCTCAACAACGTGTCACCAGGCAACGCCGGTCAACTGCTATTTGTGTATGAGAAATCGGTTGGAAACTTTCCTCATATCAGCACGTTGTAGGTGTCGCCACCGGCGCCAACCTTGTGTGAAAGCTGTGAAAAGCTAATCATTTGCATATCACAGCATCTTCTTCCTGTCGGTTAAATTTCGCGTCTGTAGCACGTCATCTTCGTGGTGTAGCAATTTTAATGGCCAGTAGTGTAGAATAGTGAGATGACAGACGCCATGTTACGTGTCTGGTAATAGCACCGCTGGGAGCCCGGAGACGTTCGCTCGCAGGTATTCGGCGTGACGCGAGCGCCGCATCTGCGTACTTGGCGGGCAGGCCGCGCGGAACGGAAGCTGCGCGGGCGCGGCAGGGCCCTGGGGGCACTGGGCTGGCGTCTGAACGTGAGTCACGGCGTGACACCGCCGCTGCCGCAGCCGCAGCCCCCGACACTGGCGGCGCGTATTTCGGGCGGCCCACCTACTTCCCACGCGCCCGGCCGGCAGACGCTCCAGGAATAGCGGCCGGCCGCGTGCCTCCTCACACCACACCTGCACTCTGCGCGCCTTTTCGCGGCTCCGTCCGCTGCGGTCAGCGATGTCTGCATGCCACGGGTGCAGCCATCTGTGTGCCCGTGGTGCTCTCGTCCGATTTGTCTTCGCCACTGAGCAATCGGCGCGGTACCTTTTGTTGATGCTGAAACTGACCGGTCGTAGACCTTGTAGGGTCTACTGGGACAGCCTGTTCCACAGCTCGTTGGGTGTGGCCAAAATATGGACGTACTGTCCATCCGTGTAATATGATGTACAGGGTTATTACAAATGATTGAAGCGATTTCACAGCTCTACAATAACTTTATTATTTGAGATATTTTCACAATGCTTTGCACACACATACAAAAACTCAAAAAGTTTTTTTAGGCATTCACAAATGTTCGATATGTGCCCCTTTAGTGATTCGGCAGACATCAAGCCGATAATCAAGTTCCTCCCACACTCGGCGCAGCGTGTCCCCATCAATGAGTTCGAAAGCATCGTTGATGCGAGCTCGCAGTTCTGGCACGTTTCTTGGTAGAGGAGGTTTAAACACTGAATCTTTCACATAAACCCACAGAAAGAAATCGCATGGGGTTAAGTCGGGAGAGCGTGGAGGCCATGACATGAATTGCTGATCATGATCTCCACCACGACCGATCCATCGGTTTTCCAATCTCCTGTTTAAGAACTGCCGAACATCATGATGGAAGTGCGGTGGAGCACCATCCAGTTGTGGCATGAGCCAATTTTCCAGCATGTCCAGATACACGTGTCCTGTAATGTTTTTTTCGCAGAAGAAAAAGGGGCCATAAACTTTAAACCGTGAGATTGCACAAAACACGTTAACTTTTGGTGAATTGCGAATTTGCTGCACGAATGCGTGAGGATTCTCTACCGCCCAGATTCGCACATTGTGTCAGTTCACTTGACCATTAAGAAAAAATGTTGCTTCATCACTGAAAACAAGTTTCGCATTGAACGCGTCCTCTTCCATAAGCTGTTGCAACAGCACCGAAAATTCAAAGCGTTTGACTTTGTCATCGGGTGTCAGGGCTTGTAGCAATTGTAAACGGTAAGGCTTCTGCTGTAGCCTTTTCCGTAAGATTTTCCAAACCGTCGGCTGTGGTACGTTTAGCTCCCTGCTTGCTTTATTCGTCGACTTCCGCGGGCTACGCGTGAAACTTGGCCGCATGCGTTCAACCGTTTCTTCGCTCACTGCACGCCCCTTACAGAGGCATCCAGAAGCTTTAAACTGCGCATACCATCGCCGAATTGAGTTAGCAGTTGGTGGATCTTTGTGGAACTTCGTCCTGAAGTGTCGTTGCACTGTTACGACTGACTAATGTGAGTGCATTTCAAGCACGACATACGGTTTCTCGGCTCCTGTCGCCATTTTGTCTCACTGCGCTCTCGAGCGCTCTGGCGGCAGAAACCTGAAGTGCGGCTTCAGCCGAACAAAACTTTATGAGTTTTTCTACGTATCTGTAGTGTGTCGTGACCATATGTCAATGAATGGAGCTACAGTGAATTTATGAAATCGCTTCAATCATTTGTAATAGCCCTGTATATATGCAGACCGAAGCGACGAATGACAATTTTTACCGAAGTCTGGAATCGAACCCCGATCTCCAAGTGACTGGGCAGATGCGGTAACCACTACGCCACACTTGCACAATGGCTTTGCACAACTGCACGGGCTACCCTAGAACGCTGTCCTCCTCAAACCAAATTTCCATTCGTGCCTCAGCCACGGATTTGATTCCCGGAATGGTACAAATTTTCACTCGTCACTTCAAAATGGTTCAAATGGCTCTGAGCACTATGGGACTTAACATCTATGGTCATCAGTCCCCTAGAACTTACAACTACTTGAACCTAACTAACCTAAGGACAACACACAACACCCAGTCATCACGAGGCAGAGAAAATCCCTGACCCCGCCGGGAATCGAACCCGGGAACCCGGGCGTGGGAAGCGAGAACGCTACCGCACGACCACGAGCTGCGGACTACTCGTCGCTTCAGTCTTCATTATACTCATAGATGTTTGTGACTTGAAAAGGTTTCCCCAACCATATAGTTTCATTTCATCCATATGCCGTACATTGTAAATCGTCTGTCATAATCTTTCACAACAGATTTTTCTCCCGCGTATTCTAAATAGCAGATATTCTGCAAGGACGTTGCTGTACCGAGTAGTAGATCTCTGTACCACTATCTTTGACGAAATTAGTTGGGACATACGGGGTGAAACTTCCCCTTTATATGAAAAGAATGACAATGATGGAAAAACTCTTACGATATTTGATTATCAAACAGCTGAGCAAAAGTGAACGTTCTCAGTTCTCTCTTTACTTACTCTGATCATCACTAAACTGACACACATTATTTTTACAGCAACGCAATCTGACTTTCAGTAATCCCTAACGATAACCTATACCCTTCATGAATCACTTACCTCACAAAAATCTTCGTTACTCAAACTACTGCAATACAGCCAGCTAAATAAAAGATTCTAACTACTGAAGGCACTGACTACTGATAGGCATAGTTAGCAAATGAAAGATTTTGATAGAGAAGAAACAATGTTTTTACCTTAATAGTGTTCAAAAGTCATTATATATATATATATATATATATATATATATATATATATATATATATATATATATCAGTTCGTGGCATCCACTCTTACAAAATTTCCTTTTTCTGAGACACACACGTCCAGATCGTCCGCTTATAGTAACCTCTCAAAACTCTGGCATCTCTCTACCGACATCCACCACTGCTGGCGGCTCACCTCCAACTGCCCAACGCTACACGCTGTTCACATCCAATTGCCCAACGCTACACCAGCGAATATTCCAACAATGAGTCCAACCAGCCACAGACTGCACACAGCGCAGTCAGTGATTTTCATACAGAGCACTGCGTGGCGCTATCAACATAACAACCTAAACAGCCTACTTACAAGGGTAAGGCACCTCGTCGAATTGTAACGCCAGCCGATCACAGACGTACGCGCCGCGTGTTCAGATAGAAGATTCCGATTAAAGCGGAGCAAACTAAAACTACTCTTGCTTGGGATTCCGGTCGACGTGTTTCGGAGTGCAGAGCCGTTGCCTTGGTTGGGTAATGTATTAAGTAAAACTGAAGTCACTTCTTGTTGATCATTCTCAGACACCGTGTTACACATGTTCGCCGTGATTCTGTCTTGATTTGTGGGGCTTGTCGTTTTAGTATTTGCGGCAGTTCCGGATCTTCAGCCTCCAGTTATCTATGTTCAAATTTAACGTTCGTTTCCGGTGATATGATTTAGTCTCCAGACATTAAAAGCACAAATGGTATCCCATGTTATTATTAAATGGTTCAAATGGCTCTGAGCGCTATGCGACTTAACATCTGAGGTCATCAGTCCCCTAGACCTTAGAACTACTTAAACCTAACTAACCTAAGGGTGTCACACACATACATGCCCGATGCACGATTCGAATCTGTGACCGTAGCGGTCACGCGGTTACAGATTGAAGCGCCTAGAACTGCTCGAACACACCGGCCGGCTGTTATTACTATGCAGAAACAAATCTATACGAATTTAACGTTTCTGACAGTTTGAAACGCTAAAGTGTGATATATTATTTTGAAATAAACCCGACAAAAGCTGTAACTTAATAATCTTATGAGCAAGACCACACGTTCTTGTCGTAAATTTATTTTCAATGTTACTAAATTTCCATTTTTGAGAAACGTTGTCTGTGGTATTGCCAATCTGCATTTATACCTTCTCCACCTCGGCAAGGATCAGTTATTAATCTGATTCCCTCACCATCGTCTGGTTTCATTCGAATGGAATCCATTATCCTTGTCTTACTTATAACTTCTTTTGAAAACAATATATATTTCGTTCAACTGATTTTCATTATCACCTCAGACAGAACTACAATATTACCGGCAAACTTCAATGTTCTATTTATTCTCCGTGAACTTTAGCTTCCTATCCAAATTAATTCTTGGTTTCCTATAGTGCTCGCTCAATACACAGACTGAATAATGTTAGAGAGTTACAACTCTGTCTCACTCCCTTCTCAGCTATTGCTTCTCTTTCACGTCCTTCGACATTTGTAACAGTTTTCAGGTTACTGTATAAATTGTAAATAGTCTTTCGTTACCTGTATTTTATCCCTGCTAGCGTCAAAATTCCAATCAACAACATAAAAGCTCCATCTAACTCTAAAAATGCTATAAAGATTGGTTTGCCATTCTTTGGTCTATTACCTCAGGTAAATCGAGTATTGCTGAGCGTTTTCTTTCATTTTCCCGGAACCCTAATTGATCCTTTCCAAGGTCGTCGTGTACCAGTCTTTCTATTGCTTTGGAAATAGGTCGTACGAGTATTCGCCAACAATGAATTATTAAATTAATTATTTGGTAATATTCACACCTGTCAGACACTAGTCGCGCGGAGTGGCAGCTGGGTCTGTGCGCCATGTCACGGATAGTTTCCGGGTTCGATTTCCGGCGGGGTCAGGGATTTACTCTGCCTAGTGATGACTGGGTGTTGTGTGGTGTCGTTAGGTTAGTTAGGTTTAAGTAGTTCTAGGGGACTGATGACTATAGTTGTTAAGTCCCATAGTGCTCAGAGCCATTTGAACCATTTTTGTCACGGATAGCGCGGCCCTTCTCCGCGGAGGTTCGAGTCCTCCCTCCGGCATAGACGTGTGTGTTATTCTTATCGTAAGTTAGTTTAAATAGGGCGTAAGTATAGGGACGAATAACCTCAGTAGGGTTTTTTTTTTTTTTTTTTTTTTGGCAGCCAGTAAGTTCTCTGGAACTGAAATTTTTACATTGTTCTTGATGTCTGCGGGTATTCAGCCCAACTCGTATATCTATATTGCCTGTCTGACAGCTTACACGGGCAACAAAAGTTTGATTTTCAGTATTTCTTATAACTGTTAATCGAATTTAAAAATCTTACATTGCCATCATAATCCACTCATTAAGAGGTCTACTCTTCCGCTAAAGGTTAAACACAGTAAGTCAAGTATTAAGGTTGGAATCGATGTATATGTCTGGTGTAGTGATAACTAAAGGTGTGAAAATTACCCAGACTATATTCATCCAGTATTTAGGAATAAAAGCACTAACAAGGAAAGAACAGGAGGAGAAAGAAGCACAGTTGCAAGACGTCAGCTCCAGTGATCGAATTCGCGTGAAAATTTGGGTCATATTTTCGATAACACGTAGTTATAACCCTCTGAAAGTACAGCTTTTAAACTTTCACGCACACTGTTTGTTTGTCACTAGCTCCGCATTACTGCAGCCGCCTAATGCCCGAGTGCCAAGTACTGTATAGTGGAGTGAGTTAGAGGTTTGTGAAATACTATTTTGACGTTGATAACATGCTTTCTTCATTGCATCAGAGTGTGAAGTTTCTAATAGCCTATAGCTGCTGCCAGAGGGCTGTTTGTTTCTAACCTTCTTATGTTGCGAGCCACAAGAGCAGTTCAAATGAATGGAGCGTATGAGCATGTCGTTAAAGAAGTAGGGGAGTTGTTTAGTATTAACATCGTCGTTGTGCGTTGTTGTCTTTGGTTTTTAAATCTGGCGCTGTTTTAGTGAAGTATTTTTGCAGGAGATACGCTATTCTTCAACGTGATTCGACGACGAAATTTTAAACTGAAAATCATTTATTAATTCCGATTTTGAGGCATATATATAATGGCAGAATATCATTACGAGAACACTATTACAATAATGTTAAATGTATACGTGCTTGAGGTTGAAATGTTACGTGTTCATATTACTTGCTATTTTTCACGTAGACTAACAAGTGTTCCCGGACAAGATTTCAAAATCTCCACCTATCCCCTCCTCTTCTCTCGCCTTCACCCCTCTAATAGGACAGCTCTGGTTCTCACTCCATTGCACAGTACTTCGCACTAGGGTATCAGGTGGTTGCAGAAGGGCGGCACGAATGACGAATCAGTGGTGCGGAAAGTTTAAAAGCTGTACCTTCGGAAGGTCGTAACTGCGTACTATCAGAATTATGACGCAAAATTTCGCTCGGGATGTATTAGTAGGGGTTTACATCGTGCAAATATGCTTTTTTCTCCTTAAAATATGACGTCCAGTTTGCTTCCTTGTTAGTGGATTCTCACAAACTTTGCACATAATTTCAAACCTTCTCGAAACAGTTTATCTCTAACACTCCTCACAAAATAACGAAAGAAAAAAATGATTGTCGCTCATTACATTTCCGATGTTCGTGCAGTAAGACTTCTGCTTCGGGCAAGCCGTTTACATTTATTACTTTTTTTCTACTAATCCTGATTGCAACACATTTTGCAGACAGTATCCGATATACCACTGAATTTACCTGAAAAATTATGTCTTTGTACGACACAAATTTGAGGAAGCATAACGCCATAAACACTAAGACCCTCGAACAAACCGCTTTTCTTGAAAAGGGGTGCAAATTAACCCAACTATATTCATCCAGTGTTTAATAATTGGAGCACTTACCAACTTCCAACAAATATGCGGTACATTAACGACATTCGTAAATTAATCAGAGGTTCGAAGTTGTTTTGTTCAAGGGAGTTCGATTCTTTGAAGTGTCGAGGTGAGTTGTTACTGGTCATGCATATTAGATGAAATTACTTCATTATGGTGTGTTCTCCCAGTTGAGAGGGAATGTCATCTACTCCAGGTGCCCTCTTTCGAGTTCGATATTTCAGTACTATGATAGTATGTGCCACAAATTGGTGACAGACTCAGGTTTGTTCAGACAGTGAGCTGATTATCAAAACATTTCCAACTAATTGTTAAAATTACTGTGCCGTCAGTTATTGATGATACTTCCGATTTCACAATATGCCCACCAAAAATAGTCGGCAAATGATTTTAAACTCGTTTCTTCGAGTATATACAATAAATGATGTTGGTGACACAAGTAGTCTACGTTTTAACTCGTGATTGTTACCTTAATACAATTCTGGCAGGGGTGTTAGAAGGCTGTCAGATGAGAACGTACATGTCCGTCAGGTGGTAGGTAGGCTCAGAAAGCAGTGGACCTGCCAACTGCGTACTGCGGGTCTGTATACCTATGTGGTGCGCAGCCATCCGTCGGCCATTCGTCTGACCAGCTCACGCTGCAGGTATATTAAAGGATTCTGCTGGCAAGCTATTTGTACAGCATATTGGCTCACAGTAAAGTAACCATAATCATTTTGCAATTTTCTGCCATAGACGTCTCAGACACACCCATAAATTCACAGCGATCTTCGAGAACACGTTTCACCCACTCAAGGCTCAATAAGCTACCATCTTGTTGTGGTCGCCTTCTCCTTTCCGCAAACAATACAAGCATCCACCTATGCAACATGCGTCGTCTATCTTGCTTCAGGATAAAACTAGTAGCACAATTCGGATAGGTCGCGAAATGGAAACCACAGTGAAACCAAAACTGTTTTATTTGCAAAAGTTAGCTACAGCTTCCAGCTACTTATCTCCATAGTCGCCGATCCGGCTTAGATGCTTGTCGTAACGTTGTGACAACTTTCCAATACCATCGTTATAGAAGGCAGCCGCCAGTTCTTTCTGTTAATGCTCTACGTTGGCCTACAGTTCGTTGTCTGCGCCAAAATGTTGCCTTCATAGCCAGCGGTTCATGTGAGCGGAGATGAAACCCAGAGGGAGACAATTACGGGCTGTATTGTGGATAATCAAACATTTCCAATTGAAAACGATGCAGGAGCACCTTCATTGCCCCTGCAGAATGCGGGTGAGACTTGTCTTGAAGAAGAAAAGGCACGACAGTTGTGCAATGTTGTCTGCATAGCTTCAGGCGAATTTCTCATCAGGCCCTCCTACTTGGCGGGAGACACTATTGTTCTAGGTATCTATATGTGATCCCTGTGTGCTCAGAACTAAAAAGAAGGACGTAACGCGATCGACGGGCATACTAGAGACACTGCCCAACAGACTTGTGCAGAACTTCATCGGATTTTCACTGTGGTTTCCATTTCCCGACCGATCGTTTTTTACTTTCCTAATAACCCTCGTATTTACATTTCGCTCAGTTTTACCATTCATTGTTTCTCACAAAACGCCAGGAAGTGTAGCTGTAAAGCATTCTAACAATAAAATACCGCCAGCAGATGCGGGCTAGGTACAATACAACTAGAAAGGTGTGTCAACACGACATGTATGGATGGAAACAGAATACCTTAAAAAGTATGAGCATGGAGACGTGTAGAAAGGCAAAAACAGGGGTAGGCCTAGGAAAGACTAGAATGCAGTAATTGCAGAGGTCTTGCAGGAAAGAGAGTTCGCAAAAGATTCTCGTACGAATAAAGACGCAAGGGAATTGGAATGCGGAAGACGGTCAACGATGCAGTGAAACAGCCGCCGCAGCTTATAGATACTGTTCAGCGTTTAGGGTAACAAACAAATCAAAATTTAAATTGTGAAATTCAGAGCACAGACTTAAAGGTTGGGTTGTTTAGGGGAGGAGACCAGACAGCGAGGTCATCGGTCTCATCGGGTTAGGGAAGGATGGGGAAGGAAGTCGGCCGTGCCCTATCAAAGGAACCATCCCGGCATTTGCCTGGAGCGATTTAGGGAAATCACGGGAAACCTAAATCAGGATGGCCGGACGCGGGATTGAACCGTCGTCCTCCCGAATGCGAGTCCAGTGTCTAACCACTGCGCTGTAACATCTTAGCACGCTATTTTAGTATATTAATACGCTTTTCATTTAGTGGGTAATCTTTGCAGCTCTATATCTGCCAAAACTTGCAATGTCCTATCGTCGCTTTAACTTCTTTCATCTTTTGTTAAATTCCACACCCCAGAGAGGAGTCTGATGTCTAGGTGAGTCTGGCTTTTTCCAGGAAAGGTCTCGATGATATGACGGGAGGGAATCATTATCAAAATTTTGTCAGTGAAATAAACAAGAGTAATTAACGCCAAAAGTTCGGCTTTTCTTGTCTCAGTATATATTTTTGTTTTCTCTCCGTTTCTACATGGTAGTACGGCGTTTTTTTGTTATGGCCACAGAGGGGAAGTGAACACAGATCGGAATCCTGCATTCGAACAAATGAATATTGATAACCACTGTTGTTTTACAATACTCTTCGCATACTATCACTCTGAAATATTTATTCAAAGTAGTGTGTGTGATCCACGATTCGTCTAGAGAAACTATTGGCTGTTACATTTTTGATGCTTTATCTTTCGTACAACATTTAATGCAATATGTTCTTTTTGCGAATATGTTCCTTGCATCAACACACAGTGACTCATTCATCCTGGCATCACAGTTGGCTCTGGTAACATGGCTACGTTGCTCTCATTTTGTTGTTATAAAGTTATTACAATTTCACCACCTGATTCTATGAGACAAGAAAAGAATTTAGGAGTCGTTACGTGGAGCATTTATGTTACTGCAAGAAGCTGACCATCAAGAAAAAGAAGAGAAACGACGCTGCTGGGCGAAATCTCTTTTAAAAAGTAGGTACCTTAAAGATGAATTTTAAGTGGGATATTTCATATTTTTTCAGAAGCTACAGATTTCGAATTGTTATTGAATTGTGTAGGCGCTAAAATTTCCAAAGATGACAACTCTTTTCGAGCGATGTACCTATAGCAGAAAGATTAATGGTCACTCAAATATTTAGCTATTGGGAACTCATACAACATCCAGGACTTATTTTCGGCCGCAAGACCTTCCGGTACTTCCCAGTGATTTTTTTTAAGTCACTGGAACAGAAATGGTACACTGTATAAAATCACAACTTAATTTTAATTTGCCAGTGCACTGGAACCACTGAACGTGACAATAGATGATGCGATGGGCAGAGGCGAGGGACGAGGTACTGTATGCATATGTGTGTGTGTGTGTGTGTGTGTGTGTGTGTGTGTGTGTCTGTGTATTCATTATACCAGACGATACATTGAGTTTCGATCCGAAGTTGTGATAGGTACATACCTCCTTTTGTTTACCACTGCTTTATTTTTCCTGTCCCTTCGGAAGTCGAAATTGTACATGACACCAATAGGTAAGGAATACCTTCATCGTAATTCATCGCTAAATGCTTTATTAATTAGTACTGGACCCAAGTTCACCGAGCAGCTACAATGCTGCTTGAACGTTGTGGTTGTCATGACGGCATAGTCACAGAGATGTCCCGATGCATATCGAGCAGAACCAGAGAGCAAAGTGACTCTGCTATGGGGACGGACTGTAGCACCTGTTGTTTATATTAAGTCTTGTGGTTTTATTATTTTGATTATAAGAAATTTTGTTTTAAAAAACTGAATTTCAGAACACTATATCGTTAAAAAACGATTTCCATTGTAAGTTTTATCACAAGTTTTCAGAAATCTAAACCTGCGATTTTTATAGCTGTTTGGGGGGGGGGGGGGCGGGGGGGGGGAGGAGCACCAGCAGCATCAGATATTAATCATTAATGACAGCTTAATGTAAACCTGTAAAATATCAAAACAGCCCAAATGCAAGAATGTACTTGAACTTTGTTCAGCTATAATTCACAGGGATATGTTAAGGTAGGTTAACGGAGGAAAGATGTCTGTAAGGTCTCCAGTTTTATTTTCACATGGTGAACATCACTGTTTAACAACTAATTTATTTCCCTCCAAGGGTCTAATCTATTCATCTGGTTTTTATAATCGCAGTTTGTAGGATCCGATAAAATTTCCCGTTCACGATAAAATTGAATCAATGTTACTATCTCTGTATTCCACTCCACAGTCCGATATTTTGAAATACTATAAATACACATCTTTCGAACAGACACAGCAAATCACTACTGAAGCAACGAACATTAGACCCGGCGTCCAAACTAGGGGAGGGGTCCCAAGCTAGGTCTACCGCCAACGGTTTGATGCGACCGTCTGCAGTCCAAACCGCAACCAAGGCTTTTTTTTCTGTACACACCGAGACAATCTAGACCAGTGGAACGGTTGGTCTGTTTGTCGTTCATCGGCCCAAAGTGTACGCCGAGCGCCTTTTGGGTGGTGCCAGCTTTTAAACCGCTCCGAGTCCGCCGAGTGTTCAGCAGACTGCCAACCTGCGCGCACCTGTTGAGGAGCGAGACGCCAGCAGTAGGGACGTGGAGTAGCGGAGCGGCACGTGTTGGAACCGAGCCCCGCCGGTAGCATATCAGCAGCCACGCTTTCTGCGAGGACACGCCGGGCGACCGAGCACATGCCAGCCAGCCAGCCAGCTCTGTTATCTCACTCGCCAGTAGCGGTTATCCTTGACACTGCTTTCGCTACAGCAGAAAGTTTCACTGCATTGTACACACTTGCTGTGTGCAGTACCCTTCAAAATTCAGTCCAGATAACTGCATTCCTTTAAAAATCCGGCCTTAACTGCAGAGCCGTTGAAGGTTTACTTGGGAGCGATTGAAAATTTTTTCAAGGAGTAAGTGAGGAACTATGGCAATATTCAGCAGAATTCGATACCCAAGCTACACTACTGGCCATTAAAATTGCTACACCAAGAAGAAATGCAGATGATAAACCGGTATTCGTTGGACAAATAAATTATACTAGAACTGACATATGATTACATTTTCACGCAATTTGGGTGCGTAGATACTGAGAAATCGGTACCCAGAACAACCACCTCCGGCCGTAATAACGGCCATCATACGCCTGGGAATTGAGTCAAACAGAGCTTGGATGGCGTGTACAGGTACAGCTGCCCATGCAGCTTCAGCACGATACAACAGTTCATCAACAGTAGTGATTGGCGTATTCTGAAGAGCCAGTTGCTCGGTCACCGTTGATCAGACGTTTTCAGTTGGTGACAGATCTGGAGATTGTGCTGGCCAGGGCAGCAGTCGAACATTTTCTGTATCCAGAAACGCCCGTACAGGACCTGTAACATGCGGTCGTGCATTATTCTGCTGAAATATAGGATTTCTCAGGGATCGAATGAAGGGTAGAGCCAAGGGTTGTAACACATCTGAAATGTAACGTCCTCTGTTCAAAGTTCCCTGAATGCGAACAAGAGGTGACCGAGACGTGTAACCAGTGGCACCCCATACCATCACGCCGGGTGATAAGTCAGTACGGTGATGACGAATACACGCTTCCAATGTGCGATCACCGCGATGTCGCCAAACACGAATGCGACCATCATGATGCTGCAAACAGAACCGGGATTCATTCGAAAAAAATGACGTTTTGCCATTCGTGCACCCAGGTTTGTCGTTGAGTACACCATCGCAGGCGCTCCTGTCTGTGATGCAGCGTCAAGGGTAACCCCAGCCATAGTCTTCGAGCTGATAGTCCATGCTGCTGCAAACGTCCTCGAACTGTTCCTGCAGACGGTTGTTGTCTTGAAAATGTCCCCATCTGTTGACTCAGGGATCGAGCCGTGGCTGCATGATCCGTTACAGACATGCGGACAAAATGCCTATCATCTCGACTGCTAGTGATACGAGGCCGTTGGGATACAGCACAGCGTTCCGTATTACCTTCCTGAACCCACCGATCCCATATTTTGCTAACAGTCTTTGGATCACTACCAACGCGAGCAGCAATGTCGCGATACGATAATCCGCAATCGCGATAGGCTACAATCCGACCTTTGTCGATGTCGGAAACGTGATGGTACGCATTTCTCCTCCTTACACGAGGCATCACATCAACGTTTCACCAGGCAACGCCGGTCACCTGCTGTTTGTGTATGAGAAATTGGTGGGAAACTGTCCTCGTGTCAGCACGCTGTAGGTGTCGCCACCGGCGCCAACTTTGTGTGAATGCTCTGAAAAGCTAATCATTTGCATATCATAGCATCTTCTTCCTGTCGGTTAAATTTCGCGTCTGTAGCGCGTCATCTTCGTAGTGTAGCAATTTTAATAGCCATTTGTGTATGTAACCGTGTAAGTGGGGTGGATAAAATTTGAATCATCATCTCGAAAAATTAAGCTACGTAATTATTTGTTTATATATTTGCAGGTACATGCTTGCAGAGCCCACACCACAGAAACATCGCACATCCTAAATGAACAAAACGAAACGAAATGACACAGTATATTGGCAAAGCGGAGTATCGTGCGGTTCAAGGGTAAATAAAATGTGTGTCTATAGCTGGTACGACTAGACCTATGTTTCTAGTGCGCTTGGACAGTTCCAAAAAGGACGAGAACGAGTGCACAGTCAGGAACACATCGCCGTCCTCGAACGAGCAATGCGGACCAAAAGATACGCACGGTTCGAGACATTCTTGAAAAATTAGATGATCCATCATTAAGTGGAGGAGGGACTGTGGCAGATTATAAACTTGTAGAAATAAAGAATACCAACAGTCATACTTTTTATAAAGTATATTAATTACACTACCAGTTTCGACACTACATTAGTGTAATCTTCAGGTTCCTGCTGGCCGGAGTGGCCGAGTGGTTCTAGTCGCTACAGTCTGGAACCGCGCGACCGCTACGTTCGCAGGTTCGAATCCTGCCTTGGTCATGGATGTGTGTGATGTCCTTAGTTAGGTTTAAGTAGTTCTAAGTTCTAGTGGACTGATGACCTTAGAAATTAAGTCCCATAGTGCTCAGAGCCATTTGAACCGTTTTCAGGCTCCTATCCAAACCGAAAGCCAATATTCCACCCTCGGTGCACTAGAATAAGTATCACGTTTATTCACTGGTCTCATGAATATATATGGTACCTGTCCTAATGCACCGAGGATTAGATACCACCTTTCAGCCTGCCGTCTGAAGATGACACTAATGTAGTGCCGCAACTGGTAGCGTTCTTAATACATTTTGTAAAATCTGCGGTGGCTGGTATTCTTTAGATAGACCAATTCTTGAATAGGGTCGACGGATGAGTGAACCCAAAATTTCGGAACAGGTTTGAATAAGCAGTCACCGCAATCGGCCTTACGTTCCATAAAGTTTGTGCCAGACTGATTCCTCGCCTTTTGATCGCAGATCATAATTTGAGACGTTTGGAGGTCTGTCAGAGGCTTGCATCATACCTGAGCGTCACCTGCGGCGAAATATGCGTGCACTACTATACTTCCGACTCAAAACAAGACAGCATGGAATGGCGGAGGCAAGGGTGGACAGCCCCCGTGAAAGCCATGATTCGACTATCAGCTGGTAATTGTTAATATCCAACAGCCGTGTAACTAAGATATTTTATTTTGACGACAACCAGTTTCGGCATTCCACTATGCCATCTTCAGGCATCACATACATCTCTCAAAATAAACAATAATACCATACGGTGTCATGTACCCCTTGATTTCGTGGACTCAAACCGTTACACAAGTGCTTCATTCGATGTCTGGTAGCAGCTGATAAGGTTCTTACAAACGTTTTGTTCGACTGGTGAGGATTTTTTCTCTCTGATTTTTTGCATGAGTGACGTGCAATCAATGTTGTTTACTAACGCCAGCTGCTGAATCAAGTAAGGGCTGTATATCGCCGCAAAAGTTGAGACCAACCGATCCGAGAGGCCATATCACCCTCCACAAGCCACGCGCCACACTATAGTCCTACGGGTCTCAGAACCTGCAGAAATGCACTGGATTCAACCTGAGCATCCTCCCTACGGCCCGAACCTACCGCCATCCGATTTTCGATTTTCTGGGAAGCTTAAAGAATCTCTAGGAGGGCAACAATTTGAAGATGATGAGGGCGTGTAGGGTTTTGTGCGCAATTGACCTTACGCTGCTGGGTTAAAAAACCTTCCTTCTCTTTGGGAAAAGTGCAGGTAGAAAAATAAATTGTATTTGACTTTTATTTTTCAATTTAAAAAAGAACATAGTTGAGAGAAAGAGAGGGTCACAGTGGCAGTGGGACATAGTTGACGGTGACCTATCAGTGCTAGGAAAATAATGAAGGAGAATGGTCTAGGGCGGGGGAGGAATAAAGAGAAGGTGATAGTGGGTAAGTGCCAGTGATAATGAAAGGCAGAGTATATGACAGTTAAAGTTAAACCAATTACAGTCCTCGGTCGCAAAAAGTAAGTCTTGTGACCTGGTTTCTGTAGAGTGCCTTCAGCAGAAATTAAACATTCAAATTGGCATGTCACGTATAAAATAAATATCAAGCGATAAAGCTTTAGTCACAAAATTAAAAAAAAAGAACAAATGGAAGGCGAGCCACTATGGGTTGCTCATACATGTCAAGAAACAGCCTGAGGCGCCGACTGACGTGGGCTCATGACGATATCGGTTCGACTTCAGACTGCTGGAAAACCGCGGCCTGGTCAGATGAGTTTTGATTTCAGCTGGTAAGAGTTGACGGTAGGGAAGACATGGACCCAGATTGTCAACGAGGCACTGTGAAAGCTGGTGTGGGCACTGTTTACATGGAATGGACTGGGTACTCTTCTTGAACTGAACCGATGATTGACTGGAAATGGTTACATTCGGCTACTTAGTAACCGTTTGCACCCACTAATGGACTTCATGTTCCAACCAACAATAGCATTTTTATGGGTGGCTTGCGCCATGTCATTGGGCCACAACCGTTCACGATTGGTTTCAAGAACAGTCTGGACAATCGAGTGAATGATTTGGCCACCCAGATCGCCCGACATGACTCCCGTCCAACATTTATAGGACATAATGAAGAGGTCAGTTCGTACACAAAAACATGTGCCGACAACAGTTTCGCAATTATGGGCGGCTTTAGAGGCAGGATGGCTTACAGGGAACATACACGACTCGTAGAGGCCATGCCCCGTCAATTTATGTGGTAAGACGGGGAGAAGGACGTCCGATATTAGGATGTACCTCATCGTTTTTGTCATCTCAATGAAATCTATTTTAAACTTAAAGTATTTTGTTATCAGTTCTGATAACTGTCATGTTTTCTCTTCAGTTGCTGTGCGGTGTAGCCGTGCGGTCTACGGCGCCTTGCCACGGTTCGCGCGGCTACCCCCGTTGGGGGTTCGAGTCCTCCCTCGGACATGGGTGTGTGTGTCGTCCTTAGCCTAAGTTAGTTTAACAAGGGGAGGCCGCCAATTGTGAAATTCAGATTCGATTCATACTGCGCATAATAAAAGCTCATGGCCAGAGGTGTAATGTGGCAAAGCACCAAGATGCACTTCTCAGCCGTTGTCGAGAAAATCGACAGTTAAAAGAAACCGTTGCGGTGAAATACTCTCTACGATTAATAATTCTCTACAGCGTCGTGACGCAGCGGTAAGCGCTCGGGTTCGTAATCCGAAGGTCGCCGGGTCGAATCTCGCGCTATGCAACCTTTTTTTTTCTTAGTATTTGTTTTTTATAACTCAAATATATATATATATATATATATATATATATATATATATATATATATATATATATATTTGAATTACAAAAAATTAATAATAAAAAAAAATTGCATGGCGCGAGATTCGATCCGGCGACCTTCGGATTACGAAGCCGAGCTATTACCGCTGCGCCACGATGCTGTAGAAAATTAATAGTCGTCGAGAATATTTCACCGCAACGGTTTCTTTTAACTGTCGATTTTCTCGACAACGGCTGAGAAGTGCATCTTGGTGCTTTGCCACATTACACCTCTGGCCATGAACTTTTATTATGCGCAGTATGAATCGAATCTGAATTTCACAATTGGCGGCCTCCCCTTGTAAGTCAGATTAAGTAGTGTGTAGGCCTAGGGACCGATGACCTTAGCAGTCTGGTCCCGTAGGAACTTACCACAAATTTCCAATCTTCTCTTCAGTTGTTGGCTCGCGATTATTTTTCCTTACGTGTTCCTCCACTTTTGACCGTATTTTTTGACACTTCCAGGCTCTAAAATGTCTCTCGAATGGTCTATTAGTGCAGTTTGGTGTATGTATCTACGAGGACAGTTCAAAAAGTAGCAGCAGACTACCATTATTAAATGCAACTAACACGCGAGGCATTTGAAACTTCCGGGAAGTGAAGATGCACGCTTTGAGAGAATTCTCAAGTGCCGTTGCCTGTGTATGCGAAGGCTGCCTAGGATGCTCACTGGTGGACACAAGACGATGCGTGTTCAAGCTGCCACTTCATTTCTGGCGCCATGTAACGCTGGAGGACATCTATCTATATCCGAATCCCGCTCCAGCTACTGCCGGGTCTGGGTGTTCACGAGTCCTCTCCATTTGGCTCGGTCCTACCATCACTTTTCTTCCTCCACTTGCTGTCAGGTCACACCTCTCCTTTCTACAGATATTCTCACTCCCATTTTCCACCGTGTTCTTGGGTGCCCTCTCCGTCTTTTCCCATCCATCTTTAGTTCTCCATAATTTTGGGGAGTCTTTCCCCATGCATCCTCTTAACATGCCCATACCAACTTAATCTCTTTTTTTTCAATTTCTTCTCTCATACTTTCTTGTTTAAGGTCCTTTATAATCTCTATATTCCTTACTCTGTCCATTCTTGTTTTTCCCTTAATTGCTCTGAGAGATTTCATTTCCCCTGCTTGCAGTCTGCTCCAGTCCCTTTCTGTCACTGTCCATGTTTCTCCAACATAAGTGACAATAGGGAAGTAATAATTGTTATACATAAGGAGTTTTGCTTTTTTTGAAACTTCCTTATTCCAAATCAGGTGTTTTTTTGTTTGGTAGAAATTGCCTCCCTTCTGAAACCTCCTATTAATTTCGTTAGTTATTCTTCCATCCGTAGATATTTCACTCTCTAAATAAGTGAAACTTACTATCACTTTGAGGGGTTCTCCATTCAAGGTAATATTTCCGTTGATCCCTTTCTCTCTTCCAAATCGCATTACTTCACTCTTATCTTTATTTATTTTTAATCGATACCTTTTCATTATTTCCTTCCACGCATCAAGCTGTAACTGGACATCTACCTCTTTACCACCCCATATTACCTTATCATCTGCAAAAATCATCTTTTTGTCTTTTTCTTTTACTATATCTTTAACTGCCCTATTCATTCCCTCCATCACAACATTAAAAAGTGCAGGAGATAGAATACTTCCTTGTTTAAGTCCTTGTCTTATTTCGAAACATTCAGAGTTCCGCAGTGCTGTTCTAATTCTACAATTGTCTCCTCTGTACATAGTCTTCATTACATTAATGTATCCATCTTCTATATCTATCTTCTTTATTTCTTCCCAGAGTCTTCTCCTGTTAACTGAGTCATATGCCTTTTCTGTACTCCCAACTTTTTTCCATCAGTTGACGGAAGGAGCTGGAGGACATGCCTTCCTAAAACGAATCGTCACCGGAGACGAAACCTAGGTGCATCACCATAAACTAGAAAGTAAAAGACGGTCTTTAGAATGGTAACGCACATATTCTCCAGCCAAGAAGAAATTCAAGTCTCAGACCGCTGCCGGAAAGGTCTTTTCCACCCTGAAGTGGAATATGAATGTGTCGATTTTGGAGCATTGTTAGCAAAGGGGTGATACAGTAAACAGCGCCCGGTACGGCGCCGTGTTGGAGTATGAGCTAAGGCCAACAATACGGAGCCATCCCAAAGAACTCCTGTCTAGAGGCGGTCTTCTCCTTCACGACAACGCGCGCCCCCACGCAACCGCTGCAGCTCTCGCCGTTATTCTGAGATTGAGATTTCAGAGCGTTTTGCATCAGCTACACAGCGTTGATCTCGCTCCTTCGGATTTCCGTGTGTTTGGACCCCTGAAGGACGCTCCCAGAGAAGGACAATTTGAAAGTGATGATGAGGAAGAAATGCATTATTGGTTGCGGGCACCACCGAAAATCCTTTTCAAACTTCCTGGCAGATAAAAACTGTGTGCCGGACGGAGACTCGAACTCGGGAATTTTGCCTTTCGCGGGAAAGTGCTCTACCAACTAAGCTACCCAAGCACGACTCACGCACCGTCCGCACAGCTTTACTTCCGCCAGTACCTCGTCTCCTACCTTCCGAACTTTACAGAAGCTCTCCTGCGAACCTTGCAGAACTAACATTCCTGAAAAAAAAAGATATGCAGAGACATGGCTTAGCCACAGCCTGGGCGATGTTTCCAGAATGAGATTTTCACACTGCAGCGGAATGTGCGCTGATATATCCTTTCTTCCTGGAGTGCTAGTTTTGCAAGGTCCGCAGGAGGGCTTCTGTAAAGTTTGGAAGGTAGGAGACGAGGTACTGGCGAAAGTAAAGCTGTGAGGACGGAGCCTGAGTCGTGTTTGGGTAGCTCAGTTGGTAGACAAAAAAAAAAAAAAAAAAGGAAAAAATAGGTTGGTAGAGGACTTGCCCGCGAAAGGTAAAGTTCCCGAGTTGGAGTCTCGGTCCGGCACACAGTTTTAATCTGCCAGGAAGTTTCATATCAACACACATGCCTGTGCAAAGTGAAAATCTCATGCTGGAAAATCCTTTTATTCGAATGGAGTAAAAAATTTGTGCAGCGGTGTGTGAAGTGTATCGAAAGGGGGGATAGTTCAAATGGTTCAAATGGCTCTGAGCACTATGGGACTCAACTGCTGTGGTTATCAGTCCCCTAGAACTTAGAACTACTTAAACCTAACTAACCTAAGGACATCACACACATCCATGCCCGAGGCAGGATTCGAACCTGCGACCGTTGCAGTCGCACGGTTCCGGACTGCGCGCCTAGAACCGCGAGACCACCGCGGCCGGCAAGGAGGGGGGGGGGGGATAGTTATGTTGAAAAATGACGTTTGTATCTGTAAGTGAAATATGGGCTTTGCAAAAAATAGTTTCTGCTACTTTTTGAATGACTCTTATAGTATTGTACGTTGGCTTTTATTAGTTTTATGATCTGTTTCGCCGGCCGCGGTGGCCGAACGGTTCTAGGCGTCCAGTCCGGAACCGCGCGACTGCTACGGTCGCAGGTTCGAATCCTGCATCGGGCATGGATGTGTGTGATGTCCTTAGGTTAGTTAGGTTTAAGTAGTTCTAAGTTCTAGGGGGACTGATGACCACAGATGTTTAATCCCATAGTGCTCAGAGCCATTTGAACCATTTGATCTGTTTCTGGTTTGATCCCCCTTATTCTGTGACTCTGCAATGACCTCTATGCCAATAGGACATTGGGTTCCGAAATTTCTTGCAGGTATTAATTTCCAGAGTCTGTCCTTTAGTCACGGTGTATGTGAATGGTTACAAAATTTGTCTTGCGAGGCAAAAATGCCAGTTCTGTCGCACTGCTTTAGAAGTACGGTCTGAGTGGATTTATGACAACCATAACGACGCCATCCCACACTCAGTTCAGAGAACCTCGGCCGCCGACATCAACAAGCACTGGGAAACGCGCTGCAGATTTTTTTGGCGCGCCGAGGGGAGTGGGTGGGGGGGGAGGGGTTCTGGAGGCGGTCGCATTCGCAGATGAACGAGGCAGCGCCGGCGGCGGCGCACGGGCCGTGTCGAAACCGCGTTCTCGAAATACCGCGGCCGGACGTGTTTACACGCGCGCCGCGTAGTACTCGCGCAGCGCCGCACTGCCAATTCATCGGCCCCGCTCCTTACATCACCGCGGCCGGGCGCCGCCCGCCGCGTGCGGGGTCGCTGTTCCTGCGGAAGGCCGTGGACGCGTCACGCGCCCGGACGCCGCCCGCGCCGCGCGCAGCTGACATCGGCGGCTGCAGCTGGCGCGCGTCCGAGGCGGGTAGTGACCCCACCCCGTCCCAAAAACCATTTTCGGGGAAGCATTTACATTTCGATTTATACAATGCTCCGATACCTGGAAAGCCTTCTAGAAACCGTAGTAAAATGTTACGATAACTACAAGTTAACTTTGTCAATAAAGAACAAAAACTGCTTGTTTATGGGGTAAATGTGCCATCAATGATGAAATGTTATTTTGGAACAAAAAATTCTATATCTTTACGTGTTTTGAGCACAAAAATATCGATAATAAATACAGGGTGGTCCATTGATAGTGACCGGGCCATATATCTCACGAAATAAGCATCAAACTAAAAAACTACAAAACTCGTATAGATTGAAGGGGGAAACCAGGTGGCGCTATGGTTAGCCCGCTAGATGGCACTGCCATAGGTCGAACGGATATCAACTGCGTCTTTTTAAATAGTATCCCCCATTTTTTAATACTTATTCTCGTAGTGCGTAAAGAAATAAGAATGTTTTAGTTGCACCACTTTTTTCGCTTTGTCATAGATGGCGCTGTAATAGGCACAAACGTATAAGTACATGGTATCACGTAACATTTCCCTAGTGCGGACGGTATTTGCTTCGTGATACATTACCCGTGTTAAAATGGACCGTTTACCAACTGCGATAAAGGTCGATATCGTGTTGATGTATGGCTATTGTGATCAAAATTCCCAACGGGCGTGTGCTATGTACGATGCTCGGTATCCTGGACGACATCATCCAAGTGTCCGGACCGTTCGCCGGATAGTTACGTTATTTAAGGAAACACGAAGTGTTCGGCCACATGTGCAACGTCAACCACGACCTGCAACAAATCATGATGTCCCAGTAGGTGTTTTAGCTGCTGTCGTGGCTAATCTGAACATTAGCAGCAGACAAACTGCGCGAGAATCGGGAATCCCAAAAACGTCGGTGTTGAGAATGCTACATCAATATCGACTGCACCCGTACCATATTTCTATGCGCCACGAATTGCATAGCGACGACTTTGAACGTCGTGTACAGTTCTGCCACTGGGCACAAGAGAAATTAAGAGACGATGACAGGTTTTTTACATGCGTTCTCTTTAGCGACGAAGCGTCATTCACCAACAGCATTAACGAAAGCGGCATAATATGCACTATTTGGCAACGGAAAATCCACGATGGCTACGACAAGTGGAACATCAGCGACCTTGGCGGGTTAATGTATGGTGCAGCATTATGGGAGGAAGGATAATTGGCCCCCATTTTATCGATGGCAATCTAAATTGTGCAATGTATGTTGATTTCCTACGTAATGCTCCACCGATGTTACTACAAAATGTTTCACTGCATGACTTAATGGCGATGTACTTCCAACAAAATGAGATTTTCACTCTGCAGCGGAGTGTGGGCTGATATGAAACTTTTTTTTCTCGGAAAAGTTTCATTAAATATAGACGACGTGCGCAAATATAATAAATAATAACACGAGGCTCAGGTTTGCTTACGAGTAAATCACCGACTGGTGGAAATTTTGTTTTCACTGCCGTAAATATTATTCTAATCATAATTGCCTGTATAAAAAAGTCTGAGTTCAACGAACAATTCACATAACATTGAGAATAATTGTGCAGCTACGTAGGTGAATTATATCGTGTCTCTCTCTACAATAAAACTTATTTATCGGGCATTAAGTACTACAGTTTTAAACAAAACACTCGTATTTTAGAGGTAGCCGTGTGAGTTGACAACACAAGTAAATTGTTACAACCCAGTCTAGTATCTTTACCCAAACTTATTTGCCTACATAACAACACTGATGCTACGAGGGTAGAGAGACATATAACCATTTCCAGATTTCTCAACTGAATTTCAGAGAGTGAAGTAACATGAAAGGTAAGAGTATCTGTAAGGAAGTAGCAGTACATAATGTCCGCAATGTTTCACAATATTTCTTAAGCAAACAGCAAAAATTAGGCGCCACTGACAGTCAAAATATTTATTCAGATTACGTGCTAACACGCAGGGCGATTCAGCTGCTCTTACTCACAAAGGCTTCAAATACCACATGCAAAAATTTCATATTCTCTCGCTCGCAACGTACAAACTGTTACTCCTACAGAGATTATGGACATAAACTTCCTGTAGGAAATGAAATGTAGTTAAATTTTGTTCTGAGATACGTTTTCACTAGAGGCAGCAATTTTCGAATTATTCAAGAAAAATGTGCAACAGTAACATTCAAACCAGTTTTTTTTTTTTTGTTGTTGAACAACTCGAAAATCGTGGCCTAATGAAAACGCATTCCAGTTCAAAATTTAGGTACATTAAATTTCCTACAAAAGGATCCCGCTCACTTTTTTCTGTAGGCTAATAGTTCACGCACAGCTAGAGAGGAAATATGAAAATCTAGCATGTGGTTTCTGAAGGCATTATGGGATGCATAAAACCTATCGGTACGTGCAGATAAATCACCCTCTCCACCCTGTGGGTAGTCTCTCTCTCTCTCTCTCTCTCTCTCTCTCTCTCTCTCTCTCTCTCTCTCTTATAAGAGCTAAAGTTATGCGGAATTTATGGGCTTATGCACAACTGGTTTCAATCAAACTCGTTTATGTGACCCTCATTATCCCAATCTTGGGTGTATCCGGATTCATTGTTTGTTTCCTTCTCCTCTTTCTTTCAAGCAACGTACGGTACTCAGTACAGTACGGTATATGCAAAATCGTTATGTTTTCACTGCAGGTGGCATAGAGATCGTCAGTTCCACGTTTCCATCTGTGCCGGATGTCCATCGCTTCATCGGTTTGAATTCGCGTGTCTGTCAGGTGGGCGGCCTACTTGGAGGCGCTGAGCGTCAACCGAGCTTCTCGGCTGTCGAGAGAGCACCAACTGTGGTGGACAAGCGTTGCACTACTGAGGCGAGGACCGACCCTGTGCCTCGGTGAGAGTGAGACCTCCCTGTTGGTCATAGAAGGAGCGGGCTGAGGCTCAGCTGCCGGCCGGTGTCCGTGGCCACACCATTGGTCTGTAGCCGGCCGAAGTGGCCGTGCGGTTAAAGGCGCTGCAGTCTGGAATCGCAAGACCGCTACGGTCGCAGGTTCGAATCCTGCCTCGAGCATAGATGTTTGTGATGTCCTTAGGTTAGTTAGGGGACTAATGACCTCAGCAGTTGAGTCCCATAGTGCTCAGCGCCATTTGAACCATTGGTCTGTAGTTTTTGCTCTGTCTATTCTGCACGATTTGTCTCACTTATTGGTTGGCAGGGTAGTATTACAATAGTGTACGGGTTTTAAAATGTAAACTTTCATGGTCATAAATGTCCCAGTTAATACAATATTCAGGGCTATTATTCCGTGGTCGAATGGATTTCATTTTAAAACCCGACGTTTCTTCCCCATCTGCGGAGGACATTTTCGAGGAGGGTCGTAGCGTTGTTGAATGTCCGATTCACACCCTGGCTCACCTTTCAGCACCTTTCGAAAAGGCCATAATAGTGTTTTTGTGGTTTTCAGTCCAGAGACTGCTTTGATGTGGCTCACCGTGCTACTCTATCCTGTGCAAGCTTCTTCATCTCCCAGTACCTACTGCAACCTACATCCTTCTGCATCTGCTTTGTCTCCCTCTACAATTTTTACCCTCCGCACTTCCCGCCTACACTAAATTGATGATCCCTTGATGCCTCAGAACGTGTCGTACCAATCGATCCCTTCTTCTATTCAAGTTGTGCTACAAATTCCTCTTCTCCTCAATTCTGTTCAGTACCTCCTCATTAGTTACGTGCTCTACCTATCTAATCTTCATCACTCTTCTGTAGCACCACATTTCGAAATCTTGTATTCTCTTCTTGTCTAAACTATTTATCGTCGATATTCCACTTTCATACATGACTACACTCCTTGCAACTACTTTCAGAAAATACTTCCTGCCACGTAACTCTACATTCGATGTTAACAAATTTCTCTTCTTCAGAAACGCTTTCCTTGCCATTGCCAGTCTACATTTTATATCCTCTCTACACCGACCATCATCAGTTATTTTGTTCCCCAAATAGCAAAACTCATCTACTACTGTAAGTGTCTCATTTCCTAATCTAATTCCCTCAGCGTCACCTGATTTAATTCGACTACGTTCCATTATCCTCTTTTTGCTTTTGTTGATGTTCATCTTATATCCTGCTTTCAATTCACTCTCCAGGTCCACAGCATAATAGCCCAGAACATTTTATTAATTATGAATAGTGCACGGGATCTTTGATGCAAAAAGCAAATTCCCGGTTACTGAATGGAGACCATCCATTTACGTTGAGTCCGGTCGATTTGTGTCCTATCTTAGGTTCGCTAACCAGTGTTTGAGTTAACTTCGTCGCCGTAGTTGGTTGCTGTCTTGTGTAGGCCCGCTCGGGTCAGCGGAATTGGCATTGACGTGGATTCAGCTCCATCGTTGTTGTTACTGCGAGCGCCTCGGATTCGTTGTTTTGACTAGGGTTCGCTACTGGTTTAGAGAAAATTTCTTGCAGTGGAAAGAGGCGCTATAGCGTGTGTAGCGACCAGGACTGTAATTCTCTGGAAGCGCCTCAACAGCAGACGCTACCAGTTAACTATGAACTTTGTGTGGTGGATCACGTGCAGCATCAACGGACGCGGAACAATGTCAATATTGTCTGAATCTGATGGTATGCGGTAGCACGGCGTGAGGTCACATCAGTTGTTCCAGAGTTGTCGCATGGTATTGCTGTCATTCTGGACTGAGGTAATACACTCCTGGAAATGGAAAAAAGAACACATTGACACCGGTGTGTCAGACCCACCATACTTGCTCCGGACACTGCGAGAGGGCTGTACAAGCAATGATCACACGCACGGCACAGCGGACACACCAGGAACCGCGGTGTTGGCCGTCGAATGGGGCTAGCTGCGCAGCATTTGTGCACCGCCGCCGTCAGTGTCAGCCAGTTTGCCGTGGCATACGGAGCTCCATCGCAGTCTTTAACACTGGTAGCATGCCGCGACAGCGTGGACGTGAACCGTATGTGCAGTTGACGGACTTTGAGCAAGGGTGTATAGTAGGCATGCGGGAGGCCGGGTGGACGTACCACCGAATTGCTCAACACGTGGGGCGTGAGGTCTCCACAGTACATCGATGCTGTCGCCAGTGGTCGGCGGAAGGTGCACGTGCCCGTCGACCTGGGACCGGACCGCAGCGACGCACGGATGCACGCCAAGACCGTAGGATCCTACGCAGTGCCGTAGGGGACCGCACCGCCACTTCCCAGCAAATTAGGGACACTGTTGCTCCTGGGGTATCGGCGAGGACCATTCGCAACCGTCTCCATGAAGCTGGGCTACGGTCCCGCACACCGTTAGGCCGTCCTCCGCTCACGCCCCAACATCGTGCAGCCCGCCTCCAGTGGTGTCGCGACAGGCGTGAATGGAGGGACGAATGGAGACGTGTCGTCCTCAGCGATGAGAGTCGCTTCTGCCTTGGTGCCAATGATGGTCGTATGCGTGTTTGGCGCCGTGCAGGTGAGCGCCACAATCAGGACTGCATACGACCGAGGCACACAGGGCCAACACCCGGCATCATGGTGTGGGGAGCGATCTCCTACACTGGCCGCACACCACTGGTGATCGTCGAGGGGCACTGAATAGTGCACGGTACATCCAAACCGTCATCGAACCCATCGTTCTACCATTCCTAGACCGGCAAGGGAACTTGCTGTTCCAACAGGACAATGCACGTCCGCATGCATCCCGTGCCACCCAACGTGCTCTAGAAGGTGTAAGTAAGTCAACTACCCTGGCCAGCAAGATCTCCGGATCTGTCCCCCATTGAGCATGTTTGGGACTGGATGAAGCGTCGTCTCACGCGGTCTGCACGTCCAGCACGAACGCTGGTCCAACTGAGGCGCCAGGTGGAAATGGCATGGCAAGCCGTTCCACAGGACTACATCCAGCATCTCTACGATCGTCTCCATGGGAGAATAGCAGCCTGCATTGCTGCGAAAGGTGGATATACACTGTACTAGTGCCGACATTGTGCATGCTCTGTTGCCTGTGTCTATGTGCCTGTGGTTCTGTCAGTGTGATCATGTGATGTATCTGACCCCAGGAATGTGTCAATAAAGTTTCCCCTTCCTGGGACAATGAATTCACGGTGTTCTTATTTCAATTTCCAGGAGTGTAGCAAGCCGCAGATCGTTCATTCTCTCCCTCTTTGTGCTCATTGCTGTAAGTGCCCTACAGTGACGTTTCACACTCTTGTGGCGAAACGAAGGTTCAGATTTTATACATGTCATCTGGTCGTGCAAGATTGTGTTTGCGATTCTTGTTCAGACTTGTTTTTTCGGCGCTACAAACCGAAACATACTTCATGGACATTTAATTGAAACAATCTGAACAGCATTACCAGCAATTACCGTGTCTCAAGTAGTGCTGAAGGGAACTGATACTATGAATCCTCCAGGGGTATCCATAAATCCGTAAGAATTCAAGGGCGCGGAGATCTCTTTGAACAGCACATTGCAAGGCATCCCAGATAAGCTCAGTAATGTTCAAGTCTGAAGAGTTTGCTGGCCAGCGGAAGTGTTTAAACTCAGAAGAGTGTTCCTAGAGCTACTCTGTAGCAATTCTGGACGTGTGGGGTGTCACATTGGCTCGCTGGAATTGTCCAAGTCCGTCGGAATGCACAGTGGACATGAATGGATGCAGCTGATGAGACAGAACGCTTACGTACGTGTCACATGTCAGAGTCGTATCAGGGGCCCCACATCGCGCCAACTGCACACTCCCCACACCATTACAGAGCCATCACCAGCTTGAACAGTCCCCTACTGACATGCAGGGTCCATGGATTCATGTGCTTGTCTCCATATCCACACATGTCATCCGCTCGATACAATTTGAAACCAGGCTACATATTTCCAGTCATCAACAGTCCAATGTCGGTGTTGACAAGACCAACCGAGGCGTACAGCTTTGTGTCGTGCAGTCATCAACGGTACATGGATGGGTCTTCGGCTCCGAAACCCATATAGATGTTTCGTTGAATTGTTTGCGCGCTGACAGTTGCTGATGGCCCAGCATTGAAAGCTGCAGAAATTTGCGGAAGGGTTGCACTTCTGTCACGCTCAAGGCTTCTCTTGACTCATCGTTGGTCTCGTTCTTGCAAAATCCTTTTTCCGGCCGCAGTGATGTCGGTGATTCGAAATTTTACCGGACTCCTGATATTCGCAGTACACTCATTAAATGATCGAGCGGGAAAGTCCTCACTTCATCGCTACCTCAGAGATGCTGTGTCCCATCGTTCGTGCGCTGACTAAAACATCACGTTCAAATTTACTTAAATCTTGATAAGCTGCCATTGTAGCACCAGTAACCGATCTAACAACTGCACCAGACGCTTGTTGTCTTATATAGGCGTTGCCGACCGCAGTGACGTCTTCTGCATGTTTACAAACCTCTGTATTTGAATGCGCGTGCCTATACCAGTTTCTTTAACGCTTCAGTGTGACTTACTGAGTTTCTTGTTCTGTTCTAAGCGTCACTTCGCACGGGGCTTGCGTACGGCTGGTCGTATATGTGTCGAGGATAAAAATATTGTTACTCATCTCACTGCAGCCACTATTTCTCCACCACTGGAACTGTTTTCCTTCCTTTTTCACTCGAGTTTTTCTTCAGTCGTCTATGCAACGGAGTTCTACGGCTTTTATTTTTTTCGTAAAAGTTTGAGAGTGTAAATACCAGATGACTCGAATTAGCCATGAATGCTTGCGTACGTAATGTGACATTCAGTTGTTTTCTCACATCAGCCTTTGCTGTGCTCAGGTAATGTGGATGCGACAGGAAATGCGACATGTTTTTTACACTCTCCATTTAGTTAATCAGTTTCTTACTCTTTGATTTCCACAGTACTACTCCTCACATAGCAAATTCTTACTTTGATTCCTGCAGTACAACATCTGACATATATAACACTAAATGTTTCTTCATCTACTTGTTCATTTCAGTCATATTATTATGGAACAAATTACACGGTAACTCGTTTCGTATGCAAATCTGCGTACAAGATGAAATTAATGCTTATCATTGGCGCAGCTTTCCTCTCGGTAAGTTACACGAGTGTCCCAGCAGTCCTTCTCCATTCCCACAGTGTGCCACAATTTCTGGCGCATGCTTTCCTCACACTTGCCTATTTTTGTTTCATCTCCTAATCCTTCCCTAGTATAGCTCGGTCTTTCCTTTAACAGTTATTTTCTCCAGATTTGATTCCTTCTGTATTCCTCCCATGCTTTCACGTTCAGCAGGAATGTGGTGAAGAAATTACTTAAAATAAAGTCAATAAATTGACGTTTCTAAAGTACTATGTATTCATTACTGTATCAGTTATAATTCCTATTGTAATGTTCACGGACCAAGGATTGCTGTTTAGATGTAAGAGTGGTGAAACAAAAAGCAACTAATATATAAATATGAGCAGACTGAGATTGCCAGTAGTTAAGATGTACAATGCTCGAACAGAAAGTTTTTGCTGTAAGCGATTATTTGCTAGCTAATTTTTTTTTCACATTCCATTATCAACAACATAATTATGTCAGGTTTACTCTCGCCGATGAATTCACTGATGCCTGGCTGAATCTCGGGGAAACGGGATTCTAATGAGATATGCTGACTGTCACAGGCAATTGAATTCTATTTGCTTTCTCCCCGATTTCCTCTCAAGGCCCACTGCAGGTCTGTGGTCTGCGCTCAGCCGCGTTTAATCCCTATTGCTGACGGCTGAGCGAATCGAAGCGAGCCATTCACCAACTAACGATGCCTACGGCTCCAAATGTCAGCGGTGCTCGCGCTTGTGTAAGCATCTCAGCTAATAAAACCATTTTGTATACTCGACTCTCCATTAGGCGTTTAGGCCCGAGGACATGCTTCCCTCATGACCGAATCCGTTTGCTGAAGTCACGACACACTTTCATTGGCCTTCATTTGTAAATAGATCGCGTTAGTCATGTTTCCGTTTTTCTTTTCTTTTCTTTTTTTTTACCTGCAATAAACTATCAATTAATGATATTAAATTCAATGCAATTCTGTTTTGTACAGTAACATGCAACATGCGACCGCATTAGAACTAATAATAGTGGTATCAAATTCAACATGATGGTGGAACCATTAATTTCTGTCATCATTAATACTGGGTGCGATAGACGAGCAAAGATGGTAACCCAAAGCGGATCGTATTAGCCCAATGTCCCAGACTGAGTCCCAACAACGTGTGCACTATTAAGTTAGATGATAACGTTGTGTTCGGTCATGGTGCTTTCAATTGCAATCAGTATTACGCACTGACAAACTCTCTCGCTTCCATTCCGTAGGTATATGTATAATAGTCAAAAAAGTTTTTGGACGGGATTAACAAAAAATAGGGAAAAGTTAAGATGGTGCTTTCATTGCTTCAGGTATCCTATACAGGGTGAGTCACCTAACGTTACCGCTGGATATATTTCGTAAACCACATCAAATACTGACGAACCGATTCCACAGACCGAACGTGAGGAGAGGGGCTAGTGTAATTGTTTAATACAAACCATACAAAAATGCACGCAAGTATGTTTTTTAACACAAACTTACGTTTTTTTAAATGGAACCACGTTAGTTTTGTTAGCACATCTGAACATATAAACAAATACGTAATCACTGCCTTTTGTTGCATTGTAATATGTTAATTGCATCCAGAGATATTGTAACCTAAAGTTGACGCTTGAAACATTGTCCTCACTTCATTGCAGGGGCCCAAACAGCTGCAACATACATCGCGTTTCTACAGAATGATCTGCCAACGTTGCTCGAAAATGTCCCACTGGAAACGCGTCGACGTATGTGGTATCAGCATGATGGTGCACCTGCACATTCCGCAATTAACACTAGGCTGACCCTTGTCAGTATGTTCGACGGGCGTTTCATGGGACGTAGAGGACGCATAAATTGCCAGTCCGTTCTCCTGATCTTACACCTCTGGACTTCTTTCTGTGGGGTACGTAAAAGGAGAATGCGTACCGCGATGTGCCTACAACCCCAAAGGATATGAAACAACGTATTGTGGCAGCCTGCGGCGACATTACACCAGATGTACTGCGGCGTGTACGACATTCATTATGCCAGAGATTGCAATTGTGTGCAGCAAATGATGGCCACCACATTAAACATCTATTGGCCTGACATGTCGGGACGCACTCTATTCCACTCAGTAATTGAAAACGGAAACCACATGTGTACGTGTACCTCACCCCTCATGGTAATGTACATGTGCGTCAGTGAAAAGACCAATAAAAAGGAGTTAGCATGTGGCCGTAATGTGCTGTTCCAGTCTCTTCTGAACCTAAGGACCATCACCGTTCCCTTTGGATCCCTACGTAATTCCGTGCTCTCCGATACACACGATCGAACAGCGGAGGAGTGGTACTCAAGCGTCAACTTTAGGTTACAATATCTCCGGATGTAATTAACATTTTACAATGCAACAAACGGCACTGATTACGTATTTGTTTATATGTTCAGATGTGCTAACAAAACTAACGTGGTTCCATTTAAAAAAACATAGGTTTGTGTTAAAAAACATACTTCTGTGCATTTTTTTATGGTTTGTAGTAACCAGTTACACTAGCCCCTCTCCAAACGTTCGGTCTGTGGAATCGATTCGTCAGTATTTGATGTGGTTTACGAAATATATCCAGCGCTAATGTTAGGTGACTCACCCTGTATATTCTCCTCCCCTCACTTGAGCAAAACGCACACAACGTTCGCATAACCGCATGTATTTGTAAAAGTCGTTCGTTGGGATGGTGTTCAGTTCGCGGGTCACGATGGCTTGAATGTCGGTTACGTCGTCAGAGTTATGATCCTTCAAGTGAATTTCTTTTTACACACACTTTTCTTTCCCTCAAAATATTCTGGAAAATGAGTTGAATACATTATTTAGAGATACTGCTGCATTGCGATTTGTGACACAATAACGTTGACGAACAGTACGACCATCGAGCGAGATACCGCAGTGGTGAGCACACTGGACTCGCATTCGGGAGGACGACGGTTCAAACCCGCGTCCAGCCATCCTGATTTAGATTTTCCGTGATTACCCTAAATCTCTTCAGGAAAATGCCGGAATGGTTCCTTTGAAAGGCCAAGGTCGACTTGCTTCCCCATCTTTCACTAATTCCCAGGGACCGATGACCTCGCTGTTTGGTCCTCTCCCCCTAATCAACCAACCAACGAAACTCCTTATCCTGCCCTGTGCTATTTCCCACCTAATGTACACTGCAAAGGAAACTACGATTAAATTAGTAACATACTTCTCATTCGACAAAACTCGAGAGGAAAACACTTCGAGGCTAGGATACCACTAAGACCCGTAGGATGGGTTGAGATTTGGGGAAACAGGGAGCGTCATGTAAGTATAACTCTGGAGACTCTGGAGAAATTTCGACCAATCTTGGAACGCATGTCGCTTACATTTTTCTTAGACACTCCTAGATGTATGGAGGAAGCAAGTCATCAATGCCCGTCGCAGGCACGCGTTCTCGCTAACTTTGGACTGATATATTCTACTGATATGTGATGCCTACCATCGCGATCGAGTGTGCACAGTATCAGTGCAGGAGCCACCAACCTGCTTCTCCAGCCCTATCCAAATAATTTTAGTGATGGGTTCGTCTTCCAAGACGATGATGCGCGATCACATTTCCTTACGAGATTCCTGCAGGAGGCAGAAATAGAGCGAATGGACTGGTCTGCGATGTCTGCTTTGCAGGGTCCAAGAAACTTAGAATGGTTCACAGTATGTTTTCGGGTGTTACGCCGAGTTGTTCTTTCCATTTTCTGCACCACAGTTCGACGACTGACACAGAAGTCTTCTTCAGGCGATTGGGTCAACCGCCGCAACACTGCAGAAAATACGAGGTGCATTCAAGTTCTAAGGCCTCCGATTTTTTTTCTCCGGACTGGAAAGAGATAGAAACATGCGCATTGTTTTAAAATGAGGCCGCGTTCATTTTCAATACGTCCCAG
This sequence comes from Schistocerca serialis cubense, assembly GCF_023864345.2. Lineage (NCBI taxonomy): Eukaryota > Metazoa > Arthropoda > Insecta > Orthoptera > Acrididae > Schistocerca > Schistocerca serialis. The sequence continues at coordinate 601,729,742 of NC_064645.1, read as the reverse complement.
AGATGGCAGCACCGTACAGCAGATGGAATTTTACTGCCAGCGGCGAGAATGAGAACTGTTTTAAATACTTAAAATGGCGACGTTTTCCTTACGTGAACAGCGTGCAATCATTCGTTTTCTGAATTTGCGTGGTGTGAAACCAATTGAAATTGATCGACAGTTGAAGGAGACATGTGGTGATGGAGTTATGGATGTGTCGCAAGTGTTTTCGTGGGTGCGACAGTTTAATGAAGGTAGAACATCGTGTGACAACAAACCGAAACAACCTCGGGCTCGCACAAGCCGCTCTGACGACATGATCGAGAAAGTGGAGAGAATTGTTCTGGGGGATCACCGAATGACTGTTGAACAGATCGACTCCAGAGTTGGCATTTCTGTGGGTTCTGTGCACACAATCCTGCATGACGACCTGAAAATGCGAAAAGTGTCATCCAGGTGGGTGCCACGAATGCTGACGGACGACCACATGGCTGCCCGTGTGGCATGTTGCCAAGCAATGTTGACGCACAACGACAGCATGAATGGGACTTTCTTTTCGTCAGTTGTGACAATGGATGAGACGTGGATGCCATTTTTCAATCCAGAAACAAAGCGCCAGTCAGCTCAATGGAAGCACACAGATTCACCGCCACCAAAAAAATTTCGGGTAACCGCCAGTGCTGAAAAAATGATGGTGTCCATGTTCTGGGACAGCGAAGGCGTAATCCTTACCCATTGCGATCCAAAGGGCACTACGGTAACAGGTGCATCCTACGAAAATGTTTTGAGGAGCAAATTCCTTCCTGCATTGCAACAAAAACGTCTGGGAAGGGCTGCGCGTGTGCTGTTTCACCAAGACAATGCACTCGCACATCGAGCTTACGTTACGCAACAGTTTCTTCGTGATAACAACTTTGAAGTGATTCCTCATGCTCCCTACTCACCTGACCTGGCTCCTAGTGACTTTTGGCTTTTTCCAACAATGAAAGACACTCTCCATGTCCGCACATTCACCAGCCGTGCTGCTATTGCCTCAGCGATTTTCCAGTGGTCAAAACAGACTCCTAAAGAAGCCTTCGCCGCTGCCATGGAATCATGGAGTCAGCGTTGTGAAAAATGTGTACGTCTGCAGGGCGATTACGTCGAGAAATAACGCCAGTTTCATCGACTTCGGGTGAGTAGTTAATTAGAAAAAAAAATCGGAGGCCTTAGAACTTGAATGCACCTCGTAGAAACAACAACTCGGAAGAACACCCAGAAGCACGCTATCAAACAAGTGCGCCGAAAAAGCCTTAGACATTACATCACTTTATAATGTTCACAGTGGAGATACCTACAACTGAATGTTTCCTACCAGCAGAATCTGATTTTACTAATGTACAAAGACGTGTCGTTTCGAAGACACTGTCTTTAAATTCGTTTTTATTTGAAAATAAGAAATGCCTAATTCTTTCATTCCTTGCTCCTACTGTATTTAAGCCCACACTCGTTCGTAAATATGCAGGTGGTGAAAAACTACATTGATGGAAAAAAATACGAGCACCAAATAATAATCGATGTTGAGTAACGAAATTTCGGGAATACATTTATCTAGCTAACATATCTAAGTGACTAACATTGCAAGATCACAGGTTAATGTAAGCGCGAGATAAGCTATTGAAACTGGGATATGCTCGTGCATTAATAACTGGTGTAAGTGCCAGAAAGTTCAGTGCAAGCATGCCAACGTGCAAGAATTCTGTTGCGGTGGAGTTCCATGCCTATTGCACTTGATCGGTCAAAACAGGGACGTCTAATGCTGTTTCTGGATGACGCTAGTCGTTCGATGACGTCCCATATGTGTTCAATTGGAGACAGATCTGGTGATCTAAAAGGCCATGGCGACTTGTCGGCACTCTGTAGAGCATATCGGGTTAAACAGCGGTGTCTGGGTGAGTCTTATCCTGTTTTTAAACATCCGCTGGAATGCCGATCATTAATGCCAGTACAACAGGTCGAATCACCAAACTGTTGTTCAATTTTGCAGTCAGGGTGCGTTGGATAACCACGAGCGTGATCCTGCTGTCATGAGGAATCGCACGTCAGACAGTAACCCCACGTGAAGGTCCAGTTCGTCTAGCACGCAGGTAGGTTGTTTTCAGGTCCTCAACGGGCCTGCTTCTAACAAGGGAACCTCCCCATCGCATCCCCCTCAGATTTAGTTATAAATTGACACAGTGGATAGGCCTTGAAAAACTGAACAGAGATCAATCGAGAAAACAGGAAGAAGTTGTGTGGAACTATGAAAAAATAAGCAAAATATATAAACTGAGTAGTCCATGTGCAATATAAGCAACATAAAGGACAATGGTAGCTGATGAGCGCCGTGGTCTCGTGGTTAGAGTGAGCATCTGCGGAACGAAAGGTCCTCGGTTCGACTCCTCCCTCGAGCGAATATTTTACTTTCTTTATTTTCGCAGAGTTACGATCTGTCCGTTCATTCATTGACGTCTCCGTTCACTGTAATAAGTTTAGTGTCTGTGTTTTGCGACCGCACCGCAAAACCGAGCGATTAGTAGACGAAAGGACGTACCTCTCCAATAGGAACCGAAAACATTTGATCGCAAGGTCATAGGTCAACCGATTCCTCCACAGGAAAACACGTCTGATATATTCTTTACGACACTGTCCTGTGCGTCACATGACAGGAATATGTTGTCGACCCACCTAAGTTGCACACTTGGCGAATGGGTAAAAAGATTCTTCTACCTTGCCCGATTTAGGTTTTCTTGTGGATGTGATAATCACTCCCAAAAAAGTGATGAAAACACAAGAGTTTGTCACATAAACTGCATCAAATGAATGCAACAGTTTCAGAGTCGCACAGTTTTCCCTGTGCTCTGTCAAAACATATGTTTTTTTACGTTTTCAAACGTTGCCGTGCATAGACCGTCATATTCTGTATATGTCCAAGCAAATCTGAACATGTCCTGAAATTTTGGAGAGCGAAGTTGATTATGTGTGAGTGCCTGAACTTTGATAATTATCTGAAAATAAAAAATTAAAAATTTCATCCGATAGAAGATTTGAACCAAGGACCTGCCGTTCCACAGCTGCTCACGCTAACCACGGGACGACGGCGCTCGTAAACTAACACTCTCCTTGATGTTGCCTACCTTGCGCATGGACTACTCAGTTTGTATATTTTGCTTATTTTTTCACAGTGCGGCACATCTTCTTCCTGTTTTCTCAATTGATCTGTGTTCAGTTTTTCAAGGCCTATCCCTGTGCCAACTTATAACTAAATCTGAGGGGGGTGCGATGGGGAGGTTCCCTTGTAAGGTAGAACCAGTTTCCGTCAGAAAACATAACGGACCTCCACCATGCCTCTAATGAGCTCTCCCTTGACATCACTGGAGTCGCAAATAACGGTGATTTAAGGGTGAGTGGAATGCACGCTCCGGGGCGTCTGTCTTGGAGCTGTCCTCGAAATAGCCGATTTCTAACAGTTCGTTGTGACACTGTGGCGGCAACTGCCGCTCACATTTGCTGTAGGAGCGCCAGACCCATACGTCATACGTCGAAAACGGTGGTCCAGCCTCTCGGCAGTGGCGCGTGGCCGCCCGGAGCCCGGTCTTCTTGCGACCGTACGATCTCGAGATGACAGCTGCCAGCAATCATGTACAGTGGCTACATTCCTCCCTTGGCTTACTGCAGTATCGCTGAAGGAACATCCGGTTTCTCGTCGCCTCAATCCACGGCCTCGTTAAACTCAGTGAAGTGCTGATAACGGCGTCTTTGTTGTCTTAAAGGCATTCTTGACTAACACCAGCTACCCACGTCCTGTCTCAAAGATAACTAATGCTCACGACAGTTATTGCGTGTATTTAAAGAAAACCTGATTTGCATCCTCACAGAGACGGACGCTACGAGCGCCACTCTTATGCGACTGGCGCGAAATGTGAACAGACATCGTCTCTCAGATGTAGAAACATGCCTACCAATTGTCGTTTATGTCGCACAACTCCTTCTTGCGATTTTTATCCTCAATGTACAGGGTGATTCAAAAAGAATACCACAACTTTAGGAATTTAAAACTCTGCAACGACAAAAGGCAGAGCTAAGCACTATCTGTCGGCGAATTAAGGGAGCTATAAAGTTTCATTTAGTTGTACATTTGTTCGCTTGAGGCGCTGTTGACTAGGCGTCAGCGTCAGTTGATGCTAAGATGGCGACCGCTCAACAGAAAGCTTTTTGTGTTGAAGTGAATCGACGACAGTTGTTCAGCGTGCATTTCGAACGAAGTATGGTGTTAAACCTCCTGACAGGTGGTGTATTAAACGTTGGTATAAACAGTTTACAGAGAATGGGTGTTTGTGCAAAGGGAAAAGTTCTGGACGGCCGAGAACGAGTGATGAAAATGTAGCACGCATCCAGCAAGCATTTGTTCGCAGCCCAGGAAAATCGACTCGCAGAGCTAGCAGAGAGCTGCAAATTCCACAGTCAACTGTATGGAGAGTCCTACGAAAAAGGTTAGTTATGAAACCTGAACGTCAACTACCCGAGGCGATGGATCGGCCGCCAGGCAGCCCGTGACAGAGCACTTCATCACTGGCCTCCAAGAAGCCCTGATCTTACCCCCTGCGATTTTTTCTTATGGGGGTATATTAAGGATATGGAGTTTCGGCCACCTCTCCCAGCCACCATTGATGATTTGAAACGAGAAATAACAGCAGCTATCCAAACTGTTACGCCTGATATGCTACAGAGAGTGTGGAACGAGTTGGAGTATCGGGTTGATATTGCTCCTGTGTCTGGAGGGGGCCATATTGAACATCTCTGAACTTGTTTTTGAGTGAAAAAAACCTTTTTAAATACTCTTTGTAATGATGTATAACAGAAGGTTATATTATGTTTCTTTCCTTAAATACACATTTTTAAAGTTGTGGTATTCTTTTTGAATCACCCTGAATGCTCCTCGTACGCCTCTGGAAGCGAGAGTTTAGTGTGTGTGATTGCTTCAAACAGAACTCTCGCTACTTCTCTGCCTATGTCAATATTTTTAATTGTTTTCTTTTCTTTTGCTTTTTTTAAGAAAGAACTGGAATTAGGTCCGGCTAAAGGGAGAAGTTTTTGTTGGTGCTTTTTTCAAGTGCGAGCATTTACTACCAGGAGAAAAACGTGCTAACAAAATGGTTCGCTATATCCCGCGTCGAACGACGCCTTTGGTACAGGATGAATCATCTTCCGCTAACAACAGGTGAAAAAGATAATGTCTTCCTTGTACGAAATACACTTCCATGAAACTGTCATGGCCGGCCTCTGTGTCCGAGAGGTTCTACGCGCTTCAGTCCCGAACCACGCTGCTGCTACGGTCGCAGGTTCGAATCCTGCCTCGAGCATGGATGTGTGTGGTGTCCTTAAGTAGGTTTAACTGTTTCTAGTCTAGGGGACGGATGTCCTCAGATGTTAAGTCCTATAGTACTTAGAGCCATTTGAACCATTTGAAACTGTCATGGATGCTTGAAGTCGAGGGATAATAATAAGAACATTTGGAAAATCGAACAAATAGTATACTTTCCACGCATTATAAGTATCCGACGTGTTACGTATAGATTAAACACAGGGGTCGAGGAAAGGTCGGCATAAAGCAAAGAAATTTGCTTGCATAACAACACAGTCGAATCAATAGGCTAGGTACTAATTAGGAATGACCCGTTAGATAATTCACAGGAGTCGTTAGCGCAAGAGCTTGGTGATGTACGCTAATTAGAAATTTTCTTATGGCAGTGAGCTTCGACCGAAGTTGCAACGCCTTTATTTCGTGTCGTTGTGAAAGCTTTATAGCGCGATACGATAAAAAATGCCTAATAAAGAACGTAATGAATCGAAGTGATAGAATGATAGGTCACACATTACGTGAGTCACTGCCGACAACTGCAGTAGACGGGATGACATAGATGTGAGTACATAAGACAGAATATTCCTGCCGGATGCACCAGTTACATTGAAACGAAAAAGATTGAAGGCTAAAATCATAATTGCAATGTCACTGTAAACGTTTTGGCAGATTTAAAAATCTGTTAGCATCCTCAACAGAACCATTTTGTCTTTCAAACCGGCATCGGGTGGTCCCTAAAATACAATAAGTATACTACCACTTGTAAACTGTAACGTCAGAACATAAAAATTGTCAAATAGTCGTGACACAAAACAAATTTCATGTGATATCAGTAAAACTTTCGTCCATACACATGATCTGAACAAGTTCCATTTTGGCTGGTTCAAAAATGGCTCTGAGCACTGTGGGTCTTAATATCTGAGGTCATCAGTCCCCTAGAACTTAGAACTACACTACTGGCCATTAAAATTGCCACACCAAGAAGAAAAGCAGATGATAAACGGGTATTCATTGTACAAATATACTATACTAGAACCGACATGTGATTACATTTTCTCGCAATTTGGGTGCATAGATCCTGAGAAATCAGTACCCAGAACAACCACCTCTGGCCCTAATAACGGCCCTGATACACCTGGGCATTGAGTCAAACAGACCTTGAATGGCGTGTACAGGTACAGCTGCCGATGCAGCTTCAACACGATACCACGGTTCGTCATGAGTAGTGACTGGCGTATTGTGACGAGGCAGTTGCTCTTCCACCATTGGCCAGACGTTTTTAATTTCTGAGAGCTCTGCAGAATGTGCTGGCCAGGGCAGCAGTCGAACATTTTCTGTATCCAGAAAGGCCTGTACAGGACCTGCAACATGCTGTCGTGCATTATCCTGCTGAAATATAGGGTTTCGCAGGGATCGAATGAAGGGTAGAGCCACGGGTCGTAACACATCTGAAATGTAACGTCCACTGTTCAAAGTGCCGTCAATGCAAACAAGAGGTGACCGAGACGTGTAACCAATGGCACCCCATACAATCACGCGGGGTGATACGCCAGTATGGCGATGACGAATACAAGCTTCCAATGTGCGTTCGCCGCTATGACACCAAACACGGATGTGACCATCATGATGCTGTAAACAGAACCGGGATTCATCCTAAAACGTGACGTTTTGCCATTCGTGCTTCCAGGTTCGTCGTTGAGTACACCAACTCAGGCGCTCCTATCTGTGATGCAGCGTCCAGGATAACCGCAGCCATGGTCTCCGAGCTGATAGTCCGTGCTGCTGCAAACGTCGTCGAACTGTTCGTGCAGACGGTTGTTGTCTTGAAAATGTCCCCATCTGTTGACTTAGGGATCGAGACGTGGCTGCACGATCCGTTACAGCCATGCGGATAAGAAACTTGTCATCTCGACTGCTAGTGATACGAGGCCTTGGGATCCAGCACGCCGTTCCGTATTACCCTCCTGAACCCACCGATTCCGTATTTTGCTAGCGGTCATTGGATCTCGACCAACGCGAGCAGCAATATCGCGATACAATAAACCGCAATCGCGATAGGCTACAATCCGACCTTTATCAAATTCGGAAACGTGATGGTACGCATTTCTCCTCCTTACATGAGGCATCACAACAACGTCTCACCAGGCAACGCCGGTCACCTGCTGTTTGTGTATGAGAAATCGGTTGGAAACTTTCCTTATGTCAGCACGTTGCAGGTGTCGCCACAGGTACCAACCTTGTGTGAAGCTAATCATTTATATATCACAGCATCTTCTTCGTGTCGGTTAAATTTCGCGTCTGTAGCACGTCATGTTCGTCGTGTAGCAATTTTAATGGCCAGTAGTGTACTTAAACCTAGCTAACCTAAGGACATCACACACAACCATGCCCGGGGCAGAATTTGAACCTACATCCGTAGCGGTCGTGCGGTTACAGACTGAAGCGCCTAGAACCACTCGCCCACACAGGCCGGCTCCATTTTGGCATGGTCACTTAAGCGCCTACGCATAAACAATGTCGGGAATATGTACACAGCAGAAGATTAAACATAAATCGTTGCTGAACGCCATCTCTTTAGACGATTTGATGTGAACTGTCACCATTTCCTCTCATGCACCAAAGTCTTCATCTTAAAGTGACACACACAACGTCCTTAATTATTCCTTACATAAATGGTTATCTTTGAGTTTCTGGACCATTTCTATCTCTGAGACTCTCTGTGATAACATGGAAGCTTTTACCTCACTCCCAAAATTAACTCTTGTATGATACTAGCAAGCTCCTAGCCTGGCTTCGTCCTTCATGCGTTATTCTGCTGTCAAGGTAGAAGAATACTTTCATTTGGTCTTGTCCATACTACTCAGTCCATTTCTCGGAGAGATGTCAACCCTTCCCCACCTAATAGCCACAGTGAATCGACCAGCCAGGTGCCGAAATGAGTACAATCACCATAAACCTACCGTTTGTTGTATTCGTCTATCGATCTTAGTTTTCGAGATATTTAATTTTAAAATCAGTGACTCATTCGTTGAACGCCCTGCAGGAGAATTACTTAACTGGATCTCGAGGATCTTCAGTGTCTCATTTGACTGAAAATTTCTTTATTTTGTAAACGATAAGCCCAGCAGAATACGGCGCTGCGGTCGACAACGCCAACGTAAGACAACAAGTGTCTGGCGTATTTATTAGACCGGTTACTGCTGCTGCAATGGCAGCTTATCAAGACTTGTGAGTTTGAACGTGGTCTCATACGCGGCGCACGAGCGGTGGGACACAGCATTTCAGAGGTAGCAACGAAGTGGGGATTTTCTCGTACGACCATTTCACGAGTGTACCGTGAATATCAAGAATCGGGTAAAGTATCGAATATCCGACATCGCTGCGGCCGGGAAAATCCTGCAAGAACAGGACCAACGACGACTGTAGAGAATCGTTCAGTGTGAAGAAAATACACTCTTTCGCAAATTGCTGCAGATTTCAATGTTGCGCCATCAAGTGTCAGCATGCGAAAGATTCATCGAAACATCATCAATATGGAGTTTCAGAGCCGAAGGCCCACCCCTGTACCCTTTATGGCTGCACGACACAAAGCTTTACACCTCGTCTGGATCCATCAACACCGAAATTGGACTGTTGATGACTGGAAACATGTTGCCCGGCCGGACGAGTCTCGTTTCAAATGGTATCGAGTGGATGGACGTGTACAGTTATGGAGATAACCTCGTGAATCCACGGACCCTGCATGTCAGCAGGGGACTGTTCAAGCTGTTGGAGGCTCTGTGGTGTGGGGCGTGTAAAGTTATAGTGATATGGGACCCCTGACATGTCTAGATACGACTCTGACAGATGACACGTACGTAAGTATCCTCTCTAATCACCTGCATCCACTCATGTCCATTGTGCATTCTGACGGACTTGGGCAATTCCAGCAGAACAATGCGACGCCATACACGTCCAGCATTATTACACTCTTCTGAGTTTAGGCACCCACTCACCACCAAACTGCCCAGACATGAACATTATTGAGCAAATCTGGGATGCCTTGCAACCTGCGGTTCAGAATACACTCCTGGAAATGGAAAAAAGAACACATTGACACCGGTGTGTCAGACCCACCATACTTGCTCCGGACACTGCGAGAGGGCTGTACAAGCAATGATCACACGCACGGCACAGCGGACACACCAGGAACCGCTGTGTTGGCCGTCGAATGGCGCTAGCTGCGCAGCATTTGTGCACCGCCGCCGTCAGTGTCAGCCAGTTTGTCGTGGCATACGGAGCTCCATCGCAGTCTTTAACACTGGTAGCATGCCGCGACAGCGTGGACGTGAACCGTATGTGCAGTTGACGGACTTTGAGCGAGGGCGTATAGTGGGCATGCGGGAGGCCGGGTGGACGTACCGCCGAATTGCTCAACACGTGGGGCGTGAGGTCTCCACAGTACATCGATGTTGTCGCCAGTGGTCGGCGGAAGGTGCACGTGCCCGTCGACCTGAGACCGGACCGCAGCGACGCACGGGTGCACGCCAAGACCGTAGGATCCTACGCAGTGCCGTAGGGGACCGCACCGCCACTTCCCAGCAAATTAGGGACACTGTTGCTCCTGGTGTATCGGCGAGGACCGTTCGCAACCGTCTCGATGAAGCTGGGCTACGGTCCCGCACACCGTTAGGCCGTCTTCCGCTCACGCCCCAACATCGTGCAGCCCGCCTCCAGTGGTGTCGCGACAGGCGTGAATGGAGGGACGAATGGAGACGTGTCGTCTTCAGCGATGAGAGTCGCTTCTGCCTTGGTGCCAAGGATGGTCGTATGCGTGTTTGGCGCCGTGCAGGTGAGCGCCACAATCAGGACTGCATACGACCGAGGCACACAGGGCCAACACCCGGCATCATGGTGTGGGGAGCGATCTCCTACACTGGCCGTACACCACTGGTGTTCGTCGAGGGGACACTGAATAGTGCACGGTACATCCAAACCGTCATCGAACCCATCGTTCTACGATTCCTAGACCGGCAAGGGAACTTGCTGTTCCAACAGGACAATGCACGTCCGCATGTATCCCGTGCCACCCAACGTGCTCTAGAAGGTGTAAGTCAACTACCCTGGCCAGCAAGATCTCCGGATCTGTCCCCCATTGAGCATGTTTGGGACTGGATGAAGCGTCGTCTCACGCGGTCGGCACGTCCAGCACGAACGCTGGTCCAACTGAGGCGCCAGGTGGAAATGGCATGGCAAGCTGTTCCACAGGACTACATCCAGCATCTCTACGATCGTCTCCATGGGAGAATAGCAGCCTGCATTGCTGCGAAAGGTGGATATACACTGTACTAGTGCCGACATTGTGCATGCTCTGTAGCCTGTGTCTATGTGCCTGTGGTTCTGTCAGTGTGATCATGTGATGTATCTGACCCCAGGAATGTGTCAATAAAGTTTCCCCTTCCTGGGACAATGAATTCACGGTGTTCTTATTTCAATTTCCAGGAGTGTAGATCTCCACCTTCTCGTACTCTTACGGATTTATGGAGAGGCCAGCAGGATTCATGGTGTTAATTCCCTCCAGCACTACATCAGACACTTGTCGAGTCCATGCCACGTCGTGTTGCGGCACTTCTGCGAGCTCGCGGGGTCCTACACGATATTAGGCAGCTCCACCAGTTTCTTTGGCACTTCAGTGTATATGTATAAATATATTGCCATGTACATTACAAACTCTTATCTGAACCGCAAATAACTCCATCCCTATCGTCATATTGCATGGCCCTTGCGGCCTGCTGTTGCTCCTGTCCTCATACGTCAGCTTGGCTTCTGGCAACTCTTGTACCAGTTCCCACTTTCGCCGCGTGTACCTAGAGGACGTGCGTTCGACGACGACCGCGTACGTAGTAACCGCCGACTACGCTATAATACGCAGTTGGCGTCGCGAGATCACGCATCTGGGTGCGTGTGCTGACACGCACTCGTGGCCCACTTTCCCGCCGCAGGTCGTGCCCTGCGGGCGCAGTCACGCGGCGACCGTCAACGTCTGCGTCTCTAGCGCACCTTTGTGCGGGGGCCTTCGCGGCGACAGTTTGCGTCACCCTGCCATACGTGCATGTTTCTTTAACGCACCGGGCGTCACCCAACAATTATTTATTCATCGGAGACTTGCGGCTGCGTAAGGGAATGTCCGATGCGTGTCACGCGTGACAGGAGCCGCTTTCATTATGGGTCACGGGAGACAGTGCCGTGCGAACATACGGCTCTCTGCATCGCAGTCAGTAACACACGTTGCTTTGCACAATGAATGTGCAAACACGATTAGGACATCGAGTGTGAAAGTAGACTAGTACTCGATTTTTTAATTCTGTGAAAGTTGCAAAATGTCCAGCTTAAAAATTGAAGATTTTTTGTCCTGACAAACGAGCCACCGAGCAATTTGATGAATTAGTCATTAGCAGAAGGGTGCAGTAGGTGATGCTTATGAGTAGAAGAGTAATGATATATTAAAAAATTTCTCTTACGGATACCTGAGGCTATAAAGGGACATCCTCCTCTAGCATTATTTTTCCTCAACAGAAGTTGTCGATACCAGTATTTACTTCGAATTTCGGAGAGGTGGATATTATCTCAGTTGCTTTTCTGAAGACTTTCATATAATTTTATACACAGAGTGTTATATTTCAAGTCAAAATTTATGAAAATGAATTACTTTATAAACTTTTAGTTTCGATGTTATAATAGATAAGTTCCAGTTCTGAATATACAGTTAAAATTATTTTTTTAGGACCATTTGAAATTACGAAGTACTGCTAAACTTAAAATTTCTATTATTAATTACGCAATACTGTACTAGTTACTATGTTTGTTTCTGGAGTCATTTATGAAATAATAATCGAAAGTAATAATGTAACAGAAACTAGCAGAAATTCATTTGTTAAGATAAATAGTAAACCCTCTGGAATATGGTTATTTCCGCAGAGTATGAGAGTCGTAAGCATGCCTCTGATGTGGTCGGACGTATTTTTGTATTTTGTGCGAACTATGTAATTTCGGCTTTGTTAAGGTGAAAAATCAGTAAAGATTGTATGACATAGTAAAATGCGAGAAAACAGATTTGCGTAAAAACAAAAATTCTGCAACAACAATCTTCAAATTTATTTAGATCAATCCTACCGTAATGACCTAAAATGTGACATTTTCAGCTTCAGCAATCAGACCCGAAGATAAGAGGAACTGGAGCCAACTCTACACGACAAGCTAAGTAAACAAGAAAGGTTCTTGTAATATTCGTTCCTCTCAAATCTTCATAAAGGGCTAATGTGGACAATGGATGGAACTAGGAAAGAGGGGGAAAGTTACAGGCTCCATGGCTTGAAACTGTAGTACTAGAAACCAGCATCATAAAAATGCTGAGATAATATTCATTAAAACAAAAGGCAACAAGATATTAGTAACAAAATATAAGGGTGGAGAGCACATCGTTCCACCCACAGTAACAGAACACAAATTTCGGACGTGGACAGGAAAATTTATAGTTGACAGTTAGTTACACGACTTAAAAAAGTTGAGTCGATTGGAGAAATGAGTACTTGTTTGCTATCAGGTAATAGAGAAGCATACACACACACACACACACACACACACACACACACACACACACACACACACACACACACACACACAAGATCACGAAACCTGCACTCTTACTCTAACAGAGCCTAAACTGAACTACTGCCACATGGCCCAACATGCAAGAAAAGTGCCATAAATACACTTCATGAAATAGTAATCTATATGAAATCAATAAGCAAAGTACTCTTGCTAGGTTTAACATAATGTATGGAACAAGTTTAGAAACAGTTACTGATATTACAATGTGAACAGACTGACCTACTGCCACGTGGTTCAACGCACAAAGAAAACTACATCAATTTACGCAATTAGATCAGAACATGTATGAAATCGATAATCAAAACACTTTCAAAATACCTTGAACAGTTAAATAGCACTCAGAAATATGTATGGAGAAAACACACTAGCTCCTCGCTCCGGGCCAAAGTATACGTTAACAGAGCAACTACACTTGCATCCGCGCCTCGACGCGGCTAAACAAGACGTGTCCTTTGTCCACTGGCGAGGCCTCTCGCGATTTTACCGTTACCCTGTTATTGACAGTTTTGTCAGCAAAGACTTCTACACCTTCGCAGACTTCTCTGGCCAAAGAGCCGTGTGTGCAACACAGAAACAAAGATAGGCTGCGCTGTTCCGCTTGAGAGTTGGCGGAATTACTACAGATACCCAGTGTATTTCAGTTTGTGAGTCGTTAAGAGAAGAAATTATCCACTACTGCCAGACTGATATTACGAAAAGAATGTGGAACATGCCTTCAGTTCTACTAAATTCAATCCTCGAACTATATGGATCTCCTTCTTCTTTTACAGTCTTGTGGAGCTTAATGTGGCTCTAGTTATGAGACTTGTTGCCACATTAGTGGCTGACATATCTCAATGTCAGTCAGAAAAAAATAAAGAAATAGATACCTGCTACTTTTTTCAGTATTTCCTAACATTACGTGAAAACTGTAGTGTTTTTAGAAATGTATGATGTTTTCCATCGTAATGAAATAAAAATTATAATAATGAAAAGGAACATAAATCTAGCAAAGGAAAAAAATTACCATGAACCAACTAAGAAAATATTTTTATCACTTTTTGCTAATTACTATGTGACGTGTCGGTTGAAGTGTTTAGCATACCCCTGAACTGCTGCGGATCTGGTGCCTAGTGATCTACAGAGAAGGGAAGTTCCCCATAAGATCATACGAATTTAGGAGAAATAATGTCACCCAGAGGTTAAAGTCTTGTTAAAAGAAAATTATTAGGGGCGGCCAAACTAAGCATGAAAGTGAGGGTATCACGTCTCACACAGACATATTAGAAATGGGGTTCATCGACCTACAAAAGGAAACAAGCAGTCACTATAATAGTTTGGTTCAGCATCTTAAAACAACAAACAAAATGAACTGTCCACTGAATGAACCATTTGAGCGTTCAATAAGTTGACAAGAGAGTGAAACTATGAACTACAGCCTTACATAGGTGAGTGTACACATGAAACCATAATCTGAAACTTTATTTCGGATATGACCAAATGATTGCAGTGAAAATGGTCAGTGATTTGTAGGAAGATCCCTGGAAAGGCAAGAGCCCACACCAATATTTTCGCCAAAGCACATAATGAACGCAACTAGCTGGGTGTGAATGTTAAATCTGTACAACAAATTACTCGCTTCGCACCCTCCTCTCCTCTGTGGCTGCACCGACGGCTCATGCTTACCACCAAATGATGTGAATGTGGAAAACAGCTTACAGTAGCAGCAGAAAATTCTGAGTCAAGCTTCGGCTCTGTACTTTGCTCTCTGTGGATGACATATGGCTGCCTAAGGTGTACTCTCGATGGCGTCTCTGAAGCAAGTGTACACTTCGAAGTCTCTGGCTGCTCCACGAAAATTATCTGGTTCTGCCAGCATAGCAATGTTGCCAGCCAACTGCTGCAGACAGTGCGAGTTCCGACCAATGACAATTTTATAAACAAGTTCAACGATTTCCTAGTTTCGCACTTTTTGTCTCGGTTAACCAGTAATGGTAAGGAGTGAGAAAGAAGACAGAAAATCTCTTCCGCTGCATGACGGATTTCCAGCCACGGCCAACCAAAATCCTTGCACATAGCCAAGTGTGGTAAAATTCGCCCTGCACCGAAACAATTAGGGGAACTGAGGCAATCACAGAATACCTTACTCGGATTTAAATGAACATTCCTGCGTGGCATGGGAGCGTCCAATGGTTGATCCGTCGGTCTGTTCTATGTTTGTCACCTGGCCTCCAGACCTTATCTAGCCGAAACGATTCCTTTTAGTATCTCACAAAACGCAGTTTTTACTGCGCTCCTGCTGTACAGACGCGGGAGAAAGTCACTTTCTCGTTCTATAACAGTGTGGAGATGGCTTTCAGCACCAAAGAATTTTACGACACTTCGGTCCTTCTAAGTCAACTTCCCTGTTGTGAGCCAGCTAAAGAAAGACTCCCAAAGCTACAGAAATAAAAGGTCTCTAGCACTGTATTCAAAGGAAAGGAGAAGAACAAGTAACTAGCAGTAAAATCATTTACACTAGTTTATAACGTCTGCAGTTTTCATGCAGGGCTGAAGTACTGACTCTGTTGGCAACTGGGATCTGCATATTACGTTATAAAAATATGTTATGTGGCAGTTTTGGCATCAACTGCCATGTAAAAAGAAGCTCAATATAATTTGTTATAAGCTAGGATCGCTTGATGTGAAATAATTTATTTCATGATCATTTCTACACAAACTTGCAAATTTTATATATTTTACAATAGTATTATAACTGGAGCATGTTCTCAGTCTCTTGACGAGACTGACGTGTAATTCCTGGACATCTGAGACTCTCACTATGACAACTAGTTACTATCGAAACTGGTAATAAAATAAACTACTTCATATCAAGCTATCTTGGCTTCTAATATATTATAAATATATATATTTATATATTATAAATAGCACAATCTTACCATATTTATTGGCACTAAATTTATATCTCATCTCAATTTGGTGTATCCATCAACCATAGCTTTGTGCCAATGTGATTTTGTCATAAACTACAAGACTAATAAATGTAATTAGAATGGAAAGTAATTTCATTTTTCAGAATGAACCTAAATTTCATTGACCTATGAACATGGAAATTGTGTGTCAGTTGGCTTATATTTTCTGCCTCTTTTGTTCTTAAAGCACGTAACACAGCAATGAATTGCCTGTTTTACGCCCCGTTGAAGTAGTCAACAATATTATCACATCATACTAGTATTTCGTCTACCAGTCTTTCCGTCACTTCAGTGCCTGATTAAGATGCTGTTTTTGTTTCTCAATGATATCACCCAAATTTTCTGGGCGAAAACATCAAGGTGTTTCTTAATTTAAAGGTTATCAGTCAATGATCACATAATTTATTTTTATTGGCTAACACGGTTTCATTTCTCTTGCCATTTTCAATAACCCTACAGCTTCTCAGCCAATGATTGCACCAAAACATTGTGGGAGTGACAGAATCACCTCAAAGTTCCTATTAAAAGACAGAAATTTGAGGAGATACTCATTTTTTGCTAGATTAGGTTAGGTGCCGACATATTTATTATTTTTATCAGCAAAGTATATCCCATCTGCCACTACCAACAAAGCATAGCGTTGAAGGAAAGAATACATGGCGCTGTGTTACGTTTCGATATCGTTTTAAAGGTCCCAAAACATGTTATGGTATACACGTCGGATGTACCTGTTCAGAGGAACCGGAGCATTTGTGCCAGAAAAACTGTGCAGGCAAACACGAATGTACAGTTGACCACAGAAACATGGGAATTCGGCTCAATTTACCTGTGTTTGTGTCCACACAGCAGCGTGTGTGCTTTAAGTCCTCTTAACAGGTTCCAAGTCTACAACTTTCAGTTCTCCCAGCGTCCTTGTATCAGCACGTAAGGAACTGAAAAGTGAGTTCTGCTGCTGTTTGCATTTTACTGCTTTGTAGTCCAATAAGTAGCGTCTTTTATTCTATAATTTCGTATGTTTCCACAGCCAGTGTGTATTTCAATAAAATCAGTTTTTTTTTTGTTGTCGTGTCATTACGGAACACTGCTAGAACTGGCTATTCGACTGTCAATGGAGTGGTCCTATTCAGAGCAACCAAACAGTTTCATTCCGGCGATGTCGTTTTCTACAAATACTACGTAATCAGAAGTATCCGACCACCGCAGTATATTACGGAATCGACCATTAGATGTCACGGGAGGCGGGTCAGTCAGTGTGACAAAAGGCAGGGAGTATTGTGTTGCCAGTAGAGCAGCAGCAACAGCAGCAGGAAAGCTCAGTGACTTCGAAGAGGGACTGGTCATTGGATGTCACCTAACGAATCAATCACGGACATTTCGATCCTTCTAAAGCTGTCTGTTGGTGATGTGATTGTGAAGTGGAAACGAAAAGGAACATCCACAGCCAACCATCATGTATTGACGGGCAAGAGGGAAGAAGAAATGAAGATTATGGTTTAAGGCCCCCTCGATAGAAACAGAACACAATCTCGTGATGTTTCGAGGATGCGGAAGAAAATCGGTCGTGTCCTTGCAAAGGCACTATCCCAGAATTTGCCTGGAGCGATTTAGGGATGTTACGGAAAGCCTAAATCACGATGTACTTGAATAACGATAACAAAACCAGCGGCTGTATTTTAATCTAAGTTTTTTGTTCGTTTTAACACACGCTACCAGTTTCAATATCAAATGGTGTCATCTTCAGGTCCCAAGCGTAACTTGCCATCCAAAGGCGTTTGCACGTGCAATGAACAGAATCATATGCAGCGGTCCAAAATTAAATCGATTCCGTACCTTCCGTGGCAATAATAAGCCCAGCATGGCTCCTAAAGGTATTCATTTTATAGCCCATGTTTACTAGACAATTTTCTCTTGTTCGGGTCCATACTACCACCTTTCAAATTATGGAAAACAAAGAGCTTGCAGTAGGAGACGCTCAGTGTCGGAGGTATCAGAACGATTTTCGTGTGTAACTTTCGACTCGTTCGTTTAACGGAAGTTTTTTGACTTGCTTAAATTATACACGGTGTCCCAAGAGGAACGGTTAATATTTAGGGATAGACAGGTGCGATCTTTGGAACAAAATACGTCTAGTAAACATAGGTGAGATATGGTGAGGTCGATACCACTCCTGGTCATATCCCATGGCTAGAGTCTTTCGTCGAGTAGTGTGTTGTTGGGTTTTGGTGTTCGTGGTACCGGCAGTTAGCGGGAAGCCACTTGGTTGGCGAGTTGGTTTTTGCGGCACTCGGACGTGGAACTCGTGAAGCCGCGAGTTGTTAAGTTGGCCGTAGCCAAAGTTTCCCAGCTGGATTAAGTATTAATAGCAGCGAGTTGCAGGAAGGGCAGCTGATGCCGCCTGGAGCCTGGTCAGCAAGAACCGGCCCAACTCCGGAGGCATAAGCCTTACGGCACCTATAGATCACCTGCTCCGATTCGAGCCAATAATACCCCTGCTTGGAATCTCGGTAGTCATATTTCCTTCGCACCTGAATGAAGTTAAGTGTTGATCTTTTCTTGGTACTTGTTATCGTCAGCCCACGTCTGTGTAAATATTGAATCAGTCTCGCCATGTACATCACACCTCCGAGTGATTGTTCCACATCATATTCATCGCAAGTGTGTGAATACTTTCTGTTGTACACTGAGTTGATGTAGCGGGATTAGCCGAACTGTCTAGGGCGCAGCAGTCATGGACTGTGAGGCTGATCCCGGCGGAGGTTCGAGTCCTCCCTCGGGCATGGGTGTGTGTTTTTGTCCTTAGCATAATTTAGGTTATGTAGTGTGAAAGCTTAGGGACTGATGACCTTAGCAGTTAAGTCCCATAAGGCTTCACATACATTTTTTAATTTAGTTAGGACTGCAATATAGTCTGTGTCGAAGGCAATGAACTGTTAAAAGAGGATGTGCCCTAATATTTGGATTTGCGGGTGGTTATAGTTCACGTCGTCAACTTTCATTTGATATTAAGGAATGTCAAGTTCGTGACTCGTTTGTTCAGCCACTTCCGCAATATGTTAATGTTTCCTACATCTTAGATATTGTCATTTGTAGCCTTATTTGGGCAGATTACTGTTTCCTTTCTGATGCACGTTGTTTAACGAAATAGCTTTTATTTTCGTTAAAGAATAATTATTAATTATTATTGCTTTCAGTTACTTAATTTGCCTTTCTTTAACTTCCTTCTGTAAGTACGAACTTTGTTGTAGAACCTCTCTCTTATTTACGTGTGGTAATAAAAAAATTTCTTTCAAAAGAATTACGTACATTTAAAAATTACGTGAACTCAAATTAACTGATTAAGAATATTTAGTTGAGGATTAAATCCTTTACATCATTCAGCCTTGGCACACATTTTCTAAATGCAGTGGATTTTTCGTCAAATATTTACTGAATTCTATCCCGGCGTTAACTATGGAACACAAGATTGTCTCTATTAGCAGAAAATGGTTAATTATTGCCAAGCCGACATTTAATTATCACTGATCAAACCTACTTCGCTATACATTTAAGTTATTTGAAAGAGCCAAAATTGTTAAATTTCAATGTTAACTAACATTAGCTATCCGCCTACGAATGCACAAACGTATAATCAGTCTCAGGATCACTGTAAAAGAAGAACAATTTCTTAATTCACTGTTAATTTTTATCTATCTGTTCCCGATTTACGGGTTTGGTTGATTTTTCCTTTAGCGGAACAATTTTTTAAACGTGCCGCCGCTGCAAATCGATCGGTCGCGGCACAGCCCAGCAACACCGCTAAAAATGCTGAAAATTCTTTAAAGAAATTTTATAGATGACATGGGCAAGCTAATTTACATTAATAATACACACTTTTGATAAATTCTGATATATTTAGATCAAACAATAATTGAACTCACATTAATTTGTAACGCCTCCTCTAATGGCGGCTAAATCTAGACAGAGACAAAAGAAGTCTACCCACTGATAAATCGCTTCGACACAGCTTCCTCTCGCATTCAGCTCTATACAGAGAAGACCAAAGAATACGCTGTACATGGTTCTTTTATACTACTGCTGACTATTAACATTTCTTTGTAATTTGACAATATTATTCTCCTCTGGCTAAATTTCACATCTCTGTTATCGCAGATACTGACACATTTCACAATCACATAATAAATATAGAAAAATTACTATCCTAAATACAGAGAGAATGTTACTACAAAAAATATTACGATAATAACAAATGTCTTTTACACAAAATTCAATAATATTTTTTGTTCAATAATTACGGTATATACAACTTGCTCAGAGCGGCGTATATGGTACAAATAAACTCTTCCAGAATGAGATTTTCACTCTGCAGCGGAGTGTGCGCTGATATGAAACTTCCTGGCAGATTAAAACTGTGTGCCCGACCGAGACTCGAACTCGGGACCTTTGCCTTTCGCGGGCAAGTGCTTTACCAACTGAGCTACCGAAGCACGACTCACGGCGGGCGTGAGTCGTGCTTCGGTAGCTCAGTTGGTAGAGCACTTGCCCGCGAAAGGCAAAGGTCCCGAGTTCGAGTCTCGGTCGGGCACACAGTTTTAATCTGCCAGGAAGTTTCAAATAAACTCTTGTTCATTAATAGCGTGAGTTTTCCAGGGAACGTTACAGTTGGCAGCGGACGACGCGTTCCTGTTCCCTGGGCCTGGAGCAGAGGCGTGTTTTCTTCCTGCTGAGGCGACACTTCCGTCGTCGCACAATATCTAGGTTTCTCCCCAGCCAGTCGCCTCTATTAGCTGCCTCGTGTTAGTTCAAGTTAAGTACATTTTATCGTTTCTGTACATGCCACGGTGGAGTGAAGCCAAATTAACTCTGGAACCATTGATCTATTCAAATATTGATAGTTGAGCAAGCAAACAAACCTTAAGGTTTGTTCTACAAATCTGAAGCTCCTTGTCACTGTATTTGCCCTTGAAATCCTGCGGGTCCTATTTGCTAATTCTGTAGCCTGAGTTTCAGAGGCTTTTACTTATGAGTATGAAGTGTTGACATTTTTTACCAGTAGTCATTAGCTAACTCCATTCATTGTTAAACTTGCGTGGTTGCTGCCAGTTTGCTGTGATAACTGGTTGCTGTAACTTGCCACCTTTCTTGTAATTTGACGGATTGTATGTTTATTTAATGTTACTGCTACACATTAAATTGGATGCCTTCCCAACCTTTCTTGTATTTTCGGGGACTGTCTATTAAATTTCTTAAGAGATTTTATTAAGGTTTATAGATAGTTAAGTGCTTTGCAACTGCCATGATCAGTGTCACGAGTTTTGTGCGGGTGTTGTCTATTTGTTTAAAGTTTTGTCCATGGTTGGGAACTGTTAGTGGCTGTCATTTGTAATTCATTTTACTGTTAAACCTCAGTCTGTTGAACGAGCTTGCAATCACACCTAGATGGTGTGACTTCTTACTTGTATTTGGGGATTTATGTACATTCCTGTTTTAAGCCCTGTTCTTAATGGTATAAATTGTTAAGGTTTCTATTAATGAACAGATTCTGTTAAAGTTCTATAAATTATTGTGAGCATTGTTATTCTTTTTTGACGAGGATTTTAATTTGTAGCCACAACAACTGTTGTTGAACAATAAAGTGTATTCCAAGACATGACAAATGACGAAATATGTGGGTACACCTTCCATGAGTTTTCCCTTAAAACTACCCTAACCCTTGTTGCGAGGTACCAGTGGGCTCTACAGTGCGTGTCTGAAGAGATACGAGCACAGTTCAATAGAAGCGATTCTTTTCAGAGATGAAGACTTGCTCACAGTTCTCATTTTAGATTCCAAGCTAGCAAGACTTTTTTGCTTCGTATGATTGTTCCTGTAACAAACCTGAATATTGACCATTCCTCCTGGGACACCCTATGTAACTTGCCATGCCTGAGTAAGCATTGGCCACAAACAACCTTAATGTTCTCTTGTTACCGATCTACCTGCCACCCAAAGAAAAAATACAAGGTTATTTTCTTCCCTATCAAAACTATTAAAGAAGTTCTATGATGCACAATTTTTTTAAAAAGTGATACGTATGTACGACTCAATTAGAGCCCCATCATCTCTGCAAAATATTCTATAGGAAAACACAGTCATCTATATGATACATACATCAAATTAGAGAAGATCTATTTTGATCTTGCTATGATATAACGAACCTGCAAAAGAAAGATAATATACATTTATTATTCCTACTGCCTAGCCCATAGTAAGTGTTCAAAATATCCACAGCCCGCCGGCCGGTGCGGCCGAGAGGTTCTAGACGCTTCAGCCTGGAACCGTGCGACCGCTACGGTCGCAGGTCCGAATCCTGCCTCGGGCATGGATATGTGTGATGTCCTTAGGTTAGTTAGGTTTAAGTAGTTCTAAGTTCTAGGGGACTGATGACCTTAGATGTTAAGTCCCATAGTGCCCAGATCCATTTGAACCATTTATCGACCGCCAGTCTCAGTACACGCATGGCAATCAGCGTATGTAGTTCTGCCACATTCTCTCATCGATTAATTTCCACCCATACGTTGACAGAAAATCGTTGCTGGTGCCCACCGATGTGGGTAGCATCGGGACTCCAGACACGGTGGTTGCGGCTGTTGAAACCACCATTATGGGTGAATGAAGCCACGTCTTGAAGAATACAAACTGTACGAAGTTGGACACTGCAGGACTGCTGTGGATGATCAATTAATAGTTGAGAACGCGGCGCCGAAAAACCTGTGGTCCTAGTGTTTGCACATGTAATTAGGGGTGTAATACCTCTTCGATCAGTAACTTCCACATGGTATTCTTCGGATGTGTTTCAAGAACAAGTTGACGGGTGCTTATTGCCAGGTGGACGGTCACACGATCCAACACCACCTCCTCAATGTCAGATGATCGTACATGTCTTTGACGCCAACCTCGGCCGGCTCTCTGCGACTAGAGCGACACTGTCTCAGTAAGTTAGTATCCACAGAGATAAAATTCGTCCAGTTAAGATGATGTCTGTTGGGGAAAAAGTCCTCTGCATTACATTTTGCTACACCGTATCTTAAATGCAAGTCTGCCAACTTTCTTGACGTTCCATCTTTGACTACGCGTCATCCACTGTACACAGTTACACACCTGACCTTGAACACATCACAAGCTGTCTGTTGCAATGGGCAACGAACACCTGGGATAGAGGTGTGCGTGCAGCTCAGGTGAACGCGGCGTTGCGACGCATGCGGTCGTCACATGACACTCTTGCTCTGAAATAAATTGTGTACAGTATGCCTCTTTGATTTATCACCGCTGTCTGTTCCAGTGTACAACAAACACTCGGGACCTTTGCGAGAAGGTGGCAGAACTGCATGTGCCTATGCAATACATGCACTGATATTGGCGGTCGTCGCTTTGAACAGTTACTATGATCAACAGGGTTATTACAAATGATTGAAGCGATTTCACAGCTCTACAATAACTTTATTATTTGAGATATTTTCACAATGCTTTGCACACACATACAAAAACTCAAAAACTTTTTTTAGGTATTCACAAATGTTCGATATGTGCCCCTTTAGTGATTTGGCAGACATCAAGCCGATAATCAAGTTCCTCCCACACTCGGCACAGCATGTCCCCATCAATGAGTTCGAAAGCATCGTTGATGCGAGCTCGCAGTTCTGGCACGTTTCTTGGTAGAGGAGGTTTAAACACTGAATCTTTCACATAACCCCACAGAAAGAAATCGCATGGGGTTAAGTCGGGAGAGCGTGGACGCCACGACATGAATTGCTGATCATGATCTCCACCACGACCGATCCATCGGTTTTCCAATCTCCTGTTTAAGAAATGCCGAACATCATGATGGAAGTGTGGTGGAGCACCATCCTGTTGAAAGATGAAGTCGGCGCTGTCGGTCTCCAGTTGTGGCATGAGCCAATTTTCCACCATGTCCAGATACACGTGTCCTATAACGTTTTTTTTTTGCAGAAGAAAAAGGGGACGTAACTTTAAACCGTGAGATTGCACAAGACACGTTAACTTTTGGTGAACTGCGAATTTTCTGCACGAATGCGTGAGGATTCTCTACCGCCCAAATTCGCACATTGTGTCTGTTCACTTCACCATTAAGAAAAGATGTTGCTTCATCACTGAAAGCAAGTTTCGCACTGAACGCATCCTCTTCCATGAGCTGTTGCAACCGCGCCGAAAATTCAAAGCGTTTGTCATCGGGTGTCAGGGCTTGTAGCAATTGTAAACGGTAAGGCTTCTGCTTTAGCCTTTTCCGTAAGATTTTCCAAACCGTCGGTTGTGGTACGTTTAGCTCCCTGCTTGCTTTATTCGTCGACTTCCGCGGGCTACGCGTGAAACTTGCCCGCACGCGTTCAACCGTTTCTTCGCTCACTGCACGCCCCTTACAGAGGCATCCAGAAGCTTTAAACTGCCCATAACATCGCCGAATGGAGTTAGCAGTTGGTGGATCTTTGTTGAACTTCGTCCTGAAGTGTCGTTGCACTGTTATGACTGACTGATGTGAGTGCCTTTCAAGCACGACATACGCTTTCTCGGCTCCTGTCGCCATTTTGTCTCACTGCGCTCTCGAGCGCTCTGGCGGCAGAAACCTGAAGTGCGGCTTCAGCCGAACAAAACTTTATGAGTTTTTCTACGTATCTGTAGTGTGACGTGGCCATATGTCAATGAATGGAGCTACAGTGAATTTATGAAATCGCTTCAATCATTTGTAATAGCCCTGTACGTTGTTCTTATGCGGTGTACACTGTGTATGTCCACAACACAATAAATTTTAGTTTCCATGTTTCCAGCCGTTGGTCCCCGTGTCGAAACAGTCGGATGCGGACGATAATCTTGGTTTCAAGACAAGTCCGGAAATGAAAAATGAGTCTGCAATAAAGCAACACAATCAGAAACATAGTTTCCGCTACAGTCACACTACTGTAGTTCAGGGTGACAATTATTGAATTATATGAAAAAAACATACGTAAATTACTTGTAGTTTCAAACTACGGCGAGCACACACTTTATTCAACATATAAACGTCACTACAGATATTCGGATCTAGGCAATGACATGTTCAATATGCCTGCCGTCATTGGCGATGATGTGGCGCAGACGAATAGCGAAATTCTGCCTGCCCCTCTGAAGTGTCGGTAAAGCGATCATGTCGATGACCTCCTGAATGGCTTTTTTCAGCTCATCAATGGTTTTGAGGTTATTGCTGTACACCTTCTCTTTAATGTAGCCTTACAAAAGAGTCGCATGTGTTCAGATCCGGAGAATATTCCGGCCAGTCGAAGCCCATTCCAGTGGCCCCTGGGTACCCCAGAGTCAGAATGCGGCCCTCAAAATGCTCTAGGACACTAAGCACTCTCCTGCTTCGATGGGGCTCGAGCTCCGACTTTCATGAACCACATCTTGTCGAAACCAGCGTCACTTTGGATAACTGGGATGAATTCATCTTCCAAAACCTTCAAGTACCGTTCGGTAGTCACTGAGACATCAAGGAATGTCGCACTGATTATTCCGTTACTGGACATTGCACACGAGTCACCCGTTGAGGGCGAAGAGACTTCTCGATCGCGAAATGCGGATTCTCTCTCAGTACCCCAAATGCGCCAATTTTGCTTATTGACGAACCCATTCAAATGAAAGTGGGCTTCGTTGCTAAACCAACCGGCAATGAACCGTGATTTATTTTCAGAGAATATACTTAAGAATTTATTTTATTTACTAGCGGTTCATCAAGAACATTAACACATTTAATCACATTATCTAAGCGTGGAAGTAGTTGACAGGAAGTAACTGATGAAATCATAACCAAATACCTTTTAACAAATGGAAATATTATTCACTTTAGTAGTGCCTAAAATCATTTTTTAAAACAAACAGATTTAAAATTATAATCAGAAAGCACCCTCTAAATATCAAGTTACAATTCATTCAGAGGCAGAAAGAAACAAGTTTTGACTGTATGAGCTTTCGGGCAGAGAACCTTGCCGCTCCCTTTTGACACGGCCGTAGTTACGACCGCTCACAACAGCCTCTGAAAGACTACATTGGTGCAAATCTGCAACACACTAGATTACTTTAAACTAAAAGTTTTAACAATTTACAGAAGCACACAAACTATACACTCCCGTAGGAGGGATGGAAATGGTACAAAACACTAAAAATTAAAATATTAACTTTGCCGCCGAAGGTGCAACTTGATTCTAACTTCTAAGAAAGGTCTTACTGTAAAAGGGTGGCAACTTTATATACTAAAATGATCATTTAAATAAAAGCCCATGAAATGCAATCTTATATAAAATTCTACAGGGTTGGCCAAACAAGTTAAGATGATCTACAGTACACAGATACCGCCTCTCAAGATGATAGGCAAGATCAAAACATATTTTAGGAATTAGGCCGTTACACTCCAAGCAACACACCAAATCCGAGAAACATGACAGAGGCAGCTCCGAACGACAGACAGACGCTAACTGCCTAACAAATGCGGACGAGAGACAGACGAGCAACTGGGGACAAGAGACTGACCCAGACTGCCCCCGACTGACCAACTGACCGACTCGCAAGGTTTTTTTCTTTTTTTCTTTTTTCTTTATTGTTATTTTGATCACCTTACACGAAGACGGGCTGTCAGCAGCATATTACGCCGCTCTTCAGCCGCGAGTGGTACAATAAGTATTACATAAAGGTGGCACAGATAATACAATAGAAACGGCGGGCAAAATCTGTAGACACGAAAAACAATAAACATGGAGCCGTTCACGCTGGACGAGAAAAAACACTAACACTAGTTGACACGGCGCACATAAGACGAATGACTGCGACGGCCACGTGAACAGTGGTGACGTGACGGCGAAAGAACACTAAACACAAAACGAAGGCACACACACGGGACACTGATGGCGATGATCTCCGGCGCGCGAATGTTCACTGAGCGTGTGCGAGTCCGGGGACCTGTCAAGAGAGGAAGAGGAGGGTGAACTCGCAAGCTCATAGCGCCCCTTAAATGCACGTGAGCAGGCAACCTTTCCCCTTTCCCCCCAGAGGGAGACACCAAAGCTGCGACTGCCACAGTGGCGCCACCGCCAGAAACGGAGGGCGACTGCTTCACACTACGCGCTGCTGCGCGCTCTTCAAAACAGCAATTTTTACCACGGCTCAGATACAATTCGCATCATGCCCTGCAGCTTACCGTGCAGTCTGAATGTCTTAATGCTAAGTGTCCAGAAGTTATGATGATTGTATTCGATTCAGTTTTTGTTGTGATCTTCAGTCCAGAGACTGGTTGGATACAATTCTCCATGGTATTCTCTCCCGTGCAAGCTTCTTCATCTCCGAGTACATACTGCAACCTACGACCTTCTGAATCTGTTTAATTTAGTCATGCCTTGGTCCCTCTCTACGATTTTTACCCTCCGCGCTTCCCTCCCGTACTAACAAGGAAACCTCCCCATCGCACCCCCCTCAGATTTAGTTATAAGCTGGTACAGTTGGAGTCAAACCCGGTCGGGCTGAACGCCTTAGGCACACTGTCCAGCGAGTGCCTCTAGGTGGAGGTTTCCTGCTGTTTTGGGGTGGCATAATGTGAGGCCAATGTACGCCGCTGGTGGTCCCATGACCACCAAGGTGCCGGTAACGGCTGTACGATACGTGAATGCCATCTTCCGACCGATAGTGCAACCATACTGGCAGCATACTGACGAGGCATTCGTGTTCATGGACGACAATTCGCACCCCCCATCGTGCACATCTTGCGAATGACTTCCTTCAGGATAACGACATCACTCGACTAGAGTGGCCAGCATGTTCTCCAGACATGAACCCTATCGAACATGCGTGGGACGGATTGAATAGGGCTGTTTATGGACGACGTGACCCACAAACGACTCTGAGGGATCTACGCCGAATCGCTGTGTTGAGTGGGACAATCTGGACCAACGGTGCCTTGATGAACTTGTGGATAGTATGCAACGACGAATACAGGCAGGAATTACTGCAAGAGGACGTACTACTGGGTATGGGAGAGGTACCGGTGTGTACAACAATCTGGACCGTCACCTCTGAAGGTCTCACTGTATGGTGGTACAACATGCAATGTGTGGTTTTCATTAGCAATAAAAATGGCGGAAATGATGTTTATGTTGATCTGTACTCCAATCTTCTGTACTGGTCCCGGAACTCTCAGAACCAAGGTGATGGAAAACATTTTTTGAACACGAATGCCTCGCCAGTATGCCGCCAGTATGGTTGCACTAACGGTCGGAGGATGGCATTCACGTATCGTACAGACGTTACGGCACCTTGGTGTTCATGGGAACACTAGATCGGTTAAACTTCATAACCTACAATAAACGATGTGGTATCACGGAATTACAGTTCGGTTTGGTACAGTTTACATTGTTTCTGCAGGTAGCTGATCAAGTATTTGAGTGTTGACAAAAATATCAGGGCCGTGTGGAGAGATGTAAAGAATAATATTCCACCTTTTGCGAATATGCTTGGGTTCGACGAAATTAGTCGTACACGAGAGGTAGCACCGGAGATGTTCTACTTTTAACTCGGCAAGGCCTGTGAGCCGAATGCACCCGTTGAGCTGCCAGCGCAGTTGCACGCCCCCCCCCCCCCTCTCCCCCCCTCCCCAACCCCCTCCGCGTTGCTGTAGCCATTGAACTCATATACACAGTCTTACTCCTCTGTACAAGAAAGCAGATAAACGTTGACATGACGGAGATTTCCGCAATAGTCCCGGAATTCCGGTCCACTAAAGCATGCGTTTATACTCAGTGCAATCATGTGCTATTTGATGTAATATGTTGTATAAAGCTAAATAAAAGCTCTGTAGGGAGGGGAATTTAGTAAGATCCCAGCCCATATATACAGTGTCAAATCGCTTCTTTCTGCCACCTTCTTCGAATGGTTGGGTGTCGCAATCCGACTTTTGTGAACGATGTCACCGAATAAGCAGAAAGTAAACTAGTAACAACGCCAAATCATAGCCTCTACCACCAACAGGAGTTTAAGTAACACCTTTATGATACGGTAACTGAAAAAAATTATCGGTCGAATGATGCAGAATGAAACAGCAAACCGTTAATCACCTTCCACCGAAGACTACATCAAAAATTCTGTTAACAAATCTGCGAAATAAAAACCACCGCATCCGGAGAGGCTCCCTGCAGAATTTCATTTACTAATTTTTTTATTTGTAAATAAATACTAGATACAAAATTTTTCTACTAATCAGATACAGAAGACTCCGTTAGTTAGCAAACCTTTCGGATTCGCTAACTAATGTGCAATATTTGCGAAGTACATCAACGTTGTTAAAACATGCATTTGTTGTTTTATATACGAGACAGTTTGTGTAAACAATCTTGCATTATGAAGAGGTGGATATGGAATATCTACAGTTCGAGATCACTCTTAACGATCTGTTTTGCAATATTCCAACTGAAATTTTGATGTATGAATGTGAAGCCACAATCTCTATCAGTCGCTATGTCTGATGCGATGTCGTACCTTTGGTTCAGAGCCCCCACACCCACACACACACATCGTACAAAGGCAGCTGCACAGTCCTCTGAACTCCGAGGGCAGTGCAGAGAAGACGACGGTATTCGTGACCCGAATACCTCCATTCTGGAGAGCTGTCGTACTGCCTGCTGGAAAAAAGGAAAAAAAAAAGCCTCATAACACGCCAGTGGAAGCCGGCCCTGTGGCAGTTAAGTTTTAGTGTTGGAGGGCATCCGTAAATTTGATAAGAACTAGGAAAGGACACACTGGTGGCCCTGTTTGAAACCTGTTCTGAAATTCTCTTACACTCGTTTACAGGAGTAACATTACAGTGGGATTGTTAAGTAGGGCTCATTAGCGCTCATTGCCGCTCTTCTAGGGTCGGTTTGTGGCCGTTCCGTTAAAATACCCCATAATCATAGGCTGTTATTGATTGTTGTTCTATCGGTAGCAACAGACGCAGTGGGAATAGTCTAGTATAGTAGTAGCAGTAGTAGTTGCGCTTGTGGTAATGGTGACAGCTGCTGTAGGCTTCTTTGTTGGGTGGCGACAATGTTTATCGCACTGATATCTTAGCCTAACTGCTTAGCATAGTGCTAGGACATAAGCTCGTCGCGATAAAGGCTGTCCCGTTTAATTCTTTATTAAATAACTCACGATCACGTTTGATTGTTCCAATTTTGAGATGAATTGAGAAATATTATGTTCATAAATGCATAAAACAAGTTTTCCATCAAAATGTGCAGAAGCACTTAAACTGAAGATGGTTGGTTTGTGGGATTAAAGGGACCAGACTAAATTGAAGAGATACATCAGATCATCACTAAAAAAAAAAAAGTGAGCAATGGAGGTTTTATTGAGTATGTGCACCTTCACAATCGCACAACATGCGTCATATTCGAGAACTGGAGCACCGACGGTTTTCTGTAAGAGCTATTTGGCACACAAGTGAATATGCCACAATTATTCTGTTATGAATGCATTTAATATATAAGGCGCCATACAGAAGCCACTACATCCTGGTTTTAGTGTGAAATATGCATTTTATCATCCAATGGAGATTAAGCAGACTAAGTGTAAATAACTTGCGCCCACCTGCTGAAGATCACGATTTAAAGCGAGCAAATACAATTGAGTTTATCAAATTTCCTGCTGTTTACCGGGCATTACTCGGTTACATAATTATTCCAGTGTTACTTTACTTCTCCGTCATTATCGCCTGTGACCACTCGACATCGCTGTTGGATAAAAATCTCCACACTCTTCAGTACGTAGAAGTCTTCACATAAATTCATTTTGCTCCTCCATGTTGTGTAGTGCCATCCATTCACATCCCATTAAGTCTTTTATTTTCTAATGTCTTGGAATCCAGCTAGATCTTCCTTGGTTTATTGCCAAATCGCAGAACTGCATTACCCGCCCTGTTGCATTTTATTTTCCCTATAGCCATTATTATGTCTTCCAGTCTGTTTCATGATATACTTCATTGTTTTCCTGCTTCTCCCACTATTTCTCAACACATATCACTTCAGACCTCATTGAGCAACCATCAGTTACTGGAAGTTTTCTCACCAAAGTCAATTTCTTCATGCCATAAGTCAAAACTGTTATAACATTATCTCAGAAATATCTGAAATACATGTTTTTACAAGTTTGAGAACAGCACAGAAAACATGATCTTTTTCTTTAAAAAAATTCGCTGTAGTGTTAATAAACACAGACTTGATTTTAAATAACATTTTTAACTTAGCTCAAGAAGCAAGAATAAATAAATTCTTATAGCAACCCACTACGCAGCAGTCAGCATAAAGTAGCCGTGATAGAAACATCATGATCTAATATCCTCTGTCCATTATGTAATAGGCCGCCGGGGGTGACTAACGACGAAATTCTAGCTGAATATTGGAGACTCTCAAACCTAGAGATTCAACAGAATGAGTGGCATCCGTGGAATCAACGGTGAATCATCTGCTCGCGCAGCCATCGAGGCAGTCATATTGCCCAGTAACTTCGATAAACAGTCTTGTGGAAATGCAATTTTTAGCAGGTCGAAATATTATACTAAAACAATTGAGAATCGCACTATAAATAAAAAGTCGCCGTTGTGGCATATGACACGGATCTTGCACATTTAGTTCCTTATAGAGAAGGTTCTGTGGACTTGCGTCCCTGTCTAAAGGAAATCCAGAAAGTTCTACAGAGTTCCACTACACTAAGTTTAAACATCATCTACACTGTCACCAAGGAGCCTTGTGATTCACAAACCTATGAGTCAGACACTATTACTGGGCATTTTCGATTAGAGGAAGCTGGAGTATAATCGAGTATAAGGGTGAAACTGGGAACCCTCATATTTATCTTTATGATATTTCTCTTTATGAGTTGGTAATATTTTTTTCGGCCGTTAGACCATGAAGACCACTGGCAACTTCAATATGATCATGAGACTTAGTACTGTCAGACGCGTTGTTGTTGAGCAAAATAATATGTCATATTTTTTTGGTTGTCTATCTTACTTTGTGATGTTTTGTGTTCAATAAAGAACTTTTACCGTTGTATTACCCGTTGAAACTAGTAATACAGTGAATAATACTTTTAACGGACTTCGTGAACATATGCTATGTTACCAGTGCCTACGAGCTTTAATTTTACGCTAAAGGTATGTCCTTAACAACAGTTGGTTTTTACTCGGGTGTATATGTGGTCTTTTGTTTCTTATTCACTGATCGCTATGTGAAAATTTTTGTCTTCCAGCACTGAAGATGATCATTATGTGATCGAAAATCGATTTTTCTGTTAATAAATCATCAAAACTTCGGCCAACGCTGACCTTCCTTCTAATTTTATATATCATATGGTCGTTGTGCACCCAGCACTTTATGGAGTCGCAAATCAATTCTACGGTATGTTGCTGCTAAAAAAGGCTCTGTCCTAATTCTCGCCGTTGCCTCTGGTGCATTCGGCTGGATGGAAAGGAGAACTGAAACGTTGAAGCATTTTCGCTGAACTGACAGTTCTCGGGTGCACAGACTCATATCAGACTCTGGGCTTCATAGTGTAGAGAGTCCCATGGCATCCCTCGGCGCAACGCTCACATTTTCTTTGCTGCTGGTGCCTTTGGTCGTCTCCGCTGGCGCCACGGAGCTTCTCCTAGACCCGTGAGGCCGGTGGCGATCGCCGCGCGCCTATGACGGGCCGGAGGTGACTGCTCCCGCGACCCAGTTCACGCCGCACGTGCTCTGCGCCTGCGCAGATCTGCGCTCACGCTGAGACCACGGGATGTAGCAGATCACCCACTCACACTCCACGCGCGCGTCTCTGTCTTCCCTCTTCACTACACCCCATTCCTTGTCGAAAGGAACGGAAACGAAGCAAAACACCTATGTATGTACCGGGCAACAATTATTGAGCCATATCAAATAGGTAAGACACATTCTGAGGCATCAAGGGATTATCAACTTACAAGGGAACCTCCCCATCGCACCCCCCTCAGATTTAGTTATAAGTTGGCACAGTGAATAGGCCTTG
Source organism: Schistocerca serialis cubense (assembly GCF_023864345.2). Classification (NCBI taxonomy): domain Eukaryota; kingdom Metazoa; phylum Arthropoda; class Insecta; order Orthoptera; family Acrididae; genus Schistocerca; species Schistocerca serialis. The sequence continues at coordinate 601,696,718 of NC_064645.1, read as the reverse complement.
AAAAACTGAACACAGATCAATCGACAAAACAGGAAGAAGTTGTGTGGAACTATGAAAAAAACAAGTAAAATATACAAACTGAGTAGTAGATGCGAGGATAGGCAACATCAAGGAGAATAGAAGGAGCGCCGTGGTCCTGTGGTTACCGAGAGGAGCTACAGAACGGGAGGTCCTAGGTTCAACTCTTCCCTCGAGTGAAAAGTTTAATTTTTTATTTTCAGTTTATGTGACAAAATCTTATGATTTAATCACTTTTTGGGACTGATTATCACATCCACAAGAAACCTAAATCGGGCAAGGTAGAAGAATCTTTTTACCCATTCGCTAAGTGTACAAGTTAGGTGGGTCGACAACATATTCCTGTCATGTGACGCACATGCCGTCACCAGTGTCGTATAGAGTATATCAGACGTGTTTTCCTGTGGAGGAATCGGTTGATCTATGACCTTGCGATCAAATGTTTTCGGTTCCCATTGAAGAGACACGTCCTTTCGTCTACTAATCTCACGGTTTTGCGGTGCGGTCGCGAAACACAGACACTAATTACAGTGAACAGAGACGTCAATGAACGAACGGACAGATCATAACTGTGCAAAAATAAAGAAAGTAAACTTTTCAGTCGAGAGAAGACTCGAACCAAGGACCTCTCCTTCTGCAGGTACTCACGCTAACCACGGGACCACGCGTGCCTGAGCTCAGATTTCCCTTGATGTGGCCTATCTTGCGCATGGACTACTCAGTTCGATAGGGTTCATGTCTGGAGAACATGCTGGCCACTCTAGTCGAGTGATGTCGTTATCCTGAAGGAAGTCATTCACAAGATGTGCACGATGGGGGGTGTGAATTGTCGTCCATGAACACGAATGCCTCGTCAGTATGCTGCCAGTATGGTTGCACTATCGGTCGGAAGATGGCATTCACGTATCGTACAGCCGTTACCGGCACCTTGGTGGTCATGGGACCACCAGCGGCGTACATTGGCCTCACATTATGCCACCCCAAAACAGCAGGAAACCTCCACCTAGAGGCACTCGCTGGACAGTGTGCCTAAGGCGTTCAGCCCGACCGGGTTGACTCCAAACACGTCTCCGACGATTGTCTGATTGAAGGCATATGCGACACTCATCGGTGAAGAGAACGTGATGCCAATCCTGAGGGTCCCTTCGGAAAGTTGTTGAGCCCATCTGTACCGCGCTGCATGGTGTCGTGGTTGCAAAGATGGTCCTCGCTATTGCGCAAAGTTTGAGTCGTAACGCGACGCCCTGTGGCTGCACAAAAAGCACTATTCAACATGGTGTCGTTGCTGTCAGGGTTCCTCAAAGCCATAATAGGTTGGTAGCGGCCTTCCACTGCAGTACTAGCCCTGGGGCGGACTGAGCGAGGCATATCATCAACAGTTGCGGTCTCTCTGTATGTCCTCTATGTCCGAACATCATCACTTTGGGTTACTCCGAGACGCCTGGACACTTCCCATGTTAAGGGCCCTTCCTGGCACAAAGTAATAATGCGGACGTGATCGAACCGCGGTATTGACCGTCTAGGCATGGCTGAAGAGACAACACGAGCCGTGTACCTCCTTCCTGGTGGAATGACTGGAACTGATCGGCTGTCAGACCACCTCCGTCTGATAGGCGCTGCTCATCCACGGTTATTTACATCTTTGGGCGGGTTTAGTGACATATCTGAACATTCAATGGGACTATGTCTGTGGTACAATATCGACAGTCAACGTCTACCTTCAGGAGTTCTGGGAACCGGGTTGATGCAAAACTTTTTTTTGATATTTGTAAAACCCATGTAAAAATGCAGTCTCTCGGCGGTGAGCCTGGTACAAATGGCTCTGAGCACTATGGGACTTAACATCTGAGGTCATCAATCCCCTAGAACTTAGTACTACTTTAACCTAACTAACCTAAGGACATCACACACATTAATGCCCGAGGCAGGATTAAACCTGCGACCGTAGCAGAAGCGCGGTTCCAGACTGAACCTCCTAAAACCGCTCGGCCACATCGGCCGCTGTCAGTGACCCTGAACAAAAATTTTTCGGGCTTCTAGCCGTGTCAAGTGACTAAAATTCCACGAGCTTTCGACCAAACTCTCCTTGGCCAAAGGGCTGCTGGTGACCTCTTAGATACACTAGCTGCCAGCTGTGACGTCACTGGTGCTCGCCACATCCTCACATAGGGGCATACGTTGACTCGGCATCCTGTGTGCCTCTTTAACTTCGCCATCGCTGGATTCCACACCGTGCCGTGCTGCAGGCGGCCATCTCTGTTGAAGGTATTGCCGGTGATTTTTATTTCAAAGGCTTCTTTAATTGCACTGTTCCAGAAGACGTTAGTCAAAACGACGACATAGCTAAAGCAGATTTCTCGGATTTGCGTAGACGATTAAACCTTTCATGCTCCTTCCTGCGTTTTTCTACTTGCCTACTGTTAGTCCGACGTAAGGCTGGTGACAATCGCAAGGTGTGTTGTAGACCATACCTGTTGTGAGACATACGTCATCTTTAACTGGTCTCAGTAGCTGACAAATTTTTGTCGGATGCCTGAAGATCGATCTGATCTTGTGTCATTTCAGCAGAGAGCTTATTTTTCCCAACGGGTCCCTTAACGGCAAAAATGCACTTCCTCTTCTCCTGCTCTTCGTCGGTTGTCCTATTGTGATTCTCGCTTGGTATCACATCATGTATTTGGTGAAGACTGTCGCAGTTGTTCCTGAAGACCTTGACCAGTTGGCTCAGCTCACGGGGCAGGTTATCGGCGTCTGATATGGTTCTTGCATAATGCACCAATGTTTGTAACACAATGCGCTTCTGTGCCGGGTGGTGATGGCTGATGGTGTGCAAGTACAGATCGGTATGAGTGGGTTTTCTAGAGACGTTGTTGGCCAAGGCATTCAGATCGCTTGCGACGGACGAGGACGTCGAGGATGGGCAATGCATTGTCTTCTTCCACCTGCTTGACGAGTTGAATGTTGCTGTTAATGCTGTTGAGATGTTCCAAGAAGTCAAGTTCTCACATCCGTGGGGGCCACATGACGAGCATATCGTCAAAGTATCGAAAGAAACAACTACGCTTTAATAGCGCCGTGTCAAGGCAATATCCTTGAAGTTCACCATGACAATGTTTGCAACAGCTGGATCTAATGGGCTTCCCATCCCATCCCACCGCCATCCGCCTTATCGTGATACTGGCAGTTGTATAGAAAAAAGAAAAACGTAAGGGTATGAGTGAGTAAATAGTTCGACTAGGCGACTTACAAGGAATTGGCATATTACGTCGAAAGAGTCTTTGAGAGGTATATGCGTCAACTGCGCCACCGCATCAAAGCTGACGATAGTGTCACCTTCACTAGGTTGACGACAGTTAATTCGGCTCATGAAAGCATTAATATAATGTTCACTGTGTCGCACATGTGGAACAAGGAGTTAGCCAAATACTTCGCCAGCTAGTATTTCAGTGAGCCAACGGTGGATACGATGAGGGCGTCGCATCCTTTTGTATCTTCGGTAAGGCATAAACAGTAGGTGGTCTAGGTGCGTGACGGAGAAGATTCTCGAACACGTCGTCCTCTTCGAAAGAGTGCTTAAGAACCTTGGACGTCTTTCTTATTATTCTTGATGTAGCGGCGTGTGGGAGTTTCCGGTAAGTACTCGTATTTCCGTCCAGGAGCGCGCTGATCTTCGTATCATAGTCCGTGTATTCCATACTTACGGCTGAATTGCCCTTGTCCACAGGAGGATCCACAATGCTCCCGTCACTGCGCAGTGCCCGCAGGACATGCGCACAGCTCTGGTCATGTTGGGTGTTGGTAGCTTTGCTTTTCACGCCATAGTTCGTCAGCTACTTCACTGGGGAGCATGCCGTCTGTACGACACCACTTATTGTTTCAGCGTTGTTGATGTGGTGTCACCGCCAGACACCACACTTGCTAGGTGGTAGCCTTTAAATCGGCCGCGGTCCGTTAGTATACGTCGGATCCGCGTGTCGCCACTGTCAGTGATTGCAGACCGAGCGCCGCCACACGGCAGGTCTAGAGAGACTTCCTAGCACTCGCCCCAGTTGTACAGCCGACTTTGCTAGCAATGGTTCACTGATAAATTACGCTCTCATTTGCCGAGACGATAGTTAGCATAGCCTTCAGCTACGTCATTTGCTAAGACCTAGCAAGGCGCCATTATCATTTGCTATTTATCTTGTGATACATGTACCGTCAGACCGATGTTCACCAATTATGAATTAAAGTTAAGTATTCCAGTAGTTACTTACGTTCTTTGCTACTATAAATTCCCTTAGCTGTTCCAGACCTCACGCCAGCCTGCGTGCGCTTAAACGCGTGCCTTTCGGCTTCCTCTCCTAGTGGCTTGGCTGTCTTGCCAAGTCACAACAGTTGACGCAACCACGAATCTAAATGGTCCGCAGCCGTGGCCTGTTGGATAGCATTCACGCATCTAGATCCCAGTGTCCCGGTTTCGATTGCCGACAGGGTCAGGTATTTTATTTGTATTGTCTTCCTCATTTCATCTCGTCGTCATCAATCAAGTCGCCAATGTGGCGTTGAGTAGAAAGATTGGCGCTAAGCTGCCGAACTACACTGGTCGGGGTCTTTCGATCAATAATGCCATACCATAATTTCGAAATCGTAGATTTTAGGACGAGAAACACTTAAACCGAGCTTCAGTGAAGATTTTCGTACAGGCGATTCTGTTATTATCTTCGTATCGGATAATAAACACAACTATCAATAAATGTAATCAGTTGTAACTAGTACTTGTTGGCTACCCAACCGGAAAAAACTCGAAATAATATCTAAAATCAGTGAAAAGATGTAGAGCGATTCAAGAAGCTTTTCGGGATTATGTTCCAAACAAACATCAAACTGAATATTCCACACAGTCAGTTTTCCTTAAAAAATGGTTTTCGGGTCTTAGGGCAATCGCTAGACAGTACACATTACATACTAGAGCACTGCTGTAGACAGTAATGACTATCAGGGTCTAAGAATATTTCATGAGTGAGCATTCAGAAGCACAGTACAGTAATGTTTTCGCCAATATACATGACCTCAAAAGCCATGTGGTTGTCGAGCGGCGTAATGTTTTCTTAAAAAGCGGTGTGTCGATTTTGAATGCCATTACATTGCTGTCACAAACGTATATAGTTCAAAAGTACCCTGAATTAAATACGTGTCTCCCACTGCCGTTTTAACAATTTGCATACGACATTTGCATTAAACCTTTCTAAGAGTAGCGTCTTCAGTCCCGGGTTCGAACCCCACCCCCCGATCCCCACGGCATAAATGTTCAATAAAATTCACCGCAACAGTGGCAAAAGACTTCCGGCATAAGAAGTCACCCTCAGTCAGCCAACGGCCTTGTAAAAGAGGGTAGAGGAGGGGTCAGAATTTCAGGGTACTCTCTTGCCCTTGGGTTGGGAAATTGTCCGTAAGGCGGAAGAATCAGCAATAACCAACGGCATGAGGAAGCAGATGGCAATGGAAGCCAATGCATTAAAGATGTATAATGTGCATTGACATGACATGATGATCTCTCCTTTGGCTAAAGAGTACCGACTAGTCCCGCATTCGGATTCCTTGAAAAGAGGACTGGCAAGTCCGAGGTGACAATGACAAAAAGATTGAATAACCAACGATAACGTTCTACGAGTCGGAACGTGGAACGTCAGAAGTTTCAACGCGGTATGGAAGCTAGAAAATTTGAAAAGAGGAACACTAAGACACAATCCAGATATGGATGGATCAGAGAAGTGAAATGGGAAGAAGACAAGTATATATAGTCAGGTGAGTATAGGGTAATACCAACAGCAGCAGAAAATGGTATAACGGGAGTAGCGTTCGTTATGAATAGGAGGGTAGGGCAGAGAGTGTATTCCAGTGAACAGTTCAGTGGTAGGGTGGTTTAATCAGAATCGACAGCATACCAACACCGACAACGCTAGTTCAGGTATACAGGCCAACGTTGCAATTAGAGGATGAAGATATAAAGAAAGCATATGAGGACACTGGACAGGTAATTTAGTATGTGAAGGGAAATGGAAACTTAACGATCATGGTAGATTCGAGCTCGGTTGCAGGGGAAGGAGAAGAAGGAAGGGTTGCGGGAGAATATGGGCCTGGTACTAGTAATGAGAGAAGAGAAAGACTAATTGAGTACCGTAATAAATTTTAGCTAGTAACAACGAGTACGCTGTACGAGAATCACAAGAGGAGGAGGTATACTTGGAAAAGGCCGGGAGATACGGGAAGACTTCAGTTAGATTACGTCATGGTCAGACAGAGATCCCGAAATCTGATACTGGATTGTAAGACGTACCCAGGAGCAGATATAAAATCAAATTTCTTAAAGATAAAATATGGGCTGAGTTTTAAGAGACTGGTCAGGAAGAATCAATGCGCAAAGAAGTGGGACACGAAAGAACTAATGAATGAAGAGACACAACTGAAGTTCTCTGAGGCCTCAGAGAACTTCAGGCGTGTCTCCTCATTCCTTAGTACTTTCGTGCCCGAAGAACGTAACTGCGAAAAAACGATGAATAGCAGTAGAAATACTTCAGTTGACCGATGAAAGGAGGAAGTACAAAAATGTTCAGCGAAACTGAGGAATACAGAAATACAAGTCTCTTAGGAATGAGATAAAGAGGAAGTGCAGAAAAGCTAAGGCGAAATGGCTGCATGAAAAATGTGAAAAAGAAATGACTGTCTGAAGGAATGGCTCAGTAAACACGAGGGTTGGAGCTTTAATAGTGACAGCTATTTATTCATAGCTCGTACAAAATAGATACGTGTTTCAAAGTATTACAGACCTTCAAAGTAATCACCAGCATTGTGCATAACACGTTGCCAGAGACGTGGAAGTCATACGATACTCTTAGCAGTGCCAGTTGTGTTGACAATTCGAGCGGCGCGCTCTATTATTGCCCGACGAATTTGTAGTAGTTCTGAAGCGAATGCCGTGAAGTGTTTCCTTCAGTTTAGAAATCAAGTTGATCTGACGAGGGCTTGAGTCAGTGAAGTGCAGTAGGTGGTATAGCACTTAGCAGCCAATCAGTCAAACAAAACAGTAACAGCTTGTACTGTACTTGCTTCCGCATTGTCCCGCAAAATAATGGTCAGATCCTGCAGAATGTGTCATCACTTCTAAGCTGGTCGTAGGTTGTGTTCCAAAAATAGGCACAATGTTTGTCTTGAGGATGAAGCTATTTTTCTGGGATGGGATCCACGCGTTCGTCACTTCAAAAGCGAAATTATCGAAGGTGATCTTTAGGTTTTGGAAACAGATGAGATTCGGAAGGATTCAAGTGTATAAAGGATGATCGATAACACTGAACCCAAGACGTCGGATAGTTGCAGATGTCTCGGTACTCGTGTGTGGCCTGGCACTATGATTTGAGGGAGAAGGTGCTCCATATGTGGACGAACTCTTCGATTTTGAACTCGATTACAGCTCACTGTTTCTCACTCGCCGACATAGTTACATTTGACATCGTCATGTTACACGCTGCATTTCCGAGCCCTCTAGCAGCAGAGGGCTGTGAATACGTAGACATGAACAATATGGAAGTGGAATGTTAATAACGTTTGTTTTATTTAAACACTAAGTGTCTCCACGTAAGAAATTCCGAAACATTGTTTTTCAGCACGCCCTCTTATCTAGCGCTGCTCGTAAATATACACTATTGACCTTTAAATTGCTACACCACGAAGATGACGAGCTACAGACGTGAAATTTAACCGACAGGAAGAAGATGCTGTGAAATGCAAATGATTAGCTTTTCAGAGCATTCACACAAGGCTGGCGCCGGTGGCGACACCTACAACGTGCTTACATGAGGAAAGTTTCCAACCGATTTCTCATACACAAACAGCAGTTGACCGGCGTTGCCTGATGAAACGTTGTTGTGATGCCTCGTCTAAGGAGGAGAAATGTGTACCATCACGTATCCAACTTTGATAAAAGTCGGATTGCAGCCTATCGCGAATGCGGTGTATCGTAACGCGACATCGCTGCTCGCGTTGGTCGAGGTCCAATGGCTGTTAGCAGAATATGGAATCGGTGGGTTCAGGAGGGTAATATGGAATGCCGTACTGGATCCTACCGGCCTCGTATCACTAGCAGTCGAGATGAGAGGCATCTTATCCGCATGTCTGTCACGGATCGTGCAGCTACGTCTCGATCCCTGAGTCAACAGATGGTGACGTTTGCAAGACAACAACCATCTGCAGGAACAGTTCGACGACGTTTGCAACAACAGGGACTATCAGCTCGGAGACATGGATGCGGTTACCCTTGACGCTGTATCACAGACAGGAGGCCCTGCGTTGGTATACTCAATGATGTACCTGAGTGCACGAATGGCGAAACGTCAATTTTTCGGATGAATCCCGGTTCTGTTTACAGCATCATGAAGGTCGCATCCGTGTTTGGTGACATCGCGGTGAACGCACATTGGACGCGTGTATTCGTCATCGCCATACTGGCGTATTACCAGGTGTGATGGTATGTGGTGCCATTGGTTACACGTCTCGGTCACCTCTTGTTCTCATTGACGGCACTTTGAACTTAAATTTCAGACGTGTTACGACCCGTGGCTCTACCCTTCATTCGATCCCTGCGAAACCCAACATTTCAGCACGATAATGCACGACCGCATGTTGCAGGTCCCGTACGGGCCTTTCTAGTTCCACTGCTGCTCTGGCCAGCACATTCTCCAGATCTCTCACGAATTGAAAACGTCTGGTCAAGGGTGGCTGAGCAACTGGCTCGTCACAATACGCCAGTCACTACCCTTGATGAACTGTGGTATCGTGTTGAAGCTGCATGGGCAGCTGCACCTGTACACGCCATCCAAGATCTGTTTGACTCAATGTCCAGGCGTATCAAGGCCGTTATTACGACCAGAGGTGGTTGTTCTGGGTACTGATTTCTCAGGATCTATGCACCCAAACTGCGTGAAAATGTAATTACATGTCAGTTCTGGTACAATAAATTTGTCCAATGAATACCCGTTTATCATCTGCCTTTCTTCTTAGTGTAGCAATTTTAATGGCCATTAGGGTATATAGCAATATAATCACATAAATTACGCTCGTGATATGATGTTTTTATTCCAGTTTTTCAACGCATAAACCTGTTCTCTTTGGTGTGGTAGCGTAATTAGACGTTTATGGTATTTACCTACGAAAAGTAATTTCTCCTCTTTTGACGTATTTCGATTTGGATCCGGTGACAACAAAGTTATTCACCGCTGGGGTTACTAATAAACAGGTAAAAACAGAGCAAATAAGTATAATGTTAAAGCTGAAGTCTTACTTAAAATGTAAACAACGTTACGCATATGTCACTTGACGTGCACAGTACGCTGTGCTTACTCCGTAGGCATTAATGCTATGTGATTCCTATGTAAGCGGATACTGAACAGTAACTGTCTCAGCGTGCTGGTCAAAGATCTTCGCACTCGTGGCATTAAGCTGGAACCTGTACGAATGTATTTTTTATTTGTTATAGTACATCTTTACTTCTCCAATTCCAGCATGGCAGCATTGAAGATAAATACTTTCCAGTTCTGCGCCCACATGAGCGTTTTGCATGTTATGTTCCAGATTTGTGCAGAAAAACAGTCAGTTGTTTCAGAATTAGTACTGAAACGGTGATAGTTCTTATGTACCATTTCAAAAATCGAGTGCGACCTGGACTGTGACGTTGTTAGGAAAACTGATTCTGCTCGATGTTATTTATCCTGCACTCACAAATTCGTTGTCGTGCAAAACCATGCCCTGAGATCCAATAATAATCGATGCATTAGATTAGTTACATTTTTAAGCAGTCTACGTGTCTTTCTTAAAAGTAAGTGCCGCAAACAACACAATCACATTTCGAACAAATATGATATTATTTGTTCAGATATACCACTCATGATGATAAAAACCACGAATGAACTATGCAAGTGCTCCTCAAGTAGAAACACAAATCAGTGTGTATAAAGATATGTTCTTCAATTTTTAAAGCAGAATTCATTTATACATACTTGATATCTGAAGAGATTCATTTCCTGCCAATATTAATGTTGCCAATTAATTTTACAGGAACTCTTGCTGCTAATAGGACAACCTATTTCTCTTAACAGAACATTAAATGCTGAGTTTTCAGAAAGGTTATCTGAACTAATGAGTGCCACATGTGATTTATTTTGACAGCAGAGATACGTGTATAAGGGATCAGAAATGGTTTCGTGGAATAATGTAGCAGATGTTTGTCAAGTTCCCGCAGTATATTAGGCAGTAAAGATACAGAGCAGACTCCATTTTCTGATACCATTAGGAGGGATAAAATCACAAGCGAGGCTGAGAAATTGTCAGCTTCCATGAAGAAAGCAATTAATCTAGTTAGGTAGTACTGCAGTCTTGTGTTGATCTGGTAGTGTTCTGCTTCAGACACTTTTAACATGACATAATGTTTATGACCAGTAACAAGAAAGTAATGGTAAGGACAATGCAAACGAATTTTGAGGTATGCAAACATCAAGCTATATTATCTGTAGGCTTCACATTCAAATTATGCTATGATTAAATTGAAATTTGCAACTAAGGGATTAATTAATATATAAGAATTCCATTTCTGTGTGCTACTAAAAGAAATAAAAACTTTGAGGTTCGCCGATGACATTGTAATTCTGCAGAGACAGCAAAGGACTTGGAAGAGCAGTTGAACGGAATGGACAGTGTCCTGAAAGGAGGATGTAAGATGAACATCAACAAAAGCAAAAAGAGGATAATGGAATGTAGTCGAATTAAATCGGGTGATGCTGCGGGAATTAGATTAGGAAATGAGACGCTTGAAGTAGTAAAGGAGTTTTGCTGTTTTGGGAGCAACATAACTGATGATGGTCGAAGCAGAGAGGATGTAAAATGTGGACTGGGAATGGCAAAGAAAGCGTTTCTGAAGAAGAGAAATTTAAGTGTCAGGAAGTCGTTTCTAAAAGTATTTGTATGTAGTGTAGCCATGCATGGAAGTGAAACATGGACGATAGATAGTAGTTTGGACAAGAAGAGAATAGAAGCTTTCGAAATGTGGCGCTGCAGAAGAATTCTGAAGATTAGATGGGTAGATCACATAACTAATGAGGAGGTATTGAGTAGAATTGGGAAGAAGAGGAGCTTGTGGCACAACTTGACAAGAAGAAGGGATCGGTTGGTAGGACATGTTCTGAGGCATCAAGGGATCACGAATTTAGTATTCGAGCGCAGTGTGGAGGGTCAAATTCTAGAGGGAGACCAAGAGATGAATACACTAAGAAGATTCAGAAGGATGTAGGTTGCATTAGGTACTGGGAGATGAAGAAGCTTGCACAGGATAGAGTAGCATGGAGAGCTGCATCAAACCAGTCTTAGGACTGAAGATCACAACAACAACCACCAAATGATGTACCAATAATGCAACTAGCTGCAGATTACTGAGCAAAAATTTCTTTAAATCATCAGAGTATTTCGCCTCTAGACTCTTTGAATGTTTGGCATTGCCACTGTAATCTCAAAGAGACCCTAATACCACTCTTCCTGAACAGTTGCGTAGGTCTCTCTTGGTACTCATCGAAGTTGTCTTGTAATGGGAGTAGATGTGATCTGCTGAACACTTAACACCGTCCTTTGTTATACGGTCAAGCACAACTGTTCCTGTAAGACACGCGTATTTATATGGTAGCATGGACCTGTCACTACTTGAGCCGTGGCAGGCTCACGTCATGCCTTGTTCTTTTATCATTGGTTGCAGTCCAGTGGTGTCTTATTTCTTCTTCGGTTACTGCTATAACGTTGCTCTCTTCTCTGCGTGAGTGGCAGCAGCCGCGTTTACCGATACCAGTACTGCTGTACTATCTTTGGTTTTGTGAATATATTTTCGTGGTGTGCTGTGTGTGTCAGTCGGTCGGTTGGGGCAGAGCAGCGAGGAAGTCTCCGTGGCGCATAGTCAGGCCGGCGCCGATGGCGGCGTGCACGTGCGATTGGAGTTGTGAGGCGCTTCTTGTGAGGGTTACAAAGTTCGTAGCCCACCGATCCTGGACACTAAAGTTGAGTGCTCACTTAACCTACTGTCGAGCATCAACTGCTATCACATCTCTTCATTTGATGTTGGTTGTCTCTTTCTGGGAGATTCCTACGAACAACAACGTGTGTGCACTTAAGTCAGCTACAATTGCAGCCGTCTTCCTGTGTGGTGTTTAACTTAATTCGTTCCTTCATTAATAAAGTGTACCAGTGGTATCTTTTGCCCTGTGGCCGTTGACGTTCCGGTGACCTGCCCTGGTCGTTGGCGTCGTTTTTGGCAGTGTGTTTTCTTCGTCGTGTTGATGCTGTGTCCAGCACGGTGTGTAGTTCGACAGCTGAGGTGTTGTTGGTAGTTTTGAGCGTTTGTTCTGGCTGCATTTGGCACCATTATCCCGAACGTTGTGCTATTGACATCTTGTTGTCGATTTGGTGGTCGGGTGGAGCAGAACTGATCTTGTCGGTTGTTTCGTCGACTGGCTTTCGGTTGCGTTGCCTTCCGATTAAAAGGTTGTCGGTCTTACTGCCCGTCTCACCTAAACGTGCGTTAGTGATATCTTCCCAGGCCGATCCTTGGAACCTTCCTTTTTAGTCTTAAGTACTCTGTGTGGCCTTCAGCCGAGTTTTAGCTTATTGAAATTGCAAGGCTTTTCTTCTTAGGCCTTAAGCCGTAAAAAAAAAGTTTCTTGTTTGGTATGTGACCTTCAGCCGAGTTTTCAGCCTTTTCAAATCAAAAGTTGAAAAATTTTGTCTAGGCCTTAAGCCGCAAGAAATATTTTCTAGTTTTATGTGGCCTTCGTATGTGGCCTTCAGCCGAGCGTTATGTGAAGCATTTTGGGATAAAGCCTTTAGCCTATTTTAGTTGAAATTTAGAAGTTCTTCCCTTTAGGCCTTAAGCCGTAAAATTGTTTTCTGCATGATGTGTGGCCTTCAGCCGAGTTTTCAGCCTATTTAGATTAAACTTTGAAAATCTTTGTCTCGGCCTTAAGCTGTAACACTGTTCTTGATTAATGTGAGGCCTTCAGCCGAGTTCTATGGGAAAAATTTAAGCTAAGGCTTTCAGCCTGTTTATATTGAAGATAAATTTTTTTATCTAAAGAAGTGAAACCTCCAGAAGAACTCCTGTACCTCAATTTCTTGCTTAGGCCTTGTGCCTTGGATTTTCGATATTGTCTTAAGCCGATCTAAATTAAATCAAATGAGGTCTTTCGTTAAAACATTGAGAGTTTTGATTTTTGCTTGTGCGATAGTGTGTTTTAAGAAATAAGTTTATATGTTGAGTGCAACTAACAGTAACTTATTTTGGCCCGTTTCCACAAATATAACCGCAACCGCTCTGTCTTGCTGGCTCAGGTATTTCACTACTAAAGAGAATTAGGGATTATGAGAATTCTCGGTTTCTCCTACATTCATTTCTGATGAAAAGCTTACTGGAAACGGAAGATTAATGTTATACCACGTAATTTCCCAGAGAGTCACCGAAGATCTTTGTATGTATACATATTCTGAATGAATCTAGTTATTTTTGCTAGGTAAGTAGCTGGATATACACTCTGATTTATCCAACGATGGATTACCAATCTCCCTCCCTCCAGTCCTCTGATACCCTTACATGATCATACAGGGTGGGCGTATTGTACTTGGCAAATGCGGTTGGCAGCCTTAACCAAATATACGTTTAATTTTGCGCCTGTGTACATCGCTAAATTGGAGGGAATCAGGCAAGCAGTACGCCGTGGAGTGGTGGCCTGTGCATACGCGAAATGCGACGCAGGAAGTCCTCATCCGGACTGCTTCTATCATGCAGTCTCAGCGAGCATTGTGACAGAATAGTAATTGTCATTTTGCTGTAACGGAAAAGACACAGTATTCTCTGATGGGTTATAGAATGGAAGGCAGCTGGTAGTGTTTTGAACAACCAGGTACCAGGTCGAGGAAGTAGTGGTCGAAAACGTGAGAACCTGGAACGAGTGATGGCAGCTTTTGAAAACAAGAGTCGTACGTAAACGTTACATCTATTGCGACGTTTATTGGACCGTCTAGCGGATGATTTGAAGTTCATCCACATCGTTACAGAGCAGAAGAGCTATAACAAATATGTCTGAAAAGTCGCGGTCTGTGGGGGTCTTGGTGCTCGGTTCCTATTTGGGCAAGGAACATGGGTCACGAAATTTTTGGTTTAGCCTGGACCATTATATAGCCATTCGAACATATTTCTTGCTGTAGCTATGTAACAGAATTTTATTATTTAAGCAAAATTTGAATGACGAATCGGAGCTGGCTCCAAGGAAAGTTGTGCGATCGGTTAATTCCTTCTGCAAAGGTTTTTAATTGGGCATAAATTAATGCTCAGCTAATGGCACGTTTTGTATGTACACCGTCTTGTGCACCCTCATTTGGATTTTACGAGCAATAACAGTCACGCTTAATATCTCCAGACTGGAGAGAGACTGACTGGTCAAATTTCGTCCACCAGTTTATTGGCCATAATCTAAAATAGGGTTTAACCGTTTGAAAAAATCGTGCATTGTTATGCTTAAACTGAAAACTCGCGTACAGAAGTCTAGCTTCGTTCGGATTTTATGCGCAAAAAATACGTTTCCTGTGAGTATTTTACGCCTGTCACTTCTATGTTTCAACCTGTGCGAACTTGTTCAAAGTTTGTAAGAGGGTAGACAAATAAATGTAATCAATGATCGTCGCGTTGTTTCGTGAAAGCTCTATCCGTTGCCAAGATATAAGCATCATGATCCGAAAGACAATAAAAAAAAAACATACACCGGACCTGCCGTCGGACAAGTCAACAAAAATCTACTTCGGTTGCCAAGCTATAAAAAAGGTGAACTTGTCCTGGTTATAGTTAGGGATGTAAAAGAAGGGAACTAGCTTTTCAACACATCTGGTACTGTCAAAAACATTTAAATCGAAACATCTTGACATTTCCACGCATTTTTACGAGTTAAGCCTACTTCCACAGCGCAGTGAGCTCTCTTAGGTCCACCCTCTGTTACATGTATGGTGAGAGGTGTAAGAACAAATAGACACAAAGTTATGGCCTCTAAAGATTGGGGTGCATCTACAATGGGAATTATCCGAGAGTCGAGGTACATCTGTGATAGGAAGTATCCCAGAATCGGGGTACATCAACAATAGGAAGTATCCCAGAGTGAGGATGCACGCATCTTAAACTTTAATGACACGTTGTGACATATTGGAGGAAATGACAAATGCCATAATGGATGACATGACGGAATATTTCACGTTAAACCACACGACATCATGTTACATTACTTGACACGACGTTACATGACATGGGTGCTAATACTAATGAGTAAAAATGCGCAGATATGTTTAAATGTCTTTGAAACTGCCAGATATATCGAAAAGCTAGTTCCCTTCTTTTAGATCCCTCACTCTGCCCAGGACATATTCGCATTTTTTTAGCTATAAGAGGAACGTTTGTCATTCTCGCAAACTATAGGCTGTTCAGGAGCTGAGAGACGT